>NC_052954.1:27195258-27914633 GCF_013358895.1 Oreochromis aureus | reverse complement strand
ATATTTGATGGATATGAAAGCTCGAGTGGCACGATGCATTTGTAAAACCTTTATCGGAAAAGGTGGTAATGAAACGGTTATGAGGAAAACTACACCCGCTTTAGGTTGTGATGGCTGTAGGGTCGCTGCGAGGGGTTTGTCGGAAATGAAGAAAACATTTGGTTAATCTGTGTTTTTAAAATGGCTTGCCAATTTCCAGTAACACACCTCCACATACTTTTAATTGAAGTCAGAAGTATGTATAAGTGATTATTTGTGTGTATTTGTGGCGAAGTGAATGAGCCTTAAAGACACTTTTCCTTAAACTTAATATTTATTTCCACTGGCTGTGTTACACAGGTGTGTGTGTGTATATGTGTACGTTTGTGTGTTTTCTGCCGGCTAGGGTACAGGGTCTGCGGCACTGGAGTGTGCTGTGTGTCTAATTGCTTTAATAGCACCTGGTCTCTAATCCCAGGTAATTAGAGCGCTCAAATTAGACAGCTACTTTCAACCGTCACTTGAAAAAGCAGAAGGGGAAGGCCTGGAGGAAGACCACTCCACACTGAAACTCTAAAAACACACACACACACACATTTTAATGGCACACACAAATGGCGGCAAAAGAAGAAAACGACTGGAGTTTGAGTCTTTGAAATGATCAGTACTCATGGTTAGAAACAAACAAAACAAAATAACCGCTATCCACATGCTGTAATTTTAACAATAAGATAATCCTTATCTCTTTGCCGCATGATTTTATGACTTCTTATCCTGTTTTTTTTGCTTCCTTTTTTTCCCTTTCCATTTGTTTGAGAAGCACTGAGGTTTTGTCGAGATCTCCTAAAACGTGTCTGACGGAGCTGTGGGGAAAGGTTAAGGCCCTCTTTTTAAAGATGAGCCGGAAATGTCAAGTGCCTGCCCCTCAGGCTCTCGCTACCGTCTCCCTGTACCGAGTCTGCCATCGGGGCCTGATTGACTCACACACACACACACACACACACACACACACACACACACACACACACACACACACTCTGGTACAAAGGTTAGGAGCTGCTATTAGAGATGGCCTCCAGTCTCTTTCATCTGCTTTGGAGCTTGTGGCTTCTTGGTAGACTCCAGGCACATGGTCATAGTTTAAAATGCAACAATGGATGAGTAACAGACTTTCTTGTGCTTATGGGCTAAATGGCTTATTTTTTTTCTCTTTTGACCTTGCAAACTAAATATATTTAATATTAAAAAATTTGTGAACGGCTAGGGCAAGGTCTGACAGCATTAGCTGTGTCATGTTGGCATAATATCAAGCCTTTTTTCAGTTTATAACTTAAAAATAACACAAAACCATCTAAATTTGACAAATGTTCTGATGAGGAATTAGTCAGCATGCCGGAAATTCTATCTCCTTAAAATTCAAATGTCCACAGTCTTGGCTCCCATCCCTCGACTTTATTTCTTCTTAATGCAGTAGCGGAAAGCAGCCAAGAGAGGGGGTTGGTTGGCCACCACAAGCCTTGTTAGGGGAGTGAGGTTCACACAGTGAGAACTGTCTTTAGCTGCAACTCTCCACCGTGGGTCTTAAAACTGGGTTAACTAGTTACTGAGATCAACATCACCTCATGTGCAACTAACTTCTTTCCTTCACTGGTCTCTGCCGAGGCTTGAGTAAAGGTAAAGTTTAAACATCACCTGGTAATGTTTGGATGTCACAGCTCTCATTTAAGTGAGTAATGTTAACAAAATGTGTGCAGATAAAGCAAACTATGAAATATTATATGCTGTAAACTTTCTCAAACATATTGCATAATATAATTCATGATGTCTGTGTCATTTGTTGTATGTTAACTGTATTTTTTTTACACGAAAGACTAAGGTACGCTTGCATTTGGAACACATTTCATTCTTTTTGATCATTGGCCTCTAATGAATTTAATCAAATCTCTATGACATTTTTGCCGTTCCTCTCCAAAATGATCTGAGAGAATTATCCCTTATCAGTCCCTCCATAACCAGATTAGTGAACAGCCAGCTGAATAATCAGAATAGCACGGGCGTCGGGCAAAGACCAGTGTCTCCACACCACTGAGGATTTGTGGGATTTGGAGTCTAGGACAGGAAAGGCTCCTAATGGTGAGAGCTTTTTCAACCCAGATAAGACTTCAAAGGCGGAGCTAATTAATAAGATGTTTACATTATTCACGGTCATACGCTGCATTCTGAATGACCCTTCATTACGGCGCGAGTCTGTGTGTGTGCACGTTCATTCGTGTGCAAGCTCATTTTGTCCCGGTGTCGTGCTAATTGGATGGGTAGTGGTTTTTAAGTGAAACATTTTTATTGAGAAATAAATAAAGAAAAGGGGGGTGTTTAAGGAGTGAAGGGAAGGAGGGCTGCATAAATATATACATTGGAAATTAATTTCCAAAGTACAAAGGTAAAGTATTAATGTGTGGTGTCATTTGTGCTTTAAATATAGTGATCCCAAATGATAGCTGTAATTAAATCATATATATCTGAATGTTGCACCAATTCCCTCATGTGTTTTTTTTTTTTTTTTTTTTTTTTTTATAAACATGACATTTAAGGAGTCTCCCTCTTTCTTCTTTCTCCCCCATCATTACTCCTTTAACCCTGCCACCGCCTCCTGCCTGCAGCCCAGCCCAGTCCCAAGCCCCATTCTGGGAGGAAAACCCAATGCCAGCCAGTCCCTGCTGGCCTGGTGCCGCGAGGTCACGAAGAACTACCGTGGAGTGAAGATCACCAACTTCACCACGTCCTGGAGGAACGGGCTGGCCTTCTGCGCCCTGCTGCACCATTTCAGACCCGACTTGATGTACGAACCACAAACGCACAGATCACACTAAATTCACACTCATTCTAAACTTAATAATTAACTCAAGTCAGGTCATATGTTCTAGTTATACCTAATGTTATACCTAATCTTATTTCATAACTTGTAGGGGTGTAACGATACTCCCAGAATACTTTTTCCCGCCTTTGGGGGAAAAAAAAATCCTAATGTAGAAAAGACGAAATTAGAGCCCATTTTTCTTATGCATTTTCAGTTAAATATTGACTTCTGCATAGACATATGTTTCCCACTGAGGTCTAAATCATCAGTCAAGCATTAGACCTATAAGATAGAAATATATAATTTATTTTAACTCGTATCCTCCTTTAGCATCTACTTTTTATCTTTGTCTGTGTGGTTTCTAATGAAAACTGGAACTGAGTGCAATGAGGAACGAAAAAGTAAATGTTGCAGACTGTATAACAAAGAAAAGTGTTGAAAGAAACTGAGTAGAAAAAAGGGAAAGTTGAGTATGCTGCCGAAAGTGACATTAAATCTATCCAAATCAAGCTGCTTGAAAGACTTCACCGTTAGCTGATGGTGTGTTTGTATCGTGATTTCGGTCTCGGTTTCAGAATTCTTACACCCCTAATCCCTCACTATTATATTTGCACAGTTAACCTGTGGTGTGCCCGTGTTTGATTAATGTGATTCATTCATACAAACACTCAATCTGCCATTTCCACAGTCAAAAACTGTTGTATGTTTGCTGCCAACACTAATCGTGTTGTTCTTGTGTGTGCGATTATAATTCTTTGAAGTATTCTGTCTGTGTGTGTGTGTGTGTGTGTGTGTGTGTGTGTGTGTGTGTGTGTGTGTGTGAGAGACACTCAAAAGAACATCATATGGAAAACCTGCAGTCCCATCAAGAAGGCAGACATGAAGATAATTTTGTGTACATGTGTTTGTGTGTGTGTGGTTGTGCTTGTGTGCCTTTCCTCTCCGGTGTGTTATTTTTACATATTTTCCACTCTATTAGTTCTGTTGATTGCACTGCTATGAAATTGCATGTTACAGTTCTAATACCATTACATGTGACGCATATTTAAACATACCTTTTTCTCCACTATGTCTCTCTGTCTACCTTTTTTCTCTCTCTCTCTTTCTGCTCACCTCCTCTCCAACCCTCCCCACTGTTCTTTCAGAGACTACAAGTCGCTCAATCCTCAGGATATTAAAGAAAACAACAAAAAGGTAAGAGGCAGCCACCGCTGGGCCCTTCACACCACTTAGCTCCCTCCCATCCACATCTCCATTTGGCCTTATTTAGAGATCTGCCATTAATCCATGGATATTGTGTTTGGGATGGGTAGACACACATAGGAAGACAGTCAAATGCATGTACACACACAAATGACAGTTTTCATAAGATGTCCCCCCCCCCGCTGTGATGTGTGTACGTGAAGCACGACTTAGTCACCTGGCAGAGGTGAGAAAGTGTGTTCAGCTCAGCAGCATGCTGGGAGCTTACTAAACTACTTTAGCTACTTGTGTGTTTTTAATAAGAGAACATTTGTCTTGTTTTGCTTAGAGCAGTGGCTTTAAATGGTGTAAACAGGGATTTGGTGTCAGCCATACGTTTTTGTTTTCAGAGGTTCAAAATTAATGGGACAAACTAACAATTACATGTAAAGACTTTTAAATACTTGGATGAAAAAAACAAAACAATGTCTGCCTGAAATGTAAAACAGGGGTGTAGCACCATGGACATCAGCGAATGTTGTGTTTACTCCCTCGAGTTTCTCCCCCAGATCTTTACAGCAGCTGCCTGTAGCTACATGTTTGTGGGTATTTCTGCATTCAGGTTTTTACTTAATAATCGAAAAGCAATCGAAAACCATGCTCTCTTGGGTTTTGAATCAGATGACTGAGTCAGTTATTGAAGACTATCCCATTTCTATCCCATTGCTTTTGCAGTATGCTTTGAGTTATTATCCATTTGCGCGGTGAAGCGCTGTCTGGTCAGTTTTGCAGCATTTGGCTGAATCTAAGCAGAGTATAGCTCCGTACACTTCACTGTTAGTTTTTCTTTAGTTTAGTCTGCTGTGGTCTTTCAGGCCTTTTGGTGATGCTGAGCTGGTCAGTGCATTCACTCTTTTTAACAATGCAAATGATTTTTGATTTGTCCTCTTGTAAAGTTTTTGCTGTCTGTCTGAGGTTTATTTGGGTTTTACAGGCTAATGGTTGCTCACTTACACTAATATATCTTAGGATCTCATATTGACAATTAAATAAAAAATTACAGTGAAAACCTTCACAATTCAAATTCAGCACTTTGAATCAACAGCCTGCTTCATTTGTCTTGAAATAACAAGTGAGCAGGTCTCACCTGGCCATGAAATTGTTAATGTCAATTATTCCATTAATTTTGATCCTCTGAATATGGGGGGGGGTATAAATATGGTTGTCATTCTTAAACAGTTGTAAATTTATGTATATTATAAAACTCGCTGAATTAAAGCTCAAAGTCGCACTTGATTGTCTGATTTCCATCCCATGTGATTTTGTGCAGAAGCAAAACTGCAAAATGTATGTGTGAAAAGAAGAGTTTCATTCCTCTCCTCTTCTAACAAATTTTGACCCACACATAAAGCAGATGCACACACCTATTTTTCATTGTTGCCCTATGTCTTCATGTTTGCACATTCACTGTTAGGGTTGTTAAGGTTTTCCTTCCACACAGATCTACATTTTTTTTTTTTTTTTTTTTTGCCCACTGGCTCTTCGCCTCCACATTTACTTCTTCGCGCACTTCTGTATTTTTCCCGCACTTACTACACACACGCTGCACGCACCTGTATTCACACGGCACACCAGCGTCCCCTCTTCGGCCCCGAGGGCTACACAGAACGATATGCGTCGGGTTCCTGCAGCTTGATTTCCTCTTCTCATACACTCTCTGGCTGAGCGATAACCTCTGGTGGCCCTGTTAGGCATGAATGCTAGCCTGTTGACAATAACCACAGTGGAGGGAGAGGTAGAGACCCAATCCCATATCTGCTAACTGCCCCTCACCCCCCTCCAGGTGCTCAAGTAGCCCTGAAGAAATTGGCTAGATATAAGTAATATGGGAATATGCCGTAGAAGGTGATAGCTGGTGAATAGCTGCAGCACTGTAGCCGGCGTGCTGCGGCCAGCTTCTCTGTGGAGATCTACACCTGGTGCTCATGTATAGTGGCCAAAATGGAGATACAAGTAGATATTACCTACCACTTCCTGTTAATTCTCACGCAGCTCTCAAAAACCTGGGCCTATAATGTATGTATTTTTAGCTGCCATTGTTTCACACAATGCTGAGAGTGTTATAAGGGGTTAGACTCACGATACTGGCTAAACTAATAGAATGGATGATACCATTTCTCAATTGGGCCATTTAATATAATGTTTAACACCTTGCTGAATTTTTGCCATGAAGAATTAAATCTTTATCCCTTGAAAGCCTACTAGGAGTAAACCTTGAAGCTCTTTTTTTTTTAACTGAACCGTTTTTGTCATATTTCATGCCTGCTTATAGAACAGAAATGTTTCTGTTTGCATCAGAAATTAAGTGACGGTTGTCTCTGCCTGTGGAGCAACCCTTGGAAAAACCCAGAAAGTCTTCCAATGGTTGTCAAACCACCTTCTTATGGCGATATACTGAGGTGTCAAAACTCATCATTAGACCACAGAGGCGGTTGTCAAAAGCGTTGAGGCAGTCCAAACTAGTACCCAGCACCAGTGAACATTTCATCGAGAGATTTGACCCCATCGCTCCTAAATGTCATCCATAGCATAAAAGGGCGGTGATCATATTTACATATTTTATCACAAGACTTTGATCAGAAAGATCGCCTGTTAGCTTCATCATTTGTAGAAATACTTGGTTCAGGTGAATGTGCTGCCTGGAATGGAGGAAGACAGGACATGGAGTGACCGCCTGCTAGCTGTGAATTCACCTGACCATCTACTTTACTGTCTCATCAGCACAGTCTATTCATACAGATGTTGTTCAGACTTTATGCTGGGAATCTGGCAGTTTAATGTCTGACCCAAGTGAGCTGAACATTTGTTTTCACATGCACCTCTGTTCATATAAGGAAACTGCTTCAGACAGTAGATTCACATTTCAGAACAATGAGAGCAAGGCCCTCAGAAAAACAAAGCACTAAAATATCAAAGATAGCAGCAAGTGAAGATGGTGGAATTTATTTTTATTTTTCAGTCAAAGAAAATACTCCTGTAAGTTTTTGCTTCCTCCTGGATTGTGCTGAGTCAAATATTGGCATTGCATGCTGCTTTATTTTGGTTGCTAGATTAATTTAGCTTCAAAATCCAATCATGAACAAATGCTATGAGATGCAGTATCTGGAAGGTGTTGTATCACATCTCCAGCGTTGCTGCACAACTGTAAATGCAAGTGACTGATTGGATGTGAAAGCCAGGTGGTTCAGGAGAGCAGAAAGATAAGTACTGCACTGGGTGGTGTCATATAGCACCCTGAGGGTGTTTGAATAGAGAAAGTTGACCATCATAAAAAGAAAATGCTGACATGAGGCACAGTGGAAGAGAGCATAGTGTGGCAGATTAAGGACCCCAAAGCAGGAAAAACAATAAAAAATTGACTATGGGTGTTTAGAAAGAAAACGTTTTAAGAGGAAATCATAAATGTGTACAGATCTGAGTGAAAGAGACTGATGAAAAGAGAAGAACCTGTTCAGTCCTGATTCCTGATGAGTTATTGGAAAGTATAGAATTTACTGAATGGAGAACGGGAATAGAAATGTAGAGAAACGACGACTATCTCTGCTTTTCATGGGCAGTTGATAGACATGGCCCCCTCCTCTCACCGTCTATCTGTGAAAAGTGATTGCAATGAGCTCAGACTGTGCTGAATTATGACAGATAAGGGCAATCAATATTGGGGGTGGGTAGAAAAAAAGGAGAGAAAGTGAATAATTTAGAACATTCACAGCCTTTGAAATGATCTGTTATCAAACAGTGTGTGTTTGCATGTTAATTTGTAGAGGTTTTGTATGTTTTATGACTTTGGAGCATCGATATGTTTGGACCTTTTGCTTCTGTTGTGTCGTGTGTGTGTGTGTGTGTGTGTGTGTGTGTGTGTGTGTGTGTGTGTGTGTGTGTGTGTGTGTGTGTGTGTGTGTGTGTGTGTGTGTGTGTGTGTGTGTGTGTGTGTGTGTGTGTGTGTGTGTGTGTGTGTGTGTGTGTGTGTGTGTGTGTGTGTAATGAGGCCAAGGAGAAGTAATTTGTCATGCCATCTGATAGTGTAGCACCAAGCACCAGGCTAAATCGCCCTGAGCGCAACCATGAGGGGTTGGGCTGAAGGAAGGAGGTGCTGATGATTGACAGCGATAGATAGCTGTCAGTCAATGAGAGGGAGTGGAGGGGGAGCAGGGAGCAGCGGCCTGGGGCAGGCGGCGGTGACATTTAGTCCAGACCCAGAGCTTTGTCAGGAGGTTGATGGAAAGTGAGAAAACTAGATATTCTCCAAAATGTGTGATACTGTTACTGGCCCAAAAAATGCAACTCCCAGTGTTTGTTAAACAAAGAAGATCAAGTCTTTCCCGCTTCTTATACAGTTTCAAATGTTGAGAGCATAGTTTTGGGGCCTAATCTCTATAAAGAGATTCTGCATACACATATATATATATATGTAAAGGAAAAGATTTTTGGTCCTAGATGCTTTCTGTAGTAGTTAAGCTGGTGTACTGTTGGTCAGTTGTACTCTGGGTTTGGCTGTATCTGGTTAAACCTTGTGGAGAGCAAAAGAGGGATTGCATTTGTTGAAATAAGTCAACGATGCATATCAAACAACATAATTTAAATGCCATAAAAAATAAATTAATGAGAGAGATTATTTTAACCCTTTTACACTTGAAGTATGCTAAAATTATTTTTTTAAGGAATGGGGTCAGTGGGGTGAGTATTAACCTCTCACGTAGTTGATTACACAAACTAGATGAAAGACTACCATGAAGATGGAGCTTAATTCAACACCACCTTCTACTCCTTTGCGATGATACACTGCTGCATGTACTGCACAATACTGAGAGTGTTATAAACAAAGGGTTGGAGCAACTGTACTGGCTAAACTATATGGGGGAATGTATATCAGCAGGTGTCATACATAATGTATGCATTAGTGGGTGGGTATCACCAGGCATCCTGTGATATGTTATCACAGGACATAATACAATATTATTGTGATTTTTTTTAATTTTTTTTTATTGATTTTTTTTATTTTACAATGTGAGAGTGATTTTAATCAGTCCAAATTAGACTGTGACTGTTTCCAGAAAGGTTACTTCCTGTCAGGTGGCCTGTGTGATCAAAAGGGTTCATAAGTGTGCAACACACTCAAACTCTGGGAAACCATTTAGTCAACAGAAGTTGCAATTAGTTACAGAATGGGGAAAAATTCAATACAATCAGAGAACCACCAATTTTTTGTAGATACATGGAGATTGAGGTCCTGTATTTATTCATGTGACTGAGCTATTAGCATGTTCTGAATGAGGAGTTAGCTTTGTCAAGCTAAGTGTATCCAGAGTTGGATGGGGTTTTTTTCGGTGACCCAATTTAACATAAATTTGCTTGGCTAATATTATTAGGGTTGCTAGTATGTGTTCACATATATTTGTAGCAGGCCCTATGAACATACATACATACTCATACATACTTGTAGAATCATATAGAAGTGTTTTATTGTATTTTGTTTTTATCTTACTGTAATGATCGTAGTCTATTTATGTAAATGCAGTCATCACAGATACAGTAATTATTAACATCTGTATATTTTTAAAAGATTTATTATAAATCCCAAGTCCCAAGTATATAAGTTATTCAATTCATTATCCCTCTGCAAATGTGATGTTTACGTTCTGTTTCCATTTTTTTTTCACATTTCACTTATGACGTACATCGCCTGTATGTAACTTAACAGCCACCAAAATTTGTATCCAGTAGATTTTGTTTGTACTAAAAACAGAATGGAGAATTTAAAAAAGCGCCAAAGGCCCGTAAGATGGGATTTTGCTCTTTAGTAAAAATAAATACATACATAAATAAAAATAATAATAATGATATAGTTATGATAAGACTCATTGAAGCTTGATAATAGATTATTTTATTAAATTTCCTAGCCCAGCCATATCTCCTCAGCTCTTTTTAACACTTGTGGTTCTTCCTAAATGGAGCCACACTGTAGCACTTAATATTTGCTTTCATTGAGGGTCTTTACCTTACAATATAAAGTGCCTTAAAGCAAATATTGTTGTGATGTAGCACTATATAAATAAAACTGAATTAAAATTAAGATCTAATCAAACATTTGGACACATGTACACTTTTTTTTTACATTTTTGACCCCCATTAACTCTAAAATGGCAAACAAAATGCTAATATTGAAGCTTCAAACCAATGGGTGACATAAAGGTTGCTCAATCCATCTTTTTTACTCTTTATAACTGTTTCAGTCCACTATGAGTATGCTTGATTATGGTTATATTCACTGTTTTTAAAATTTAAAAGCTATACATGCATTTTAAAAGTTACTTTAAAAAGTTATTTTAAGAAAGAAATAAGTGAGAAAGAGGTACATTGTTAATTTTGGCATCTCTGTTTTGGTAGTTTTGTTGACAATTACAAAATATTGCCACTTTATTTTTTACTTTACTGGAGATGCTGTAGTTCTGTGTCACAGACTGCAGGCTACCACCACTGAACACCATCCCCTTAAAAACAACAGGCCTTTGCTCAGTAGTCATCATTGTCTCAGTACGATACGACCAATACTTTTCAAGCTGTAAGAGAAGATATAAGAAGAATAAAGCATGACACTGAGGTCGAAAAGACTGTAGCGCATGTCAAGACTAACATCGACCCTGAAACAAAACCCAGCTCGAGAGCCTCCCTCCCGTCCTCCTCCTCCTCCTCATGCAGCTCTCACTTTCTCCCACTCTCGCTCTTTTCTTTCTCTCATTCTTTCATTCTGTACCTATTGAGCAGCAAAGTTGTCGCTCTCTTTCACAGCCTACCCTGGGCAAGAGGGAAACAATGCAAGCACACTTTGCTCCCCTGAATACGTGTTAGAAACCCAATCAGGCCCTCTTATTTGTCATATTCTTTTCTCTTTTTTCTTTCACAGTCCTGTCAGGGAAAAGGGGCGGGGGGGGGGACTTAAACAGGCTCGCAGCAAAGGCAAACGCCTCTCTGTTCTCCCTTTTCTTTTTTCCCGCCGTCTCTTCTTTTCTTCCTGCTTTGTTTTTGTGTACATGCACTCACATGGACCTCATTTTCCTGTGTGAGTATACTTGTTCTACCCATGGTTACTTTTTTATCAATAGAAATGAACCAAACAGGTGAAAGTGGAAAAACAGTCCTTCTAACAATTGATTGTAAATTGAGAAACGTCTCAGGTATATGAACTCTGCAAAAGCATGCATACATACCATAGTTACATCGTAAACCATGTTCTTTTAACATCTCTTAATTAAATGCTTTAAATCGGTAAAAAAAAAAAAAAAAAAGTGCAATAGGCTTTGTAGCTTTCACAGAGTGATTAAAAAGTCACAATAAAGAGCTTTTAGGTGACAGCAGCTGCTTAGAGATCAACATTGAAGCCAAGGTCACTGATGAAGTCCCGATGCTACACATTTATGGAGCTGTGCAGGAGCATCAAGGAAGTAGCTGCTGTGATGTCAACAAGTGGTTGTGGTTGCCTCAAGTTAATCCCTTTGGTTTTTTGGGGGGGGGTTTTGTTGTGTTTTTTGACAACCAGAAGTTGCCTTTTTTTAGACGAACATATTGGTAGAAGACATCAAAGACACTGTGAGGTCCATCATGGTAGCTGTCATTAGCACAGATGGGTATAGCTGAAGTATAGGCATACCTGTCTGTGAAATTGGTCTTGCATTAAAACCAAATTCAGACTTTTGATTTTAATGCAACTGAAACACGTAAGTTATAAAATAAAAGTTTTTGTAAAGTGGGAAATTTGCTATAGAAAGACTGCGTTGTACCAGGGTGTAAAGATGCTTATATCTGTGACTGAAATTAGGCATTTTAACATGGGAGTCTACCTGGCTTTTGGGTCCAGCCTGCTGTTGTCATTAGAGAAACATCAGTTTTTTTCAGTCCTGCCCCCCCCCAGTAAAAACACCTCAGTATATATAGGACGTGGTTTGACAGCTTTGAGAGCAGTTTGGGAGTTGTTCCATGCATAGGCATTGTCACTACATAGGCACCTCTAACTACTGATACAGTATGATTTAATTCTGTAAGCAGGCCAAAAATATGACAGAGACCACACAATTCAGAAAAGAGCTTTGAGGGTTACTCCTAGTAGGCTTTCAAGGTGTAAAGAGTTAACCAACAGCTCACTAGTAGAAAGGCCCCATGTGAGAGTAGTGCAGGTGCACATTTTTATCCAGGGAACAACCCACTGGATTTTTTCCCACTAGTGAGAGTGGGTGTGAAGCAGACTATCTCCTGCTGTGTGCTACATGTGAGAAAACACAACTTTGGACCGTATCCCGACCTGCTTCTTATGATATTCTCCAGAATAAATGTCTCTAGAGGATAGTTTCACAAGAAATTGCAGACTGTGAAGAAGCAGGACAGAACTCAAAATGGTAAATGGTTAAGCAGGCTCTTCAAAACAAACTCTAGGATAGGAAAAAAAATTAAAACCATCAAGGAGGGTTTGGTGGAAGTCAGAGATGGGGGGGGAGGGTGATAGACTGAGCAGATCAACAGAGGCAGTGAAACAAACGGGTGCTGCAACAGGTTGGAATTAGATCAACACTATCAAGCAGGCCAGATACAAGCTGCGATACCTGAGAGAGATGGATGACGAGGTTGTGTGTGCGCAGGAATGGAGGTTGTGTGTTTGTGTGCTGTTAATCTATTTATTTACCTGTCATTGGCTGCGATAATGGTTTTCATCCCTTCTCTCTGTGTCTCTCTGTCTCAGTCTATCTTGTGATGGGGGATTGGTTTTTCGTGTGTCGCTTGATAATCACACCTGTATTTTCTCATCAGACTCTAATCAGACCAATTACACGCGTGACGGAGAGCGTGGGCATGTTGATGCAGGGGAGCGATAAGGACACACACATACACACTCACACACACTTCGGGATTAAGCTCTCTGTCTTGGGGTATCTACGTCCCTTATCGGGGACAACCATCCCTGATGTGGCCTGTCAGCAAGCATGCCAAAAGTGTCGCTCACGCACAAACACATGCGAACACACTTAGGTCATGTATGCAATGCACCAAATATAATCTGTCTAAAAAAGAAAGCATGCCTCTCCTGTCTCACTATTTACCCTTTGATCCCTCTCTGCCCTCGTTGTGATGAAGAATACTCTGAAAGTCTGTCCATTCTCATACTTGTTTCGATAGGCATATGACGGCTTCGCCAGCCTCGGCATCTCTCGTCTCCTGGAGCCATCCGATATGGTGCTGCTGGCCATTCCTGACAAACTAACAGTAATGACCTACCTGTATCAGATCCGGGCCCATTTCTCTGGCGAGGAGCTGAACGTGGTGCAGATAGAGGCCAACAGCAACCGTAGCACCTACAAAGTGGGTGACTTTGAGACTGATACAAATGCATCCATAGACCAGGACAAGTTCTACGCTGAACTGAACGATGTGCAGCACCGCAAGGCTGACTCTCAGGCTGCTGCTTCTGCCAGCGGTGCCACCACTGAATCTAACGGAGCTGAAGCTACTGAGGGAGAGGTGAAGGAGCAAGGTTTGAAGGCCGAGGTAGGAGCAGTTTCGGCCAGCTTGATGACTCCAGGGCCGTCGCAGTCTTCGCCTCCTGTCCCATCGCCACGCACAGTATTAGCTTCCACAGCAACAAACTCAACCCATGTGACGGCGTCAGGCTCTGAGGACAGGGGAAATCTACAGAAAGCAAACACTTTAGACCTTAGTGAATTACCACAGCGAGTGGAGAAGGAGATGGAGAAGGAAAGGCAAAACAAGAATGACCCGGGAGAGCAGAGAGGAGAGGGAGCTCCCGAACCAGCGTCTCCTACCAGGAGAGGAGCTCCTTTGTCCCACTCACCACCCCACACGAAACTGGGCTTCTCCTACAACAGGGATGCCGACCTCATCAAGAAAAAGAGGGCAAGCCTGCGTCACTCAGAGTCTGAGCCTGCATCAGACACCAGCTCTTCTCCAGTGAATCATACAGATGCCCCCGTCAAACAGGTAAATACACATGAAGCCTAACATTTTATACTTTATACTTTATTAACACACTGTAGTGTTTCCTGAATATTGTAAATATACGACCTTGGAAAGTAATCAACTAAATTACACACATCTAATTTTGAATCCAGCGCCTTAAAACACCTCTGGGTCAGTCTGCATGATCTGGACTAATTGTAACTGCTTAATGCAGGTATTAAGATTCTGACAGCGTTTACGTGCAGGTTCCTGCTTTCCCCCCTAAATGAATTGTGCTCATTTTTATCCTTGCACCCCTGAATTTGATTGAAACTTACACAGCTACATCAGTCAAAGACAGAGGATACGGTGAACATTCATTCCCTCCTGACGCTCACTAAGCTTCAAATCCCGACCTCGTTGATGCGGTTGCAGAGATGACCGTACTGAAACTCTCCCGTTCTGCATTAGATGTTGTCGTCACCTGTCTTGTAGCCGAGAACCAGACGCGTCTGGGCCGAGCCTTTAACACGTGGCGACTATGAAAGGCACTGGGAGAACCCCCTGCTTTGACATTTCATTATATTTTTCATTATATTTCTCATCCCTGCAGTTGATGGCAGTTGCACCGTGACTGCTCAGGCGTGGCGATGCTTTGCACAGAGCACACATCATCTCGTCTCTCACACACACCCTGTGACGCACACCTGTATCTGCGTGTGCGTGCACAATCACACTGAATGCACTGCTGCCTGCGTTGGTTAACCCCAGATTACTGCTTCTTGTTTACAAGTCGAAAGGTCACGGGGCAAGCGGGGGGCTATGACAGTCATGACATCCCATTTTGATCTGCTGTTATCTAGTTAGCAGGATGTATCCAGGCCAGATTTAACTCGTCGAAAGGATAAACATTTTTCAGTTATACAAGCAGCTGGGGTAATATTGCTAAATGTAAAAGCTCTGCTTACAATACACCCAGAATTACCTTGCAGATAAAATTCTGACTTCAGTGTGTGGTTTGCTTATTTGCCAAAGCCGTCATGCTCTCCACACAAATGGACCCAGACAGGGCTATGAGCCCAGGTGCCCCTCATAGAGTGCATATCATAGGGAACATACCTGCTCCTGGATTAGAAAAGCATAGGGCTGAATTAATCCCCCACTTGCTGCATGTCCAGTAAAGAAATGTGAAAGCCGCTGGTGTGATAGTTTGCTGCTGAAGATAAACACATCACTCACCATTCTAAACAAAATTATTGGTTTCATTCTTCTGGGGAAATACTTTTAAAATTAGGAGTGCCTCTTTGACCACTGCACTCATGTTTTATTTTCTTTTTAGGAGCCACCACCTGCCCCTGTGTCGAGCCCCCCAGCTGAGAAGGTGAGTATGGTTTAAAAGAAATGGATTGATTTGAAAATACAGGCAGATGTCCACACTCTCTCTAACTAGCAACAATCTTTTTATCTACAAAGTTTTAGTACTTTAGACCTTGATCAGCAAGTAGTTAATTATAAGGAGAAGCTACCTTACATAGGAAGTGGCCGCAGTCTTGAGCAATAGGGCAAAAACACGGACAGTTGGAGATCCAAAGGCTGAGTAGTCATTCCTGTTATACTTTTTTAAAGTCCACTTGAAGTCAACTGCCTGGGTCCATGCATAGGTGGTGTATTTTGATATAAATTCTTAGTGAACAAGTCCAGGCAGTCACAAAATCCAGGCAGGCCCGTTGGCATCAACATGGACCCCGTTGGGCTTCCCAGGTAGACCCTAGCGGACTCGTGGATGCAGAAAGTATAAAACCTCCTTTTATCTTCTGTGACTTATTACCCAGGTGCTATACTAGGTATGGGTACCAAAGATGATTTTATTTTTATATCATTAAGAAAGTTAGATTTAAAAAAGCTATATATTATTATAAAACATTCCATAATTTTTTCCTCTATCTGGCATGCATGCTTATGCCACATTGGCAACCACCAAAGAGAAAAATGGTTACTCCACCTTTGGTTGGCGAGTGATTGCTGGAGGCTGTCGCACTACAAACCTCTTTGCAGTTTGTTTGGCCACTAGCGGTTTTTGACGGTTGTCACTGGTTTGCGTGGAAGACACTGACTTTTAAAACATAAAAAGCAAAAGTTGCCCCATTTGAAACTTGTTAGTTTTAGTGGTAATGCACAACAAAGTTTCACTACCGCTCTGTGGTAGAGACAAGTTTGCAGACAAGTCGGCATCCTCCATGAAAACCAAAGTTGACCACGTCAATCTGCTAGCATCCAAAGAAATCACAAGATTTTTAGTTCAGCACCCTCTCTGCAACCAGTTTCACCTATGGGGAACCCGCAACCTCCAGCAATCACTCACCAATCAACCCTGGAGTATGCCAGGGGGTCACCGGTCTGTAGGTCTGTGTGACTGAGGCCTGGCTGAGGGAGCTTACCTTATTTATGGCACAATGTGATTACAACGAACCCTTCCCAGTCTCGGTTACAAAAGCTTTAGTTTCCTGAGTGTATTCTCTTTCTTTTCACATTGTAGAAGGTCCTCTCTCGTCAGGAGGAGTTGAAGGAGAGAGCCAGACTCCTCTTGGAGCAGGCCCGCAGAGATGCTGCAATGAAAGCCGGCAACAAATACATCTCCAACTCAGCTGCAGCTGCACCAAACAGAGCTACAGGTGTCTGTGATGTAAGTCCAAGCCTTCCTTTTTGTCTGTGTGGGATTGGAAGTGTTGGTGTTGTCCACTTAAAAGAATGAAATTGTCTCTGTTCTACCATCATTCTGGTAGAGTTTGATCTTCGTTTCATCTGCCCAAAGAATGTTTTTCCAAAACTCTGCTGGGGTTTCTTTTTTTTTAGATGTTTTTTTTACTGAGGTCCAATCTAGCCTGCCTGGTCTTAAAGCGTATGACTGGCTTGCACCTTGCAGTGAACCCTCTGTATTTACTTTCATGCAGTCTTCTTTTTATGGTAGACCTGGATATCGATAAATCTTCCTGGAGAGTGTTGTTCACTTGGTTGGCCGTTGTGAAGGGGTTTCTCTTCACCATGGAAATGATTCTGTGATCATCCACCACTGTTGTTTTCCATGGACATCCAGGTCTTTTTGCGTTGCTGAGTTCACCAGTGCTTTATTTCTTTCTCAGGACATACCAAACTGTCACTCCTAATATTGTAGCAGTTTCTCAGATGGGGTTTTTTCTGTTTTCGCAGCTTAAGAATAGCCTGTTTCACCTGCATGGAGAGCAAAATCTTCCAAATGCAAGCACCTCACGCAAAATCATCTCCAGGCTTTTTTTCTGCTTAACTGATAATGACATAACGAAGGAGTTTCGTCACTTGCACATGAAATAGCCTTTGAGTCAAAGTAGTCCAATTAAAAACAGAGTGGCACAACTCCTAAGAAAGCTGCATAAGGTCTGAATAAGGTCTGTGTAGTGGGTAAAAACTTGCTTGTTGTATGCCATCACGTCAGTGTGCAGGGAAAGCTAACAGGGTGACCCCACACCTCCCTAACCTCTTCAGTGCCCTCGTGTCACTTCCACAGTCTCTCTATTTGCTGCTCACTGCGCTTCCAACATGCTGGAAAAGCTTGTCCAAACTGTCTCATCCTCTGGCAGCCCACTTTGGTGAACACTTTAAGGAAAGGCTTTGAGAAGGAGAGAAGACTTTTCCTTATTAACTTCTGCTGAGACTCACTTACACTCTGCTCTGTGTCCTGAACATGTCAGTGTGGAAAGCTCAAATATGGATGGACTCCTCCGCTCTCTCCTCTCACCATAAACATGTCTCCCCCTCTCTCTCGTGCTCTCTCTCTCTACTTAGACTCTCTCTTTGGTCATCTTGACTCTGCACAATTTTTATGACATCCCCCACCAATTTTGCTGCCCCCTCACTTTCCCCTGAACACTGAGTAAATGTTGTACACAAACACCTGTCAGCAAAAGTACATTCATGGTAAAAAAAGGGGGCCAAAAATCGCTGTAGCGAAGCAAACTAGACTAGAGAAGATGCGAGTGAAATTGCCAGCTCTGAACTGAGCACGCTCCACTGAACATAATATACTGGGAGGAGGGGGCACACTGATGAACCAGGAGTTACCCTGGGAAAGCACTGTGGTCAAATCCTCCGTTACGTTTCCAAATATTTCAGAGAAAAGGAAAGGGGGAGGGTTAAGAAAAAAATATGGTCTTGTGAGAATTGTGACGACAAGGGATTTGAGGGTAAAATGAAATAAATACCTTTTGGTAATGAAATATCTAAAAGGCAGCAGCCGCATGCCCCTGCGTTTGCTCCCTGAATCCTTAAAGAGAAATATGCCCTTGAATTAGATGTTTTTAAAGTGTGTATGTGTGTGTTGTCAGTGTTTGTTCATGTTTGTGCGCCGGCCACAGGAATAACCAGTTCGGCATAATCTGAGGAAATAAACGAGGACCTTCCAAGGACTGGGAGGCGTTAAAAGTCTTCAGTGGAAGAAAGCAAATTAAAAGAGTTTTTCAAAGCTGTTGCAGTGCTGATATATTTCCTTAGCCACAAAAAAAGGTCCTCTTCTGTCCCTTGTTGTCTGGCAAGATGGCGGACTTCACTTAGATTAGCTCCTTAAAGTAGGCAAACCCACCCCTCCACTCTTTCTCTCTCTCCTCCTTATTTCCTCACTCATTTCCAAGGACAATTGGTTAATAACCCCTAAACACACACTTACTTACACATACACACACACACTCCTCTGCATAAAAAAGGAAGGGAAGCAGGAGGGGTGGGAGGGAGATATTGAATTGTTTACACTTTTTTTAATAGAAAACATTGATCAAAGGAATACGACTGGCCTCGAGGCCAATGTGCTGATAATTGTTAGTGATTCAGATTAGATTACTTGATGTCTTGTTTTGATTAGCATGAGTGTGTGTGTGTGTGTGTGTGTGTGTGTGTCTGTGTTATCAGCTGGAGAGGCCCAAGCTTTTCCCATTTAACTCTCCATCTGTCTAAGTAGGTGCTTTGCGGTTTAGCATGCATAAGGTATAATTTAATTCAGTTAAAGCAGGCTTCGTTCTTCAAGGGAAATGGCTAATGTGAGGGAAAGGAGGGGCCTACATTAGCTGCTTTAGCGTATAGCTTTCAAAGCACAAACGACAAATGAGTCATCAAGTGTCATCTTTTAAATGAAATCATGTCTTACACAAAGCTGCAGCTGTCAGGATTTTTATATGATAATGCAGTTCTCTTTTATCGAAAAACTGATACTCCAGAAAACTCGTAGTTTTAGTGCTAATTATATTACACTGGTCAGCAATATTTCAGGAGTTGTATTCTGAGATAAAATGAGCTATTACTTATTTTGTCTACCAGCTCCAAAGAAGTTAGAAGTTAAAACGGCTGTTTTTTTCTGGCATTTTTAAGCGATTTAATTTTTCCTGTTTTTACACTTGTGCACTGATTAGATCAAAAGAAGATCAACATAGGTGAGATTTAATATAGAAATTAAAAAAATCAAAGCCAGGCCAAAATGTTGTCTAAGTGGGATGGTGTGAAACAGCGATTAATTGGAGATTGATTACCCAGAGTGTTAAACGTTAAAAAAAGCAAACGTTATTTATTATTTAACACTGTAGGACATCATCTTGTAGGATTAGAAATTCCTCATCCTAGAAGTCATGAATCTAAAATTCACCTCAGAATTTTCCATGTTCTTAATCCACAGAGACAACCATCAGTCTAACCTCTATAAGAAATGCTCCCTTTGAGTGTTGTTACTTAGGTTTTAGGTTTGAAACCTTTCCCCACAGCTAACACTAAATGTGACAGAAACCTCAGAAACATATACAAACTACCACACTGACTGAACCCATAGAGCTCAGCTATACTAGCTATCTGTACTAAAATCAGGTCTTCATCTATTCATGTGAACACAGCACGAACAATATGTTAGACACTTGTTTGCTCTGTGTGTGTGTGTGTGTGTGTGTGTGTGTGTGTGTGTAGCCCTGTTCTCCTGACCTATGCTCTCCCTCCTGCCATCCCTAATTGTAGCCCACAGTCACTGCTTCTTTCATCTAAGGTCACAGGTTCCTCTCCTTCTCCCTGCCTTCTTAGTCTTTCTCTCTCCTCTTCACTCCATTTCTCTTTCATGTCAGATTTTTGACTTCTAGCCCCAGTTCTTTCCTTTCCCATCTCTTTATTTATCTCTGTCTGTCCTCTCTCTGTAGTCTTTGATGGATGACCAGTACTACTAATTGTTCTGTGCTCACCAGCGTTGGCCTCACCACCTCCTCCTCCTCCTCATAGGTGGCCTTCACAACACATCAGTAGTCAGTGGTGCAGATGTCTTGTAATGTCGTAATGTCACCACCCCCTACCTAAGCAGTAGCCAGATAGGTAATTAATGAGCTTTCCTAAAAATATCTAGACTTTTTTTTTTGTCCTTAGGCCTGACATCCCCAGTTTTGGTTTTATTCTTTCTTTTGCTCTTTGGACTTTCCCACTGTTATTATTTTAATAGGAGGTGTGTGTCTGTGCGTGTCTCTGTGTGTCTGTTCACTTCAGGTCTTCTCATCCATTAGCAGATGAGAACAGTAATTTCACACCGGCCTGGCCAGGCTAATTATCAGGATCCACACTTGGTTTGGGGAGAAGTGTGTGTGCATGTGGACCCACAAAGCAAAATGTGCAACTATGTGTGTTCCTTTGCAGAAAACTGTAAAGCAGAAACTTGTGTGTATGTGTGTGTGTGCAGATTTGTAGTACCTGTGCATATTTGAACGTCTTTTTTTATTTTGTGTGTGTGTCTTTGAGTATGTGTGTGCTTTGCTTGTGGAATGCGTTCAAGAGTGCACGCAAATGCCTCGGTGTTTTCCAGGTAAGAGAGTTTCCCTGCTCACTGACTCGTTGTGATTCCTATAATTGGGTCCCGTTTGATTTTTGCCGACCAGCACCCCAACCACCTCTTCCTCCCCCTCTTCCCCCATCACCCCCCATCACCCCCCTTATTCCTCCTCCTTCTCCTCAGCAGTGGAGAGGACTCCTGGGTCTCTGCTGTTGTGACCTGTGGGTGTTGTCATCCACTCCCATCTGCTGTCTGTCCTCTGATTCTGACTCGTCCGTCATCTCCTCCTTTCTTTCTGAATTTGATTTCTTTCTGTTTTAAATTGGGGACCAAAACAAAGCCCTCTGGCTGAACTGTGACGTATGTAAAAAAAAAATAAAATAAAAAAATAGATATATATATATTATTATTATTTCAAAAAAAAACAAGAAAGAAAATATCCAAGAGCCATTAAAAAGGTTACCTTTTACCCAAGGCCCTCTGACTGAACCTTGCGTAAAAATTCCTTTAAAAGAAAAACACATTGTGTGTTATTTATTTAATTTCATATATTTCATTATAACAGTTTAGTATTTTGTCTTTCCTTCCTTCCTCACTTCCTTTCTTTATTTATTTTGTCATTTGGGACCAAAACAAAGCCTTATGGCTGAACATTGTCATTTTTAGGAACCTTTTCAAATGCTGAACATGGAAGTTGTGTGTGAGTTCTTCCTGTTTTATTTTGGAAGCATTACATTCAGGTCCTCACCAGTGGCCCATTATAACAGGTCCCTTCTTTTTTCATAAACTTAAATAATCCTGAAAAAATAATCGTAGTCCTCACATATTCTGATTTCAGTTTTGTTCTCATGGATTTGACCATTGAAAATGCAACCAGTAAAAGGTTGTCTGTGCAGCAGAAAGAGGAAAAAATGTCTGTTTTGAAAATGCAAATATGGCCGTATGCACTCTCCTTTTTTGTCCACACACTGTTCTTTACTCCCCTCCTCCTCCTCCATCTACTCTCCTTTTCAGCCTTCTCCCAGCAGTAATAGTTTTTCTCCAGGTCTCATTTTAATGTGGCTGCAGTGCCATTCTTCTCCCGGTTCTCATTTTTTTCCCTCTTCTCTTCTTCCTCTTCTTCCTTCCCTCACCCCCTCCTTTCTTCTTCTTGTTCTCTGTCCTTTTTGAAGAATCTGCCCCTAATGAAACTAAATAGTTTGGTGGGGAGTTTCTTTGGACTATGTGTGCGTGCTTGTCTTGGAGTGTGTGGGTATGTGTCATGGCCGAATTGGCTGGAGTGGAGATCAAAGGCAGTCTCTAAATTGAGTGTGTGTGTGCGTGTGTTAACGAGCAAGAGAAAGACAGCTCTCTGAATTGCATCACAAGAGCTGATCAAGCCATCAGAGAAGAAAGCGGTAACTCACTTACACTTACATACCTCTCCTGAACACATGTACCTCTCCTCCTTTCTCTCTTTGTTATATTGTTCACGTTTGACCAAGTGGAAGTGTCAAATGTTTTTCATGTCCATCCTCTAACACTGGTGTTTTGCCTTTTCTCTTTCTCCCTCTTTTTGTTCTGTTTTGTTCTCTGTATTTTATTCATAAAGTATCAAGTTTGGAGAACGTTTAAAAATTGATGCAAAACAAAGGCATTGTGACCCAACAATGATGTGATATTGGTCACAATGCAGAATGGTTATGTAGGATGCATCATGATGTCCGCATAACTCAAGGAAAAAAAAAGAATCAAAAGTCAAAAAGCAGGACCTGCATATTTGTTCAATGGTCTGTTTCAACAGTTTAATAATGGCACAGTCGATCCTTGTAAAATGGGAGTCTGTGGGGTTTGGTTTGCTTTTGGAGCCAGATTCAAGTGTTCATTTCAGACTTATTATAACAATAACAAACTTGTTTAGTAAACAAAGAAAGAAAAAACAATGCAATAAACAAAATAAATTCTAAATAAGTGAAATAATGATTAAGAAAATTAAAGTGAACTTTTTCAGTAGGGGCAAGTTTGAAACATGGAAACCTTAGTGATACACAAAGGATATTAAAGAGAAACTGATCTGAGTTTAGTTTAATGCAGATTTTGGAGTATTTGGAACAATATTGAGGAAAATTAATCAGATGATGAATTTAAAAAATTGTCCGGTACCAATGAGTTTGTCAGAGATGGCACAATGCCCTGTTACAAACTACAAAATATCTAAAACCTAAATTAGATTTTTTTTTTTTTTTTCTTCTACACATTGTATTTTAATAGCTATTTTGACTAACAACTTGTTATCACTGGACCTGCATATCTGGACCAGTATATCTGGAACAAGCTAAAGTGCCTCAATGAATGTCTCCGCCTCAACCCCGGCACTTTCGAGAACTTTCTCAGGAAGCAGTAGTGGAACTAACACAGGCCATAACTTCTAAAGTGAGTTCTGTTTTCTTCAAAAGGGGGCAGGGAGTTGATCTCATGTTCTCCGTTTCTCTATTACTATGTCCCTCCGCCACCTCCTCTTTCACCTCCTTCACCTTTTTTGTCTCTCCCTCCCCAGCAATTATCCTGTCTATTTAAAGGGCAGAACCTTCCCATCATACTCGTCTGTCAGAGCGACGGTCTCCTCTGACTTTTCTGTGCATGTCCCCACTCAACCTGTTCTACCTGTCCTACTGTACAAGTGTCCTTTGTTAAGTATACACACCGGCTTCCACACTGTGCTGAGGGCAAACTGTTAATTCAACTATGGAACCACAGTTAAACAGAACTTCAAAAGTCAAATACACTAACGTATTTGCTCATTATTAAAAAATCAGCTGAATTTTAAATGCACACCTTTGTTCTTCTGCATTTGTGCCACATACTCAGTACTTCAAAACAATATTCTGTCATATACAAACCATATGAAATTTTTTTCGTGCAAAATGCCTCCTGTGTCATTCACACATGATTCCACTGTTGCTTCAACTGTTAACAAGTAAGAGATACCAAAAAGATTTTGCACATACGGTATGTATAAACAAAAACTAGATTTTTATATTCTCGAACCACAGATCATTTTGGCTCTGTTATCAGACAATCAAGGTATGATTGAAATTCAGACTTTTTGCTTCAATTCAAGACATTTACCAAAAGTACTGCTTTTTTATACATAGCCCACCACTTTCAAGGGCTCAAAAGTAATTGAACAAGCAGGTTGATGGCCAGGTGGGCTTGTTCCCACATTCACTATTTAATGACACATGAAGAAGATATAATATCTGAATTGATTCCACTTTTGAACTTACAGTTCATTGCGCTTTTCTAGATCTCTCAATGCGGACTAGGAATGTCAGTGCAAGTGAGGGGGAGTTCATAAGTATGAAAAAGACAAAATAAACTCATCAGAGAGACAGTAAAAACGTGAGGAGGAGACAAATCAATAATCTGGTACTTTCTCAAAAATAGGGAATACACTGGGCAGCTCAGAGACACCCCAAGTCCTGAGAGACCACAGAAGACAACAAAAGTTCATGATAAGAAAAAATACTTCACAACATCTAACCAAGTCAAGAACACTTTTGACATTGTCAAAGTCTAAAACCAAGAGATGCCTTCATGAATGCATATAGAGAGGATTTAAAACAAGATTTAAACTAGAGATGGACCGATCCGATGTTACGTATCAGTATCGGTCCGATACTGACCTAAATTACTGGATCGGATGTCGGTGAGAAATTAAAAATGTAATCCGATCCATTAAATATAAAAAAAAAACACCCCACAAAACTTGCGACATGGCGTAACTCGGCTCATAACCGTTGCACGTTGGAGCAGTGTACTCACGTGATTGAGCGGCTGTGTGTATTTGTAGCCTCGCTACCAAACCAGCATTTCATCTCCGAGGAAGTTATCCCAGAGAGAAGTAAAGCAAGTGTGTAAGTTCATCTCTGAATGTTTGTAAAGCGTTCCCATGTTAAGCTTAACAACCGATATATGGAGCGACTGCCTCTCTCTCTCCCTCACCTTCCTGCGGCTACTTCAATCGTGAAACTGATCAATGATCAGCTGATCGGCTTTTCTGTCGCGAGTCCGTCTCTCTTCTTTGTTTTTGGTCCACTTTGCACCAGAAAGAGGAAACCAGCGGCTGAACAACAGCAGCACGTTTAACCTTGATAAGCTGTTGTTAGAATTTATTTAATATTACTTTCTACACCAGGATCCTTTTCTACGTAGCTGACGGCTGGTAACTGTGCAGGGGCGGATCTAGCAAAGTTTAGCCAGGGGGCCGATAGGGCATGGACAGGGAAAAGGGGCACAAAGACATACTTTTCTTTCTTATTCTCATTTAAAATGTCTAGCTTTTAATAAATAATTATCTGAATCTTACACCCAAAGTTTTAATCTGATGTAAAATGTATCCATTACTGTATATAGTAACTGTTAAGTCTAATATACTCTAGTAAGCTATAGTACTTTTTCCTTTGGGAAGATACCATCTGTGCAGTCTGCAATTCTGTTGAAGAAAGATGTTGAATCTATTTAATTATTCTTGAAAAGTAATTTAATTCTGTGCTTTTTTTTTCACCCTGCATCAAATTAAAGTTGATTACATCGATTAAGCATCATGAGGTGGAGGGTGGGGTGGTTCCTATTTTTTTTTTTTTTGCTGGGAGTTTGCAACCCTATTAGTTAGGTTGCTTAATATTTCTGCTAAGTACTCTTTTAAAATACCAGAATAGGAAGGATGGAGTAGGTTTAAGTTTATTAGATTGATCAGTGTTGCTGAACTATGAAATATTTTGGGTGCAGTGTATTTTTTACATACAGGTATAACAGAATAGCTTTAGTGTTATTGTTTATTTAAACTTGAGTATGAACTTATACAAAATGCAGCAAGATATTAAAAAAACAGTTTTATTGATTAAAAAACACACTATATCGGATTCATATCGGTATCGGCAGATATCCAAATTTATGATATCGGTATCGGTATCGGACATAAAAAAGTGGTATCGTGCCATCTCTAATTTAAACTACTAGTTACACTCGAGGCTAAGAAGGCCAAAAACAGCTTAAAGAGACTGCACAGTTCTGTCAAACAGATGAAACCAGGATGAACTTGTACCAGAAATGTCAAGAGCAACGTATGGAGGAAGAGAGAAATGGCTCATGATCATGATTACCTCAGTTTGTCTGATTACGTCTGAGCTCCTGACAATGGGAGACTATGTATAAAAAAAAAAAAACCTTGAATTAAAGCTGAAAAACTTCAATCTCATCTTCATTATCTGATTTAAAATCCACTGTAGTGCAGTATTTGTAGCACCGGCTATTGTCCAAATACTTACGGACCTAACTGTACTTAAAACCTCAGACATAACCTTGCACACCACTCCTGCATCTTTGCAGTTGCACATAAACACACACTTAAAAGTATACACTAACACACAGGTGCATAACCCGCACTCCTGCTCAAATTCCACGCCGACATCTCTCAAATTTATATTTATGTACATATAACACACACATACAGGCACACACAGACCCCTATCATGGGCACGCACCCGTCGAATCATAATTAGGCTGTGTCCTGGTTCTTTGATAGCCATGTACAGTGGCTCTTCTTTATCTTTATCAAATGCATTGATCGCTGTGGGCCTCGCACGCCCATTGATCCGCGCACTCTGTCTGGAGCCAGCCGATAAGCTCTCCCTTTCCCTCCCTCCCCTTCTCCCTCTCTCACTCCCTCTCCCTTCTTTTCCATTTCTGTTTTTACCTAAATTTGAGGACAAATATTAGATTTATTAATTTGGTAATATTGTCAAAAATACTGGCATTGCCCTTTTCAGTGGAATAAACAGATAATTAAGCCAAACAGAAGTCCCTGCTTTTTGTTTAGATGGTTTTTTTTAAAACTGGAAAACCCCATTTCCCATAAATCCCACTCCTTCTGTCACCAAGAGGATGATGATGTTTGTTCCTTTCCACCTTAATCTGCTTGCTCATCCCAGAATATAGAGCTGTAAATACCTGCATTAGCTGTGTTTTACTCTGAGGATAACGTTCCAGAAAGGATCTGGGAAAACTGGCCTTTTAGCATCTTTGTAGAGGTTGAAGTATTAGTTATCTATCCATAACCTTATAACCTCATCCATAACCATAACTTCATTATATTTGTTGTTGATTAAGTATTGCTGAGTCATGAGATCTTATATATTTACGTGTTAAAATGATATGAGCATACTATAATAGATCATTTTAGTGTTACTGAAAATATAACATATTTTGTAACAAGTAACAAATGACTGTCTAATAAAATCTAAGTTTGTGTTTTCTTTAACGATTCTTTGCATAGAAACTAGTGAAAGTCATAAAAATTATAGTGGACTGTATCTGTGGGCATTCCTGTGTGGTTGCTTGAAGGTTAATAAAGATGCTGTCTATATTTAGTGATGTTTCAACTAATTTGTTGCTGAATAATTATATGTAAATGACAATTCTTGTTGTGATTATCATAAGTAGGCACATGGTGATATGGTAACAGAAAATCAGAGAGTTTAACAACTAACTGACTTCTACCTGAATCTCTGTGGCTTTTAAACATTGTTGAAGTGTGTGTGATTACATGGCTATTTGATTGGCTTGGTGCGTGCATGTGTGTTCTGTGGTTCTTTAGTGTGAGTGTGTGAGTCTGGACAAGATAGAGACCTAAAGCACCTCTTGACTGTGAATTAGCCTGTCATGACAAATGTCTGGAGCTGCATGACTGGCTGCCAGACTGGCTGGCTATCTGGGAGGTTGGCAAACCCTTTTAGATAGTGATTGTGTGCGCGTCCCTTAGTGTTGGTGTGGGTGTGTGTGCGTGGCATGACTGTGTGCCCACGCCAGGTCTCTGTACATGACCAGTGGTGCGTGCCCTCCCTCTCTCCCTCCCTCCCTCTTTCTACTTGCCCAGAAAAGAGCAACCAAGGCGACAACCTGCTCCCCTTGCTCAGACAGAGCTTCCAGAGCGGAGAGAGGTCCTCACTCGACGCCAAGCCCACAGAGGAACCCTCTGTCTCAGACTCGCACTCATCCGTTCAGCCTCTCTTCCACTGGATGTTCCCAGCAGTCAGTGGAAGACAGTGGAGGATTGTTCTTGCTGTCGCCATTTAAAAAAGAAAAGTCTCTATTCCTACTGGGTTTCCATTCTTGAAGCTGTGCTGCCCAACGACCACCAGCTGACAAGCTTTCTCCTCTTTTTTTCATTCTTGCTTTTTCATCCCGGCTTTGATCACGTAATGATCTTTCTGCTGGTTTTTGTTTTTTGTTTTTTTGCTTGTTTGTTATTTTTATTAAGTTGCATTCCTGTGGCTTTTTGGATCCACCTTTGTTGTTGTCTTGTCCGGCCAGGTTAAAGCGTTGTGTTTGTATCTATTGCCACTTTCCAACTTGGAAGTACTGAGTGTAATCACCACTTAATTTTAACATTATGTCCACTAGGTAGCATTTAATCTCCACATGCTCAGCTACTCTTCCCTAAACTTCTGGCATATTGTGTTGCTACAGAACAATGAGTTGTAATTGGAATTGCAGCAGTGGTAACACTTGAGTGACCAAAATAAATCTCAGCAGGTTTTGAGAAAGAATTAGAAATTTGACAGTAACCAGAAATGACCTCTCCTCACCCAAGTCTACATTATTTAGACCTTTAGACCATCAAAAGAGCCTTTTTTGACCAAGTGGGGCAACAAAACATGTTTAAGCCTTATTATCACAGCCACTGTTTATTTCTCTTTAGCATTCAGAAATTTTTGTGCAGACTCTTAAAGAAAGTCTTCTTATACTCTTCATTGTTAATTTCTTAATGTTACCAACGCAGAATGCACATGTTCAGACATCGTCAGTAAAAGTTAATGCCACAAAAAGATTTTATATGACGAACTTTGTCTTTCTTGTCTTTCACACAGTTTCACATTTTTTAAAAAGCCCTTCCTCTCCTATCCTTTGCCCTCTCGCCGACCCACCACACACACACTCTCTTGGTTCCTTAGCTGAGGGAGCCAGGCAGTGGTTAGATGCATTTTATAGCAGCATAGTGTTAATCCTTGCCTCTGGATAGGCAAAGTCAATTTCCCATTTCCTGTCCCCCAAATGGCTAACAACAATAATGCAGTGGGATGTTTTTATGGAGTGTGGGGGGCCTGTGTGGGCTATATGTATATATAAACTGATACAACACACACAGGCACTCTTGAACTGGTAGTTGTCCATATCTGTAAAGGCCAGATTGTGTATCAGAACCAGTCCATAGCCAGAAGGCCGTTAGTGACATTACTGTTTATTTTGCATTTATAAAAGGAGGGAGAAGCATGCTTCTGCAACATAATAAAAAGTAAGGATGGAAAGTATAAAGAAGAAAAAGCAGTTTCTGTCTGTGTGATACTGTTATGAGAATGTGACAAACCAGAAAACATCCAATTTGGGATCATACTATGCTACATCCCAACATTTGACACAAACAATATAGAGGATGGACATAGTAGTATCACCCACATTTAATGAACTCCTGTTGTGAAGTCTCAATCTTGGTTGTTGCTATTATTGTTCTTTTGAATCTACAAGTCCACAGAAAGAGGTGAGTCTCTCATTAACATGCTCATCAGTAAAGATGTCAGAGTTTCTCACCATGTCTTTAAAGCTCAGTCCAGCCATTCTACAGATGACCTTGGTTTCAGCTATACTCTTTCAGTCATTATCCAGATATCATAGGTGAAGGTTGAAATGTAGATGGATTGGGCTATTGGCTCAGCTTTCTCTTCTTCACAACATTTGGGTACAGTTCCCTGATATAACTGCTGACGCTGCAGCGATCCATTGGTCCACCTGACATTCCACTTTCTTATAAATCCTGAATAAGACCCAGAGATACTGGGGCTGTGTCCCAATTCAGGGTATGCACGCTTGAAGTACGCACACTACGCGTACTACGTACGGTGCATACTACAAGTACGGGAAGTGCGGAAGTGAGAGGCTTGTGAAATGGGACGGTCTAGCCTTCGTCGCGCTGTTCAGGTTGCCTAGCAACCATGATACTAACCGCGAGAAACGTTTCATACAGCATTGTGTGACAGAAATGAAGGAGAAAAAATGTTTTGTTGGTCATTCATTTTTGTCATGACATCACTTTGATTAGTTGAGACCACAGGACTGTAAAACATGATAGTTGGGCTTCATTCCTGTACTGAACAGTCATTTCAAGATTAGTTAGTAAATAATATTTAGCTAATGTTGTTCATGAGACTAAAGTCATCTCACTGTGGTAATGTTAATATAATATGGACAATATATCTATTGTCAGATGTTAATATAATATGGACAATATTATATCTATTGTCAGATTATATTTGATATATAGATATATATAGATATATATATATATATATATATATATATAGATATATAGATATATATATAGATATAGATATATATATAGATATAGATATAGATATATATATATAGATATATATATATATAAAAACACCCAGCACGCCCCCTGCGGGCGGTTTATCCTTCAAGCTCGGGTCCTCTACCAGAGGCCTGGGAGCTTGAGGGTCCCATGCAGTATCTTAGCTGTTCCCAGGACTGCGCTCTTCTGGACAGAGATCTCCGATGTTGTTCCCGGGATCTGCTGGAGCCACTCGCCTAGCTTGGGAGTCACCGCACCTAGTGCTCCGATTACCACGGGACCACCGTCACCTTCACCCTCCACATCCTCTCGAGCTCTTCTCTGAGCCCTTGGTATTTCTCCAGCTTCTCGTGTTCCTTCTTCCTGATATTGCTGTCATTCGAACCGCTACATCGATCACTACAGCCGTCTTCTTCTGTTTGTCTACCACCACTATGTCCGGTTGGTTAGCCACCACCATTTTGTCCGTCTGCATCTGGAAGTCCCACAGGATCTTAGCTCGGTCATTCTCCACCACCCTTGGGGCATCTCCCATTTTGACCTCGGGACTTCCAGGTTATACTCGGCACAAATGTTCCTGTACACTATGCCGGCCACTTGGTTATGGCGCTCCATGTATGCCTTGCCTGCTAGCATCTTGCACCCTGCTGTTATGTGCTGGATTGTCTCTGGGGCATCTTTACACAGCCTGCACCTGGGGTCTTGCCTGGTCTGAGTACAAGATCCATATATATATATATATATATATATATATATATATATATATATATATATATATATATATATACATGTATGTATGTATGTATGTATGTATGTATGTATATGTATGTGTATGTATGTATGTATGTATGTATATGTATGTATATATATATATATATATATATATATATATGAATATGTATATATGTATATATATATATATATATATGAATATATATATATATATATATATATATATATATATATATATATATATGTATGTATATGAGCTTGAACTCTGGGTCAAAGATGCAAGTAGCAGTTATTTATATTTCCTGTCACCTTAAATCTTCACTCAAAGACAAGTATCTCTGACAGTGTAGATGTATTATATATAAGAGACAACCATTGTTCTTTTAATATGTTGGCATTACTAAATTTGGCTCAATGCTTATATATATGTGTAAAAAGAAAATGTACGAGCTGTGATAACTGTTTCTGATAGAATGAAGAGTAGACTGATATATTAAATATTCCTTTATTGGGTGAGAAAATCAGACCATGTCATAACTGCTTTAAGTCATACAGAATAGATATCAGAGCCTTAAACAGGCTGACTTCTGCTAAATGGGTCAAACTGGGCAGAAAGTATACAAACACATAACATCCTTATAGAATATGATGTAACACTATAGATCAACTTACCTCAGAATATATAAAGCTTATAAACAATTACAGCAATATGATGCAACAAACACAGCAGTACTACTAATCCAAAATACTCAAAGCTTCATAGAACTGAAACAAACATTTATTTTTAGCTCCATTCTGCTGCTGATACATACTTTAGGTTTCTGAATATTAAACTTGTTGCTGCCTTTCATAGTGTGTAACTTGAAGGCCCTGAGTACTTTCTCCCACACTGAAAACACTGGAATGATAACATTATTTGAACATTACCTAATAAGACTGATTCAGGACAGACAGTTATTTTAAACTTTCCTAGCAGTCCTTCACAAACAGGGAACAGTCTGTCTATTCTCTCCATCTGTCAGCTGCTGCTGGCTCTTCCTCCTCCTCTTCCTCACACACTGCTGAGTTTGTCCTGGTGGATCATCAGGGTGCAAAGCCTCACAGATGATGTGCAGCAGTGGGTCCCTCAGTCTGTCCTCACTCTGGACACTTGCAGTTGTCACACATGGAAATCAAATGTGTGATAAGCTGCAGGATTCAAACACAAGTGTAACTTATAAATACATGTTCATACTTTTATTCCACAATCAGAGAGAAAGAAACAGAGAGAGAGTGCAGGACAGACAGACAGGTGACAGTCTCAGGTGTATACACTGCTACAAAACAGCACAAGAGAAGGAGGATTTAGTGTTTGTGTTATTACGAAAGTGCTAAACAAGAAGAGTTCCCAGATGGTCCAGTGGACACATGTGTGACTCCTGTGATTAAAGCATCTTTTTTCAGCTTAACGGGTGAACCGTCAGCTCGTTCAAACACACGTTAAAGTCCGTTTGGCTCGACACCACCGAACAGAGGCAGCAATATAACATAGCTAACATTAACAGTGCAGTGAATCCTGCTTGTGCCGTGATATTCAGGACTGCAAACCGAGCAGCATCACTGACTTTCAGCTTGTTGTGTTTGTGGATATATGACTGACTTTAATTATCCACAAAATCATCAGATTCTCTGTAAGATTAAGGTCGACTATATATATATTTAGAAGTAGAGGCTTTAAAACCAAGTTAACGCTGAAAGTACAAACATCACTAATGTCACATAACTTTGCCGACATGTGGCCAACAGTAATGTTTTAATGTTCTTAAACATTCGCACATAAATAAGTGACATTATATTCAGTACTTACTTTTGACAGTTCACTCTTGCCGCTCCCTTCTGCCGTATTTTGCGGTAAAATTATCCACACACCACCGCCGCTATGGATTGTGGGATATATGGGAGCCACGGCGTGCACCGGACCACGCTTGATATTTGGGAAATCGACGGCGCATTTGGAGTATGCATTTGAAGTACACTTGAATTGGGACAGCCGTCGTCGCGTGGCGGTGACGTACTCGCACTTGAAATGTGTACTTCAAGCGTGCATACCCTGAATTGGGACACAGCCTCAGACTCACTTAGGCTCCCCTTTATCCTCCAACCAAGAGGGCCCATTTTGAAATGTGAAAGTCTTCTGTGACCCACAAACAACTTAATAACTGTTATGATCATGGCACAGGCCAGATATAAAGCATTTTCTTCTTTGTGTTTTACTGATTCTCTCTCCTTTGTTTTCATGTAACAACCTACGTGTGTGCTATTAGACAAATAATAAACAGCTCTTTGTTGGTTATAAGTCCCATAAGCCAAACTAAATTGAGTCTGGATTCAAATTTTCACGTACTTATTTTGTAATTTAGTTGTGAAGGAAACATTTGTAGTTGCAGATGTCGTGTCTAATTTCATAAATCACTTTATTTAAAAAAAAAAAAAAAAAAAAATCTGAAGTAGGGATTTTCCTATGGTGAAATGCTTTTCCTTTTTTCCTCTACTTAGGAAAAACTGATACCTATAACTACTAAATGTGTTTTATAATTGGTAATATAGTCTAGACATCAAATTTTTAAACAGTTCATAAACAGTTTTCAAGATATATTTGATCCTTTTCTTGTTTGTTTAGTTTCTTGTTCCTTTTTTTAAGTGCTAACAAAATATATTTATGAATTCCTTGCTTTGTTAGATACTGAGACCTGGGAGAGAAGTATTTTTCTTTAAGTAGTGTCATCGTTTATTTTTCTTCTTGCTCTTTATCTCTCTCTCTGTCTTCTTTCCTTCTGCCACTGCCTCTTTTTTCTTTTCTTTTTTTTTAATCAGTCTCTCTCTAAGGTGTGTTCCCGTCTCCCTGTGGGCATCCCCCTGGGCTCTCTCTCATACACATACACAGAGTGCATTAGGGTTGCTGTCATTTACAATACAACCCCATTGTCCCCGCCAAACAATGACTACAAACAAACAATTGACATGGAAATGGAGAGATGTAGCTCATTAGCGGGCGCTGCTTGTTTTGTTAATGGATAAATGGGCAGCTTCAATAGGCCAGCCCTAAAACCCCTGCCTCAATATGGAGAAGGCTGATTAACAGGAAACCACAGGGAGGGAGAGCAGTGACAGAAAAATGCAGCTTCGTTCTCCCCTGGGTCGTATGTGGCTGTGTTTGGGCGAGGGGGGGTGCAAATTTAGGAGTTTGTGTGTATTTGTGCTTAAAGGTTGAGTCGTGTAAAAGATGAGTTTATGTTAACTTCTGCTGCAGTGGCTTAAATCATGCAGGCATTTTCACCTTTATTAAATACCAAATTGACTCATCTGTCTTTTTCAGTCAGTATATTCTCTTATAACTTTCCCCATCTGTTTTCAGTGCAGTTCAGTTAGATTCACTCTTGTGTTTTTCTGTTATTTTGATCTACTTTTGGTCCCTTATTTTTCTGGAAATCACCCACTGACATTCCTGTCATTTTAAATTACCTGTCCAGGATGTTTGTTTACTACTGCCTGGTTACTGTATGTAGTGATGGCCTGCCCAGTGAGGGTGCTGCTTGGTGGGGTCATCATCTGTTAAGTGCTTGCCAATTGACATCATCAAGGTTTTCGTGTGTGTGTGCGTGTGTGTGTGTGTGTGCGTGCGTGTGCGTGTGTTATCTGTGGGATCAGATTGGATCGACCTGAAAATGGCATTTCTGCCATTGCTGTGATGGTGACAGCTCAATACTGTATCTGTCTAGAGCCAAGATGGTGCGTGTGCCTATCTCTGTGCTCCTAGCTCCATAATGCAGTGAGAGGTGTACATGCTTTTCATAACAAAACTTTTTTATTATTTTTAAGACTTGTTTTGTTTATGTTCTAGGGCTTGTTGAAGTACCAGGTGTGTGCAGATCATAGTTTCATGCATGATGATTTTTCAGATGCGCTCAAGTACCATCATGAGTGCTATATTCAGCAAGGAGTAAGGACAACAAGTAGGAAATCTACAAGTAGGAAAACATCACTGAACACAGTGATTTCTTAAGCATAAACAGTTTATTGCACTAATAATTGCACATTTATAAGGTTACACCACCATTGCTGGGTAATACTAGCTAGTTAGGGTCATTAAGGCTGATCAGTCGCATATAAGTATAGACCAGTTGGCGACCCTCTGGCAACCTCAGGTTGCTAGGGAAAAATACATATTCTCAGTTTCATTGTCACCAGGTGAAATTGGCCGCAAAGATGGTGCTGCACCGAAAACATCTTTGCGATTGATTTGGTCGCTAGCAGACTACAGAATATATACTCTTCTCTGGCAACCATTGGTTACCGGGGGTCACTGACTGGTCTTTAGTCTACTGGTCACCTGCGTGAATGGGGACTTCCTGCCACCATTTGCAACCAGTTGGGGAATACTTATTTTTCCCTCCGACTGGTTTTTGCCAGATGATTGCTGACTTGTCTCTAGGCCAAAGAGCTGGAAAATGTAATGATACAATATCAGAATCATTTTTATTGACCACGTTTGTGTACACATACAAGGAATTGGGCTACAGCTATTTCTTTACTCTCAGTGTATGTAACAGAGTAGACGACAGACAATACTGACATCACCATATCAACATACAGTAACAACATGTAAAGCATGTTTAGGTGCAGAGTGCAAAGATTTTGGAGTAAGTTACCGATTAAATAAAGGATGGAGTAAGTAGTTACTACATATACAGTGTGTATATGGCATGCTTTAATTCAGTGGGCTTATAAACCACTAAAACTGATAGATCATTGAGCAAAGCAGTCATATATATCTAAATAACAGCTATAACATCATGCATTCTTAAAATGATGCAATGATGTGGAAATAAATATTAATAATTTTTTTTTAAATCTGTGTCTGTCCAAAAGTCCCTGAGAGTTTTTTACTCATGTGTGCAGGAGCGGGATGCTGAGCGGCGAAGACAGCTGAGAGAACGAGCCAGGCAGCTGATAGCTGAGGCTCGATCTGGAGTCAAGATGTCCGACATGAGCCTGCTGGATCCATCAAGCACTGGCAAAGGTGGCAAGGCGGGCACTGCTGGAGGTCAGCTCACACAGCAGCAACAAACATGAAGTCTTGATAGAGACATCATTTCCATTTGTACTTTATTTATCCACATTAGCACACTTTCAGAGTTTTGTTAAAAGCATTTACAATTAACTAACATTCACTAATGCTCATGGGCTGTAATACAAAAGAAAAGTCACAGTAGCATGCTTTCGACATGTACTCACTTTCTTCATCCACACATGCTAAGACACACGCATTTCCATTATGCTCTCTAAAGGGGTTCTACTTAATCCTCAGAGAAAAACAAAATGTCATTTGACAACAGCCGCGGGTCTAAAAAAAACACCACCCTTATATTCAAACAAGCAGTTTGCCCTGCAAGTCCTCCCTCGTCTCGTTCACCCAGTAATTGTTAATCAACACAACGCATTGTGTGGCCAAATTATGCTCAAAACACCAGACACTTCTAATAACAGCTTGCAGAGGTAGCAAATGCTGCCCATGTGCATTTCCCACTGCTTTCCATTTCCTTGAAATTGGGGTTATTATCATAATGACCATTATCAGGCCTCCAGAGTCATTTGTTTATGATTCCTCAACATTACACCCCTCTTTCTGGTTATTCTCTTTAGGTGGATCAGAAAAGGGAAAGAGGAGACAGCTGAGGACAAAGAGTGAGAAGTGGAAAAGGCAGTTAAACTAAGTTGTGTAGTTGTGAAGAGGACAAAGAAAGAAAGTGTTTGACTGATAAAAACAAAAGAAAAGTAGAGAATATTGGGCTTTTCTGATGAATTAAAAGGTTTATCAAAATAGTTACCAGTCAGTGGTTTATTGGCTAAGCATTGATGTACTTGAGATGATTAGACAACAAAAGATGGGTCAGAGAAAATACCTAAAAGCCTGAAAATGGCGATGCACTCCTTTTATGCTCAGGAAAGAAGAAATCAAGAACAAATAATCCCTTAACGAGGAGTAAACATTCAGCGACATGTCGGGCAGAAGAAGAGGAGACGGACAGTGAGGCAGAGGGCGGGTAGCACTTGATTTATTTGCTCTTTCAACTTTTCTGAATTGCACTAATTGTTGATCTCATTAAAAATGGAGTTGGAGGAAAGAACGGAACAAGGGAACAGGAGGAGGAGGAGGAGGAGGCGGTGGCGGCGAGGAGAAGAGAGAAATGCTGTGGGCTGTGATACACAAGGCCTGCCGAGCAGAACGGCTAATCCTAGCCCCTCTCTCTCTTCCTTCTCTCTCCCTCTCCTCCTTCAGCGCCATTGACAGTCCTTTAAGTGCAGCTCGGGCTGCCCGCAAAGAAACTTTCCAAACTCCATCACCATGGCCTCCCATTAATTAGGCCTCAGCCAGCCACGCAGGAATGGCGCTTGCTAGCACGCTCCACATCGCAGCTAGCAAATTAGAAAAAGGAAAAAAAACACACACAAAAAAAATGCTGTTATGTTGACTCCCTCCCCTTCTTTCTTTGTTCTTGGTCTCTCCCCCACCAAGTAGTAAATAACGGAGGAGGGAGCTTGCAACACTGTGTACTGATTATATTGTTTTAATCCATGGTGGGTTATCCATGCAGTTCCATTTGAGTTTCATCTAACGTGCTTTTCTTGTTTTGTTCCTAATGTGGAGACACTGTTGTTTCTATTGAGCCCCTGTGGAAATTTAATGGAATATACACTCTCATGTTTTTGTGGTTTTTGTTCCCCCTTCGTCTTATCTGGAAAAAGAAAGGCGGGTAACAGATCCTTGAATTGGTGGAAATTAAACTGGGGTCTCATTTTCACTTTGTGTGTCAGATATTTTTGCGAGCAGGCACTAAACCCACACGGATCGATGTACTCAGAGACCTTTCTTGTCTCTCTTTTGGAGTTTGCTGCATTTTCATGCCAATAAATAAATGTATTAACTAGTGTATCCGTGTGGATAGAAAGAAAATGTGCACAGAGCCCTGAAACTTTACATGAGTTTTCTGCAAACAAAAGCCATTATATTAGATTTATTGTTGTATTGAGAGCACAATGTGGATGGAGATGGTTAACAACAGGATCTTAACACTTACTCTTATCACAGATTAATATTATCACAAACTAACTAAATGTCTCGCTCTGTACTCCTCCCTTATTCTTTTTTATTGTGTTCTCTTAACACCTTTCTATTTTCTAAACCTTATCGTTGTCCTTCTTTTTTCTTTTTTTTTTCTTTTTTTTTTTTTTTTTACATCATCACCATCTCCTTTTCCTTCCTTCCTGCTCCTTCTGCTCCTTACTTCATTTTTTGCCTCCTTTCTGCTGTCCAACTCCATACTTACAGATGTTTTGGACGGAGTCAGAAGTCATCATGAGGATGTTGGTGTTACTGGTGTAAGGGGTGAGGATGAGGGAGATGTGAGGGCTGAGGAGGAGCAGTTCCACGTTGGTGGTGATGATCATGATGTTGATACCGCTGCCACATCTGCATCTGCACTGCCTACTAACCTGCTGCCACTGGAGGCTCTTCCAACTACTTCCAGCACCCAGGGTCCCCTGGAGCTTACTAACCCCAGCTCTGAGCTAACCTTTTTGGGTAAAATAACTGGCTGACGCTGTGCAGTTTTGCATGACTCACTGTCTTCTTTTATTTTTCTAACTAATTCATGACCTGCCTGGACATTCTGTAACATCCCCTTTAGTACCTAAATCCTCTTTGCCAATAGTTCACTCAAGTTACATGCTCTCTTGTCTCAAGTTACAAATTACATTGTCTTCAGTTAATTACCATTTTAACTGAATATCTAAGAGATAGTGCATTTCAAATATACTTCATTTTTTATTTACCAGAAGTTGTTATCCATCTTTTGTAAATTTATCCATTAGATTTTGTTTCTGTAGCTCTCCTACATGATTTTAGGTCCCAAACCTAGCTGAGAAGAATTTACTGCCCAAGCCTAACCAAGCACTCTTTAGTACCTAAACCTAACCCAGAAGACTTTAGTGCATAAAGCTAACCAGTGGTTTATGCACTAGTTGTAACTTTTATAGCCAGTGCGCTGGTTGAGCTATGCAGGTATTTAATTATTACCAGGCTTCTCATTCACTTGTTTTTTCATTTAGTCACTTACCTGAGCCCAAGCTTTTCATCTTTTCAGTTCATTTCCACAAACTACTCTTCATGCACTCTAACTTTATTTTGAAGCTGCCAGACTATTGGCATATAACTGTTGGGTTTTTTCTGTTTTCTTTTATAATTAAAAAAAGTAATTAAAAACTCTGAAAACTGCTCCCTAGACATAAACAAAACAAAAAATATCTTCAGTAAAGCATTTGCTCAAATCTTCAGAGGTAAACTAATTACTTTGTTTGTATTTCATTTATTTTATTTGCCTCTTTAATTTCCTGTCGATGTGAGATAGGTGAGAGTACAGTGAGGGACCAGAAGAAACAGACATTAAAAAAAACAGACAAATGCTTCCTCAAGCTTTGAAGTTCAGTATCTCTGCACTATTTTTGTTTCACAGTTGTGTTTAGGGTTTTGGGGGGTTTTGCTGGCAGTAATTTTTATGTAGTCTTGAAAGCAATTGATTGTGGTGATTGTATCACTAAGTGGCTGATACCACTGTTTATTGTGTTAATATTTCCACTAAAGATGGGAAGTCAAGGTTATTCAGCCTACCTGCTCCATTGTGTATATATGGTGTATTTGTACGTTTGTATTCAAAAAGCGTGTGCCTGTGCTTGGCATCTGTATACGTGCATCCTTGCGTGTGTGTGTGTGTGTGTGTGTGTGTGTGTGTGTGTGTGTGTTTGTGAGTGTGCATGTCACGGGGGGAGGTGACACATGAAACGGTCGCCCTCCTGTTCTTTCATCTTCTTCAGTGCAGTGCTCTGGCCTGGCAGGGGAGCTGTGGTTACCAGTCCCTGGAAAATAAAGCTGTTTGCAGCTACTGGCAAGCAGACACAGAGAAGGAGGGAAGAAAAAGGTTAAAAAACAAATTAAGAATGGGTGGAGGTAAAGGTAGGAAAGACGTCAGATTAACAGAAGAATGAGAACGAGTAGAGATTATTAGATTGAGAAATATTCTGGGAGAAAATTAGTGCAAATGAATTTTAACATGTTAAACACATGTTAAACTGGTTCTTCAGTGATCATTCAGAGCTCCATATTTTTATTTTTGAAGTTCAAAATCACCTTCACTTATCTGTGAGCATAAGGGGTAGGATTACACTACGTGTACACTCAGAACCTGGGCAATAATGCAAACAGGATGTAAGACTTCCTACTCTTTCCACGTGTGTGTGTATACTGTATATGTTGTATTCTCACATGTGTTTGTTGTGTATATATTCCTTATCTGTGGGTTTGCCTTAGTGTGTGGATGTTAGCGCTGACTAAGTTGCTTCTCCTTTTTGGTTTTTGTGTAAGTGTGACATTGATATAAATTGTAGAAGTAACCCTCTTATTGCTTATCAGTTTGTCCCTTTCTTTCTCTTCAGGTACAAACAGTAAGCATGTGGATCTGAAGCTGAAGAAACTGGTGGACGTCAGCCCAAGAGGAGTCACTTCTCCTTCATCCCCATCTTCCACCTCCTCCTCATCGTCACCCACTGCCTCCTCCTCTACCTCCCCGCTCAGCCCTGCAGAAGGACCGGAGGTACGCTGACCTCAGAGCACCTACTCTCTAGTTTTCACCTCTCTTTCCTTTCATCTCTCGTTCTCTTGTTGTGTGTGTGCGTGTATATATGTGTGCATCTCTTCCACCTTTCTCAGCACACCATCAAAGACTTAGTCCGATCAATTAGGTCCGATTGACCCCGCTTGTCAGCCGGCTGAGTCTTTGTAGACATCAGTCACCTAGACCACTTCATGTAACACCATAGTTTATCCCCTTCTGTCCATGCGAGTCTGTCTAAAGCCACGAATCATGCACACACAGACAGACATCACAATGCTCTACATAACATGTAGCAGTCCCCTCTATTAAGCGTGACCTTTTCAGATAGTCATAGATATATATATATATATGTGTGTGTGTGTGCACGCACATATAGGTTGGGAACAGGGGGTTGTTATGGCTCCTTGCGTCTATAGCTTCTGATGTGAATATTGAGTCAACAACGCAGTCGGCCGGTTTGAACATCTGTTTAATTGATTTTGAATGTCAAGTAGAATAAGGTGAGTATGTGTGTGGCTGTCAGTACAAGCAAAACCCTCCGTGCTTATGGCGACACAGGGTGTCTTTGATCATCGATTCACATAAACACCCTCTTGTGTTCAAAGCCTAAAAGGCTTAGTCCTTTATGGCCAAAGGAGTGTGTATGCGCGCGTGTTACCGCTTGACCCTCAGAGAGGTAAAATTATCGTTTGGTACATTCCTAACTCTTCTCATAGCACTTTACCCAAAAACGTATTTACATACTCTATTCACATCTGATTTGAGCTCCATCACTATCAGTGCAGTGGGTCTGCTCTGACATGGGTTATTTGTTAAAAGGGTGTGAAATACTTTTGCTGATTAGTTATAAAAATGTTACACGTGAAGCATTTGTGCCTTTTAAAACTGTGAACTTAGTGAATCCGGTAACACTGAGACATCAGAATTCACATCTACTCATTTACAAAAAAGCTGTGTGTCATAATTTAGAGCGGGGGGGTTCGGTTATTATTTCATTCTCACTTCACATGAGCTGAGTTTAAAATCTGTGGTTTAACTGCTGATTAACTTTTTCATTACAGTTTTACACAGGAGATTTAGACACGCGGTATTTAGGAGTTTCATGTTGTCACTGATGCAGCAAGAGGTATTTTAGAGACTGTATCTTGAAATGGTGTCTGTACAGTACATCAACAAGTGCTCAGGGTTTCTGCCTGAAAAGCGGCTTTGATGGGTGCCGACTTGTATTGTTACACTCAGTGTATTGCTAACAATCTGCTAAGATGGTAAGTTTGAGACAAAATTTGTCCAAAATGCATCTCATTGGCCAGTTTACAGCTGTTAGAGAAAGAGACTGGATAGTACAGAAAAAAATGATCTCTACAGTGGACATTAGTGGGCAGATATCAGCTGAACAGGTAAAACAGTGTTAACTTGCAGCCTGGTTCTTCATTTCTTTCTTAAAAGCTGAAAGGTATGAGTAAGTTGATAAGTTGCATTAGATTCTTGAATGTTGCAGCTTTTATATAAAATAAAATAACAAAAGTCAGAGCAGCCCCAGTTTCTGGGCCCTGGAAACCATTAGTGCTTGATTCGGTTACTGAATAGTACGAACACCTTAAAGACTGTTTGTTTCATGTGAAATTTCCATTATTCATAAACCATTTCTAAGCCTAACAGAGCCACACTGGCACTAATGTAATCTTTGTCGTCATTGAGAAATTCTGCCGTCTGTTGTAAAGGTGGTACACAAGAATTTAGTAATACTGTAGCTCCATTTATGTGCAGCTTTTATTATCTCCAGTTTTAACTTAAGTTCGGTGCAGTTTTATGATTATAAAATATAAAAACTACCACAACTACTAGATTTTTACAGTAAACCTGTGCAAATGTGAATAATCGTGTCTGTTCTCCCTCGTCAGCTGACTGGGTTCATTTTTTCTGTCCTTTAAAATATGGATAAATTGTCCCAAGAGGATCGGCTCTCCCAAAAGTCCTTCAGGCCTTTGGAACGACCTGCAGGAACGTCACACACACACTCGTCCTCTCATTAGCGATTGTGTGTATGCGCAGCCTCGGCAGCACACGATAAGGGCATGCAACGCTCAGCAGACTGCAACATTAGTCACGCAGCCCCCTGCACACACATTCAGACTCACACGCACCAAAAGCCCTGAATCACCACTGCCACAGCTTGCCACAGCTCACCACAGAGATGATAGCGGTGATAAGAGATGCAGAGGGGAGCAGCAGAAAGTAAAAATTACACCCCAATATCTGCTCGTCCCAAAGCGTAAAAAGGAGACAGAGGGGTAGCCAAGTGGGTATGCATTGTGGGTGGGTGTGTTTGTGGGTGTGGGTGTGTGGCTGAGAGAGAAATGTAAGACTTTCTTTTTTCTTTTCTTTTTTTTGTCTTTTGGTTGAAATGCAGCTGCTGAACTTTAAGAGGGTGGCTGCTCTTTAACCTGTAGTTGTAGTCTAGTGAACAAGTCACAATTCACAACAGTTAAACAGTATGTAGTAATTGGAGAGGCAGGCCCAGTGCCCTAATCAGTCTCCCCAGGGATTAGATTATTCTTTTGCTAAATAAACCATTCCCTGCACATATTGCTAGAGCTTGCAGCTTTTACCACTCAGTGTGGTAAAATCTTTAAAAAAACATCCTCATGAAAATATGACAAGGACAGGAGCATTAATCCAACAAATCCGTTGACATCCAATTATCAGTGATTGTTTCATTTTTCTTTAAACAAACATATGAAATATTCATAAAATCACTAACTGGATGGACCTTTGTCTTTTATATGACCACTATCACTAAGTTTTCAGCTGCTTTGCATCACGCTTTTGTATTTCTTGTTTGCTTAAACTATATTTCTAAAACAATATGTTTAAGTCTGTAGATCTGCACACTTGACATGATTGTCTGTATAAATGGATCTTGTCATCTTTATTTATGCTAATAATAACGTTTTCATACATATATACAGAATACATAGAGAAAGCCAAAATATATGATACTAATAATAATAATAATAACAATAATAATTAGAGGAAGAGGAAATCACTTTAAAGTAAGCCTATAAAAATGTGTTTTAAATCATTTAAATCAGGGCTGTCAAACAGAAGGTCAAGGGGCTCCTGACATGATTTTTGGACTTTTAACTATATTTTCATAAGTTTTACACTAATAAATGTCTCTCCCATGGCCTGCACAAAAGTAATTAAGTAATATATAAACAGTTAAATGACAGAAAAGTTCCTGTTTTTTCACTGTCTACCATAGAATTTTCAATTTTGGGGGCGTTAAAATAGGTCCACAAACACCTTCTGTTTTATCACAACTACAAGATGTTTTGCATAATGAGCTACCAGCTAACTTTTCTATAATTTTGCACATGTATTTCTTACATTTTAAGATCAAAGAGTCATGCTGAGAAATTCCTTTGATTTCCTACAGCAGCATTTCTCTATCAGGTAGGAAAATGACATATTGTTGTAATTACACTTCTTGTACATATATATTAAGATATCTCCAGGATTAAATGTGCAGGTAAACTTCTTTACAGTGACACATAGGGGAGCTTCACTTGTCTGGCTTACCCAAGATTAAAGTGGCCGATGATGTAAAATAAGTTTCACATCCCTGATATAAAGGAAGTCGCCGATTCTCTCAGCCTCATCTACTCAAACAGGTCAGACTGGGTGGCAAAAGCACAGTGACATTTAAGTTTAAGCTTAAAAGTGATCAGTAAAATTTTAAAGTCACTCAAACAGGAAGCTGATTTAGCGAAGCCAGGTTGGCGGGTGATTGTGATGCTTTGTGCTAAAACCAGCCACCTTATTTCTGTAACCAAGCCCAAGAAAGTAGCAGGTAAACAGAGGGCAGATACATGCTGCTGTCTCTGTTTGCTGCTGGGATTTAAGGACTAGAGTTACTCATCGTATTAACGCCTAAAAGAGCATTTAAGAGAAAGAACAGCAAAATGAATTTTCGAGGTGGGAAAGTACGAGAAAAATTAGTATGAAAATGTCAGCTTGATTATCTGAGAGACCAGTGAGATTTCAGGCAGCTCAAACAGCATCACGAGTCATCTCTTTAATACAGTGGTCCCTTGTTTATCGCGGTAGTTATGTTCTAAAAATAACCTGTGATACGTGAAAACCGCAAAGTACAATTACAATTAATTTACAATTATTATAGATGTTTTAAGGCTGTAAAACCCCTCACTAAACACTTTATACACTTTTCTCAGGCAGGCGTGAACATTTTCACACTTTTCTGCAACATTAATTGGAAGATGTAGAACAGGAAATTCTCATAGTTTTGAAAACTGAGTTTAGGAAGCCTGTTGAGGATGTCAGCAAATGATTTAAGGCTACACAGTAAAAAAAACATCAACCACAGTTATTTAACCTTTATTGAGTCGGCTGTTACCTTTTTTACTTTTTGCTATTAGTTAGAACTAAAGAAGTAAAATTGAAGCAAGATCCTCCCCTGATCTTATATCATAAACTCTGGATGAACTACACATACAGTGGTGCATTCTGTTTTTAATATATTTTAGGCCTTTTAAGCCTTTACTTTGATTGGACATTGGAGAGGAGACGGACCAGAGGGAAGTAAACCCTTTGATAACTGTTCCTCATTACTTCTCCCTCAATAAGTAATTTAACTTTCAAGTCATCCAATGGAGGCATTTATGAGCCCAGAAATTCATTAAATTTGTGTGTCATAGAAATGTTTTTTCCCAGGAAAGGGTGTGGCATGGTTGTTTGTTTTTTGTTTTTGTTTTTTTTTAACATTATAGACTTTGATTTTATTGTGAATGTCCATTCCTGAAGTATTTGTCGATTGAGAACCAGAGCAGACCAGCAGGCTGTAGACAAACGCGCTGTTTTCAGGGATAGTTGGACAGTTTGTAGCACAGTTTTCTCACTGGTGCTGATCTCTGTTTGCATTTTTAGGCACTTTCAAACCACCAAGTATGGCATAAAGAGAAGGTGTAAATGTGGTGCTATAACTCCTTTAAACCAAAATATGACTAAAAACCATAGTTAATGACATGAGAGCATATTATAATATCTCTCATAGATGAAGGAAGCAGGAGCACTGATAAAGTTTTCCACTTTATCGTGTTTTTGTTTTTAAAATACCATGGCTGTGTAAGAGTTAAACATCCTTCTGGATCGCCTTGGTGTTGCCTTGATGCGAGCGCTGTCCTCATATTTTAAAATGTTTAATTGGGCTTTTGTGTATAACACTTCATAAATAAATTTGCCTCAATTTGTCTTGACATAAGGTTTTTAAGTGGCTGGTGGAAGCTGACAGACTAATAGACAAAACAAAGTGAGAACAGACTAATTGCTGACATTGTTTTTGAAAGTCAATAATCTGAAGCTAAACTAACAACTCCCCGTCTACACGCCGTTTCCCACCCACACCCGTCTCTATTAGCCCTCCTCGCACTGCACACGCTGCTTGACTATCTCCCCCCGTTTCAAGCAGTGGAACATGTTTGCTCTAATTGTCGACTTTATTACACGTTTCGCCGTCTTATTAACGTCGCTGCGACGTCAATCTTAGCCCGAGTCGGTTTCTTTTCCACTCGGCTTGGCATATTTGGGGGGCTTGGTAATAAAGCATTTCTGCATGCTGTTTTTGATAGCGGGAGAAGCGAGCGTGTGCCTTTCTAACACATGTTCACTTTGAAAACAATAGCGTTTTTTTGCATTTTGCATAATCTGAATATATTTTCTGGCTCGAGGTTTTGCTGAAAGTCAAGTTAATTGCCTCCTTTTTGTCTCTCTCATGAGTGAGGGAGTGAATGAATGAGTGTGTGCGCCTGTGTGTGTGTGTATTTTCAGAGGGCTTCATGCAAAAAATCACAATGTAGCTAACATATCAACTTCTACCAGATTTATCTCACGGCCTGTCAGTTGGTGTGTTCACTTACAGTGCTGTAGTTTTGTGTGCATGTGTGTTTTTCGTCACAATAATCACAGAGCTGCTCTGAAATCCTGAAACGACTGCCTAATAAAAGGTTGAGAGCAGATCTAAGTGACTGGTAGAGTCTGACAGAATAATAGACGAGATTTGAAGAGGCAGCAGACTAATTGCTGCCATTGCCAGTAATTTAAAATTAAACAATCAGCTCTGTATCTAAGTATGCTTTTGGTTTGTTTTAGCTTTTGTGCACCAGCTGTTATTTCAATCTGAACTCTTTGTGCGTCTTTTCGAGCCGCATGTGTTCGTCAGTTGGGTTATCTATCTCTCCACATGTCTTGCCTTGTAAATAAAATCATCAGCTCACTAGGCTATGATTGCATTTCTTTCCTTACTTCACGGTTAGCTTTATTAATTGCATGATTTGTGTGTTGAAGCAGTTTTGACTGAAAATATGTCCCTTTGTTTACCTTGTTTGGTGATGCCATTAACTGCAAATTAAGAGTCGACACAGAAATACAAACAACTGTTGATGGTCTTTGTCTTCGTGAGTCAGTAGGCAATACTTGACCAAGCTAAACGCTGACTTTCCCTGTGTCTGACAGAATAATGCAGAGGAGTTGAGAGCTGAGAGGCTGCGCAGAGCCACGGAGAGGTTGCGAAACCCAGTCGTCTTCAACAAGGACTCTGCAGTCAGGAAAACACAGCTCAAGTCCTTCAGCCAGTATGTGGAGAGCAGACCAGGTGGGGGAACGTTATAGCACAAGCACACAAACACAATGTATGCACTGTTTACCCAAGGAGGTATGTTTGCATACGGAGACACTTGATTCACAGACAGCAATTAACTGTTGAGGACGTCCACGGACATTTTGAGGAGCAGTAACTCGACTCCTCAAAAGGCTACAAGGATTCGCTTGTTCAGAGTAACATTCGAAAGCAGGCTTGTTTATAGCTGGTGTTTTTTCTCAGTAACTATAAGATATTTTGCTGCATAATTTAACTGAGTCATCTGTAAATGTCAGAAAATATCTTATATAAAGAAAGTAAGAAGACTGCTATATACAATATAATATGTAATACAGATAATACTTGATACAGCTCAAATGACTGACTAAGAGGAAGATTTGAGGCCTTTCCAAGCAGGATACATACATCTGCCATGATGTGTTCACACCAATCATGAAGATCCATGTAGCTGTGTTTTTTGAAAACCCACAAATACTGGCCCATAACAGCCAATGAGAGAAGGAGAAGTACACATTATGGTCTTATGACTTCACTTTTCTCTACTCCAGTCCCTCTACTGTTTTTACACTGTTGAAAGTTGAATCATACAAATCCAGCTGCTGTCAAATGGCAGTGAACTTTCTGATTGTGGTGTCAGGAGAAGTTGCAGCTCATAAGCTTTAACAACACACCAGAACTTTATTTTGCATTTGGTAAATGCAGCTGAAGCTTTAAAAATAGTAAAGAAACCTCTTGTATGAATATCAAACAATTAAAGTCATCATTTTTTTTATTTCCCCTCATACATATATTGTTATAGTGGTCATTGGCTATGTTAGCCAACCTTCTATTTGCGAGGGACAGTCAGGAGAAGGCTACTTTAAAGTGAGGATACCCTTAAACAGAAATGAAGCTAAAAGAGAGAGAGGATGAACTGAGGGGTAGCACTAGTCCAAATAAAAAGATAAATAAGGATTATTTTGACCAGTGACTCATGCAAAGGTACTGTAGAATAAAAATCTGAAGACTGAAATGACATTAGGTGGATTTCTCACCTGTTAATGTATCTGACTTCATTCTTCCAGAGATGAAAAGACAGAAGTCTGTTCCTGAGGATCAGAAGAAGGCTGAGGAGGACAGAGGTTCACCCACAGAGGTTGATGTTCACAGACCGTTTGAAGAGGAGGTTTGTTCATACTTTCTGTAGTGTATACAGTTTTGTCCCATCTGCCACAATAGACTAGTGTGTGAGTGTGATGGTTGCTCTCATCAGCTGTTTCTTTACTCTGTATCCAAAAAAGAAGGAGCTGGGGGTCAGATGTGAAGTGGTTGATTGACCCCCCTGATTTCCTGTATGTCACCTTACTAGTTTAAGTTGCCGCCCCACTTTAACCTTGTCCACTCCTATACCCTCACACACACAATAGTGGCGTCTCTTTAACTCACACACATCTAAGTATTGATTTATCAGGCTGCCATTTTAATTATAACAATGGTAGATATCAGCTCTGTCTTTGCACAGAAGTGTGCCTTCGCGTCCTTCAAGTGTTCACACACAGTTCACACTGTCTTCCAGGCAGTGCGCACAAAGAATGTGTTTATAAGAATGTTATTATGTGTGTGCGTATGTGTGTGTGTGCCACCAGAGACCACGGGGTGAATCTCTTCCCAAGCAGCCCTCTCCTACCCTCGACCCTGCACCCTCCACCCCAGTCCCATCCACATAGACACACAAACGCACACACACACAGCACCCTCCTCCCAGCGCCTGGGCCCCAGGGTTAATGGGTGTTCAACCTTTCCATTATCCCGATCAGCCAAGAATTACCTGCTGAATGATGTTTGCATTAATATAATATATATGGTAATTTCCCTCCTCTTAATTACGGCTGGGCCGAGCGCGGCAAGGGGAGTGGGCTGATCATGTGTAAAATTGATTTGCCAAGGAAAAATATGGTGATAGAGCGAGAGCGCGCACAGAAGAGGAGGAGGGAAAGGCTGTTGGGAATCAGCACACACACACACACACACACACACTTGCACAAATCACACGTGTGCAGAGCTGCACAGATGCACACACTCGCATGCTGGAAGGAGTACAGGAAAAAGTGCTGGCCTGGGTGGAATGGAAAAAAGAAAAAAAACTTTCTCTCCTGCTCTCTAGTTCTTCTTCCTATTAAGAAAAATGAAGTGCATCAGCAGTAAAATAGAGATATTTTTTCGGATGCATCCTCAGTAGTGAATTTGAATAAACATTTTTTCCTCACTCAGAGGAGTTTCTCTGAAGAATAGCAAACAGCCTGGAGACAGAGGTGAAGAGAGGTCAGTAATGGAGTGTGTATTAAGTGTCTGGTTATAGAGCGAGGTGTGTGTGTGTATAGAGTGGCTGATGTTGCTCTGTGTATCAGAAGTCATGTGAGCTTGAAGAAAGCTGAATTGAAGGTTTAGTTTAAGGTACTACTAGGACTCCTCTTCAAAAATATTCATGTGGAGTCTACATGGAAATGTTTTTTGCAAACAAATATGGATACGCAGACATCCTAAAGCAAAAGTACATTGACTTCAAAGTGCTGAAAGCTAAATGGTAGTTTTAATGACTTGCACAGTTTTGGAAGTTTAACAAAGCCTCTGCACCCCACTGATGCTCATAGTGACACAATCATAAGTTGGCTTTTGGAAAGGGAAGGTTCAGGGAGTGATTCTTGGATTAGCAGGACTGTAAAGGTATTTTTTCTGTCTTTGAATCTTTTTGTTGTTCTTTATTTCTGCTTTGTTTCAGGATAACTACTTAATCTTGTTTATGAAGATAACTGACCTCATCGTACATTACACAAGACTTACACACTTATATCGTCCAGTATTCAAATTCAAATCAATAACATAACAAACGGTTATTGAAGAAAACCTCAGTGTTTAGTTTAGTGTTAAAATAAACAATGATACAGTGATAAAATCTTTGATCACAGCAGTATAATCTGGATTTTGAAGATTTTCTCTTAAAATGTGGTTAATGAGCATTTAGTCTGAGCAAAACATAAATACATAACATATCTTAAGAAGCAAGGTACAGCCTGAGCAGGTTGCCAGTCTGTCACAGGGCTAAGACATACAGTTCTTCGTGCTCACAGTCTACCTCACCCTATGGCCATTTTAGAATCAGCAGTTAGCCTAACATCCATGTCTGTGGTCTGTGGGAGGAAGCTAGAGTACCTGGAAAGAACCCACACAGACACAAGGGGAACATGCAACCTCCACACAGAAAGGCCTTAGCCAGCTGGTACAGTGGAGCTCTGTTGCTGTGATGCAGTAGTGTTAACTATCTACAGATTAATGTCTGCTACTGATTTTGGGAAAGCCCCATCTTGTTTGGAAATCTGCTGATGACAACAGGGCCAACACTGGCTGATAAATTGTTGCATGAAAAACAAACAGAATACTGGCACTCTTTAAGAAGTGAGCAAGACGTTTAGTGATGAGTGAGTGCCTGTTTTCTGTTTCCTTTCTAAAGCAGCAGAAGCCTGTTTAAGTTGGAGTTTAGCTCATTGCTAAGTTGCAAAAATTTTGACCGTTGGCATGGGAAGATTGAGACCATGATCGCCTGTTGCGTGTTAACTCTTCATTGTCATTGTTAAGATGTAGCTGCTGCTTTTCTTACCAGTTTTTCTTGTAGTTATCAGCTGTTGGTGGTCCGATAGTTTTTAGTTAATCAGCTTCAAATCAGTAACATAACTAATGTTTACTGAAGAAAACTTCAAAGTGTTTAGTGTTAAAATAAAATAATACAGTGGAATGTGGTTAATAAAAGGCTATAAAGTGGTTTTGTAGATGTAGAACTCACAAATGTGGATTAAAGCTGAGATGAAATGAGAGGCAGCAACAGTTGTGATTTTTCTTGTTTGTTTCCTGGGGAAGATTATTGGATGCTGCACACCTGTTCATACTTTTCCCCATTTTTTTTTTCCATCCCTTCATCACCTTTTTACTTCGTCCTTCTCTTCCTCGTTTCTCTCTTCTCCTTATTCCCTCTTATCCCTCTGTCTTTTCTTCCTCTTTGTCTAATATATCTATACCTCCTTCCTCTTCCTTCCTCTAACTATTTTCTCTCTCTCTCTCGCTCTCTCTCTTGGTTGACAGAAGGCGTTCAAAGACACCAGTCAGTATGTGGTTGGGGAGCTGTCTGCACTGGAGAGCGAGCAGAGGCACATAGACGCCCGAGCAGCTCGCGTGGAGAAGAGGCTGCGCTATCTCATGGACACAGGTACCCCAAGCCCAATTACACTGGAAAAACTGTTTTGGCAAATTGAGCGTACACACGCAAACACACATCCATGTACGCTCAGGGTGTGTGTGTGTTTGTGTGAGAGAGAATCTTTGAAGCCCCCCCTCCTCATCGCCCTCCCTCCCTCGTCACCCTCCCTCTTGGTTGAATGTTGCACGACGGAGCGCTGGGTGTATATGAAAGGAGGGGATGGGTGGGGGGGGTGAGGGATGAGGAGGAGGAGGTGGAGAAGGGAGGGGAAGGGTGGGTGGGGAGGGAGGGGGTGGGGGAGTGTGTCTCGGGGATGGGAGAAGAAGGGAGACCTCTCTGGGCTGGGGTGATAAGGGAGCCCTTCATGGGGGAAACGATAACTGGGTGCGATAGCGGAGCCCCAGCCGAAGTCTCCGCTGCAGCCGTTTGCCAGCCGCGGCCCCAGCCAGCCAGCCAGCATCCACACTATTGAACAGTGCGCTCAGCCATGCACGGCTACACACATACACCCTCCTTCCCCTAGTACATATCTGGCCTTCATTGATATGCTGTATAAGGAAAGACGGGGGTGAGTTAAAGGGAGGAGAGAGGGAGAGGCAAAGAAATGGCAAAAAAAAAAAAAAAAAAACACGAGGTAACACAACATGAGCACTGACACAGTTCACAAATCCACGACAGACACACACAAATGCTTACACACCCGCGAAAAAAAGCACAAAAAAAAAGCAATCTGGTTTGGCGTACAGAGCCGGATTCGGAAGGTTTTTATTTAAGATTTGGCTGGGGGTAAAGCCTTGTTAAGACATGAGACAGTGTGCTGAGCCAAAAGAGGGGCCTTGGCTCCGTCGGGTCCCTAACTGAAATTGGAGAATAGCATCCTATTTGTGATACTGAACCATCCCATTCCTCACCCAAGAATGCTGCTGGGGGGGAAAAAATGGTTCCAGGAAGTGTAAAATTTTGATGTCTGTGAATGTTGTGAGAGTGTAGGTACAGTATTTGCTGTAGTAATTTAGAAGCAGCTCTCATGCTCTTTCTGATATATCAGCGTCTAACTTGGTGGATTTAGCCCCCGAAATCCTAAAAAAGCAACACAGGGGAGGATAGAAGAAGGGGTTTTTAGAAAGGAAACTGGGGCGGTGGGATTTGCGCTCACCTTCCCCATCCCATTTGGATCCTGATATGGTGGATATCTCTCCTCTGTTTGTTGTTGTCGCTTTCCTCCTTTTCGCCTCCCTCCCTGCCTCTGTGCCCTCTCCCTCTGTCGGAGCGCATGCCATTGTGTCAATCTGAAGGGCTGTTTTTTTTTTTTCCCCTCCTTCTTCTTCACCCACTGTTAAAGCGGCAACTAGCCAGCAAGACGCCAGGTTATTTACTTTCAAACACCTTCAGCCATAAAGAATTTTCTTTATATAAATATATATACCCGCGGTCCCCTCCTGAAAATATGATTCACTAGAAAAGGGAAGAGGGCGACGACAGGAAGGCGAGGACAAAATAATAAAAGGATATCACGAAGAGAAATTCACCTTGGTCGCTTTTCATCTCCTCCTAACATAAGTGTGGAAGGAAATCGAAAAAATGTGGTCTACACAAGTCGGCACACTATCAGGATATATAAGGGTGATATGGTATGTTTTATATACTATAAAACTGACCTTTTTAAGAGTCACGTTTGGTCGCTGATCAAAGATGTGCTAGGATATTTATATATTCATGTTGAAGCAGTCATTATGTAAGGCAGATCCGTACAACACTGGCAATGTGTCGCATCAAACAAGGGAAAAAGTTTCTCACTTCCTGAAAGTGTATTTCTGTTTTCATATCTCATTTTGCAGCACTCATCCGATAGGTTATGGATTGAACCTTTGGGCAAAGTCTGGAGTCTTCAGGCTGAAATTCACCCATGACAGGTGGTCACTAAAGTAACCTTTATCACCTCAGCAACTCAGGTCACCTTTCTATATGCTGTCAGAGATGAGAGATTTTATGTTTTTTTCTCAGGACCCAGAATATCAGAAGTTGTGGCTGATTGGCTGTAAGCAGAATATCTACTATTGATCCATCACATCTGACTGGTGCTTTATTAGGGATCATAGAAAGACTTTTTACCAACTACCAACCAAATGCTAATATTTTTTGTTTAAATATCATTTGCTTTGCCAGCCGTCCTTTAGTTTTACCCAGTGTGGACTTGCTTGCGTGCATCCACGCACGAGACAATTTATTAGTCATATCTTGCTCATAATGGGTGGGACACCTTTTTCCTTTGCAACCACGTTAGGGAGTGTGTCCAACAAAGTGTTTTATTCATTGCAGGTAGTTGTTAAGTGAGAACACTCAGTGTATGCACATTGCTGTGTTTATTGGTCAAATGATTGTGTCTCGTGTTTCTCCTAATAACTGGTTCTGAAATCTGCCTCCGTTGTGCGTCAGCGTCACCCTGTGCACCTGCCCATGTGGTTTACACTACACTGGCACTGCACAGACATACATACCAAGTGTCATCACACCCAACAGGCATCTCTACTTTAATGTAACAACCTTGTTCTGTGACGTGATGCTGATTTGCCACACTCGTGATCTGCTGTTCAAAACTACAATTTTGGTGAAGGGAAGTCGACTGAGCATGTAGCCTTCTTTTTTGATAACACTCTGCTTCACAAATAACCAACACTTCTCTTCTCGCTTTGAGTGAAGCTGTCATCACCTTCAGAACTCCTTTTTCAAAAAACAAAACAGAAACACAAAGAAATAAAAGCCTCATACACACACTCCACTGTCAGCTTTAATTTCAGATATCCTAATCCAGACTAAAACGGTGTTTGTGGAACATTAACAGATGTGAGCCAGCAGCCAAGCTTCTGTGGAAAGGTCAGCTTTCTTAGGCGGTCTGAACAGAAATACTGTTTTTTTTGCCACGGTCTTTCAGTGTTTTAATTGAGCTTAAGTTCAGTTGTGATCTCAGCAAAAGATTAGATAATAAACTACACAAATGAAGATTTTTAACAGAAGGGCAACGCGGGTCAGAACGCAGAAGAGGTGCACTGACAGGTCATCACAAAGATGAGTAGTTTTCACACTTGTACTGCAACCTAAAACTTTTTTGGACTTGCAGGCGTGTTGCAGCTCGTTCTCCAAAACTAAAAACCTTAGCATTAGCACATAACTTCACTCCTTGGGATATGTTAAGGTTTTACCTCTAAAATAAACAACCTAAACCTAACTCTGACATTATTGTGATCATTGTTGTGATCATTGCTGTCATGCTGATGAATAGCAGTGACGCTATGCTTTGTGTCACCTTCCCATTTTTATAATCTTATGTGCAGTCAGGCTAGAGATGGAGGAGCAGAAAGACTCTGTGATGGCAGAGAGGGAGAGTTGGACGTTCTGAAAACGCTCTCTGATCACCGTGTTTCCTATTACGACTTCTTCTTTTCCCATTGCAGTGCCAAAGCTGCGTTTTTGCTTTGATAGGCACTCTGTGGTGAAAAAGCCGTAGTGAAGTGTTGGCTACCTATTTTATATTGACAGCCTAACCTTCCACCCTTCTAAGCTTCTGTTTATAGGATAGGAGAGCTTTAGCTTTGAATATGGTCTGAAGCCGTGCACAAATGGACTTGATTGACTCCAGTTAACCATCAGTTAAATAATGCATATGTGAGTAGCTTATACGCAGACCAGCAAGCAGTTAGTTCAGACTCTCAGTAGACTCTTTGAGAGGGGATGTGCAGAGTAATCAGAGCAGTGAATCTGATCATATGATTCAGACCTCTCGAGGTAAGTTTGGGTGAGCTCAGTGTGCAGTGGTGCTGTGGTAACGCTGAGCGCCGCAGGAGTGACGGGCAGATGTGAACAGACAGACCGACTGACCCATGACTGATTGTTCATCTCTCTGCTCCAGCAGTAGAAAGCCTGGGAACATCCTCTGTGCTCTGCTGGTCCACAGTATGCCTTTCTTTGATATCACATGCTTTTGCTTTGTCATTGTCTCTCCCCTTTTATTTTCGAGATTCTCTTTTTCTGTCTGTAAAGAGTTTGTTCTTCTTTTCCACCAGGAATTAGGTCTTTTAATTTTTAGGTAACCAATCTTATCATGTGTTTTTGATAGACTTTCTCACTCTGGGTGTCTTTACATTTTCTGTATTCCTTTTTATCCCTGTGAATCTCAGTTTCTCCAGTCAGCCTCACCCCCCCTCAAAAAAAAAAAATCTCCCTTCTTTTCCACACATCTCCCCTCCTCCCCTAGGTTTGGGCACAATGCAGCTTTCTCCTGCATTTTCTATTACGCAGCGGCCCTCCCCAGATGAATCCAAAGTAATTGGGGTGGTTAATTTATTTACTCAGAGGCAGTTCACAGCACATTAAATAATAGAGATAATTGAACAAGAATTGTCAAGTGTCTTCTGATATCAGACACATTACAGGAGGGAGTGTGCATAAAACTCCATTTCTATGCCCCCATTGTTTATGGTAATTAAGTACACAGATTTATTCCTTGGTTGCCTTCCAAGCTTATGGCAAGCGCCATTGTTGTCTTCTATTAATATGTAATCAGTAAATAGTTTAATTTTCTAATCTGCGGTTGGAGAATTCACTTTCTAACAACTCTTAATTACTGCTGGGCTCTAATGAGTCTCGCCATGCCGACACAGCCAGCCAATCAGAGGCCAGGCCTGGGTCGGGGGGGAATTTGAATTCCTGCGGCACCCCCCCTCGACTAATGAACTTGTTATTCTTGCACCACTGGGAGTACTGTCCTTCACACATGCAACATTAGGAGAACGTTTCACCTCCTGCAGTAGACCAAATATTTATTAGAGTTTATTGATTTCTATTTGAACCGAAGCATATTCATTATTCATGATTTATGCATGGCTGTCTGTGTCATTTAACTTTTGTTAGGGTATCTGGCCACCTTAGAAATGCAAAAGAGCTGGAACACACTGAAAAGCTTCGGCTTGTGATGGTTTCATTGTACGTGTTTAATTTCTGTTAAGATACCATTCATTGTTAGTGTGTTTCTTCTGGTGCATGTAACGCTCCTGACCTTGGCTTTGTTATTTTCCGAAGGTATTGTTGCACAGACAAAAACATATCAAACACTGCTTATTGAAAATTCAGCTTTAGGTATGAAGAAGCATTCAAATGCATCATGTAGCCTTTGCAGAAAATCCCCTGGCCTCTTTTTGAATATATCTCAGCCACCCCCTACCTGGCCCCTGCACCTATTTACACACACCTCCCATTTCAAATAGCTATATAACCAGCAACAATGGATGCAATTATCCAAATAATGGCACTTAGCTGCACCGCAAAGCTGCCCCTCACCTACTGCGCATTTGATAAGAGATAAACAAGCAGAGAGAGGAGAGAATGAGTTTTAGCTCCCCCAGATTAACATACATTTAAAAATTGCACTCCAAGCCGATAAGATTGACACAGGGTTTTTATGGCGCGCGCTCCTTTAATCTGCCTTTGTGTCTGAGAGTCGACGAGAGGAGAATGGCACAAGGAAGGAATCCAGCAAGAGCTTAATGTACTTTACACATGCAGTATCCCCCTTGGTATCTGAGGAAGGGACAGCGTGGACTGTCAATGCCGTCACATCGGAAAAGGCTGCTGGCCGCTTTGACTTGCCGTGTGATTGTGTGGAGGATTGCAGCTGCTTAAATGTCAACCTGTGGCTCTAAATCCCATTTGTCCAAGTTTTATTCATCCATCTGTATTGTTTCAGGAGCTTTTTCATCTACTTGTAAATCATATTAAAAGTAAGAATGCCACCCCGTTAAAGAAATAATTTTGGTTGGAATTTACCAATGATTACATTTCAGATTAATTTCTCCTTTTTAAGCGACGTGTTCTTTTGCTTGTCGTCCCACAGATGCTGTTGTAGCTGCATGTGTAGTTTATATTTCTTTAGCATCAAGTGAGCCGCCTTCTCACTCTCTTTCCCATGCCTGTCGACCTAATCCAGCATTGTGGCAGCATCAGCTTATAGTTTGACTAAAGATTTAAGCTGAGCTACGTGAGTGGCAGAGGGACTCTCACAAGTACGCGTGCACGTCAAGCTCTGCCTTTTCTTGTCGTGGCAACACAAACAGCATGTGCAGCTTTAAGTATATTATCAGGACCGGTTCTTTCACAAACGTATTGCTGAAGAAGCTTAACATTAATTATTGTAACTTTGGGCAGATTACATCCGTGCCCGCCTTGTAAGCGCAGGCAGACTCATCTTGACCTCCTATACGAGAGCTTAAAGACACAAGAATGGCATTTTACCAACTTTAATGGGATAACCAGTCTAATCTTTCAGTACTGAGAGAAGAAAAAGTGTTTAGAGTATAATACCCTCCACAGTTCACACACTGAAAGATGGAGGGAGAGGGTTTAGTGTTGGTTTTAATCAGCGGTCACTTTGTTTTTCAGGTGCTGCTTTTCACGTTTTCCTCTGATTGCTTTTTTTTTTTTTCTCATTCTTAGATAGACACAACAGTTCTCCACATTCACCTCTCCTCCCAAGCCTAAACACAGGCTATGCTGAAAGCTTGTCCACTGTGTGAATTCTGATTGAGATAGTTGAACACAGAACGATTGCCACTATTGTTTATCCATAATCACAGACTCGGTTCGTAAGCTAAGCTTGTGGCAACTGAGATAGACACAGCCAAGAGAAGATGCGTTCCTTTCTTTTCGAAGCCCGTGGTCTTTTTCTTGTTGTTGTTGTTGTCAGGGTTACGAAAAGAGCACTCTCTTTCAATCGAATGGTTTTGTATTAGACCACAGTGGAATGTGTTTGTGGTCATCTTGAATTCACTTCAGGAGCAAATGCACCGTTCTTCCCTATGGGGCAAGAAAAGAAATCTAGGGATCACTCCTTTAAAACCCCATTGCCTTTTTCTTGCCTTTGAGGGAACAAAACAAAGGATTTGAGCTTTTTTTTTCCTTGTTGTTTTGTGTGAAGTGTGTGTGTGTGTGTGTGACTCTAAGGTTCAACTGGGTCAGAACACAGATTAACACCCCCACACACACACACAGACACACATAGACTCCCTTTCCCGCTCATGCCCTTAATCTCCTCGGCCATTTGAATGTTTGAGCAGCAAAACAATTTAATTACTCAACTTGCAAGGACTGTGCACAAGCGACCAGCGTGGAGCTCCTGTCCTCCTCTCGCCCTCCACCCTCACAGTTCAGCGCAGTGACACCACCCTCACTCCCAGATGTGCGCTGCTCCTTCTTCTTCTCCTCCATTCTCTCCCCTCCCCTCCTCCTTTTCTCCAGCTCGGTGTCAGCCTTTCATACATTCTTTAACAGTGGGGATGAAAGGGGGATTTTTAGGAAGATTAGGGAATGGGATCCTCTAGGCATTGTCTGAGAATCTTCAGATAAAACGAGCCGGGTGGATGGAGTCACCGGGAGGGTGGGAGGAAGGAGGGGATTGGAGTCGAGGGGGGGTGGCTACTTAGTACAGAGACGTGCAAGTTAAATTTGTTTCCAAACTGGAGCAGAAATCATCCTGTGTCATTTGGCTATATTTTCTTTCCTTATAGCGGTTACTCAGAATCAGGTAAAGTTGTGCTCACTGGGCCGGGCAGCCCATCTGTGTTCCCTGCCAGTGATGGCGCCGATTAACATTTTCAGCCACAGGGTGAGTAAGTGAGGATGAAGAGGCTGGGGCGGGGGTCGGTTGTTGGAGAGAATTCGGAGGTGGACAATGGCCGCTTATGATAATCTGCTCTTTATTGGAGCATCCCGCCAACGCTTTCATCAGCTGCCTCTTCGCCTGAGACCCCATGCAGCAGCCGGTCCAAAGCACGCTGCAAGCTGCCAAACACATCGTCACAGACAAGCGAGTGTCGAAATTACACACATGCAAACACCCACAGCTACACAGAGGACAGAAAAATTATCTTTTTAGCCGCGCATTGATCCACAAAACCAGATAAAGTCAAAATAGATGATTTTTAAAAAATTATGTTAAATTTATGCGATAAATTTGATTTTATTTGTGTGTGTTGTGAATTTCTCTTAGCTTGTCAGAGTTTAATCCACCGTTTTTCAGCCATCTCTTACTTTACTTACTTGCTTTCACCTCTTCTCAATGATAACCCTGCAATCCACATTTTGGCTAAAGATGTTTATTTTTTCCCTCCATTATAAATTTATTATTATTTAATTTAAAAACTCCAGCCCAATAACATAATTGAATTTCATCGTTGCAGTCAATTAATCAAGGCTTTCTTATGGTAACTGATGTGGTGGCACTCCACAATGCAGGTTAATGACAGAGGTTTGGCCAGTAATTACACCATTCACTTGCTAACACAGCTGCTTGTCATCACCCCCCCTCCCATACACACTCCTCCCCATTTCCCCATTGTAATGAGCACTCCAGGCTACAAATACCAACAGCTGTCTTTCCCAATACATTTCCATTTAAATGTCTATTTAAACACTGCAATTTTGCATCTGTGTATTGAATCAGAAGCCTTATCAGCCTGGTGTTGGTGTCAGTGTTAATTTAAGGCTATTCCAGATTGAAAGGTGTGTTTATAAACACATTAAAAACAATGTAAAGTTTGAGTATTTATCAAGAAATCGAAAGACTTTATTATTTAGTAGTTTACAGTTAGTTAAATGTACCTAACTATGGAAAACAGAAGCTGATATCTGAGGGGAAACGGCTGTCGGAGGAGTGGATAAAATGGTTGTGTAACAGGAAGAGATGAGGGAGGAATCGCAACACAGAGATGTAAGAAGGATGACTAATGTTGTTAGCAGAGCCATTACTGGTCCGCAGATTAATTCATTAAGTAAATTCATCGTTCACCTCCCCTCGGCCTCTTGTCACAAGCCGTGTAATATGACACCCCTCAAATTTGTTCTAACATCTACCCCGGGGGGGTTGAGCTCCCTCCCACCCACCATCCCCACAAACACTCACACACACACACACACCCTCCTTCTTCTCTTTGCTAATGGAGCAGGCGGAGCCACTTATGCTAAAAAGGCTGCAGCTGTCTGTCAGCAGGTTGAGGGGGGTCCTCCACTGGGGGTTATCACCACTCTCTCCATCTTACAAACTCTCACTACTTCATTCAAAAAATCCTCCACCTACAGGTGGCTTCACCAGGCTGTGCGTCACGATTAAAGCTGAAAATAGCGACTATTCTTTTAAATTTTCCTTCACAAACTGTTGTTTACTGAGGGGGTAGTATACTTTGTTGTCTGAAAGGAAGATGCCTACACAAAATTATCAAAAGCTTGCTGCTTTTTTTTCATGATAATCTTTGTTAATATTTTAAAAATAAATGTCAGCAAAAAACAAAGAAATCAGAAACAAAACCAAAATGAACAGGAAATTATCCTCTTATATTCATACATGACAATTCATATCAAGGCACCTAATTTATTATTCATATTTATTATTCTAAGTTCAAGTATAGAAAATAAATATTAATAAAATGCTTTTATTCATTCAACACGTGTAACGAAGCAAACACAGCATACTTAGTATGAATTAAATATTCAACACGCCTATGAAATCCAAAACTTCAAAAAAAGTCCACAAACCTTTTATAGTATAATTCTTTTCTCTTTCAGTATATGGGTTTGTTTCAGGTGGAATATTTGACATCTGGTTTGTTTTTCCACAGTGCTGTTAGGATTTTCTGCTTTAAAACACTGTGCTTCATTAATATTTGTTCATTTCTGGTCTCTTAGATACAAACCCAGTAGAAATGGGTTTGGGTCTAGTGGAATTTCTACTAAAAGAATAAAGAATTTAATAAAGGTTAAAGAATAAGTTATCATGACTACAGACATCTGTTGACTGCTTTTAGGTCCTAACAGTTTGAAATTAATTGAAAAAAGTAACTTGATATCCAGCCTTATTTTGCTCGCTCTCCTGCAGCTTGATGATTGCTCGGCCAGCCTGAGAATCCCTACAGATTTATGCTGTTTGTCTTAAGCTGTCCCAATTAACACCCGTCAACAGGTACCAGCGTTTACACTAGCGCTAAATCAACTCGTGTTTCTCCACCCCTCTAAGCTCCCTAAATGGTTCACACCTCAGTGTGTGTGTAAACACATTCCCGGGAAGCTAAACCACATGGCTTAACCTTAGTTTAGCCCCGCCGAGCCCTGGCTTACCTGCGAGTTTCAACATGATTCGTTTACAGTGCTTTTTAGCTCTGTGGCTTCATGTGGCAGAGAGGAAAGCCTCTGTGTTTTAATGTGAGATGGGAGTGGAAATGAGACTGACGTTTATGTTAATTGTGATTGTCTGTGTTGTAGCAGATGGTTGCTATGAGATTAAAACTGGACAAAAGACAGTGCAGTTGAATGCACATATCTCTAAATAATACAGTATAACCTGTTTACTGGTCAAACACCTGTTTAGATATAATTTTTAGCTACATTAGCACGATCACATTGGTTTCAGACTTGATTATTGACAAGTTTGGTTAAGGGGAAATTTAGGTTTATTCTAGACCTTTTTTAGGCTGTATATTTTATTAAAAAGTCAAGAAACGTCTTTTTTTTATCCCATGTTTGACTGTAATCAGTGTTGGGTTAATAATGCTAAGCAGAAGTGACGTACAGTATAAGTATTTTTCAGGTTTGGCTTAAATCAATCATGTTTGAGCCTTTAATGTCTGGGTTTAGTGTCCTGGCAGCAGCAAAAACAAACAAGGTTGCACATTTCAGCTTAACATATTTACCATCATGAGTAGGATCCAGCTAGATGGCATTGTAGACCCCCTCCACGAGTCTCCGTCAGGCTGTACTGATGATGTAACCCCCGCCCCCCCAATTCCTCACAGCCTGACCACACTCAAGCAGAGCAGTCAGAAGAAAAAACGAACCGAGGGCCTAACAAATACATGAAGGTTTGGTTTAACTAAATCCCACAGATAATGGCTACTGTGTCAAAGACTAAAGATAGCGGGGAGGGGTGGTGGTGGTGGTGGATGGAGGGGGAGATTACTCTGGCGTTTTGCATCAGTTGCTTTCTGCTGGGTGGCCCTGCTTGTCAAGAAAAAGAAGGGAGAGACGGATGGAGAAGGAGAGAAAAGCATTTAACGCGGCACATTGAGAAGAAGAGGGCTCTTAATGCCATCAAAGCAAGGGGAGAAATCAGCCATTAATTTATTCTGGCCCTCACACACACTCATGCATGCATGCAGGCAGGCAGGCATACACAGCACGCACACACACACAAATACACCATGTACACTCCTTCTGTTGTTTGAGAATTTCTGTAACATCTGGTCCACGCCAGTCCTGCAAACCCACCGAGAACAAGGCTGACAAAATGTTTCCACCGTGGTCCCCATTGTGTGTGTGTGTGTGTGTGTGTGTGTGTGCGTGTGCGTGTGTGTGTGGGTGCGTGTGTGTGTGCACTCCTTAAATGATTTTTGTGTGGATTGAATTATAGCCCTGACGTGAGGAGAAATTTTTCACCCTAAGATTCAGCAGGAGGGGCAGATGACTGGGCTATTCATTGGCTGATAAGAACTGATGGAGAGGTTAATAAGCTACACACCCAGGTCATCACAGGCTTTTTACTGGGCTACAGAGGAGAAAGGAGGACGACGATGATGATGTGTGCGTGTGTGTGTGTGTGTGGATTGTCAGGATGGATGGTGTGCATCTCTTGAGAATCTGTACGTTTAACCTACCTTTAAAGGGCCCTCAAACTTCAGTCTATCAGACCGAATTACCAAATATTTGACTTTATGCACGCAGGAAAGCGTGTGCACACGAGCGTCTGTGTGTAAGATTCTTCCATGTATAAATGCACACTGATGTAAAGTGCTCATTAAAGTGTCCTCCTGCTGGAACGGTGCAGTTCACTGACTGAAGTGACTGCAGTTGTTTGGCAGCGGAGCCAGACTGAGCAGTGACTTGTTGCCTTTTGCGTCATCTCACCATCAAGCATCAGGAGCACAAGCAAATACTGTAGCTGGAAACTATAACTTTGAAGCAATATATGATTTATGTTTTGATTTAATGATGAAATACTTATTTTAAACATTTGAAAAGAAATGCTTTAATTTTGAGTTCAGAAATGTAGCGTTACTTAACACATCTCTGTGACGTCTCTTTGCTCCTCTTGCTCTTATTCACGCACTCTTAGGCTCAATAGTCAGTTGCAGTCAAAACAATTAACCACTGAGCTCATATAGCCTTGTATCCTTCAGGTGACAAAGCAACTAAAATTAGTTTGTTTATGATCCTTAGGTTTTCTTAAAGGCTCTCTCTGAGTTTACCTCTACCTTTAAAGTTGCCTTTACTTGCCACAAATGCTACAAAGTGTCCTCGTGTGATTAATCGTGTTTTTTAATCACACAAGGACTTGACCCACCTCATCTCCCTCAGTTGATCTGTTTCATCATCACGGAGTCTTTGCCTCAAGGCTTCTGCAGCAATAAATATTTATACTCTACAAGTGTTAGTCATGATTATCTGCAGAATATTTCATTGTAGTCATTAGAACGTACCAAAATTTCTTTGCTGCAGCAGTGGGTCAGTTCGTTGTTACAGTTAATAATATTAAATAACTCTTGAATCTCATTTTTTTCTCCCTATAATCTGTCACCTTTATGAAATATATTGCACTATAATTTTAGAAAAAACACCTTTATAAAGAGCTTTACAATGACACAATTTTTTAACAAACTCAGTGAAATTTTTACTAATTGTTATTTCAAAGGTTATTACTAAATTTATCTTTTTTTTTCTTCAAGCGGTGACACCAAAAGGCAGTGAAAAAATACTAATTGAAGCCTTTTTTTTGATAAATTGAACTTAAAATATACTGAAATTGTGGAACTGGAAAATGTTTTGCTGAATTATAGACAGGTGTGTCTGGTCTTGTATTGGTTCAAATACAAGAGCAGGTCGTTCACTAATCAGAAGGTTGGTTTTTCGATCCCTGACTCCTTTAGTCTACATGTTGAAGTATCGTCAGGAATGTGTGTAAGTGAGTGAATATGGCTTGTAGTAAGAAAGCTCTTTGAGTGCTCTAATTGTGTGGAAAGATGCTGTGTGCATACAGTCTATTTACCATTTACTTACGCATCACTCATATTCTTTAAATTGATTTTAAAATAGACCTTCAGTACTACCTGCAGTACTCAAAAACATCTTTAGTTTATTAGTGTAAAGCACAAGCTTAAACTAATACACTTATACCTTTTCTGTATGTTTTAATGGCAGGTCAAGCACTGCTGTTATTCCAAACCTAGCTCAGCCTAGTTTTATTTCCCACAATTCCCTTGTGTAACCTGAGGCTAGAGGAAAGCACCCCCCACTAAGATGAAGACAAAACACTCAGGAAAAAACCCCCCAGACTAATCTGTGTTTCTCTCCCCCAACCTCTTTCCTCTCTCACTGTGCTGTGGATACTCAAAAATACACCTCTGTGACGTTTAAACTGAAACCACAGTACAAGTGTTTTTATACTTTAAGAAGCAAATCACGTAGGACTTGGTGGATATCAGCCATCAGGAGTTGACCACCAAGGCTCAGCTTGAATAAATGTACATCATTTAAATTTGTACCCCAATAGCTGATTGCTGCCATGTAACGGTGGAGCTAAGGAGTAACGTGAACCAGATACAAATGAGTTTCAACAGATGGAGCTCAAGATGTTTTCCCAGTGATCATCACTTCTGGCATTGAGCTGCTTGATTGAAGAATCTCTCACACTTTGTGTTGTAGCACTGAAGCCTAATAGAAGCCGCCTCCCGAAGGTCCAAGCAAAGGCTCTCATTCTGAGAAAGAGAAAAAGACTCCAAGCAGGACCCTAGCATGGGGTCTCTCCGCTCTTCTCTCCCCCTTCATACCGACTCTTGTCCCAGGGCTAATAGGGAGGCGCCGGGCGCCTTTCCTGCTCCCTATCACCTACTCACCTTAATAATAAAAGAGAGCCCCCTGTGGAAAGCGGCTAGCAGGAGCTGGTGAAGATCACACTGGTAATAGGATGATGCCTTTTTGCCTTTTGTCATGAGATTATGAACAGGGATAGCCTCTCCTCTCTGCTCCTCCACTCTTCTTTACTCTTCCCACACACAGCTACAGACGTCCTGGAGGGCCCTGTCGAGTTGGAGTGGAGACAGGCGTAACTGAGGCTTTGTTGCTCTGCTTGTATGGTAAAAGGCCCGCTAATGAAATACCTTTTAGGGGGTATCGGCAGGTGAGCTCCCCAATCAGGCATTTCAGCAAAAACACACACACAGGCGTACATACACTCACATATTCTCCGTCTCCTCTCATCTGCCCCCTCTTGCTATATTAATTACCTGAAGTGCTCCGGCCCTGAAAAAAGCTCTCGATTCTGCCGCGCCTCTCCCCTCTCTTCATCCAACACGACAGCCACAACGGCCTGAGCTAGCCTAAAGTGGGCCAGGGGGGTGCAACAGAAAAGGAAGGGTGATAATAGTAGTAATGAACACGGGTGACAATAATGAGAAAGGTAATTGAGAAATGGCGTATGGCAGGCCCCCTGATTTTCCTTTTCCAGCCCCAAGCTAAGTGGGGACGAGTTGAAAATCATCTTATTTAGGGCTCAGTTAAATGGTTCGTGTAGCGCGTTGGAGAGTGTGGGGATTTCTGACGCTAAAGCTAAAGTGAGCTGACAAGCATAGAGTGGGTGATACAGCAGCCTAATGGGTTAGGGAGTGTTTAAAGCCGCTGTTGACTTTAGACTGACTCTGTGTGGGTTTTTTTTTTTTCTTTCCCCCTTTAATTTCTTATTGACATTGAATGGCATGGTCAAAACAGCCTGTGCTGCACTGTTAGGATTATTGTTAAACACTTCAGTGCTTCACTGCTGTTCCTTTCTCTTCCAGTCTGCTCGCTGTGGTTGTTTTCTCCGTTTGTATGGATGTGAAAATTCACTCTGCAGGACTGTATATGCTCCAAATGCTCTGTTTGAGCATATCTGTGTTTGATTGTGGCTCAGTTTGTATGCACTCTGCTTCCATCTTATGTTTACTGTAAATCCCTATAACTTGTGTGTGCGTTCGTGGACTCGCATTGCCCGCCTTTCTCTCTCTTGTGTGCATCTTTCTGTTTCCTCCTGGCCTTCTCACCCAGGCTGTGATAGAGACCGGGCGGTCTGGGCTTTAACAGACAGAGGCTGCCTCCACCAGCCCATAGTCTGCCACTCTCTGATAATGTTTATTGATTTGTAGCAGAAACACAATTTGATGGAGATGGGGGAGGGAGGAGAGAGGAAGAGATGCTTCGGGGGTGAGCCAAGGCAGAGGAGGAGTGCATATTTGTGATTGTCACGGCGTGGCTGGTTCTCCTAGAAAAAGACTCTGGGAATGGCACTTGTTTTGTTCTGATCTGAGCACGTTTCAGCCCCTTTATGTGATCAAATAAAATATGTTTGATTTAAATATTTAAAATGAGACGCTAAGAAAGAGGAGAAATTACTTCTCTTGTCCAAATATACTCTTCAGCTGCTGTTCAGTGTGCATGCGTGTGTGTGTGAAAATGAAACCTCCTAATATGAGCATTTCATCTTCTCACTCAGTCTATTATGTGAACTCTGTTTGCCAAAGCTCCCATCTGTCCTTAGCTTCTGAGGTAGAGGTGTTTGGAGGTTGCTCTACTGTTGCCTCTGAGGTCAAACGTGTTTACCCAGTGGTGTGTTTGCGCGCGCGTGTGTGTGTGCGCGCACGCATACGTTTCTGTTCCTGTATATTTAGAACAGTCCACAGAAAAGATTAAAGAGGTGAAGAGTGGCGGATGGAAAGGAAGAAACATGTTAGCAGGATAACATGTTAGGCTTTGTCAGTCTGACTCTTCTCCTCCCTCAAACTAGGCTCATCATCAGGACTGTGTGTGTGTGTGTGTGTGTGTGTGAGAGAGAGAGAGTGAGACAGAGAGATGCCACAGGTCTCCATCACTCTCAAAAATTATCAGTGAGTGCCTCCTAACGGACCCTGTCAAAAATCAGCTTTTTTTCTTTCAAATCTGATGACATCATGGAAAACTTTGCCATCATATGATAACTGTCAAAGATACAGGGCCTCAAATTACTTTATATCATGCCTCTTTTTTTTTTTCCCAGAGTAAGTTCTGAGTGAGATTCTACCAAATAAATCTTTTTTTATTTTTTTTAAAGCTGGCTCTTTTTTGCACTTCTTTAATGGGACCTGATGTTCACTATCATCGCCATCAAAGCAAACCAGAAATCTACAACAAAGAGGTACAGCTGTGTTTTTATTGGATTTTACTCCTGCTCGGTTTACAGTTCACAGCACCGAGTCAGAGTTTGATCAGTCACATCCAAACAGGTGTTAAATAGGCAATAATTCTTTTATCCAGCATAATTTCGTAACACTCATCCCCTCCTGATCTCCTTTTATTACTGATTATGGTAACAAAACAATCATATGATGAAAATATTCATCTTCATTCAGCAGGCCTGTGCTGTTGCTCTTCCAGCATCAGCATTTTGAAAGACGGGCTTTCCCTGTTAGCATATTGCGTGTAATCAGAAACAAATAATTCTGCAGCCCCGCTTATGATTATGCATCAGATTTAATTAATCTCAGTGCCTCCAAAACTCTGCCGCACCCTACTCCTGCTTCTCCTCCTCTCTCTCCCCTACCTCCACCTCTTTTGTAAGTTGTAAAGCAAGCAGTGGTTGACAAATGACACCAGTGGAAAAGGCATTCATTGTGCCTCAGTGTGAGAGGAGGGTTTTTTTTCCCTCCTCTTTCTTTTTTTTTCTGAATTTTTACTTTTCTCTTTTCTCTGTCCGGGGGGAGCAAGGGGAAAGAGGTGAGTGTGAATCGGTTAATGTGTTCCATTCACCAGACCTTATACACAGGTTCAATAAAGCAGGAATCTGCTCTATGAGCTAGGACCCATTGTGCCATTGAGGACACCTAAAAGAGGCCTCGTACAAGACTCCCCTGGAAAAATAGCCCTCAGCACCACTCCAGAGGAGAGGAGAATAGAAAAGGAGAGAGCAGGAGGAATCACATGCAGTGGCTAGGCAGTTTGATTCTTACACATCTCACCAGTGTTGTAACATTTGGTGTGCATAGCTTTGAGTACATCTCTGACTTCAGTGTTACTCTGCTTTTCAGAAATGGAGAGAAAGACGAGTGTAAGCTTTAGATGTGACACTGTTTTATGGATAAACCTGAATTTGAGAGCTCCCTAAACTCTCCTGCTTACAAGCTTCACTCTGTCCTTCCCTGTCTCCTTTCCTAACAAGACGCTCCTCTCCTCACATTAATTAAATCAAGTCTTCAGTAGGCTACTTACACACAATTCCCCCCTCCCTCCGGTCCTTCGGCAGAAACCTCTCTGATTAGGCCGGCCCCTGTCATGCATATTCACATCACTGCCGTGACAGCCTTTTAACGAGCTCTTACCTAATCACAGGAAACAATGTTCATCCTGTTCTTTTTATTCCTCCTTCTCTCATTTTCTTTCATGTGTCTTTGGCTTTCATCTTCCCCCGATCCCCGCTGATATCAGACGGGCTTGACGCTCGGATGGAGAGAACGATGGGGGGAGACGCACAAGTGCAGCTCGGCCCTAAATAAACCGCAATTGAGAAAGTGACTTGAACACAGAAGAGAAGTTCAGCTCCATCTCCTCCCTTCCCCTCCTCTTCTTTCTCCTCCTCCTCCCTGCCTTTTTATATGTCCGATAGACAAATTGGATTAGCAGCTATTGGATTAAATGACAAAATGGTGGGATAAGGACTGAGATGAACATGCTGTGATCACAGCTTTTAATGTGTTTCTCTTTCTGTCGCATTCATTTTCCTCGGTTATCCAAGCTGCTTCCTTCAAGGCACAGAAGTTTCTCCAGGGAAGAACAAATGCAGGACACCCTGCTCATCCACTTACTGCAATTTATACGAATTAGAATGAACATCTCATGTGCAAATACTGCACATGTTGCTGTTTGAAGCCATTAATCACAATAATAACTATTAGTTTGCTGAGAGCAGTTAACATTACCCTTACAGATTAACTTCATAATTAAATTTGTAATTTGTTGCAAAAATTCTTTTATGTTGTGACTTCTGCTTTCTCCACAGTGGTGGCTAAACTAAACAACTGGTGTCATTGCAATCTCAGGAAATACATACATCTGCATACATTCCTATTTTCAGCATTTCCATTGTGACTAATCTGGTTTTTATGTTGCTCTGTAGTCCAGTGGTTAACATCGATCGCTGGTTTAAGAGGAAACACAAATCCCCAAAGCATCCAAGTAGATCCGTCCACTGCTGCGACCCCTTGTAAATAAGGGAGCAGCTAAAAGAAGCTAAACTCCACACCGATAATTTAAAACTAAAGTTATCAGTAATTGCAGGTTTAGTGCAGTAGTGCAGCTTCTGGTTGATGTTTTAGTCACCAATTAAAAATACAGTGATGCCAGTTAAAGTCAATTAATGTTTACTTACTAAGACTAATGCTAAAGCATGAATTTCATAAATTTAGCACATGGCAGCATGGCGCTCTTAATTCAAAGCAGCTCAGGCCAACAGCAGCAGCAGTTTGACCACCTCGGGGTGAGTTTCATTATTCCTATCAACACTGAATGGAACATTGGCCAAGATTGCCATCTTAATCTTATTTGGCTATAGAGGCTGCCTTTGTACCCCTTTTTTTCTCCTTTCCATTTCTTTCTTCATTTCTCTCTCACCATCTCTCATATGGATGCTCCCAAACACACAGTGACCTATGCTAACCAGCCTTGTCTTCATGCCTCGAGGATAGCAGCCTCCCTCCACACACAGCAGTTGGTGTCATTGTATCCTGGTTGCATTTCTGAGAGACCAGGAGTGAAACAAGAGAAGAGGAAGACAGGCAATCAGATAGAGGGGTTGTTGGGATATGTCTATCAGTTGTATCTCAGCTCTGTGTGTGTGTCTGAGTTGATTGTATCTTGTTTGTTTCTCACCAGCACAGCTGCATTGATAGCTGAGGTAACACGAAGGATGATATTAATGGCGATAAACCTTGTGCATCTTCATCACTAACCCTTTGATGTCCCCATCACACACTGTACCAACGCCAAATTCATTGCTTCAGTCTCACTGGAGTTGGCCTGTTTCTGCTCTGCCCTGCTCTGTGTTGAGCACTAAGAAGTGGCGTGTAAGGCGAGCGGCAAGACCCAGAATGCACCCTGCCAAACTGCCAGATGCTTTGATCCAAGATGGCCCCCTGAGAGCCAGCATGGATCCACAGTGTGTCAGAGCCAAGGCTGGATTCGCAGACACAGTGTCAGTGGTGGCTGCCAAGGATATTTACACCATTTGTTTTCATACACCACCACATTCAGCAGTCTGTTGTCACTATAAGCATATGGCTTTTTATGGAGCAAAGATGTTTTTAGAATGTGCTGCACCAGTGGGAGTCAAACCTCCAACCCAGCACTAGAGCCTTAATTATCATGAAACTGAAACTACCATTACTTTTACGTTTAAGATGACGGTATCGCGTACAGTTGTCTTGTTAATTCAGTCGTATCAAGTAGTCAAGCTAGTAGAAAACTATTTAAATAATCTGAAGACTTTTCAATAATTCATTAAATGCAATTGGCCTGTAAAATTACAATGTCGTTATATAACTTTTTATTTTTTAAAGGCTCTTCCCCCAACAGCTCAAAAACATTAATTAAAGGTATAATAAAACATGATTTTCCCATGCTTCATTAATTAAAAATAGGTTTAGCACCCACCTATAACAATAAATCTGCACCCAGTCTGTCTCTTTAAGAGTCAGGTAGGATCTAGAGGTCGGAGGTGGATGCTGAGCAGCTGTCGAGTCTCCTGCCTCCATCCCTCCATCCCCTGACTCACCTGCTCGCCATTATTTCCTCCTCCACTCCCTCCCTCATTCCAGTCATCCCATTTTGCTTTCACATTCAATATTTTTCCCCCCTCCTCATCTCTCCCTTTTCTCCTTCCTTCTACCCTTTTCTCCTCCCTCTTCTCCCACCTTTTCCTCTGACCTCCCTGCCTTCCTCTCCCCTCGTCTCCCCTCCCTCCTTTCATAAAATGTGGCTGTTGGTTGGCTGGTAGCAGCTGGCTGGCTAGCGGTGGGGGATATAGCTTTATAATCCCCTCTCGTCTTCCAGCCCGCCTCGCCACAATGTCACAGGAGCTTAATATTTGCCATTATTATTTGCTTGTTTTATTTGACTTCGAGGCAGCACAATGACCTGTCAGCGCCGGCTTTATCCCCCCTCCGAGTGTCGTCCATTTCAAAGTTGACTACAGTAATCCACGAGCCCGTGATTCCGCTAAATCCCGAAGCTTTCTTTCATTCGCTTGTTTTTTTTTTTTTTTTTGCTTTCTTTCTTTCGTTCTCCCTTCCCGCTTCCTCCTCCTAAATGAAATTACATACATCTGCTGGCTCAGAGTATCACAAATGTCCACACACTCACCGGTGTCCACACACACATCCACGCGTTTGCCTTTTGTCATCAGTGACGCAGTGGCCCGATGCTTCCACTGCTGCAATGAACACTGGTGTGTGTGTGTGTGTGTGTGTGTGTGTGTGTTTGATGGAAAAATTCCTTTCTTTCTTATTTTCTTGTCTCCTAAGAAGCAAAGTTATTTATTTATTTACAGCTTCTCATCAAATAAATGATGCAGTGGTTACAGCTACAATACTCAGATAATAAATGTTGGAAATCTTCTTAAAACCTTTGCCGCATTTACCAGAGTGAATGTAAGGATTCATATCACCGCTGCAGAGTTAAACGGGAGCTTAACTATTAATGTTTTAAAATCTCTGTGTTCATTCTGTGAGGATACCTTCTGTAGCAGCTGCTGAACCTCCTCTTAACGTAAGCCCTCAGACGATCAGTTTTCATCCGTTGCTTCGTGCTGACTGTTGGATTATCGCCGCTGACACTGTTCAGCTGACCTCGAGATTCGATAAAGAATAAATAGCATTTTAATTTATAACACATGTGAGAGATTATTAAAACAAACCAAGCAGAAAGAGATGCTGATTAGTATTATTTTATGGAAATCTAGTTTTAATTTTATTGATTGTCCATCTATTTAAAAAAAGTAGTCATAGCATCTGTAGGTAACATGTAAAGATTTACCTTTTAAAGGAATAATCTTTTTATCATACCTAAATAGATAACATTACCAATAACTCACGAATAAATTGTGAATGTATAGTCAGTAGAATTATAGTAAATAATTATTGTACTGGTAGCATTTTGCATCTTTATTATGTGTTTATTAATCATCACTGCTGAGACTGTTGTTATTTTTGTTTCTGCTCAGTAAGGCCGTCCTGATTCCCAGGGTTTCAAATACTGCAGTTTAATCAAAGCCTCTGGATCCTGAGAGACACGCCCGAGGTGTCTTTTCACTTTGGTTTGGTGTAAAACCTTACAGTGTAATCATTACAAAATTGGAACAAAAGCCTGGGATTAACCAGACCTACATGAATTTAGAGCATCATGAATGACTTCTCAGTATAAATACACCTGCTCATTATCTTTGCCACACCTGGTCCGAAATAGCCCCACTTAGTTAACTGGAGATGCACTAAACAGTATCTAGAAAGTTTTATAAATAGGTTCCAAATGTACAGTAACCATCCAGATAATGTTCAGACTATTATCCTGTTTCCAAATTTAATTCATTCCAGTTTCATTGATAACAGTAAAAAATATTAAATAACTCTTCGTGCATGTTTATGGGCCGTACTTGAAAATGCTGTTGATCAACCCTTCCTCACCTGAGAGCTTCAATGAGCATTTAGTTACCATTTGTCAGTTTCTGGTTTGAGCGTGATCGCAGGTTCCAGTATGTTTAAAGCCTTACGATTATGTGGTTTTAGTACACGGAGGCCAGCAGATGCACAGTGGGAGTCAAACTCCACACCCAGGCAGCTGGTCTTTATTCCAGGTCAAACACGATGGAGGCTGTCACTGTTACCTGGCTAACATTTGAAGCTTTCCATTCGATGTGCTTTGTCTGTATCAGTTGTGCGCATCCCATTGTACCTTGTAAGTAAGTTACAGCATAGAGCTTTAGCCCCAGGCGTGGGCAAAGCTTACATTAGCCATGCATCTGAGCCTCACTAGCTCTCTGTGTGTGTTGAGCAGGTATTACACTAAGCAGCAGAGAGTCCCAGAGACTTTTTTTTTTTTTTGAAGGCCTGCTGAGTGATTGGTGGGATATGTATTGCCCTACAGTGAGAGGCTTCACTCTGTAAAGGCGCTCGACGGTAATCGCCGAGTTAATCCCGCCCCGGTTGAAGCCGTATTGACGTTGTGAAGGCATGGTGTGAAGTAGGTGAATGTTTACACAGGGAACATAAGCGAGGAGAGTATTTACACCCACACATGAATATCTGGTGGACACACTGACTCTGCGGGGGCAGCAGCTCCGTCGTTTATCTGCCTCATCGTTTTTCATGTGCATATGCTGGTGTACACGGCGTGCTCTAATTTTATGTCAGGTTCAATCCACTGTAAAAAAAACAAAAACAAACGAGCAACATTTTATTCTTGAAACATTTCCTGTAACGTGTGTATCTGCTGGTTTATTTATTGGTGTGTTTCTGTGCTCTTTCCAGGCAACAACAAGGAGGAGGAGGAGGCCATGATGCAGGAGTGGTTCATGCTGGTCAACAAGAAGAACGCCCTCATCAGGAGACAGAACCAGCTCTCTCTGCTGTACGTACTGTTCTTCCTCTCTGTCGCCTCATCTTTGCTTCCATTTTAATTTCTCACATGTCAAATTAAAGCAGCTGAGAAGCGTTTTAAACCTGCTCCTCGAGCTTTAGATCGAGCTCGTCTAAGCTGCACGGGGCAGGAGTGTCCTCGCCACTCCATTCACCCCCTCTCTGTCTATCCGCTCATTGATTTACATGCAGAAAGGGATATAAAATCAATAGAAATGTGGCGATCGCTACTCTATCTGCAGTCTCTTTGTATGTGGTCAGCTGCGACAGGTGGAGACACGCGCTGCCTTTTTCCCTCATTTGCGGCTGTAGGGATTTCAAAGTGTGCAAGTGGAGGAGAGCCTGAAGTATTCATAATCACATTATATCGTGGGAAAGGAGAGGCTTTTAAAGTGGCCAATTGACAGAAGGGCTGATTATTAGCCCTTTCTGTTCTCTCTTTGTGGAGGCAAAGAGAAAAAGGCGCCTGTGAAGGACAAATTCTATTAGGGGCCGAATTAGCTCATTTTTTAATATGGCTGAAAGAGGAAAGAATTCAATTTGTGCTGCGGGTGCCAGATATACCCACACAGGGCCACGTGCATATACACATCTACTCCCTCATCTTCTGTTTTTAATGCATTTTCACCCCCACCCCCCAAACTCTGCTCCTTATTTCCCTTTTCCTATCCTTACACATACACACACAAACACACACCTTCACCCAGGGCTGTGCACTATGAGTATCAGTTATGTGCAGTAGATTAATGCGAAGCCGGAGAAGGTTCGGGCGAGTGGCCGAATCGATGTTTATTGCAGGTTTCTTTAAGTACTTAATGATTTAGTCATTAACATATTGATGAACTTTGTGTGTGTGTGTTTCCCGTCTCCCCTCTTTCTAACTTGCCACAGGGAGAAAGAACACGATCTGGAGAGGCGTTTCGAACTGCTGAACAGAGAGCTGAGAGCCATGCTGGCCATCGAGGGTAAGACACACACACAGAGTGAGGCTGCACACGTCTACATTAAACTCTTAATTTTGTAGCTTTAGATGCATTTTAAACAGCAGTTTTCACAGCTGAGGAGATTATGTAACAAGTGAAGTAAAACAAGCAGGAGCTCATTTTACTCTCTCATTCCTAAATCTTCCTGAAATTTACCAGAACATCTGGATAGAGTTTAATTACTTCCCAAAATGAGTCCTACAGGAGACAGGCAGTAATGGTTGAAGTTCATTTTCCATTTTGTAGTGAGGAGGGTAAAATCGACTGTCAGGGTCGCTTGAGTTCAAGTAAAGTGGTTTGTGTCTCTGCTTCTGAGTCCTTCCTACGTGGCGTCCGCCCGTTAGGGGGGGCCAGCCTTCATCGGGAGCCTGAAGCAGGATGATTTGAATTCTGCTTCGGCTTGATGAGGATTAAGATGCGAGCTTGCGAGGGATTTCACTCCCCGATACTTGATCAATGCTATCTGTTTCTCAGCCAGGCCCGACTAGCCGATGCCTGATGTGGAATCTGACCACAGCTGCATTCAGTGTTTGCAATGTTAAAAAAAAGAAATGCAGTTATATTGTTGAAAGCTTGTTAACTACACCGCAGCCAGAAAAGCAGCCATTGTGTCGTATCAAAGTTGTCAGAGGGCCATGGAAGTTTAATCCCCTTCGACTGCGTCCTCTTTGGCAAAATGAACCTTTCGCCAATCAATGCTAATTGATTTTGCCATTCGACATTGACCAGCACCACCCCCTTCCCACAAACCACCCCCTTTCTCCTCGCGGCCTTTGGACACCCATTGTAATTTCAACGGGCACCTGATAAGCTACCTGGTCCATAATAAATCAATTCTAATTAGCAAAAGAGGAGATGGTGGTGGGGGTGGTGGGGGGGCAGACACGCGTATCCAAAGCGGAGCTGCAGCCGGCACCACGCTGCCTGCGTTCAGCTTGATTTCCTCCCTCTTCTCCGGCCACTTTATTTATTTTTATTTATCGAGCTCCTGCTGGAGTCGAATGGGAGGATTTCGGTTTTTCTGCTTCACATAACGGAGTGTGTGTTTGTATCAGCAAGCCTGCTTTAAGCGCCCGTATGTGTGTGCATTGTTTTGAGCCATATTTTTGTCTTTGTCTCGTGTGTGTGTTGTGGATTCGTATGGCTTGCGCGCATGTGGATGTGAGAGCAGAGATAGTGTGTGACTGGAGGTGGAGAGGTGGTGTGTGCCGTGTCACCGCCGTCCTCTCTGCCTTCATGTGGACTTGTTGGATTTGCAGCTGACTAACTTATCAGCGGCCTTATTTTCCTCCCTAAGGGAGGCACTTAACATTCAGAGGCTCTGCCTTTCTGTCGCAGCCACAGATAGTTGTCAGCTGCTGGGAAGAAAGGTGTGTGTGTGTGTGTGTGTGTGTGTGTGTGTGTGTGTGTGTGTGTGTGTGTGTGGATCTGTGGATCTGTGTGTTTGTGTGTGTGTGTGGATCTGTTGGTCTCCGTTTGCCTGCGTCTGTGAGTTTACATCTCACAGGTGTGTTTCCACCTTTCGTTTTCTGTGTGTTGGTGTGTGTGCACGTCTCCCCAGCTCTTATTTGGTGCTTGGGCAGGTCCATTGAGCGATGGTCGGGCGTGCGAGTAATTGCTGATTTGGTTGGCCAGTCGATGACACAGAGAGAGAGAGATGACTCAGAGCGAGAGAAGAAACACACCTGCCCTCACACACACACGCCCTGCTGAGAAAAATATGTACCTGCACTGAATCAAACACACCTCTCCCTCTCAGCTGACACACATGCTGAATCACACACACATTGTCAGGTCAGTGTGAAGACCTGAAGTTTCTGTCTTTGTCTTTTTGAGTGAAAAGATGTTAAATATCTGCTGATTTACCGTCCAGCTGCGGCAGATGTGGTAATATTTGTAAGCAGTTATAGAGAAACGAGAATCCTGTGAGTAGTCTCTGCAGTGATGTAGACATTTAAGGGTTTGATGAAAGTTAAAGGCAGGAGATTATAAGTTAAGCCGCTCGGCCTCCTCTCTGTTCTGAGGCAAAGGTTTGACTCGTGATGTTTTATTCCACATTTGTGACGCTGACGTAAGCTTACTGGGACAGTCGGGTACAAGAGGACGAGGAGGAGGGGAGGAAGAAAAGAAAGAGGGGAAGCTTTGAGGTGGAAAGAGGAGCGTGGAGGAGAAGACGATTCATCTGAAATCAACTTTGAAGCCGATATTCTGCAAAAGGACAAATTCTTCTCAACTTTTCTCAGATTTGTGTTTGTTTGAGTTAGAAGATCTTAACGGAGCAGTGATTCCTGATGTAGTGAAAAGGCCAATGTAGAAACATTAAACTCACACAAGGGGGAGAGAGGGAGGAAGGGAGGGGCTAGTTTGTAGGGCAACAGCTGCAGGATTCACTACAGTGCCAGGTATTTTTCCTGCACTTTGGATCTCAGCACATATTAACTGATAAATACAGAACAACTAATGGTCTAGTGCGACCCTCAGCAATGCTTTGTCTAACTGAATGAAGAAAGAAACAACTGTATATTTAAATAATTTCATATCAACACACAGCAGTGCAGTATTTTACACATTAGCACATCCCAAAACTTTAAAAAACAATAAATCAGCACAATAATCGCAATAAATGTAACATGTAAGATGTTTGAGTGAATTAACAGTGTCGTCACTGTACGTCTGCTGTTTTTGTTTAAATTGAATGTGTCATCTGTACATGAGGAATATTCAGAATACATTTTTACAAAAACACTCAAACATAATTTGGTAACTGATGCGGATTCATCTTTGGACATCAAGTGTCTGCCTCGAGGTTTCTGCAACAGTAAATCTACTCTAGGTCTATTAACCATGATCACTGCGAAAAATCACAGCGCAGCGATCACGAGTGAAAAATTATAATCAAACCAAAGCCCGTAATCTTAACAAAACACTCCTATAGGTAATAAATAAGTCCACGTAGTTGCATTTCCCTGCCACAGCACTGGGCCAATCCCTGTAGTAAAATATGAAAAGTTGTAAGGAAAGATTTTCGTGATTAAAAATATCCCAACGACGCCTATAAATGACCCCAGTCTGACACGTGAAGGTTAACAGCACAGAGGTCTTGACTTGGTGGGCCTGTGCGTCATTAAAGCATCCAAACATCAGTCAGTGTAAGATAAAAATGCTCCGTAACTGAAGTTTAAAGCTGCTTGACATTAAAACGGTGTTCAAGGTTTGATTAAATGTGCAGAATAAAACGGTCAGGATCAGGGCCGAGGCTTCCAGGCCCCTGTTGATGTCGTTTATGAGCATGCTCAGTGATAACCACCTCCTTGTACCGTCTTGGTGTGATGCCAGGCGGGGAAATGCCATCTGTATGCCACGCTCTCATCTCCCTGCCACAAAAATTGATCCACTATGCCCTCTTTATCTGCTTACCGATTCACACCTATGTACGCACACACGGAGCGGCGTCTTGGCTTCCTTCGAGGGCCCGTGTGTGCGTGTGTGTGTGTTTTTAAAGTGGACGCCCTCTCGCCATCTAAAAGGGATTTATGCATAGCTGGGTCCCAAAGTTGTTTTTTTTTTTCTCCCCTTGTTACGGTTTGATATGATAAGCTTTTTTATATGTTTAAAATCAATATGTAATCCTATGCAGGAGCTTATCCCTCTCCACACCCCCGACACACACACACACACACACACACACACACACACACACACAGCCCATTTGTAAATCTATTTGGGCTTTGTAACACATCGGGACAGCGCACTACAGACCCTGATTGATTAGGTGCACTGTGGAATCCGATCACATGGGCAACTTTTGATGATGTCGCCAACTCTTTCAGGCTTGCACATTGACTGAAGAGGCCGATAGCAACAGGCTTCGTTCCACGCGTCACTGGGCTCGAGTTTTGGTGAATTCAGAAGACGAATGTGTTTAATTATCTATTCACAGCGAGGGTGTTTGTGTTGGTTGAAGTGCGTCCACGCTTGGAGTTTAATATTCGCAACGTCTCCAGCTGTTTTAACTTGGTGTTTATGTTGAGGACAGGTGCCACCTGTAGTGAAGCTAACGCGGTATTACATGCTGCTAATCGTCACATGAGGCTGAACAGATGCTGAAAATGTTCACGTTCATGCCTGGAAAGAAATTACAGCTTTTTAAGAGATGTAAAATCTTTCCTGTGGTTCAGCCTCCGGGTCAGACAGGTGGAAAACCACTTGATTGTTGTATCTAAAGTGATGTTCTCAGTCTTCTTCTGGACACGTAGACCAGAAAACTAAAATTGTCTAAAATGTTTTTATGGCAAACAGACACCATGAAGCTAAACCAAACTTTCTCACCGGAAACTCGCCCAGAGGCTCAGTGTTTCCGGCACTTAGATGGGAGTAAATCGTGTAAATACACTCAGCGAGGTGAATTAACGACAATATTAACTACTTTGTCCACACGTCTGAAAAACAAAACATCACACAAACTTTGGGAACCTGGGTAAAGTCTGGAAAGGTTCAGGGGTGGAGTGCATGTAAATGCAGGAGTAAATGCAGGAGTAAATCACATAGATGGGCAGATTAAGTCACTTGCAGTTATGCAGTCATCTCTTGGCCAAGTAGAGGATGAACTGCTCTGAAACAGTCTGCAATATAAACTTTTTTTCCTTTATATTTGAACCTCAACAAAAGCAATCTTAGTAATTTGGAGAGAACTTTTCTCTTGCAATTTTTAACCTTCGTGTTTGTTGCTTTTTAGCTGTTTTTTAATTGTCAGTCCCCTTCCCCCCTTCTCTCCCTGATGACACTTGGATTTCAGCCGAAATCAGCTCTCAGGGCCTAAAGAGGACGAGGGGGGTAAAAAAGCAAAGAAATGAAGGTTTATAAATTTTTTATTTTGGTGTCTGTGTCCTCAAAAAGCTGTGATTGAAACCCTCCGATGTGATGTCGCCGTATTTTGGTGTGAAACAGAAAACGAGGCAGACAGACGGACACGGATGCATGAAGGGCGGCCTCGCCCCGCTTTGAGAGAACGGGGCTTTGGACCGGTTTGCTCTCTTGAATAAATTTAGCGTTGGGGAGAGCGAGCAGGGAGAGAAGAGGGGGGTGTTCATGGGGATTTGAACCAGCGCATTCTTGTGTGCCTTGTGCAGATTCACATGGTTACCGCTGGCGTGCACGGTGAGAGTTATCTGAATACGCACCCACCGTGTGAGTTGTACACACTCCTAAGTCTTTAACCTCCCTCTCCCACTCTCTTATGGAGGGGGGCGTGGCTTACATGAAGGGGGGTGGGGGGGTTCTGAGTGGCTGCAGGCTGTTTTGTTTGTTCCTGCGTCTCTGGTTACCCAGCCTGCCCCGCTCTGGTGTTGCCTGGTCACGTCGCTCATCGGCTCTTTTTATTGTTTACCTTCCTAATGAGGGGGGCGGGACTCTGAGACATGTGATTGACAGCAGTGAGCTCACTCACGGGTCCCCTTCCCCTCCCATGCGTACCCCGGGTCCAGCAGGTCTTTGGCTTTTTGGCTGAGAAATCCTTTGAAGGAGATTTTTTTTTTTTAAATACCACCTCCTTCGTCGTGAACCCTCCTCTTCTGAGAGAGGATTGTGGGAGATTTATGGCACACATTCCTGTCTCAGTTATCTAAAGCTGATGACTCACCCATTTTTTCCCCCACACTTTGTCCTGATTCTTCCTAAATAACGACACGTTTTAAAAAATAAATAAATATAACACGCAACAAACCCTCGAGGTGCAGATTCAGACATATTTTGAAGTATTTCTTAACTCCCAAACAAAAACCAGAAGAGAGTAAATTTGCTTCCCTGAGAGAGGAAAAAATAACGAGGGGGGGGCTAGAGAGCCAAATATTGGGACTGTGTTCATTTCGCTCTGTGGTCGACTTCAAAGGGACGAGCGGGGCCAATGAAGAGAGCGCAGACCTTTCAGGACAAACCCACTGGGCCCAGCGTGACACGCACACAGCCTGACTGCCGCAATTTGACTCAATGAGGAGGAGGAGGAGGGGGGATATTTATTTTTAATAAAGCCACACTTATTTTGGGACTGACATTTTACAACATTCCTTTTATTCTCAAATCAATAGCCGGTTAAATATTGATAGAGGGGTGAAGTTGCCTACGCGCCACAGAAGTTCAGTTTGGGTTTGTTTGAATTCTCGCTGGGACGAAGCAGATTTTTTTTTTTTTTTCAATTTTAATATGAAACGATGGAGGGAGGTTTTAGAGGGAGACACGTTCTCACACTGAGCTGAGGAGCAGAAGGAGATTTCCTGCCTTTCTCCAGCTTTGAGGCAGTGGAATGGATAAAACGCTGCAACCGGCAGCCGTGTGTGTGACACGACGAGAAGTTGAATCTCATTCAGTTTAATTTATGTACAGCATATGTTGTCCTGTCTGTGCATGCTAAGTGTGGTGGTTGTTTTAAATTGCACAAAAAGGTTGCAGTGAGTGTTTGGGGTGAGTTTTTTGGGGTGAGGGAGGGAGGAGCGCTGCCCTGGTGTTGGGTGAATGCAGAGCCGAGGGCGCCAGGCGGATATTCGAGCCCCAGGGGGAGCGAGCGCTCTCCTGTGGGCTGCCCCCCTCCTCCAGGGAGAGGCTGAGGGGATTTGGATCAGGGTCCCACCTGGACCCTGTGGGGCCCTGTGGGGCCCCTTCCTGCAAAGACCCTGGAGAACTGAGAGACGAGAGTCAGGGGTTCACCTACGTGTGTGTGTTTGTTTGTTTGTTTGGCTGAGGAGGTGACATTCAGGGGTTGGTATTTATTTATAAGTTTCTGTGGAGGATTTTGGACCATTAAAACTCAATTTAGGAGACTTTCAAACTTAATTTACTTCAGTATAACTTTAAAAGTGTGACAAATACAAACGATTGTGAATGCCGTTGTTCAGCAGAGCTGCCGCTTTAATAAAGCTTGTGTGTTCCTGAGAAGTTAGAGGTTATAAAAGAGCAAGAGCCATCTTATACCTGTGAGAAGTTTCACATTAACATGACATCATCACTGTGCGCACACGTCACATTTACGTCCCGCTCCATCACAGTCCAGCAGGCCAGTGAGGTGATGAAACTGTTTCTCCGTCTTTCTGATCATCTGCAGTCCTCAAACAAATGAAGCCATGTCCAGGAAACCCAAAAATCTTTTTGAAAACACTTCAGTTACAGGTTCAGTCCAGAAGAAGATGTAGGCATCCTGCAGCTTCTGTGAGGTTTTTAGAAATTAACAAAAAAAAAATATCCTCAGTGTCTCCACCTCTGACTGCAGGCCTCTGGTTGTGTTGCAGACTGGCAGAAGACGGAGGCCCAGAAGAGACGGGAGCAGCTCCTGCTGGATGAGCTGGTCATACTGGTCAACAAGCGAGACGCGCTGGTCAGGGACCTGGACGCCCAGGAAAAAGAGTAAGTTACTAAAAACACTGAACACAAGTATAAAAACACTGTGAGCAGCACAGCAGGCGCTCCTGTGGCGTCACAGACGTCCCCTAGAAGCTGTGGACGTAGAGAAAGCACGGTGAGCCTGCTCTGCGGCGCACCTGCACGGGCAGGATCCCTTCCAGGGCGCCGCAGGCGGGTAAAAGGTCAGAACGTGGCCCCTGGCACCCGGCCACTCCACAGGTGGTGCAGCGGCGTTCACCGTGGCACCAGCTGTTTTACCTGTGTCTGCCCCCCCTCCCCTTACCCCAACCCCACCCCGAGACATCTGACCTTTTGACCTTTTGCCGTCCGCAGGGCTGAGGAGGAGGACGAGCACCTGGAGAGGACGCTGGAGCAGAACAAAGGCAAGATGGCCAAGAAAGAGGAGAAGTGCGTCCTTCAGTGATTGTCAGCAAACACAACCAACAAATGTAGCCGATAAAAGAAATGTATCACATGATTATTATCGATCATTTTATTTGATAGTGGAGTCGAGACATTTCTGTCAGTTATTGGAATCCCTTTGAGGTTTATGTTCGGGTCAGATTAACCGCAGAGACTCGGCTGAGCGAAGAGGCCCTGCGACACCTTTGCACCAACTTTTTACGGACTCGGACTGTCCCGCTTTATTTTATTTAATTTTTTTTTTTGATTTGAACTCTGCTTTACTTTCTCGAGAACGGTACCTGTGTGTAACAAACATGAATACGTGTGAGACGAGGGCAGCGCACAGCCTGTGTGCAGCCTGCTCCGTCTGAATGTGGAGACCAGGCACAGTCTGTGGTGGATTTGAGGTACAGCACAACAATGGGGGAAATTTTACTCTTATTTTTTTCAGTTTTCTTTTTTCCCCCCATCATATTCAGAAGATGATGAGGTGGGTTGACTTTTCAGTCAGACTTTTTAAAGAAAAACAAAGAGATAACATCGCTCTTTTCAAGCTACTTCATTACTTGACTGTATCTTTTAATTATCTCACTTTTTACTTGTAAAATATCTTAACTTGGGAAGCATTACCGTTCACAAATCTTGACTTTCCTATTGCGTTTTTTATCGTCTTGGCTTGAAAGCAGTTTACCAAAACAAAGAAAGGAAAAAAAAAAAACACTTGTGTTGTATATTTTCATCACTGCTCTGACCAACAGCTTCCAGAATCTTTTTTTTCCTCCATCAGGAGTCATGCAGTCAGAAAACAACAGATATATATATATATATATATTATTTATTGCCATTTGTCCTATAAGCTGCTTGTTAAGTGAATCTACCATCACGTTTCATTTTGCTCAACGACTTTTGGTTTCTATTTATTGTATTCAGAAGAAGAGAAATATGCTTCCATCTCTTAGAGCTCCACATCTTGTGCAGCTGTTCTTTTTACGTGTGAACATTTATCTGATTATTTATTCCAGTGTCATAACCCAAGTCTTCAGTAATAAAGTCTTTATGATTTCATACTCCACAAGACGCTGTGTGGCCTCTTTTTTTTTTTTTTTTAACCCCTGCCTCTGTGGATTTTTAAATCTTTATTTTTTTTTTTTTATTTTTTTTACTAATTTTCTATTTTTCAAAACGCACTTTCAAAACTCAGTTCCAAATATTTTTATTTTTTCCTCCCAGTTTAAAGAAAAATCTCCAATCCTCGATCTGAACTGTTTTTTCTGCTCTTTCTGTTTACATAATTTAAAAAGTTATTGAAATGCACGCCTTTGGCTGCAGCCCCCGCACATAAGTGGCCCCCATCACCGCCTCCACCGGCGAGCGTTGCGTTTATTATTCGGCGCTCTGTTCAATTCCCCTGCGACCTGTGCGCGTGTTTATAAATTAAAATTGGCGGGTTTTTTCTTTTCTTCTGTGAGGTCGGTGTCGAGCAGGTTCCTCCGAGGAAGATGAGAGAGATCACTTTGTACCGAGCAGATGTTTTTCCCCCTCTCTCACACCTCTCTCTGGGCCGCTCCTGTGCGCGCTGAGGACGGGCTGCAGAGCTGGAGAGGCTCGGTCACCCGCAGCCACGGAGGAGGGGGGGAGCACAACAATTGGTATTAATTTTCAAAGATGTAGAAAAAAAATCACACCCTTAAATTCTTAAAGTGTCCATTTTAATTTGCACCAATTTACTGAAATGAGCTGTGGAAAATGTTCCTGCAATAAAAGCTCCGGATGAACAAAGTGTCTGCGGTTTAACCCTCCTCTCCGTCCCTGCAGGCAGCCTCCCATCCCCGATTAAAGCAGGAAAATCGGTTGTGACAGCAGACGTCCTCCCCGGCCTTTCTAATACTTTCAAATTAATTTGCTGATTCGTTTCTTCTCTGCTTGGGACCGACTGTACGCGCACATTACGCACTCTGCGTCCCCCGAGGCGCTTTGTTTGACTTTGTATTGCAGCGCGTTTATCGCGGGCGCCTGTGATCTGGGGGAAAAAGAGCAGAGCCTGAACGGTGCTGAGTGTGTGTGTGTGAGTGTGTGTGAAGAAAAATCTTTAAAATGATGCACACAACCTGTCGTTTACACTTTGCTTATAAATTATTTTACATGCAGCATTTTAAAGGCTGTGTCCTTACACAATCATTCATGCGTAAAACTGAACTTTTAAAAGTTTTAACTTCCTCTAAAAGACTTCAACTTCACTGAAAACGACTTTAAACCATTTTAAATAAATCACTGCATGTTTTTAATTTGACGTTTTTGCATTTTTTAAGAATAAAACGGTTGAAACCGACCTGTCCTACCTCCGCAGCATCGCCCGGCTTTCTTTAACGCTCCAGCAGAAGTAGAAGGAGTGAAAATTTATTTGGAGTCGTTTTCCTTTTTTCGCTGAATAAGAGCGACGCACTGCGTAAAAAAAAAAAAAAAAAGCGGCGGTGGCTCGGCGCTGCTGTGCAGCTGAGGATCCTTCAGCTGAATGGATTATCTCCTGAGCTTTGAAGTCTCCTGGCCTCACCTCACAGGTGCTGAGCGCCGCTCGGCCTCTGCGGTTTTCACTTCCCTCGCTCGCGCCGCCGTCCAAAAAAGCTGCACCTGAGGGAGCTGCGGTCTCTGCGTGCAGCGCCGAGGCTCCTACAACACTCCGTTTTATGCATCATCGTTTTAATAAGCACCGACAACATCCCCACAGATCCCCGCTTCCAATCCTGCCGGCTGAAGGGACAAAACTTTTCCCCCTCCTCTCCTCGCCGCCTAATCCCAGGCTTTACCAGCTCAGCATTAAGAAAATTCAACTGCAATTTGGGATTAGACAAAATACTCTTATTACAAAAGGTTGGTGCAACTTGATAACTTGATACTTGTTCAGGGGTTTATCTCGGGGTCTTACTCACATCGAGAGAGGATGGAAGGGGGAGAGGAAAAAAGCAATGCAGGGGAAATGTCAGAATAAACCGTCTCTTTTGTGTTGTGAGGGCCATATTTGTTGAATGGCCTTTTTGCATAATTTAACGGAGCCTGTGTGTGCATGTGCAGAGGAGAGGAGAGGAGAGGAGGGGTGGTGGTATTTCGGTCAGAGCCTTCGTCGGCCCTCTGACAGCTCGGACTTCAGATGTGGTGGAAATAAAAAATGGATAAAAGGTGCGTGAAACCCAAATCAAATACTTCCACTTTAGGCCGCCGCCTCTCTGCACACACAGGCCCGTTTGATTGAAGGGAGGCTGATTTCTCTTTGATTTTGGCCTCTGCGTAAAAACACGGACGGGCTTAATTCCTGCACAGAAAGGTGCGTTCAGGTGCGTCTGTAACAAGCATCACTGCAGGCCTACGCACACAACCTACATATTATTATTATTATTATTATTTTAATTATTATTATTGTGCTCTGCAGACTTTTGATGCGCAAGTTTCTCTGTCAAAGTGCTCTCATCGATGACTTTTAAGTCCCATCGGCTTCCACTTTGATACTCCTCCTCCTCTTACTCATACACACACACATAAAAATGTAAGTTCCATCCCTGCTCTCTCTCTCACCCTCTCCCTCTCTTTTTGAGCATTAGCTCGCTTTCAGCTCGGGCCTCATTTACAAAAGTTTGTGTTTTGCAGAGAATAAGAAGCGGCATCCCCCTCCCCCTCCGACACTCGGTACCACTCAGGCCAAATCATAAAGCATACGCAGTGTTTTTCTTTAAGTGCGGAGAGTTAAAAACGCGTTAAAAACATCAACACAGGATTTAATTCAGTGACCGCAGCTTTCTGCTGCTGATTCTTCTTCTATGGATTCTTCTTTTTCCTCCGCAGTGAGTTGGAGGTCTATCCCTATTAAACTTTACGTCAACCATCCTCAAATGTAATTCTAAATGGGGATTAAACCTCATTCATATTCATGAGACTGGTGTGTGTGTGTGTGCGGGGGAGAGAAAAAAAAGAAGGGAGGAGGCGGGGAGGGGGCATCACAATAAAAATCAAAATGGATAATTTTAACTTCTATCCTCTGTTTTATGGTTCTGTGTCCACTTGTTTGTGTTTAAAAAACGGCAGAGGAACAAACGGTGACGGTGACAGTAGATAAAAATGTGGCTGAAGCTTCGAGGCCTTTTTGTCGTAAATGTGTGTTTTGTTTTTTAGGAACTAACTGCCAAACTATAGCGGGGGTTTTCTCGGGTTTCTATTTCTACTGAATCTTGATTTGTAACCTTTGCCATTGAAGCGTTTGTTTGTCTGGGGGTTTTTTTTTGGGGGGGGTCTTTTCAAAAAGCCAGAAAATGTATTTTAGGTGGAGAAAAGTCAGCACTAAAGTTTGCTGACAATCCCAGCAAAGATGCTCTATACCCGGCATGCAAACAATAAAATAACGGCTTCCTGTGAGGTGAGAGTACCTTCTAAATTCTTCTTTTACGCACAGCAGAGCGCAGGCCTGCAGCCACTGAAGCACCTTCTCCTGCAGGCCTACGAAACATTTCCATCTTTTTAAAACCGCTCTGTGGTTCCTGTGGTCCGGGACTGAGAAGAGGAGGAGGAGGAAGGGTGGTGGGGGGAGATGAGTGGGAGTGGGCTCCCCCCCGGCTGCCTCTGCTCGCCCATAGGTCGCCTGCGCCGTCCGTCAGCTCGCTAGCCCTCACTGATTGGCTACAGGAGGCGGATCCGCAGGTGATCCTCCGCTCATAGAGGCGCGGGGCGGAGAGAAGGTGATCAATCTCCATCCATCTCCATTAGAAATCACCTTAACACTCTGACAGACAACGACAAGCCCCCTGAAAGCAAATGAGTTTGATTTATTTGGCTGTAAAAACGGCCGGAACCGCACCGAGGACGCGGCGATGCTGGTGATGCTGCTCGGTTTGCGCACTGATATTTGTTTCTGAGAAAGTCTGCGGCCGCTGCGCGAGTTTTGTGCCCCGCAGACTTCCTGCAGCTGGATAATTTTTACTCGCCTCTTGTGGTTCGAGCGCTCGGGACAAGGGAAGGAGAACAACAAGGTAAAGTTTCCTGTTTTCTTTCGCTGATTTTACGCACAATCTTCTGGTTTGTGCGCATTTTCGTTCCGAGGAACTCTGAGCCGCGGTTCATTCACGAAATAACCCTGAAGCTAAAGTACAAAAAGATATTAAAATATATATATTTTTTAAAAACCTGAAACATTTTTGCTGAATAACCTGTACCACGCGCCTGATTTCAATTTGCACCGCTGCACTTTTATATTGAATTTTTTGCGCAGATATCAATTACTCAGCACCGTCAAGGACTTCATCTTGAAGCCGATAAATCGAGCCAACTTCCTCCGGAGTAGATTTTTTTTTTTTTAATATTCCCATTCCTGTAAATTTTTATTTTTTTATTAAGAGCAATTGTCCATTAAAGACTCTGAAGCGCTCAGCAGATAATTGGAGAGGCTTGTTTTTTTTTGGTTTTTGTTAATTTATTTTGCTGATAAGGACCCTTCTGAAACGCTCTCTCTCCCCGGAGGTCTAATCTAAATTCTAATTGAGTTCATTTGCACGGAGATCTCGCCTTTTCACTCCGGCCTGGCTGAGCTGGAAGCTCGTTTTTTTTTTTTTTTTAAAAAGAGCCGCTGGAATACGCGTTTGGCACGCAGAGGTTTGGTTTGGTCATTGTTAAAATAACCTCACTAATTTAATTCACACTCCCGGGCTGCGTGTTTTTAAGCTTCAGATCAGTCTGCACGCAGGAGTGGAAAAACTAGTTTCTCCACCCGGACTCTTTGTGTGTGTGTGTGTGTGTGTGGTTGTGTGTAAATGTTTTAGGAGCTGCTGAATATGTAGATATAATTTTGCTTATTTTCCTTCAGGTTTGCGTCTTTACTTAACCAGCTTTACTTTACTAGAAACAAAAATAAAATCATGCAGGGTTTTATTTATTAATTAATTTTTCTCTCTCTCTTTTGTTTTTCTTTTTTTAAGAGCCGAAAAGTAAAGAAGATCGAAGTGTTGCTTTAATAAAAATACAATCTAAATGTATCTTTTTAATCCAGTAACAGCCCAAAATTAAACAAATTTGAACTTTTTTCCAGCTGGATTTGGTCCTCACTTTGTGCACCTTTAAAACAAAGGACTAAAATCGACTCCTCACATCCTCAGCCTGGTTTAAATATAATAACAGAAGCTGGTTGAGAAATTCTCAGCCGAGGACTGAAGAGCCACAGGAGTCCTGCTGTGGTCAAAAACGCACACAATGTCTGACGACCCAAAAGAAACAGAATGAGCCAGAACACAGAGATTTTTTGTTATATACATATATATTTAAATTGATTGTCAAACTACACCGATAATCTAGCTTTTTGTAACTGCGTGTGTGTGTGAGAGAGAGAAAGAGACACAGAGAGGGAGAAAGTGCAGGCCTACACACACCTCACACACACATTTTATTCATAAGTTTTAATAAGTTTGCTTTTGTTGTGTGAAATAACCAGATTTATATGAAAAATACTCGTAACTTAGGACTTGTTTTTTTTTTTTTTTTGAATGCAGGTTTGAAAAAACAAATAGAAATATGTGAGCGCAAAAAACAGAAGGCAGATGATTATTTTGATGTGAATTATTAATACTACGGAAATGTTTACCCGCGCGTTTTTGTAGTTTATATCGCAGTAAGAGTGCGCGTGCGTGATTATTTTTTTGGAGGGCTGGAATAAGTGTGCAGGTCTGCTGTAAATAAACGTTGTTATAGTTGGACACACACACGAGACAAAATGCAAATCTAGTTTCTCCTTTTATAACTTTCGTAAAGGCTGTGGGGAGCTTTCAGGTTTAAAGTGTGGATAAATTCTGCTTTGCAAAATAAAAGCTTTGCATTCGTCTCTCTCTGCGCTGGAGTCTCGGGCCGTTTGACCCTCTTAAGCCTAAAAAGAAATCAAATAATCCTGAACACGTTTTTTAAAAAGAAGTTCATAGTATTCTGCACCAATTAACAGGTTTATGTCGATCTTGAATTAAATTCCTACACTATGATTTCCTAGTTTCCTGATTTTTATGGAATGATTTTCTTCATTTATTTGAAAATAAATGCGTTTTTCAGTTAACCGTGGGTTGGGGGGGAAGTGAGTGGAAACTGGAAGAGATTTGTTGGGATTTATCTTGTTTTTTGGTGGCGCACAAACTTCTCACTTGTTTGCCGTGTCTTCTCTCCGTACAGTAGCTGGAATCGGCCCCCTGACCCGCCAAGCTGCAGCATCGGGGGAAACTGAACCGCTGGCCTGAGCTGGGTGGAGCAGTGACCGCCTGTAGCATGATGTCCTACCTCAAACAGCCCCCCTATGGCGTCAACGGCCTGGGGCTCAGTGGCGCTGCCATGGACCTGCTGCACCCCTCAGTGGGCTACCCAGGTAGGAGCCCCCCCCCCAAATTCTCTCTCTCTCTCTCTCTCTCTCTCTCTTCCAAACACACACACACACGCACACACACACTTTTAACACACAGAAATACATGCATGATAGTGCACCTGGACAGAGGCATGCGCAGTAAACATGAGCTCCAAATCAAGGGGTTAGAGTTAAACAGCAAGAAACTTTAGTAGTAATAATAATAATAATAATAATAAAATTGCGTGTTTCACTGTTAAAATGGTAAAACAAATTTAAAATGTGCACACAATGAAAATGTAAACGTAAAACAATAAATAAAAAGACACAATTCATTTAAAGAAAATTATAATAATTATCATTACAATAAGTACATTATATTTGGGCTAAACATTTTTTCAATCAGTCTTTTCTAATCCCCAGAGCTCAGCCAACAGCAGAGTAGGACAGGCCTGCATGTCGCTGCCACTCACCGACATTATTTACAGGTTTCCTCCGTGTTACTGACGCGGTTCTCCGGTCTTTCTCTCCCCTCTGTGTCGCCTTTCTTTCCCGCAGCTACTCCCAGGAAGCAGCGGCGGGAGCGAACCACCTTCACCCGCTCCCAGCTCGACGTCCTGGAGGCTCTGTTCGCCAAAACCCGGTACCCGGACATATTCATGCGGGAGGAGGTCGCACTGAAAATCAACCTGCCTGAATCAAGAGTCCAGGTACAAAAATAAATAAAACGAAAAAAAAGAGGCATTTTAATCTCTGCTTCCACTGACATTAAGTTAATGTCTTTAGTGTGGTTCACCGTATTTTTAAAAAGTAGGACAATGAAGACCTGCAAATTTAGTTAAAACAGTCAAATGAAGATGTCAACTTACTCTTATGAACTTCAAAGTAATTTATTTAAAGAGTTTATTTTCTTTATTTTCAAAAACCTCTAATTTAAATACATTTTTGTCCCTTATCTCCTGAGGGACTGTTAATGACGTCATTTGCGTCTGAATTAAAGGTTAATTATCGGTTAACGCTCCAGCTAGCAAGCTACAAACTGTACAAGCAAATATCTTAGATTTTGGTACATTTATGTCCCCGTTTTCATGCTAATAAAACAATAACCATTTATTTTAAAGAGTCGCAAATATTTAAGTCAATTATTGGGAAAATGAAGAGTGATTCCTGGGTAACTTGTATGTACCCCAGTGATGCACTGATTTTAAGAAGAAAAGGACAGCAAAAATCATGCAGATGGCTCGATACTGGTTAGATAACGAGTGTAATTAAAATTACACACATTGGTTTGTTTATTAGTTCCTCAGTAAAGTAAAATTTAGTAGCTGCCTTTCTGTTTCTTTTTTTGTTTTGTATTTGGCTCAGTACACTGGTTTGTGTGGCATTTTCTTCTGTCACACAAACCTCATAGTACTTCATTTAATTTCAATAATAACAATAATAATAATAATGATATCATAGACCCCGGTAGGCTGATGCAAACAAAACTGAATTTAGTAAAGATTATTTTACAGCAGAATCACTCAATTAGTTTTAAAAATTGTATTTATTTTTTTCATTTTTGATGCTCTTCAAGTACAGGTCGTGTAATTTGATCTGAAATATGAAGAAACCAAGACTCAAACCTGCATATACTCCAAACATCTTACTTGTGTACTCCAGTATTGAACAAACACTGCTCCTCGAAAGACAGTAGGGGAAAACCAAGGCACAATTCGAGTTATTTTCAGAATGTGTGTAAAGCAAAATGCTCTACACAATCATACCCTCTCTGTGCTCTAGAGTTACTCTACTGTGTGGTGAAACTCAATAGCCTGTTATCTTAGACCCGTCTACCAGGTATGAAATTAGACCCCTGGCTGGTCCAAGCCAAGGGGCCGGGGTGGAAATGAACCTTGATGGCTAATAACCCCCAATTTTCCTCCATAATGTACTCCCACCATGGCCCAGAAGGTTCTTTTTTTTCCTGAAATGCTGAGGCCGGTGTCGTGTAGGGTTGCTAACTCCTGGCTGGTGTTTGTGGTTGTAGGTGTGGTTCAAGAACCGGAGGGCCAAGTGTCGCCAGCAGCAGCAAAGCGGCAGCAGTGCCAAAGCCCGGCCGCCCAAGAAGAAGTCCTCTCCGGCCCGGGAGAGTACCGGATCCGAGAGCAGCGGCCAGTTTACACCTCCTGCTGTCTCCAGCACGGGCTCTTCCTCCTCTTCATCCTCGTCTACCAATCACACGGGCCCAGCGGCACTCAGCAGCACCTCTACCTCCATCAGCACCGTCTCCTCTATATGGAGCCCCGCTATCTCCCCCGGAAACGCTCCGGCTCCTGCCGTGGCCCCGCTCCCTGAGCCCGGGCCCCCATCTAATGCCTCCTGTATGCAGCGTTCCATGTCAGGCTCCGCTGCAGCTGCCACCTCCTACCCCATGTCCTACAACCAGACGCCGGGCTATGGCCAGGGCTACCCCACCCCTTCCAGCTCCTACTTTAGCGGCGTGGACTGTGGCTCCTACCTAGCCCCCATGCACTCCCATCACCACCCGCACCAGCTCAGCCCCATGACGGCCTCATCTATGTCTGGCCACCCGCACCACCACATCTCCCAGTCGTCAGGCCACCACCACCATCACCACCACCACCAGGCGTACGGCGGCTCCGGCCTGGCCTTCAACTCCTCCGACTGCCTGGATTACAAAGAGCAGACTGCCGCGTCTTCATGGAAGCTCAACTTTAACACCACAGACTGCTTGGACTACAAAGACCAGGCGTCCTGGAGGTTCCAAGTCTTGTGATCAGGCTTTCTTCCCCACCCACCCGCCACTGCCCGCCCTGCTTGTCTGCTCTCTTTTATTTTCCAGATTAGCTTACTGCTTGTTTTTTAAAAAGACAAAAGAGTTTATGAACCATAAGACAACAAGATAGCAGCAGGAATGCTCAAGAATCGGACTTCCTTCTCCCGCTCGTCCTGTTTCAAAGTTTAAAAAAAAAAGAAAGAAAGAAAAAGACAGACCTGTAAAGAGAAAGCATCAGGAGCAGATTTCCTGAAGATGAAGAAAAAGGGTTTTTTTTAAAGACACCCCTCCTTGGGATAAGCTTAACAAAACTGTTTTTCCAAGAGTCATTTCAACCAAACTCCTTTGACCACCAGCTCTCTGGATGGGAGGAATATTTTCCCCTCTGGTGCACCGACGGGAACTGCCTGCCGTGCCCTCTTTACCTCCATCGAGTCCTGTACAGTTTTTATTATTTTCTGGAATTTGTTATTTTAGGATGACAGAGATTTTTAGTCAGCTGCGCACAGGAGCTGAAATATGTAAATATGTATTTGGGTCAGTTACAGTGACCATGTTTAGTTGTTGTTTTTTCTTTTCTGGATTTAAAATTGTTTATTACCACTTTGAAAGAAAGAAAGAAGAAAAAAAAGAAACTGTATGTAAATCTTCCCAAATATTCCAAAGAGAACAAATTGGCCATAAAGTTCAGCTTTTATATCCACCTTGTTTTACTCAGCAAAATTTGAAATGTCTTGGTGAAAACTCTAAATCTAAACTATAGATGCAGAAACTATTCTGGGACATTTTCTTTTTTCCAGATATTATTATTATAATTATTATTCTAGACTCCACGTTTTCAAAGCAGACCACCTCTCTGGGACATGTTTGAACCGCAGCACTTGGCTTGTTATTGGAGTCAAAGCTTTTTATTATTATTATTATTATTATTTTAACTCTTCTGGGGGAGGAGAGGAAAATGTGGATTTATAGCTCCAAAAATGACAGTGAGATGTTGAATGTATCTTTAAAGGCGACCACCCTTACATACATGTTCATCCAATAAAGATCCGTTAAGTCATATTTTATTTTTCCTTGTCTCACTTTGATTCCCAACAGGGAGTCAACTTTCTTTTTGTACACCATCAAATTACAAACTCGACACTGCTGTTTTCTCTTATTTGAACTAGTCACACTTTTATTTAAAAGCTTGTTGATTTTCGTCCCCCCCACCCCCATCCCCTAATTATATCGGGGGTAAATGCAAATTAGGCCATAATTAAAACAAGCCGTGAACGCCGTGTAGGCTTGCATTTCCATTTTAGAGAGCAGCCGTTTAATCCTCTCAGTGTCTGCCTTTAAATTGAAATGCTGACATCTCTCCTTGCTTTAGGGAAGCAAAGTGTCTTTTAAAATAAAATAATAATCCTATATATATATATATATATATATATATATTTTTAAAGTTAACCTCCTTCACCAAACAGTCCAAACAGTAAGCCGGGAGACAGCTGATCGAGGCGTAATTGAACGCAGCGCTGTAATGGCGTGATAATTACTCTGCGCCCCGAGTTGGTTTCTCCAAAATATCCTGCAGGAATTTCACCGCCTCTGATGCGGTAATTACGTAGGTGGGGCCAGGTTAGGGGGTCACATGTAAGTGTGTGTGTGTTTAATGCGTTTCTGCTCCGGGGCAATATCAAAAGGAAGGAGGGGGGTAGTTAAAAAAAAAAAAAAATCGGGTCAGTGCGCTGGCAAGGTTGTTTTGGACGCGTTTTTAGCAATGAAGGCCGCACAGAGAGCGAGAGGTTCAGGCTAATTATTTGCCCCAATTAAACCCTCATCCTTGCGCAAAAAAAATGAGCAGGTTGTGCGCACTTTCTTTTCTGCCCCTAATGAAGACAAATTGATTTCTGTTTATTATTAGAGGGCTCGCTCTTTCTCGCTGATTATTTCTATATTTCTGTCTGTGAAACGTCAACAACACGTCCGAAACCCAAAGTTAGTAAGACTGTTTTTAAAAAGGAGGATAACTTCAAAAGGTGAGAACAATAACGCTGGAATTTTTTTCTTTTCGCATTTTTTTTTTTTTTTTTTTTTTTTTGCATTTATTGGTTCTAATATTTTTAAAATGAAAGCCACAGTTTTGCCATCTGAGTTCTGCTTTTTAAATGCGTCTCACTGAGAAGTTAAATCCTACAAATGTATGCACTTTTACGCAGAAGTCTCGGGTTGTGTTTGATTTAAAAGATCCAAACCAGAAATGGAAATGCTAGCAACAAATAATGTCAAAAAAAACTGCTTAAACTTTGACTCAATTTTTCCCCGGTAAAATCTGGGTGGTTCTGGCGCTTTAAGGCCTCTGAAAGCGACGCAAACAAACAGAAGCAGTTTTATTCCGCCTGTGAGCAAAGGTCACGACGTAAAATTGATTCTATTTAAAGCCTAAAAAACTAAAATTCAGGAGATTTTCTTTTTCTTTTTCCTGTCGCCCTGATCAGATTATCGGCCTGATCGATACATATTAGGGTTGCTGCTTGTGTGGAGTCTGTTTAAGCTGCAGCCGGCCCTCTCCCACTCTGTCCCTCTCCCTCTATGCAAATGAATCTCGCAGCAGCTGAATAAATATCTGCAGACCAGGACATTAAACGTGTTTGCGCCAAGACGCGCAAACAGCGCAGCGAGCGGCGGATTTGTTCGGATTTGCATCAAACAAATATTTGCGGCCGCTCTTGCGCGATGATTTAAGGAGTTTGAGGGAGCCACAGGTCTCTCGTGAGGCAGCTGCTCACCTTCAAACACGAGCTGGAGTGAAAAGACCCGCTTTTCATTTAGTTTCCTCTGAGCGAGCGAAGCCGCGGTTCTAATTAAACAGTCGAGCAGGAAATCAGAGTGTAAAACAGACTGTAATCAGACTCGGTGCGAACAATGCAGGGATTAAAATCTGGGATTTAAGGCTAAACTACTCCCGCAAATACAATCTGATTCTGCGCAGCGTTAGAAAGCAATGAAGAGCACGAAGAAGCACTTTGGTACACCTGCGAAAATGCAGCAATGGCCCACTTAAAATGAGAAAGGAGCAAAAAAAAAGTTTCAATTTTTACAAAAATCCTGTAAAATAATCCGATTGTTTTAATTAATAATTTATATATTCGTGTTGCTGTTTCAGTTGCTGACTTATTAATTTTGGTGTCAAACGAAGGAATTCAAACCTTTGAAAGTCAAGAAAATTACCCGGTTATTTGGCGTAAATCCATCAGGAATGATTTCAAGTGCAGTTTGACAAGATGTTCAAGTTTAAAGGAGGTGATGGTGAATTAAATGTTTAGCAAAAGGTGGAAAAAACAAAATCATATTGTTTAGTTGGCATTGTTTCTACTGTTTCCTACACTAAGATTTAACATTTTTCAGGTAATGTATGCTACAGGGGAAGCTATCAGATTGATTTAACAACGCAGACATGTAGTTAGTTTTCTCTAAGACAACATTAAACGCACCACACTTCTTTTTACACCTGATGGAGTTCTAAAACGACATAAATGTGTTGATACACTGTCTTCTAATCCTAAAATGTTCTGACTGATCTGAAAACTGGACAGAAATATTTATCGACCTGAAAATAAGACAGAAATTATTAGAAATTAAAACAAGAAATTTGCTGAAAAATGCACAAATTCAAATGATATTTTTCCCACGTTTCACAACAATAACGTGTAGAAAAGCTAAACACAAAACATGGCTTCACCTGAGCTTCACTGAGCTCCACCAATGAGAAACTTTCATATCTAAATGATATCATCCAGTCAAACAGTCTCTGTCTTTGTTCATCTCGCATGTTTTTCAATCAGTTTTTGAATTCTTGGAGGGTTTTAGTTGATCGGAAGCATGGGGGTGTTTTGAGGACACCGTTTAATCAACATAACGGATAAGCAGAACTACAAATAATCGGTTCTTTCACCTGAGTATTGGCAATGCGATCCTCTAAAATGCTGACAGGGAGAATTAAAGCCTTAAAATAATAATCCACAGATACAAAAACAGAGTGCTGCAGCAGTTTTCCTGCAGGAGTATATTAGATATGAGATATTTTAATAATTAAAAAGGGTGTTATTGAACTATTAGTGTGACCAGTGTTTGTTTAAGCCTGACTTTGAGGGTCTGACACCTTCATATTCTGCTCAACGGGACGATCGATCGCAGCACAACGTCCCCCTGTTGTCAGCTGATTTGACCTTTTGGCCTCTCGTCTTTTGCGGTTAAGGTGTGTGAATGTGGGTGGACTGGAAACTGTTGACACTTTGTTCACACTTTGTCCAGGAAATGAACTGGAACCGTGCCGGACGGTCCTCGCATGAGTGGTTTGAGATTTGTATCTAGGAAAGTAAAAACGAGACAGACAGAAAAGATAAAGACAGAAACCGGACTGATCCTCCAGTATTTGGTTTGCCAGCTCTCACGGGCTTCGATAAGTCAGTGTGTGTGTGTGTGTGTGTGTGTGTGTGTGCGCGCGCAAGACAAAGATCCGAAAGGCCCGGCAGATGCACCGATAGCAGCCTGCATGCTGGGACTGTTTTCTTGTCTTCCATTTCCATGCAGGACAGGAAAAAAACAGCACTCACGCTTGTCTTTCATTGGCTGCCGACTGTCGCCAGACCTTGGCATCCTGTTGTGTTCATAGGCCGGTATGAAGAGTGAAGGGTGATATAGAGGAGGATTAAATTTACCTGAGAGGTTGATCTGGGGTCAACTGTACACCAACATGGGAGTAGTCCGGGCCACCGTCTCAGGTTTCTGTGCTTTGTCAGGCAAGGCCTCAGTTTCCTGCTTTTAAATTCTTTAGTTGAACATCAGGTGTGGGAATTTTTAAAAAAGGGTAGCTTGGTTGATTTGTTTTGGTTTATTTAGTAATTTTGAAATGTTTTCTGGCCTAAAAACCCTTCGACCCCTTGAGTTCGTCATCGAGACTCAAAGAAGCCGCGAGTACCATCGGGGATTTCACAGCTAAGTCCAGGCGGCCGGCGCAGCCGAGCTGGTGGAGTGAAAGCAGCTTAGTCACCCCTGTGGCACTAGGCACTGAGAGCATTCATGAAATTCCTCTTAGGTTTGGGAGCTGTAGGTTTAGTTCAGCAAAGGACAGACTAGGGACAATTTGTACATCGAGTCTTAGCCGTCCCTTTTCTGTGGAATTAAAGGAGTACACGGGTTACCTGATCCTGAAGCGTGCTGAGAGATTTGGTCACCTCTCTTTACGTCAGGTAGACAGCTCTGGTCACTTTGTTGGTGATTCTCAGTTTCCAGCTTGTGAGACATCCAACACTTCTGAGAGCTTTTCTTAAAACAGGCGTGAAAAGGCATAATTTAAAAACAAAATGCTTCTTGTGGCAGAAAATTGTGCATTTACACAGAAACACTGTAGGCCCAGGTGGCTTATTGTACTAATTTGCAAAGAATCCTCATTATAATAAAGGATGAAGGCTGGTAAACAAATTTACAACCACAATAGGAGCCATGTGAAGCTGCACTTATGCACGTCATGATTTGGTAAATTTAGCAGCTGCCATGCTTCTGATCTCTTTCTATATAAAAGTTTGATATTTATGACTTGATTTCAAATTAACACCCATAAATAATAAGTAAAAAGACCCACTTTCATTCATTCACATGGCATCTAACAATCCTCCCGTTTTTATGGTATTGATGGAAATCCACAAAGTTTAAATAAAGATGGGTAAGGTGAAAGTATTTCAACTTTGGGAGAAAATAAGTCAGTGGATCCTCCTGACACCATCACATCAGGAATGAAGGACAGGCTCCTAGTCTGTATTTGAGGGCAGCTGGAGCTCTGTGGTTCAACACTACTTGTATATGGAGACAGAACAGTGGGTGAAACCACAGGATTTATCGGCAAGTTACAGGAAATTAGTACCAGCTTTACCAGCAAATGTGGGAACCATGTCCCATTTAAATGCGCTGAGTACTCTTAAGCATCATTATCAGCCTGCAGGTTTATGATGTAATGAAGCATATTTTAACCAAAAACACAATATTTTCTTAAACCTGTCCAGCGAGTGAAAATTAAACAAATGAGTGAGTGAAAACAAAGAAGTGCAAAACCAAAGCTCACAAAGGAGACAAGAACTGTGGCCTCCTGACCTCCTGGGATCTCGCGTGCACTTCGTTCGCTGTGAAGTCGAATTCTGCTCTTTAAAACACAGCTGTTAATGACGCACAGGGACGAGAACCAGCAGCCACACATCGGTTTAGTTTCACAAAACACCAAATGAACTTAAACTGTCCGAACCATGGGCATGTGGTGCTGAATTAGCCAAAGGAAAAGAGGTCTGATGGCGGCAACAATGGTGAAATTGAGATTTACCATTTCTTTTTTTGCCAACATGCAAGAGAAGTCCAAACTGCAGGGCAGAATCAGATGTATTTGACTAGATGTTTGCTCACACTGACACTGGCCTCTTACACCACTGCTGCCACTATCTTACTTGGGTTATGCTAATCACCAACACCGTCTCCACTGAAGTCCTGTTACTGTAGACCATTAAATTAAATGATTGGAGGCTTTTGTGCTGCTCTGAGATCACCTGAGCAGTCACACACTTCCTTCCTCCTCCTTTTCCTACCTTGAAGTGGCTGATGGGGGGAAATCAGACAAGACTGGACCGGCGAAAGCAGCTCTTGCTGATTTCTGCACAGGACAACTCCCCTCATATCTGACTTTTGTTTTTCTGATGACAGCCCCACTTCCTGTCCTCTTTCCTCATGCATCAGTTGCGTCACAGCGAGGAGGGGATGGATTAGAGAGGTATCTGAAGAGTGCTTACATTATCTCATCTGCAAAGGATGCAGCAGACCCATCATCCCAAGTTACAACTTGTCTTCTCCTCGCAGCCCACCAGACTTGGGAGAGCTTAATGGAGGGCTGGTTGGCCTGCAGGCTTTAGCGCTTCCCAGCAGCGGACGTCGTCTGTGTGTGTCAACGCATCGCTGTCTGACGTGTTGGCCACATTTCCTTTTTCATTCAGAGACAAGATTCTCTTCACAAACAGAGGCCGGGGGCAGAAATGCATAAAAATGATGCAGTACTATGACCGTAAACCTTTAAAATTAAAATCTCACAGCAGAGAAATAAAGTTACTTGGACCATGCATGAGCAAATATAGATTTCTATTAGGTGCCAAAAACTTGTTTACATTATTTGCGTGCACATTTATTTCAGTCTGAGAGTTAGTTCAGCTCATAAAATCAAAAGAAGACAAATCCTAATGCATCTTTTGGGGATTTCAGAAGTAAATTTTCTTTAAAGAAAATAACTAACAGGGTTACAAAAGAAAACTTTGTAAGAAAATCTGACAAAATCAGCCACATTCATGAAGTATCACCCTGATAAAAGTATAATGTGTGTATAATTTGCTGTCATAAGAAGTCTCCAGAATCTATAACAGGACCCATCAGATCGTGTATATATTTATCCGTGCTTTATTTTTTGTTTAGTCTAACAAAAAAGAAAAGAAAGGAAAAACAGACTGTTCTAATCAGAGAATCAAGATATAACGCTTTTGTCTGTGAGGCTTTTTCAGGAACAGATATTAAACCCAGATATGCTGAACTATAACCGGGCACTTTTCTTGATGAAGCGATCGCAGTGTGATCCTTAAGCAAAGTGCATCTCAATCACCTGAGAACCAACAACAAAGAGAAACTGTAACACTAGTCAGTATTTTTCTTCGTTTTTCAGGGAATCTCTTCCTTCTAAAAACTCTCTGTTGTAAGTAAACTTGTCTCTTTGATGTCTTTAATGGTCCTGACATATTTGTCTATAATATTTTAGGGATTTCTCTCGCAGAGATCAGAAACAAACCTATAAATCATACAAACGTCCCCCTGAGGGGGGAACCGTATCAGTCCAATCAGGGCCATCATTAGACGCAGTGCAGAGAAACAGCACAGCTGTTGCACAGAGGAGAGGGGGAAAAAAATAGGCAGCTAACCTGGATAATAGCAAATGCTGGAGGCTTGATTCATTTCCAAATGTTAACAAGGCCGTTTCACAGCTCCAGCACGCCGCGCAGTATGTTAATACCACTAATAAGCCTATCTCTGCAAGTCATCTCGGATGGCAAAGATTGGAGCGTGAGGCGGTGTTTCATAAATAAAAGCTGCTGGCCACATTTTAAATGAAGCATAACTATTTAGGATTTCACAAAGCTGACATAATTGCTTAAAGGGTAACCGAGGAGAGCATTTGGTCTCCCACTTTGTTTTCTGTATTATGAAATTTCATTTGTATTATGAGCTTTCACTGTGTGCATGTCAAAAAGGCGACTGTGTAGGCCATCGGAGGGATGGGAGGGACCCGTGTTTGCCTGTTAAGCAATTTTGCAGTTTTTATTCAAGCTGTCAAGTCAAACAATCAGGAGATAATGCAGCCTTGGTTTGTAAATTATAAACGTGTCAAGAGATGCACTAAAGGCGGCGACAGATGCCACTTATCTCCAGCTGCCTCTGCAGTGTGACTGTATCATCAGAAGGGAAATATAACATTTTGATGTTTACATAAGAGAAGTATTAGTATCAGTCAGAAATGTAATTCCTTTCACCCGTCCCTTTCGTAGAGGATTGACTCCCCGAAAAACATACAATGATTTTTTTTTAAAGCTAACAAAACAAACAAAAAAAAAAAACAGCAGAAAAGCATCCTCGCTGATCTTCTGTCCATTTCCAACATTGCTTCTTGTATATTTTTTGGTGGAAATCCTCTTAGAATGCAAAGTAAATAGATTACGATACAGTGAGGGATTAGGGCTCGCGCGGCGCTGTCAGATTAGTCGGTGAGCGCAGCGCGTCGACAGCTCTGACACGGCTATGGCTGCTGTTCAGGAAAGGGGCTCCGCGCGATGCTTTAAAGTCGCTGGTTGGCTCCCGTTCATGAATAAAACTGCGGCCTGTAATCTCGGCCAACACGCAAACACACACATCTACTCGGCACACACGCACACACGCGCGTGCAGAGGAAGCCTGGAACATCCAATATCAGTGTGATGGGTGTATAATGGGAGTCTTTATTTTTTCAGGCTGATTAATGTAAAGGTTTTAAACATTTTCTGTCGTGTTTTTAAAGGAAGAAGCAGGTAAGTGTTTCCTTCAAAGGTTCATTTGGTTTAGACTTCACAAAGACACGAAATAAGCTGAATTCAGTGAATTTCATGTTTATGATTTGGCTGAAATTCACAAACGTACTATGACAGGTATAAAAAAATAAACCGTTTTCCATGTGTGGCTGTGAATGAGGGGACTTTTAAACCCTTTATAGATTAAGCTTCAAGCAAAGTAACTACTGTGCTTGTTATTGGTGAGATGTTGTGTCCCTCTGGGATTAATAAAGTCTTATCTGTTGTTCGTTAGTCTTTTCAAACCATCCCTAAATGAACCACATGCAGCATCCCGGGGTCGTCGTCATCATCCTGGGGAAGAAACAGAAACGTCCCCCTTAATAAACATATTATATAAATATAAACATATGGATCTGCAGTCATATCTGGATTTATTATATTCATCATCCGATAGTTTGCTGACCAAGTAATCCTGTAAAGACAATAAAAAGAACTAAGTGACCAATGTAATATCAAAAGTTATCAAATGTAATAAAAAACCCAGCATGTATTCATTTTTAATTTTTTAATATCTAAGTGGCTAATCACTGTAAACAGCAGTCCAATAAGACATCCTCCAGATATTCTTCAACTCTATTGCAATAACTTCTCTTTGTTTACTTTTATACATAAAATAAATACACACATTGTTTATTTAGTTCTCGTTACAGTTTATGAGTCTATAAGTTGAATTCATGCAGTTTGATCTATTATCAGCAACTACAGATTTAACCTTCATTTCAGTAATTAAGATAATTCAGGTAATAAAAGATTGACACTCACTGGCCACTTAATTAGGTCCACCTGTATAAATGACTCCAATGCAAGCAGTCACATTTATGACGTTACCACGCTGTCACAAAGGTGTCCTTTCACCTCACTGTTAGATAATGATTGCGTTTACAGTTAGCAGCTTCCAACCAACCAAATGTGGGGCAAAGTTTATGCGTTTATCTAGGACGATGTGGGAAATGTCACTGATGCTAAACAGCGACTGCTCTGGTTTGCATCACTCACGTGAAGCATGGATTTACTGATGCCCCAATTTTTCCGAACCATGAATGGAAGCTAAGGATTGTTTTTGCGATCTTATGCAACAGTCTTTCAGCCGCTGGTCTCACTGCTCATGATCTTGGGGTTTTACTGAGGATAAATCCACACAGCCACACTTTTCTAGTTGTTCACCTTCATGAATTACAGTCAGCTGAACTGTTGGTATGGTGGAGGACACCCGATCACTCCAACTGCATCATATTCAAAGGGTTTTGTAATATTCCAGGTTGAATTTAGAGCAGAGTACCTGCATTAGACTCCATATAACTATCAAGGTGTGCCAAACAGAGCGAGGCCAGTAGTGCACATTTAAGAACATCAGAAATTAGCGAATAAACCGTTATGGTTATAGACTGTCCATGCATTTTTATATAAAGTTTGTATAAATGACAATAAATAAAGTTATAAGTGTAACTCAATGATAGGATGGTTTGTATTGTATTGGTTATTTTTCTACAGGTGTTACAATAACTCCTGTAGTGAGACTTTTTTTAGCGCAGTAATCATGAAAATCTGCCAACACAACAGCACTGAAACACAGCGAGCTCTGAGTTAATGTGTCTTAATATGAGAAGCTGTGATTGCTTAAAAAAACTGTACATTAATAAACTCCTAAATGTCCTCATAACTGCTTGTAAATGCAGAACATTATTAGCATTAATAAGTGTTTAGACACTGATTATAAATGCCAAACTTTACACGTTTTTCTGCACTAAACTGCTTCTGCAACCTTGTTACTTCAACTATCAGTCAACTTACATTCACTCCGTCTCCGTCAGCTCTGCTGCTTCCTGCAGAACAAAACGAAACGACAGAAAGCGTCTGAGAATGATGTTCGATGCTGCCGTAAACCAGCCATGACACTCGAAACAAGTACAACAACCAAACATTAGACATGCATAATCACACACGACAGCCCCACGGCGCGTAAACACACGCAGCTGAACGCCTGAACAGGTTACATGCTCGCTCAGCAGGTCGGACACGTCGCCTTTTCTGGGTTTTAACGAACGTAAACCGTTGTCACTCATGGCGATCTCTCTCGCTCTGAGCGCTGCGTTAATAAGGTTATGATTGACATTAAAACCCCGACGTGCATATACAGATATTTAAAACGGTGATGCAAATTCCCCTCAATAGCCTACAGTCCGGATTATGGAATGACAGAGCGATTTGATGCAGAGACAATTGCTAATCACCTAAAAAAGAAGAAGGAAAAAATGGAATTATTAAAATGGAGAGAGCAGGATGGAGGAGAGGAGGCAGCACAGCTACAAGAAGAAGAAGAAGAAGTGATGTTTTCTTAATGGGTGTTTTTCCTAAATGACCAGTTAGTCATCTCAGACATCTGAGACGGGGAGAGCAGAGCACTCAGGCGACGTTTAGAGAATAAAAAGCAGGCTGAATGTCGCCGGAGAATTGCTGCGGGGCTTAAAACGTGGCCCTGACACTGAAATGCTGAACATTATTAGCTGCTCTTTAAAATAATGGGCACGCTCTCTCCATCAGCTGTTACTGGTGAAAGCACTTGTTGTCTTGTAGGTAGTTTGGGATGATTAACAGCAAAATGGAGGGTGGATTAATCTAAAGTGAAAGGAACGTAAACATAGTGGATTCAATTATTAGATGTGCAGTTTTGGCATAAATTCTAGATTTGGGAAGGGAAGGTAACTCGAGCCAGAAGGAAATCAGATGCTTTGTACAGGTATAAGTACCTGTACAAATGAGAAAAATTATGTTGGCGTGACTTCTTCAAATAAGAAAGAGCCACAATAACGGGACACGGATCAGATCTTTAGCTGCCTGAAAGGTCTTCAAACATACACAAAATCATACACAAAAACTGTATTTCTCCGGTCATCATCTTCAGGTTAATCATTTTCTTGTTTTCATTATTCTATAAAGCATTTAATAAAGTCTGCTAGGTTTGCATCTAAACTCAGTCTAGATGTAAACCAGGTGAAAAATGATCCATCAGTCTATCCATCGATCAATTTTCTGCCACTTCTGCAGTCAGGTCAAAGGATGCTGCAGTCTAAGTAGAGATGCCCTGACTTCTCCTCTCCTTGGCCACATTAACCAAGATGTTGGAAAGACATCTAAAAAAAGCTAAACTGATTCAAAAGTAAAAAGTTTAGTGGACATCGATGTCACACCTAGCTACGGTTTCTTTACAAAAAGACAGGTTTCACTTTGTTTTTTACCAAAGCTGACTAGCAATGTCATCCTCTGAGAGGGTTTTGCTGGGTTTGCACTGTTCACTCATACCTGCAGACATACCTGTTTGTTTCAGCATCCTGAGCACGTCTGGGTTGACGGTCACATGTAAGGTCTCTGGTTGTTGCCTCCTCCGACTGGCTGCTCTATCAGCACTGAAGAACGAAAACAGAGCTGGTGACACACGTTTCATGTTGTTTAAAACTGAAAGAATGAGTGCATCCGTAAAACAAAGCACAGAATACATAATACCAGAAACATTATGATAAAGTAAATATGCTGTTAGCCTCTAAGGTGGCCTGTGGTTCTATATCTGGCATGAAACCATTAGCGGCAAATCCTGAAAGGCAGGGATCTTTAGACAAGAAGAAATCATCCATGAACCCTCTTATAAACCCAGCACTGATTTAGCAGGTCTGGACTCACTCACGAGCTTCTCCAGCTGGCTAACAGGCTAAGCTATGCAGTTTCAGGAAAAGCTCACTGCAACTGATAAAAAAGAGATTTCACAACAGATCGACATGAAGTGTGAAATCATGAGATTTTCTACTGGCCCAAAAAAGGAAGGAAGCAATGCAGACATTAAGCTTGCATTACTCCATGCTTTTAAGCAATACATTGATTTATAGAAAATAATTTTATTGAACATTTGGCTGTGGTTTGGAATTTTTTGGGCGTTCCTAAACCACTACTTTTTCCAGGATCCTGTCACTGGTTCATGTTTCATTCCCCCCTCTGAACCTCTCTGGTCACCACTGGTTACTCAAAGCACCTTATGAGCTTTGCCACCTCAGAGAGCTCCCATCCAATTATCTGGCTGTGATGATTCGGCCTTGTGAAAGCAGCGCAGGTCTTTACACCTGACTATTTCCCCTTGTCCAATTTTTCAACTACTATAGCTCTCTTATTTCATAAAAACTTTATGTATTTATGCATCTTGGGTTTGCTTTGTCCACTAAGGTTTTAAGTCTGCTTGTAGTTTATATTTCAGATAGAGATTTAATGAATTAAATGAATCTGAAACTTTAGTTAGTTTTACATCCCTTTGTTATGTGATGCATGAGTGTTTAGTTTGTCTGTTTCCATCACAGATTTAGATATACTCCACTGTTACTGCTAAACAAAAACTAAGGTGTTTTCTCTCTATAGCGTTACCAGAAGAAATATAAATGGTCGGTAAGACAGAGTATTGAACTGCAAGCAGATACTTCTCTCAACCCTTCAAATGTTCAAACGTGAACCTTTTTAGTTTTTCCTTTAAAGCTTTAGATTAGATCACACCAAGAAGTCACAGTCAGCGCATGTCATTTTTAACAATCATCATAAATTAAACTGCTAACGGAAATTCTCAGCTCTCTGTCACTCTGAATGCTCACAGTAACTTTGGCCTCCAGTAAGCAAAAATAAAAAAATTAAATCTTGCATTCTCCTTCCTCCACTGACAGAAGACTGTGTGATGAGCGAGAGAGGCCAGCAGCCATCAAAGGAACGTTGGGACGCTTCCCAGATTTCCGTCTTGTTCTCTCTCACTTCGAGTCGGATTTGGGGAATGCGGCGGGAATCGGCGAGGAGCCCCCAAACTGCCATTGTGCTCGCCTTCCTCTCTTTCTCCGCTCTTTTCTCAGCGAGCCAAACGGGAAAACGCCTGCGCTATAATTCCTGCCCTACTCCATCTCAGCTAAGCTGTCACTGGCTTCACATGAGAAACAATGAAACTTCATCGGAGACCAGATTACAAAAGAGGAGGGGGGGTGGGGGGTGTTTCAATATAAAAATTGTTCTAAAGGAGGAGGAGGAGGGGGGTGTGCAATAAAAAAGCAGAAGCTTTGTCTCTTCCTCTCTGTGGCCATTATCTTTGGGGAGGTTTGGGGATCTGCTTTCTTAGCCTCTGTCAGCGGTGCAGGGGAAGACCTGGGGTAGTACGACTGGGCTTTTGGCTGCCAAATCGCCCTAACCCTCTTTACTGCTCTTTTTTCCCTCGTCTCGTTCCTTTTACTGTTTTTAAAAAGAGCTTAGGACACAGCATCTCTGTCTCTTCCCCTCTCTCGCTCTCTCTCTGGACCCAGCTTGTTTAAATTGGCCGATAGGAAAGGATTTGGGGTGGATGGAAGGGGCTTAGAGAAACGCAGAGTGGAGGGGTTGGAGGGTGGAGGGGGTGCAGCAGAGAGTCATCAGTGTTACAGTCAAACAGCCATGAAAAGCCTATGAGGATGAAAAGAACAAGAGTGCCTTTTTATCTAATGCACACAAATCCCATATAAATACTCCAATATGTTAGTTGGGGTATGACAAGGAAGGCCCCTCCATCACTTCCCCACCTCACCACCATCCTACAATAATAGAGCCGTGGATGTGGCTGTGTTTGTGTGTATGTTTGTGTGTGTGTGTGAGACGGAGAGGGATGCTTTCAGCGCGTCTTTAGTCACACTGTTTCAACATGTCATTCATGTGGACGATTGTATTAAACAATCACTCTGAAACACTGAGTTTGGTCTGCACTCTGGAGACTGAGCCGTAGTGAAAATGGACTCTGGTGGCGTTTTAAAAATGTGGCTCCGGGTTCAACTCTGGGATCGCTGGAAGCGTAAGACCCGGAACTGATGTGGTTTTGACATTTGAAATGTCGCTGGGAGTGAAGGCTCTTAGGCTGCAGCTGGGTCATTTGGCCACAGACGCTCTCATACGATTCATGAGCAGACAATGCAGAACCTCTGGGGGAACGTAGCAGTGTCTGGATGCCTTATTTGTAGTGAGCTGAACTAAATATTTTGTTTTTATATAAATGGCAGCTCAAGTTAACATTTCTGCAAAAACAAAGTGTCAAATGATTATGACAGTATAGTATCGCCTGAATCTGTAACCTCTTAACACTATAGAAAGTTTACGTTTGTTTATCTGCCTGATCCACAAACGTATTGTGGTTAATTCTCTGGCACTATATGCACAGAGGGTAAGAAACAGTGTTATACTGTGTGTGTTTGGAAAGAGGTTAAAGCGATCAGCAAATCACGCTTCACCAAAACCTGTTGCTTCTTGTTTTTATCCAGAAGGACATAAAATACACTCACCGGCTACTTCGTTAATGCGAATATCTAGTCAGTCGATCACTCAGTGCATTTAAGCATGCAGACATGATCAAAGCGAGCTACTGAAGTTGTGAGCATCAGAATGAGGAGGAAAGGCAACTTAAGCAGCCTGTTTGGCACCAACAACCACCCCATGTTCAGAGTATTTTAGAAACTACTGGGATTTTCCCCACATAGCCATGCCTATGGTTTACAGAGAATAGTCTTAAAAACAGAAAATACCCAATGACTGGCAGTTATAGAACCAAATCACAACAACAGTCACCTCAAAGCACTTAATATTGTGAGGTAAAGACCCCACAATAATACAGAGAAACCCCAAACAATCATCCCCTTATGAGCAAGCACTTTGGCGACAGTGGGAGGGAAAAACTCGCTCTTTAACAGGAAGAAACCTCCGGCAGAACCAGGCTGACAGAGGGGCAGCAACCGGTTAGGGGTGAGGGCAGGGAGACAAGACAAAAGGCATGCAGTGAAAGAGAGCCAGAGATGAATCATCACTCATAATTAAATGCATAATACTCAAATAACTGCTTGTTAATTGGCGGTACAGGAGATTCACGTCATGGATGTGCGGTGGCCAAATCTGCAGCGACTATGTGATGTCATCTTATCTTTGAAGAGTGTTTCCAGCACCTTGTTGAATCTACGCCATGAGGAATTAAGGCAGTTCTGAAGGCAAAAAGCGATCCAACTCAGTACTAGGAAGGAGTATCTAATGATTGGCTGGTGAGCGTATGTACTAACATTAAAGGACCTCAGTCCAAAGCTTACAGCCTTTATTACAGTGTCATATGCACCACTTTGATAACCGCTGTCTGTTTACAGTCTTTTTCTAGTGCCTCTTCTCTGATGCCATCACGCATGTCCTGAAAAAGAGCATCTATGACTGATCAGGTATCAGCGTAAAAGCTGTCATGTCTCTCAGTCATAAAAAGGCAAGGTTTTGTAACTTTAATCTGATAATAGACTCTCCATATTGAAGCTTCAGCATTAGCGTGTTGTTTTTTAACCAGAATAAGGGAGGAGAATCTGGAAAATTTGCTTTGATATAAATATATAAAAATGGTTCTAGATCTAAGGATGTCACACCCCATTTGAAAACCAGTTTAAACAGATAACACTTGACAAATGTGGAACTGCACATGGTACATGTGACTTACTGTGTTGATGGGGAGTGTGGAGGGCCCGTTACACTTTGCCTCCTCGCTGCCTGAAGGCCACTGAAGCTGGAACCACAGGCATCACTTCTGCCTCTCTGAAGATCTTCTTCAACACAAAAGACAAATATAAGGATTAGTGAGAGCAAAAAATTAATAAATTGACCCAGATTGTGTCACTGCTTTCATTATGGTGCACATATACTAATAAACTGTGTGTGCTTCTCTGGCGTCAAAATGTTGCTCTGTTTATTGGCAGCTGCTGGTGCTGATATTTCGGTCTATATCATGTTGCTAAGCCTTGCAATTTCTCCTCTAAATATGGTTTGTATAAACAACTAGGCAAACAGTGCCTGAGCGTCTTTTTCTGCTAATTTGGACATCAAACCTTGATCATCTTGTTTCTGATAAACACTCGATCCGAGTTTCTGAATTGAGACAAGATGTCAAACAGTAAACGGAGGATGTGCGAACAAAGCAGCCGACAGAGCAGAGAAGGAAGCAAGAAACAAACGCTGCTTTCCTTCAACACACACCGCAGCTAACAGGCTTTTACCGCAACAACCAAGAAGAGAGGGAAAGAGAGGGAGCGGGAGGGAGGAGGTGGAGAAGTGGATCTTCAGATAAAGCTCTCATCTCTTTGCCGGTTGAAAAGCCCTGCAGTCATGTCAGCCTTTGTGAGGGGGAGACAGAACGATCGGGAAACCAACTTGGCTTCTCCTCTTGGCAAAACGCTACTCAAAGGAAAAAGAGATAGAGGGGAAAAGAAAGGGGCCTTCCCTCGCACTTGTTCGCTACTCTGCCTCTCACAATGCTCTATCTATCCAAATCAGCACACTTGTCAGCCAGACAGCTATAAGCGATTTCCAATGCTGTTATAAAAAGGGACCATTTCTAAGCTGAAATGTGTGTTCTCTATTGTGCATTTATGTTTGTCTACAAGCGACAGCAGAACCTCTGTTCATTGGGACTTACAATGGATGCACATATGGGCCGTTTCCAAGTCTTAGACTGACATCCACCTTAAACAACCGCTCGATTTGGAAATGAGTCATTTTTTCTTCTTTTTTTTGAAAACAAGTACAAAAATGAGTCAAACAATAGGAGGAGATGTATTCATCTTTCCAGTGTTATTTTTTTCAGTTCTGCATTGTGTAAAATAGCACATGGTGGAGATGACCTAGATGAGGTTTTTTTCCCCAGTTGCTCCTCAGGGAAACTGCAGCAAGTAGCTTTTCTGTCCTATAACTCAGGTAGCTGCAGATGGGTTTCAAAGACTCGTTGAGTTGGCACAGAAGACCGAGGCGGAGACATCTGGGCTCATGTGTTGTCCTGTACCCTAAAAAAGGGTGATTCTGGAAGTCATAATCCTACTTCGATAATAAGACCAAAGTTTCAGCATCAAAATATACTAAAAGTACATAAAGGAGAAGTACCAACCACATAGACAGAGAAGGCAGCAACTGTAATATAGTGAAGTACTTGAATAAATGTAGCAAGTTCCATTTCATCCGTTCCCATTTAATTACGCCCTCATGCAATGGCTTTAGGCACTGTAAGTTTAACAGTACACTAATGACTTAGTGGGTGGTGGTGGTGGTGGGGGGGGGGGGGGGCATCATATTTCAGGGTGGTCTGTGTCACCACATGCTTCCCTTTTGGAAAAGCCTTTCAGTATTTGCAGGTAATTTCAGGTGTAAAACTGCCTCAGGATATAACCTGAAAAGCAACTTGAATGATTTAACGGCTATTCTGACGTCTGACTAAAGGAAAGCAGTTTTAGGTTTGAGCAAAATTAGGCTTTAAGCTAATACATTCATTTAAACAAACAAAAAAACATAGCATCAAATAAATGAAACTGCAGGGTGGAGAACAGCAAATAAACCCACTTACACACAGTTGAAGGAAAAGTTCAATATACTGTCTGGCGGAATATTGGTTTCTCCTTCAATGTTTTCTCCTTGTGCACCTCTGGACTCGCTTTATGGAAGTCCTGTTCTCACCACCTGCACACTGTCAAAGGCACAACCTGCAATTTGAATTTCTTTGTGGGGAAGAGGATGAAATTGTAGTGAGCCAAATATGGCTGTAGGTTGTTTGTGCTCCATGTTCTCCCTAAGACGGCTTAGCACGTTACACTAGAACACAGGAATGACAGTCTGACTGGTAAACAAATTTATGGTTCACAACTAAAAAAAAAAACCTCAACAAGAATACTTCTAACCTGATGCATCATCTTTAAGCTTGGATGCAGCAAACTTTGACTGAAAGCTACAGTTTGGTTCCTCAAACGATTCCACAGGACCAATCTATCATCATCAGTGATGATGAATCAATCTAAAGGCCCGGTGTAAGTAACGTAAAGAAAAAAAAAACAATCATTTGGTTATTGTTTTTCTGTTTTTTTTTAAATGGATGAAGTTAGTTTGGTGATAGACTGGTAGCCTGTCCCTCTCACCCCGTGACAGCCTGGATAGGCTCCATCCTTCTAGACACAACCTTGAATTGGATCAGCAGTTAAGAAAACGGAAGGATGGATGGAATAAACTATAATTTTAAAGCAAGAAAACAGATGTGAACAAAATACCTACGTTGTTCAGTTAAATAGTGTCTTATACTGCTGTCTCAGAACAGATCCCCCACCATCTGTCCTAAAAAACGAAACAAAACTAACTAAATAAGTAAAATGTGTAACAGCTACTCCAGTGAAAGCTACTGCTGGCCACTCATGACTGAAATCCATACAGAGGGAGGAAAAACTCTTTCAAAGCTCAGAACAAAGCTGGGGTTAGGTCATGCTTATGCTTTTGTCATAACAACAGGTTGACCTAATAAAGGTCATTTCAGATTTCACAAACAAAACGAGCTGTTTTTAAGTTTCTCTTGAGCAGCAAGAAACTGGAATTGATCTGCTTTTAAACGACCACCAGAACACGTTTACACAAACGTGTGTCTGCTTGATTTCTATTGAGAACAAACAACTTTCAGTTTCTTAAGTGTTTGAACTGAATTTTTGACAATATGGGGCAAAGGTGACTGAAGCTGCACTGTGGGAACTTTGTGCATAGAGAGCATGTGACTGATGACACAGTCTGTGTTTAGTCATTGAGGAAGGAATCAGGAGGAGACCATGTGATGATGAGAACAACCAGACATACCTGCAGATGTTATTTATATTTCAACAGCAAACATCACCTTGATTAATTTGCAAAGCACATATTAGTACATGCAGGTACGGACTGAATTTAACTGAAAAACCCTGAAAGGCACCGAAACTCGAAGGTTGACTTCTTATCATTACCTTAAAAGTTAAAGTGGTTTCCTTAACAATCAGTCCGTTTACTGCTTCTGTTTTAGGGGCTTGCACATGCCTGATGATAAATGTGTGAGTGTGTCACAAACACGCCAGAGGCTGTGTTTGTGTGTGCGCACGCATGCATGTGTGTGTCTGTAAAGCGAGACTTGTTCACTGGAGCCCTCTGCTTGAAGCAAGCCACTCATTATTTATGACCTGGCTTTTCTGCTCTGTTAATATGCTGTCTGCTTGTCTGAACACCAACATACAAGGGGACACACGCTCTTATAAAATGGCATCAGTTTAACTGTCATCATCAAGGGCTGTGACAACACCTCAGTGTCATTATCATGAGTGTGTGTGATTTCTAAATGAATTCAGACCTTCTGACGGCTGACTGTGTCATTTTAAAAAAATCTATTAATCAAATACATTTTACTAAGAAGAAAAACTTATTTAAACTAAGTTATTTAATTTACAATATAATCACATGAAAACGAGTTTTTACAGGACTCTGTGCATGCAAGTTAACTCTTAATGTTGCCAAGGTCAGACCATGCAATGCTCAGAGAACCTGCAAAAAACCAAGAGGTACATTTCTCTACAGCCTCAATTATCATGCTAAACTGTAAAACTCATGACAGTAAAAGTCGAAAAAGACTGAACAAGTATGGACTGCTTGAAAGGGTTTTCCAGAAGAAAGCCTCGTCTCTCTAAGAACAACATGGCGGCTTAAGTTTGCAAAACTGCATCTGAACAAACTACAAGACTTCTGGAACAATGTCCTCTGGACAGAGGATACAAAAGTGGAGATGTTTGGTGTCACATTTGATGAAAACCAAACACTGCATATCAGCAAAAATACTTCATACCAACTGTCAGGATGGCCATGAAGGGGTGATGATTAGAGCTTGTTTTGAAGCCACAGGACCTGGGCATCTTCCAATCACTGAGTCGACCATGTGAGGCCATCTGTGTGATAGATAAAGCTTGGCCGAATTTGGGTCATCTACAACAGAATGGCTGGAAAAAGAAAAGAATCCGTGGTGCGATGGCCCACTCCAGACCTCAACCTGACAAATACTTTAACTATTTTTCTCTATACCCTGTGATTGTGGCACCTCAGTGTACATCAATAAAGACGGGTGTTGACGACCGCCAGTTTTTGGGTTTTTCCACAGGTAGCTGCAATTTGTATTGCAATGTGTATTATCCCCTTTTATGTAAAGACTTGCGATGTACTTTCTTTTTACTGACTTTATGTCCCATATTACGAAACTGCAAGTAAAATCTAGTGACACATAATGAAGCTTCAAAGCTGTAGAAACATCATCTACTGCTATGCAGCAACACAGAATAAGCTTTGAATCAAGTAGATAAGTTTGCACTGAATATTATGATTTTATTCAGTGAAGTTGTGAGAACTGATCAGGACCCAGACTTCTGACTGTGAAAGAAAAATATAGGCAGGCCATACAAACCAACGTTGTGTTTAATATTCATTAATTTCTTTGTTTTCTTTACTTTGGCAAGTTAATATTTGATGTTTTCCCTCTTCTTTATTTACACTTTATCTACACTTTATCTACACTTTCTTCGTTCCTCACTTGTTATTTATTTTCCCTTTTCACCCTCCTTCTTATTCCCGCTGTCATCCCTCCTTTTTCTTTCTCCCTTCTGTCCCTCTTGCTCTAAAGTGCTGTTGTCCAAGGATAGGACACGCTGCAGGTGATGGAGGCAAATCATCGAGGACATAATTAAGAGGCTTACGAGGAGGAGTGTGCGTTTTACGCATCACATTTGAAATATATAAAAAAAAAAAAACTGCATGCAAACAGGCCTCACAGTTAGACAAGCGCTCATTTTCATTCACAGACAAACACACAGACACTCAGCCGTAGGGGTTTGACCTTATACAGTCGAGTTAAATACCTCTCTTGCTTCATTTGGATGTCTGAGTACACACACACACACGCACAGCCTTCCAGTGTGTTTTAAGCACCAATGAAGGACTCATCCGACATGTTCATCTAGTTCCCTCACAAATTTGAATGTAGTCTGCTCACCCGTTGGCCCTCAAAGCTTCTGTGAGGAGTTGTGTGTGTGTGTGGTGTGTTTTTGAGTGTGTGTGTGTAATCAGGAACGTAGCTTGATCCCCTCTGGTATGTGCTTTCGGGAGTGTTTGTCAAAGGGCAGCAGCAGAGGCTGAAAATGACAGAAAAGCTGGGCCTTTCCTCCTCTTGCTGGCGTCAGACTACATTTCATTAGCCTGACATTAAAGACTTTGTTTTATGGGACGTTAAATGTATAAAACTTAATCTTGAAACATCTACGCTGAAAAACTGTGGGGGTAAATTTTAATTGTCCACTGTGTAGTCATCACTTTATTTCATTTGTGACAAATATTTCCTGCAGAATCTCACTTCTGCTCATTCTTATATACCAACTGAGCACATGTTTTCAGAGTTTTGACACGGCTATTACTCTGGCAAACGTGATTCTCCTCTGTACTATTAAAGGAAGGTTAGAGCCTGAGAAAAAAATCTGCTGTTAGATGTGAGTTACCGAGGTTATCAGGTATCCACCTCCCATTTCAGATGTGAGGAGAAATAACGAGTCACATTTGGTGTCTTTTGGTTAGACATGATGATTACTTTTCTTACCGTTGCCTGCAATGGTCTGGGCCTCGATTTCATTAGCTTTCCTCTTGGCCACATCTGCTAGCACCAGCTCGCCCTTATCACTGGCAACATAATGGAGGTCCTTTGAAGGTAATGCAAGAAAGAAAGAAACGTGAACGTTAATCTAAAATGAATCTAGGCTCAGATGACAATAGGGTTTTTTTTACTTGAGGGGTTTTGGGTGGGGGAGACGCGGCATTTTGGCGGGAGAAGGAAGAAACAGATGAAATGACAGGGGGAAAAAATGAACCGTTTGAAGCCCAACATCAGAAGGAGCACCGGTTTGGATGAAATGCCGGTTCCTCAAAAAACTTTGAAATCAGCCTGCTTGCGCCCCGCACCATCACCAACCTCCTGCACACACACGCGCACACACAATCACGCCTGCTTCCCTGGTTTTGAACTACGGAGGATGTTATCAGTCACATTTCAAAAGTGTGAGAGGAGACGAGGGACTGTTCACCTTTCAGAAACGCTGGTATTCTCTCTTTACGGAGAAACATATCCAGCTGAGCACATTACGATATCAGCCTGTGACAATATTGGAAACAGCATGTATCCTCTGTATCTCTCTGTTTGAGTCTCACATGGCCACAAAGATGGAGATAATGTAGCTAAATGATGTCTGAGGGTGGCTGATTTGAAGCCCAGCGCTGCCACATATTCATTAACAACCACAGTGAGTATTACATCTGCTTCTACAAGTGAGGCAGAGGTCAATTCATTATTTATTAAATTGTGGAAAAACACAAAAATATCTATATTTTCTTTTAAGTGATGTGCTTCGAAAATGCCAGAAACAAATAAAATAAAGGAGGTGCTTCTAGCATTTTGCAAAGGGCCTCTATCCTTAGAGCCACACGTTCTGTGTCCAGGTTACAAAAACACAATTGGTGCAGATTTATTGAAGGTTGTCCTGCCTGATACATTCAGAGAGACGTTTCTGTTGATTTGGAAGAGCCACAGCTGAGACGTTCTCATTTGCAATTTTGATCAGATGGAAGTAAAACAGTAGTTTTTTCCCCGGCATTTTTTTCTCTAAATCACACTCAGGATTGATAATGAACAAAATGAGACGTGTTTCTAAATCCTCCCATTCAAAGAGCCCGAGCTTTTCATCTTCAAGCTTACAGTTTTGTTATGCACTGAAGTTAAAAGTAGAAACTCCAAACAATAGCTGAGGTCTCAACTTTATTTTCCCTTTATGAACTGTCTGAATTTGACCAACATCCAACATTTTTGTACTGTTTTTTTAACTATATGTCACATCAGATATTTGTAATTGTCCTCTTGGTATCTAATGAAGTTAATACATTAATTACCTTTAAATACCCACTGCTTGTTATCGTTTCACTTGTTTAAACAATTAAATTAAACAATTTTTTTTTCTCGACTCTTTGTTCTTTCGGTTGGTTGTTTTATGTTATTAGGTTTTCCATTCACTGTATGAATGCTTGCTTGGACCACCTTGAAAACAGAGGCATATTTCGCAAGAGGTTTTATCTAGAAATGATAAATATTAAAAAAAAAAAAAAAGGTTTATAGTGTAGAAAGACCCTGGAAGCTCTGTATTTGGTTGTGTTTGTTCACTTTGTTTTGTCAAATTGTTTTCAGGCATTTTCTTAATTTGCATGTGTGTTAAGCTTTCAGGGACACCCAATTAATCAGACTTTTTGGATATCAAAGGCAAATACAGCATACTATAATGATCAGTCTATAGATAATTTGCATGCATTTTGCGAGTGAAGCAGCTTAGTTCATTCAATTAATTTCAAAATAAAAGGAAGAAAGCTTTATGCTTCATATCCTGCACGATGATCACTTGTTGTACATTTGTGAGGGCAGATGTTAAAGGTTGGCTTTGTTGTTTTCATGTAAAGACACTGGAAGCGTGATCATCATCACCATGTTGCTTCAGTTGTTGCATCCTGTGAATCTGTCAGCAACGCTGCTGAAAAGGCCAAATATACAAATTATACAAATGTGAGAAAATGTTAAAGTCTGCACAGTAATAATGGTAGAACCTCTGTAACATTCAACCTCTTGAATTGATTGAAGTGGGAGTGAATCAAACCCTCATCCTGGCACCCCACGAGGGCCGAGTGAGAGTCGCAGGGTTTCCCCGGGCTGAGTGCAGGGCCTGAGGCTCCATCAAAGGGTACAGCGTGTTAAGGAAAGTCTTCCGCCTCAGCGACATCACAGGACATCACTGCCGTGACTCAGGGCTCGCCATGGATAACCCTCAGCTGGCTAAAGCCAGCCCCCAGCTGAGTCTGCACCCGGCCCTAATACCCCCATATTGTAACCCAGCTTTTGTACCCCCAGAGGAAAGAGAGAGGGGGGTGCTGGTTTCCAAAAGAGGTGTGGAGCAGAGAGGGATTGAGGCAGACAGAGAGCGAGAGTAAAGGGGAAAGAGAGTGGGAGAGAGGTGCTGAAATTGAGGAGTATGAATGGGAACAGATTGGGTAATTATAGTGTGGTGCCTGCCCTCTGTGGCGAAGAGTTAGGAGGAAATGTGAAAATGGCCGACAACAAAATGGCCTCAAAAGAGCCTAAATCGGCTCCCAGGACTGAGGTGGCCAATTGAGCCCCTGTGAACGAGGAGACATGGCCCCTCAATTAGATATGAGTGAGGCTTCTTAATTGATAACAAACAGAGCAGCACAAGATTAAACAGACGAGGAGGGAGAGGAGGCAGTACAGTGAAATGATGGAGAGGCGCGTGAGTGAGAGAGCACAAGGAAAGGGAGAGGGTGAACAAGACGTAAAAAGACGAAAGGGAAGCAAAACTCACGACAACAAGGAGAGCGAGAGAGAGCGGGAGCGAGCGACGGGATGACAGACAGAACAGAACAATATGAACATTTGATGTTGGGGCGCTTTATTCCAGCTTAGCCCCTCATAATGCTGTCTGAATCTGAGGAAAGAGACCCAGAGAAAGACGAGTGAACAAATGCGAAACGATAGAGAGACAAACTGAGAGCTGGAGAGCGAGAAAGAGAGAGAGGAGTATCAACCCGACTAAGAAGGGATAACAATAATACTGCATATAAAACCATCAGATATTACACCTCTTATTCCCCAACGCTCAAACGCGACACTAATCTTATTTATATAAGAGCTTTAGGGGTTGCAGCGAGCCAGCTAACTGCACCGATAAAGAGGGGCGTTTTAGTGGGCCATATTTGGGGAGTAGAGGGGAGGGAGGTGGTGGATGCTAAGAGCCCGATATTGCCTGATATTTGGGTTACTTCCAAATAAATGAGGGATTAGGTTAACTGGCACACAGCAGCGCTTACAGCACATTAACTGACGGGCTCGTGTCCGTATGTTTGCAATGTGACGTGTTGGCTTTGGACTCAGGATCGATGAGAATGAGCATACACAAAGTGCACTGCACTTTTTTTAGGCAAGCATGTGTGCACAAAAGCTTATTATGGAGTGATAACAGCATATAAACTCAGTGTCCTATGGATGTGTGGCCTTTTGCAGAGACTGCAAAATAATTCTTCCATCAGATATTTGCAGATTTTTATTTCTTCTGTAATTTTCAATGAATTTTAGGGCTTTTTCTTCTTGTTACAAACTTTACAGTTTATTCTTATAAATCAATGCCTATTTTGACATCAAACTAATAACCGAATATGAATGTATTCTTATTTACTACCCACCTTTTTCAGCTTTTAATAAAAGCAAATCAAGTGGGCGCATACGAACAACACATCACTTGAAAAGCAATGGGTTATTGGTATATTTGCAGTACACACATATTCCACTCATACATTCAAATTGCAGCATTACACGTAAAGGTCAGTTTGATCATGTGGTTTATTTCTTGTAATACCTGGCATTTGATAGCTCTGTGAATTCCAGTGATGCACCTGTGAGCCCGGAGTCAAAATGATGATGGTCATTTATACACGTCTGAAATCTCAACATGCAGGGATTAGTGAATGAGTACGGGCACAGCTTTTGCTCTTTGATTCATGGGGGTGGCATTAAATCCTGATGATTACCTCTGAAGCAGACATACTGGAAAATATCTACCTGCACCTAGTCGGCTATCCCTGGTGATAAACACACACAAATAGCTGTGAGTCCTACAAGTTCTAACTAAATAATAAAGTGCATTTTGAGCTCACATGGTTTCTGAAATGTTTAAGGACACAGTTATCCTTTACCGGCTGCCAACGAATATTCAGTTAAATAGTGAGAAGAAGCCTGGACAAAACTCCACCCAATTCTACCAAAGATCGTCTAGTCATGACATATTTAAAGATGTCCCTTTAAATATGATTGAAAAATGAAACGTGAAAAGTCATTTGGTTAAGGCTATTAAAAAGACTTTGAAAAGACTCCTTTCATATCTAAATAGTACATTGCACTCAGGACTAAGATCAGGTTAAATTAAGTTAAAGTTTAGTAGAGGTCTAGACTACATCACAACTAATATGCAAAAATGAAACAGAGAGAACAATGGCAGAGGCTCACATACGACCTATGATACATAAGTATTCATAGTGCAGTGTGATACTGTTAATCCAGAAGATCAGTAAAGTTTAATTACAACTTTCCAATCAGACTGGTGATTAGTAACCACATTTTCTGGAAGAGACCTGATAAACATACTATATCTACTTTTCTCTAGGTGTCACGCACTTCCTAATTCCTTCAGCCGCCTATCGAAGGTTGGAGGTGTTTCAGACTTCCAGGACTGCAGCAGAATTTTTCTTGCTAATAGTGGTAATAAGGAAATGGCCTGAGCCTCACAATGATCATTCACACTGCTTAAATCATCAACCCTGAATACTGCTGCAAAAGAGGAAAGGAAAAATAGAGTTTTGTGAAAAACTCAAATAGGTGACCCAAAAAAGTCTGCACACAGAATAAACCGATAGGATAGGTTTCCTTGCTCTGTTGATATAGATATACTATAGAGCTTCCAAGCATTTTTCCTACACTTCGTCAGTAATCTCAGGAACAGTTCTACTTGCCAATCTGCAAGACTTTATTTGTTTTTATTACAACATATTCATTGGTTGTCAAATGGCTGTGATCAGATAGCCACACAACATCCAGTCATTTATACAGACTAATGTGACCAGACTGGAAAAGCATTGGCACTTTTCTAGTCTCACTTACCTCTCAAAGCAGTTTATGCTACTAATCACACATTCGTACAGTGCTGTATTCTCCACCACTCATCCACAACCGGCTTAGAATCACCACTCATCCAAACACACATGTCTCTGGAAGAAAAAATGCACAAACTCTGCACACTGACTGGAATCAAACCAGGAACCTTCTTGCTATGAGGTGATAGTTTATTGTGTGAGCCTATGCACAGTCAAAACTTAACCTTCAGCACACCAAACTTAATATTACCAAGCAGCACATTTGCCGAGGTGCTGAAGAGGAAGAGATGTCCTTTCAGTTTTCAAACAGATCTACATGTAAATTGTTTTTTGGAAATCTTATCAATGATGTGAAAAGATGTCTTTTCACCTTTTACTTTTTAACCAAATTAGTTTTTGCTGGTGGTACAAACACATGCACACAAAAACATATTAACAACCTGACATAAAGTTTAATCCTCTGTACATGAGCGTATCCGTTTCACATTTGTTTCCTGACACATCTGCTATCCAGGAGTCTTGTGTTTGACTTCTATCTGATAGGCCTTAAGGACTTTAATTGTGCTAATTGCTTATCTGAGCAACAACAATGAGCTTACTGCCAAAGATGTGCAATTCCTCCTCCACCTACAGCACTGCCAAGCCTGGCATCAGATAGGAGAGGAAGATAGAGGGTGAACCGAAAACATGCAGCTCGCCTTACTGCTTGTGTATCTAACAAGAAAAAGTACAAGCCCTCACTGGGGAACAAAAGAGCCGGCATCAGATTTCGGCTATCACACAATTTGATTTAATTAACAAGCTACATCAAGAGCCAAAAGCACCCAGGAAGAGAAGAAGAAGAAAAAGGGGAGGTGGTGGGGGAAAAGAAAACTTGACTTGGCTGACGAATGACCTAATTGGTTACATTATCGACTCATTATCAAAGGCTAATTAGGGAGCTACTAAACAGCATCAATTATTTTTTTAAAAATGCAAACGACTCAGTAACCCCCACTACCAACTCTTCATACACCCCACCAACCTCCACCACCACCACCAGTTCCTCCTCCCCCTCAATTTAGCCCGACACAAGTGTTTCATTTTAACAAAAGGTTTCTTCTTTTGGGGAAAAAAGGCTTAGAGGGCCTCTATTGTTAGCTGGGAAACAATGGGGCGAGAGGGGGTGGGGGTCTGATGATAGAGGGGGTGTATCATGCTGAGCATTTCTAGAAGAGGTGAGCATGTTATCTGTGTGCATGTGTGTGCTCTTTACTAAGTCGACGGTGCGTTATTGAGTTCTATGGGCGAGTTTGGTAGTTAAAAAGAGTTTGGCGAAGGTGGGGGTTGCCCTCATTAACCTCCTCCACCTCGACTCGATCAGCAAACCAGCGGGTTAAAGCAACAACACAACCTAATTAGACCGAAGGACAGAGCGAGGGGTGAAATGTCAACGTCCTCCTTCTCTCTTTCGCTCTTTGTGCACAATGAGGTGCTGCTCTCTTGGTCGCTGAGGCAAAAAAGTGCTTGAAAAAGATTGTTGTGACTGAGCCTGAACTTTGTTACAGATCCAGCATGACAAGGACTTGCAATTATCTCTTAAATTTGGTGAGAATTCCCATAATGGGCCACCACAAAGGGATCCACAGATGCTTAGTAATTCTGTCTCTGAAATTTGTTTGTAAAGGAAAAAGAAAAAAGGAGAGTAAAATAGGGCAGCCAAATGATGTCCAAGAGCTTAGAAAGATGTCACCTCTGCAACATAAACACTCCCTATGCTGAATTTAAAATCAGCATAACAAACAAATCCATAAAAACAGCTCCCCCACATACATCACTTTTATATTTAGATCCATTTATCTCCATGCGTAGATTTTTTACATTTACTTTCCTCAAACAAGAAATGAGTGACCTGGCTCCACAACCATACCCATGAAATCTCGCCGAGTCCCGAGAGCCAGTGGACACTGACACAACGGTACCGGATAAAAATCACACCAGCTTCACACAATCTGGCTTCAAGGTCACGTTCTGTTTGCTGCTGTGATCCAAATCCTCTCTGTGAGGGAAATCGCTTTTTTTTTTTTTTAAGAAAAAAAAGAAAAAAGCTTCATTTTACCAGTTAGTAATACACTAATCATAAATTTTGTGATTTAACCAGATCTTCTTGTCTGTTTAGGGCAACATTACTCAAAAAGGTGTGTGGATTTTTACCAGAGATGAAGCTTATTTAGGAAGGCTTCTCTATCACTGTGAGGGCCACATTGTTTATTGTGTCCCTTATCTTTTCAAATACATGACAAATTATAGTCGCTAAAAATGGGAGCTATAATCTTGATGTTTTTAAGAAAATATGGCAGACAAATTTAGAGCAATGATAGAGGTATGTTTTACAATCATGTTTTGCAATCACATTAGTGCTTCTGACTAAAGATAGATTATCATGTCTGCATCGAATCATTTTTTAAAAAAGACGACAGAAGAAGATTGTGAAAGTACATGAAGCTTTATGGAAAATATGGCAGAGGCTTTCTGGACTGATTTTCTTGACCTCTACTTTGCTGACAGTACAGGCCGCCTTCCGCTCGGGCTGATTTGTCCTGTAACTGACTCCACCCATCAAAGCCAGTTCATACCCTTCACTGAAATGTATTATGATTACAGCTTTCTCTCCCTTCTCACTCATCTGGACACAGTTTCGTCTCTCCATCCGTCATTTTTGTGTTACATTTATCATTTAGTTTTCCATCTACACCACAGCCTCCTCCCCTCTCCTCTCTGCCCCCCTCTTTCCTTTGCACTCTTTCAAGGTTCACAGGCTCGACTCCACCTTTTCAATTCGGCTTCCCAGCAGCACTACTTAGTGGGGAGGGAATTGGAACCAGTGCTATCAGTGTGATTGAGGGACCAAGAGGAGTGTGTGTATGTGTGTAAGAGGGTCTGTATTAATGTCTGGGGTGTTGGTGAAGCATGGAGCAAAGGGGGCCCCATGAAAAAGGGGGTCAAACACATAGGAGCATTTCAGCGTGGAGTGGAAGAAAGAACGAGTTAGAGCGAAGATGAGAGGAGAGGAAAAGGCTGAGCTGAGGCCGTGGAGGTTGTGAAAAGATAGAGGCCCATACTGAGATCACACCTGCTCTCTGACACGCAACACACACACACTTGTATGGGTTACAAGTCATGTGCAAATGAAAGTAACAAGGGTGCAACAGTGAATGAGCAATTATAATAGGTTTTATACCAGTGGAAGAGCTGCAGAGAAGCTCCCTATAGCGCATGAGTCAACATCTAACCCTCAGGAGTCCATCTAGAGCAGATACACCAAACATGTTTTATTTCACTAACATAATCTAGAGTAAACATGTAAAGAAGACCTGAGGAAAAGGTTGATGTACACAGATTCCAGAATGTTTTTTTACGAGACTCAAACTAAGAAAAGGCATAAAGGCAAGCTTAAACTAACTAGTTAACAGTTATCAGAGCTCACGACTGTTTTACTGTAATATTATGAGCGATTATGATTAAGAATTTTCAAATATTCATTGGTGTCCGTTCATTCATTTTTATGAGTTGGGTTCCTTGCACCTTAACACTTTCTTTAACAGACAAAAAAGAAAAGATTCAGAGTTCAGAGGTATTTATAAACAAAAACAGGTATTGAATGAAGAAAAATGGAGGTAAGCATGTTACATGTCATGAACAGGGTCTCACGATACACGATCCCCAAATGATGAGATTTGCAGAAAACAGGTTAAGTCCATGCAGTGGTAATTTGGACTATAAATGCAAGAAAGGGATCTTTTAAAGATGTTTGGTACATGCTATCCCATCCTATTTTCACTGGCTTAGTTTAAATATCATATAATTTAAAAGCTCATGGCATATATTTTGAATTTCATACTCTAGCTCAAAGGTTTCTAAATTTCAGAGATATTATATGTGTACCGTAGTTTTTTAATCCCTGTTAGCTAAAAGCTTATGGTTCAGATTCTGCTAAACACTCAATTTCACACAGTTCTTTCTACTTTTGGATCTGCATGATGTCAGAGAGAGAGAGGATATCCTTATATGGTCATCTCAGATGCACAGCTTTGGCTGTAAGCAACCCACTTGTTGGGTAAATAGTCTGTTTGTGAGCAGCAGTCACTTTAAAGTAAGTTGGCTTGACAGGAAGATGGTCTAAAAAGAGCTATAAAACTGATCAGCAGCACCAAATGCCAGTTAAACATAAATATGGACTATTTTGAATCTTGAATCATTGGCTATTTTCATTAGTTCATTTGTTAAATTAGTTGATAATTAGTGTCCATGGAATTATATATTTTATTTAAGAAAAAAAAGGCTTTCTTGTGGATTCTGTTTTGATGTCAATAACCCTTTTTGTGACTCTTTTCCCCCTCAAGAAAGCACATGAAAGGAAATTTTCTTTCTACTCACCATGAATAAATCTCTGGCTTCTAAATCTATAGCGAGGAGGAAGGCCTTCTCGAAACGCTGGTGCCTGCAGAGAAAAAAGGAGACAGTGAAAAAGAAAGAAAGACAACACCATGAACATGAAAGCAAAACAATCATCAATCTAAAAATACATGCTTTGAATGAAAATGTATAGTTAAATAAGTCTAAGGTACATTTACGTGCTTGCTTTGGTCTGCACGTAGACACACGCCTCAATACAGACATGCACATGCACCTCTGCATTCAACGCTGTCAATAATTGAACTGAGAATAGCGAGCTCTTTTCCTATTATCCAGAATTAAAGCTGGGAGAGAGAGCTGTATCTCCCAGTACAAAACACCTCAACTTTCCCCGTCTACAGCCGACATGAAACAAACAAACACAAGCGGAGAGAGGAGGTGCAGGAAGGGGGGGGGCTTCCTTCATTTGATGTTGATGGAGAGAAAAAGAATGCAGGTAGGTGATAAGAGAGGAGAGGACGAGGGATGCCAAACAACGCTCCAGCTCGGCTACAGAGGAGGAAAAAGAAAGAGAGGGAGAGGGAGCGGGAGGTAATTGCAGGATGGAGAGCAGTGAGCAGCAGTGTGTGGGAACAACAGGGTCTATTTCAGTCAAACAGGCGTTTCAAAAGGCTCTCATGGCAGAAGGGAAAATGAAACAACAGTCTAAACAGGTGCATGTGTGCTGCTTTGCCTTATGAATGACTCAAAGCTGCATCAGTATGTGTGTGCAATGAAATTCAAAAGCTATTTCTGTTTTAGATTTTTTTTTTTAAAATAGCAATAAAGAGAAGGAAATAAGCAGTGTTAAATTGTTTCTGAAAGAGGTTTTTGGATATTATTTCTTATTCTGATTCTCCACCCTGTGCTGATAAACTGCACTAAATGTTCCGGTAATCCCTTAAAAATAGTCTGTGTGTATATTTGTCTGTGCAAAGTCTTCAGAGATCTGGAACCTGATTGAGGAACGCACTCTTAATGCTTTTACTTTTTAGATGTCTATATTTTATATTTCAGGACAGCTATAGAAAACCCTGTCCTTGACCCCTTGAGGACATGCACAAAGTAAATTTCTCCCTCAGTGCATTTAATTAAGACCACAGCAACAGCACAGAGTGAGTGGTGTTACCTGAGGAGGTGGTGAAAAAAGCGGCGGGCGTATTTGCTGATTGGCTCCCTGTACTCCAGTATCACTGTATCAGAGAGAGGCACAGGTGGGGCATAAAACACACCCAGAGCTGCTTCTAGCTGGGCTACAGACAGATCAGAGAGACACACAAAATTAACAAATGCATGTGATGTTTGCATTGAAGTTAGCCAAGAAGGTTTAAGGACGTGTGTTTTTAAAGCTAACAATGTAAAATCTGTTGCTCTTCTGCACAAAAATGAGATTTATATACATCTTCTAAAAAGAGAGACAATGCCAAATCAAAGGCTCACTGACTAAAAGCCAGTAACAGCAAAACTTAACAACTAAATGACAGGAAACTAAGATTTGAAAGAATAACATCCAAAATATATAAAAATATATCAAATATATGTAAGCATTCATAAGGTACACGTCATAAAATGTACACGAAATAAAAGGTAAATAAAAAATCTTCAAGCACTGAAAGTCGACAGGTTAATTTACACTCATGAAATATGACAAGCAGCAATTTCGATTTGATAAGCATCACCAGGAAATGTAAAACCAATCAAAGCCACCTTCTCTCTCTGGGTTCAGCTCCATCCTCAGCAGGTGGTTGGTGACTGAGCTCAGGCCTCGGTAGATCTCGTCCCCGGTGGTGCTCCAGTCCATGGCCTCTAGGACGCCCAGTGCCTCTCTGACTTGACCACAACGTAGCCTCTGCTGCAGCAGCTCCCCTGGACCCATCTGTCCCCCCGTGAGAGCTCCTGTCATATTGAGGGAAGGTTGAGGGAAGGTTTGTAAGAAATAATAAGAAATAATAAGTATGGGCCCTAGTCCCATACTAAAACATAAATTCAAATAAAACTACCACTGAGAAAAAGATTTAAACTCTAGGCCCAGGATTTATGCATATCTGGGAAAATGAGGTTTAATCAGGTGATGCTACATAGCATGCAATTGATTCTCCAAGTCTCTACGGAAAGGAAGATGTTTTTTTCAAAAGATTTTTCTCATTTGGCATTATGGTGATGGTGTCTAACAAAATGGTACAAAATGTCCTGTAGGTCATTGTCAAGGCCTTACTAAATGATTCACATCATTTTCAGCAACTCCTTTATGCCGTAATGGATCCTGGGAAATAGAAGATAGATGTGATTTATTGCATTCACTCAGAACAACTTTTAAGGATCTGCAGTGAAGAAACCAACAAATATGGGAATAATTTATTCAGTATTTCCATATTTTGCTACATTTTTATACCTTTTTGTTTAGTTTCTATATTTATATTTTTTTTCTAAGGTTTTGATGATAGAGCAGTATGTGATTATTGATCTTTTCCTTTCCATCTATACCCTTAACAGTTTATCCAATTTAGTGTAGTGCGGGTGCTGGAGCCTATCCCAGCTCATGATTCCCAGTCCATCACAGTACTGAATGATACAGTATATTTTCATCTTTCTGTGCTAAAAAGAGGGAAAATTCTCTTTAAGCTTTAACAGTTGGTGTGATAATGATTCTGTGACCGTGCAGAATAACCTGGAGGAGTTACTTAAGTTAAGTGAGTGTCCAGTGGATCAGTTCTGACTCTGAGGCAGCACTAGATTTGTTAGACCGGCATCGACTCGTCAATCAATTAGAGAGGAAGTGTGTTCAAGCCTTCGTGTGTACTTTGTGTGCATCAGTTTCTGTGTGTAAATGCAAAGTAAAAGCAAGCTTCTCCTCATCCTGATTTAACACTTAGCAGAGTGCATGTCAGCATATGTTCAAATAACTTGCCTAAATGTTATTGAAATATTTAGCTCTCCAATAAGAATGGAAACCTTTCCAGGGTGTAACCAGCCTCTTGTGGGGTGTGTCTGTGTGCTACTGCAAATGATATTATAACATAGAGTGACCTTTACCCCGAGCTCATTTGAGGACTGCTCTGATGGACTGTGCCTTCTGATCAGTGATGACTGATTGTGCTTTTGTTTGTGCAGACAAGGAACATGTTAAATAATGTAAGAATGGCATTTTGTACCCATAACCGCAGCAGAGGTGTCTCACTCTGTCTCTTAAAGTTCAAAGCACATATACAGGTGAAGGTGTTGAATGCCAGGGGTAATTATGCTCTATTGTCACTTATTCACGAAGGTACATAGTGCAGCAGATGGAGGACTCCCTGGCTCATTCTGATCTGCGTGAGACGAGTTGGTACAGGACCATGCTCTGGCAGTAGTTTCACCTCACTTCTGAACTAATAGCCTTTTTCACATGCATGCAACATTTAACACTCTGCTGTGTATGTATTAAAGCGTAAATATTTACCAAACAATTTCTGGACATGGCTAGTGGCATAATAGGTGATCACTGACAGCAGTACTGTCAATGGGCCATGCTGCAGGCAGACAAGAAAAACTCACTACTGACTCTAGTCTAATTAGTATCTGTGGGGGGGGGGGTATGAGCAATTAAAATGACAAGCTGGCAATTAGCAAACCACCAAATCCCCTAAAGAGTGGGCTAATGTGGCTAATACATCAGCTGAGTTGCTTGTGTGTGATTTTTGGGTACTGTATGTGTTTAACTGCATGTATGAGTCCAGGACTTGGGTGCTGACATCTGGTCTAAGCTGACGCAGACAATGGATCACACCTGTCCACACTGACTTATTTGACTGTGCACAAACAACACTGAGCAGGACAAGATCAGCACCAGCATGGAGAAACACAGAACGTAGCATAAACAGGACTAAAAATATGAAAGACGTTGGTCTAAAACATTAAAAAAAAAACGTGTTAACTTGGAGCTATTATGTCACATAAACTCATTAGCTACTGAACTTCACATTAGCACAATCATCTAAATCAGCCAATCATATGGCAGCAAGTCAATTAATTTAGGCATTAGGAAGATTTGAAAAAAAGTTGCCTGGTCTGTTGAGTCTAGATTTCTATTGCAATATTCAGATGGTAGGGTCACACTGGCTTGAGTCAAACGTCAGTTTGTTGTTGTTGGTGGTGTAAAGGTGTGGTTGGATATTTTCTTGGCAGACTTTGGCTCCTTAGTACCAATCTAGGGGTTTCACCCAGGCACAGTATTAGGCAAATATGGATTTTTTTTAGAAGTGAGAATCAAGTAAAGCTACTGGAGTACCTACTCAAGTAAGTACTTCTGGCTACAGATGGCTCCATCCTCATTAATCAATGCTGGTTACTGGCAGTAGGAGTGCACTGGCTTATGAGTGGGCTTGTGTTTCATCTCTGGTTTGGTGTCAGTTCAATATAATAACCACCACACTGTGGAAACACATGCAGAACTGAGGAGAATGGGACCCATATAAAAAGTCTACGATAGGCTATGCTTCAATAAATAATAGCAAGTTTTAATTTGAAGTTTTAATCAGTTTTAAGATCAAGTTTTTGTCTCCAAGAACCGGTCAAAGAGTCCATTCTCTCTGGGAAGACAATGATGAGGTAGCTTTGGTTCGCACACATGAAACGTGCCACAAATCCTTGAGCAACAAATACAAAAAAAAAAAGAAAAATCTAGCATGTGAAGTAATGTATCTGGTTCCTCTCACACCTCTGCACAGGTGGCTAATAACGGTGTGCAGTGGGTGTGAGTGTCAAAATCTATAGATAATGGCAGAAGCTCCCTATAAAACACTGGAAACGAGCGGGGGATTTCTGATGTTACGATCAAACATGTAATTTTGACAGACCATAAACCCATCTTAGAAATGATGGATAACTCTGCTCACTAATTCGCAGCAGATCAACAAACTCACTTCCATGTCACCTTGATGACCTAGTGAATTTTTTTATTGCCAATGAAAGAAGCATTAGGTGGGCTCGTTCTCCACACACAGTTACATCATTGTCCTTTAATACTTCCCTGTTTTCCCATCTGTACAAAATAAAAGAAATTGCTATTTTTTCTTGGGTGCTGTGCAGCACATTCCCCAGTCTGCCCCTCCACAGCCTGTACCAGTGCAGGCCCAGCCATGGCCAACGTGTGCCCAGATGAGATAACTCAGGCAGGGGGGTGGGGGTGGGAGGGGGCACCAGGGAGGGCTGCCTCCTATGGAAAAGAGAGAACTTGGAGCTTGGCCAAGTCTTTCTTCCTAACCGCCTCCCGACTCACTCCTTCTGTCATGTAGCGGGCCTTATGAAACAAGTCAATACAGAGAAGAAGCAAACAAATGAGTTGGAGTGAAAGTCTGTGTGTGTGTGTGTGTGTGTGTGTGTGTGTGCGAACAGAAGCACAGAAATAGAAGAATACACACACGTGTGAAGGGGGGGAGAATTATCATGGAGAAAAGACGTGCAGTGACTTTCTTCATCAAATACTTGGCAGACGATCAGAGGAGCGGAAGCTATTGTTGGAAGACACCCTCCTCTTTCCCTGTGCACACAGGCAAACACAGTCAAACACACACACACACCCCTCAAACACACATTTCAAATGCACACATCTACTACCTTCCTCCCTCCACCCTCACTCTCCTGCTTTCAAACTTCGGTAGAGAGTTGCGTGCCACTGTCACATCTTCTTTCCAAAGTCACAATTAAAGATGCTGAATATGTGTGTGTGCTTCGGAGGGTGAGGTGGCTGCTTCGTAAAAATTTTGATTGGCAAACTTTATCTGGGGACCCCGAGGGACTGCGCAGCCACTGTAAATGATTTATCGGAAAAATGCATCCCAGAATGCTCCTCGGGGGCTCGTGCCCCGGGGCGATTATTGAATGACCTCTGAGAGCGTGACTCCCGCTAACCTTCCCGCCTGTCAACAAATTAACTTCCTTCAGGAGTGGAAAGGTACTGGGACGACCAGCTCGACAGCAGTATTCACACAGGCGGGTTCAGACACAGCGTCAGATCCAAAACAGAGCGAGAGTGTGTGAAGGGAGGAAGGCACCTTCGTTAGGAAAGGGAGGCTGTGCCTGAAGTGTTTTCTACTTTGAACCGTGTAATGTAAAATTTAAAGAAATGTGAGGGAACTTATTCTTGGCAGAAGGAGTAAGAAATACAAAGAACTCAAACAGGAAAACAGGTAAAACAGGAAAAATGGATCTCATTATCCATCTGTTTTACACATATGTTTATTCCATAACTTACAGGGAAAAAAAGTTAATCTCCATGAATTAGAAGTTAAAATATTTAACTTTACAAAGTTCAGAAAAGGTTTTGCAGTCCTATAGCTGGGACATGCATGTTTTTTTATAGCACACTTGTTGAGGCCTGTTACAAGACTAGAAGACCAGTTTGCAGCCCATTGGCAACCTTGGTTGCCAGGGCAAAATGTGCATTCCTCAACTGGTTACTGGAGATCATTGGGTGAAATTAATTGCAAAGAGACACAGGGTGTTGTACCAGGAATCTCCCTGTGATTGCTTTTGCTATGTTCAACTGTACCTTGCATGGAAGTCACTGACTTCTCTGCAAATACTCAAACTCACACTGTGTTTGCTTTCAAAATGAAAGTTGTGCTTTACCCCTGCAACCATATAAAAAAGTGCAACTTTTACTTTGAAGGCAAACAGTCTCCATTTCCAGTTTGCGTTGCACTCTTCAGTTCCATGGCAGCTGAACATAGCTTTGTTGCCAGCTGTTTGCAGGCAAGTTGGCATCTTCTATGCAATCTATAGGTGACTGCAGCAATTTACTACTCCCCAGCTGATCAGGGAACCCGCCTTTCTCCCTAGCAACCAGTGGTTACCACGGGGGTCACTAACCAGACTCTAGGCTTCCAAGACTGAGGCCTTAAACTTTAGACTTAGGTTTATGGTCAGGGGCATGGCCATTTTGAGGAGGTTGAACCTTACAAGACGCCTCCTCTAATCAGTTTTTCTGGTGTTGGTTTGTTTTGGAGCATTTGTATTGCAATTATCTGAAACTTTTGTCTTTTTGTGCCATTAATTGTCCTAACATCCAAGAAGAATTTTAGTGCATGAGATTCTGCTGTTTAATTTATATGTGTTAAGTTAGCACTAGTTAGCCAATATCCATGGTTTGTCTATATATCAAACAGTCTCAGCACACTAGCAATATGCATCTTTTATATACAGCCTTTGTTTTTTTCCTATACAAGATTCTGGTGATTGACAATAACAAAACATTCCTCATAATTTCGGAAGACAATTTTTTGTCCAATGTTATTTTACCTACCTAGTCTAAATCTCAAGGCTCCCAGTGGTCCCCCATGAAAAGCCAGTGTGAGCATATCTGTCCCCTCTGGGCCTCCATCCAAGCCAGTCGCCCATTGCAGTCCTGCCAAGCCTCCAGAACAGCGCAGGTGCTGAGCTAGTCTTAACGTGGGAGCTGAAGCTACCTCCTCTGATACGAGCGCCATATTTACAGGTGCCAAGCCCACATCAAAGCACATCAGCTCTTCCTGTCCTCCCCCTACCATGACAACAGCCCCAGCAGGGTGCCAGGCGAGGAGGGTGGCCGGCACGGGGCACGAGGCTAGGAAAGAGATCCCGCGTCGTTGGTCGTACAAGACTAAGGAGGAGTCACTTAAGCCAAGAAGCAGAGTGGTCTCAGAGGGGTGACGCGAGCAGGAGACTGGGTGAGATGACAGCGGGATTCGGGTGACTGAAAGGCGGTGCAGGCGTCCTCGTGCACATTCATACACGCAGGTATCAGCCCAGGACTCCTCTCTGAATCCCTGAGGCCCTGCAGGTAACTCCACTGTTAGGACCTGGTAGGGCTGGAGCAGGCTGAAGCGGCAGTCCAGGGGGTTGCCTTCAGTGCGGACTGAGCTTAGGACCTGAAGGAGAAAAAAGGTAGAGAGGACAAGGGAACAACTTCAGAAATAATGGCATGAAGAGAAATTTCGAAGTTGAAGAAAAATGATCTTGTAATCTTGTTTTGCACGGCTATATCCTGGCATGTAATGTTTCCACAGGAAATGGAAGAATGTGTGAAGGATCGTGGTTGTCTGTTGATCTGAATCTACGTCTGTCTACAGACATCCCTGGTGAAGTCTTCACAGTTTGGTCTGGCAATTTCCTTTCTGAGATGGAATCCACATATGAAAATTAAGTACACATATTCACAGAGAATGATTTGTAATAATAATTTGCTTGACCCAAGATGCCTCATTTGCTGTTCAAACTTTCTGTTTACAAGAGGCAGCCAATCAGAAGACAATTGGATTTAAATCGGCACGTTTCAGACCGGACATGAACTGTAGGGGGCCACCAAGGCCCAGTATGAGGAAAGGATTATTTTAAACAGCGAATCAAGCAAAGCTACTGTAATAAAGAGCAAGAAGAGCAATGTGGAGTTTGAAATCAACATAGTCCTCCGTCCTGATACAGGCATGCCAGCATACTGAAACAAGATTTGAAGGATGATGTCTTCTTTCAGTGTCGAGGAACAAAAACATTACTGTAAACTTTAGGGGAAGAGGATGGAAAAAATACTTCCTGCAATTACAATCATGTCTCTGCATCTAGATCAAGTGTATTTTAAAAAATGTTTTTATTAGTCTGTATTCGTCATCATAGATCTTGTAATTTCTGTTGTTGTTTTAACATGCTCTTCAACTTGAAACCTGTTTTGTGCTGCAGCTGTTATTGAACTAACCTGTTTTGGAATAAAACGGCGGAGACAAAGACAGAACACGTGAGAGAAAGACAGAAATGAGTCATGCCGTGGCAGCAGCCCCAAACCCCCTGGAGATGGAAGAAATGGAGCCTTCCATATTGCTCATAAACACCCAGCTGTCAATCAAGACAGCTAATGATAAGAGCTCTATTTTAACTCAAGGTCAACATCATCTTCTCCCTAAGCATGCCATGGCTTGGCACATAATGATAAACAACCTCCTCTGTTTACCTGTGTGAGGAGCCAAGAGCTCAGCAATAGACATGGCAAATGACAAGAAAAGGAGCCCTTTTCACTGGATACATGAAGAAATCTTGAATTTTTTTGACCAAATGGTCAAATGCAAAACGTAGATTATTTCTGCCTGGCCTACAACCAGTTTGCGTGGGTCCTGCTATGCAAACAAGCACTGACATTGAGGGAGACAGGCCGTGTCACGGGTGGTAGTGTCGATAAACACCCACAAGAAACCTGGAACAGTACGTGGATGACAGGAGAACACAGGCTGTACTGAACATCAGTCCAACAGTTACACAGTCACTAAAAGAGCTTTTTAGGAAGGATTTCACCTTACCAAAGCCTCTATCAGAGCCCTGCATTGACCGTGGCAGCTTTGGCTAAATGAGCCCATTTCTTTTCGCCGTGTAGACAGAAAGAAGGATCGGCTGCCTGCCTGCCTGCCTTCCTTTCCTTTTGCAAAGCTGCTCGGCCCAGTTTTTTGGCAGGCATTGCCAAAAAGGGACTTAGAGGGAGGAAGGCAGGGTTTTTTTGCCTGCCCATGGTCTACAGCAGGAGAGAAGCAGATGACTGTCCTCCTGAAAGCTTTTTTCCTCCCTATAATCCCCCAGAGCTAGCTCCTGCTGCACCCCAGGGGGTGGGTGCTGCGTGTGAATGTGTGTGTTTATTTGAAGCAGCAGGGTAGAGGGGCTCAATTCATGTAAAAGGTGGTGTATCCTGGGGCTGGTGCAGTTCTCTGGATAGCTTAATTTCTGCAAAGTGACACATGCGTGAAAATAAACTAGCACACAAATGCATAGCAGGTGAGGGTCCATCGTATTCACCCTACAGAACACTGGACTCATAAGACCTTCCTCAGTGCCACAAACCGTGACACCCCCCACCCCTCAACCACATCTCATCCTTTCAGCTTTTCATCGCATGCCCGGCTTGCTAGTGCCCGCTGCCTGCTGTGAGCCTGCATGCCACCATGGCACCATCGGGGGGTTGAGGTGCAGCTGACTCAGCTCTGTTTCACCTGACAGATGACCCTCCAAGAACAGGGATCAGAGGGCAGAGGCAGCTAAAGTTCTGAGCCAACAAATAAATACTACATGGATGGTTTCAACCTGCAGCAGCCAATATTTACAGGATTTTTAAAAATGTACAATATGCACAAAAAACATATATGACGTGAGAAAACAACAGCATGTTCAACCCAATTTGGGATTTTCATAACACAGCTGATGATCATTGCTTTATTACACTCTCAGCCCCTCTATAAATATTTCTGACCAACATTATTCACAGTTTAAATATTAAACCAACTTTAGCACCATTGCACATAATATTCATCATCTAATCCTGCTCTGTGGCACATTTAATTCAGAATTGGTATCAAGAAAGTAAAGGAAAAAGATTAAAGTCACTAGAAAAGTGGATTATGGAAGTCAGAATCCAGGCTACTGAACTGACTAGTGTTTCAATAGAGACAGTGACTGTGAAAAGTCCCTGAGTCCATCAATCCATGAGTGGCTGCAGGTCATAATCCCATAACCCCCCTCACCAATAAAAATATTCAAGTTATTTAAGACAGTAGTCCCCAACCTTTTTTGTGCCACGGACCGGTTTATGTCCGACAATATTTTCCAAGGACCGCCCTTTAAGGTGTCGCGGATAAATACAACAAAATAAAACCAGTAACGGTACCAAAAAAAAAGAAGATTTATTCATAACACACGGGAAAAGCCCCAGGGAAACCGAGTTAGCGATTAAAAAAAATAACACTAGTGTTAAAAAAAATAACACTAAAAACTGTTAGAAACCCTGAAAACCATGAATTTCACTCCCAAGCGTCAACTCTCGTGGCCCAATACCAAACGACTCACGGACCGGTACCAGGCCGTGGCCCGGGGGTTGGGGACTGCTGATTTAAGAAGTTCAAAAAACACAAAGATCGAGAAGAAGTGACAATCCTGAACAGTTGACTGCTGAAGTGAGCAGATGATGGCTCCATTAAACTGTAGGAGGTGATTTGCTGCCACAGTGTGAGCCCACTATTCCCCTAAGATACAAAGATGCTCTAAGTTTAGGTTCATCACACGATCACGGTCTCTCTATTTGAGTGGTCTCATCCATTTTCCCAATCTTAATGTGATGCATATGCTACGACCTCAAACCAGTTGGACACCTCAAGGAGATTTTTGGCTGATTTGTTGAGAGTGCATCATTGGTACATTCATCAAAACATCAAGGGGGTAGCATCTCTTGGAAGAATGGTCTTCCATCCCTGTTTGGTTATATATCTGTCACTCTTTTGTATTTCATCTGGTTACAATGAGTATTCTCATGCTCTGGAGTGCCGTCATTTCACCATTTCACTTTTTTATGCATTGACCTTTGTATTTAACTATGTTGTATTTACTGCCCTTAAGTATAATAGTACAACATGCGTCAAATATTTTAGTGGATGCATTTGCTAGTGCTAAAAGCGACATTCAGTGCCAGAAGCATCCACACTCCTACAGCCAGTGTAGTTGCATTGTAACTCCAGGTCATCTTTAAGTCGAAGGTACGCTTCATATTCCTTCATCTGGACTGAGCAAAGTCAAGCAAAATGTCCCTGAAGGCAACACAACTGATTAGGAGATTTATGAAAATTCAAGACTTGCAGGGTTATGGAGGTTTCTGCCTTTCAGGGCCAAAATATAATCTTGAAATGCTAACATTACTCTAAAGACCAGAAAGGAAGAAAGACAAACGATAAAACTGTTTACCTGCAGTTGGCTGTGTGATCTCTACAATAAGATGTAGGTGATGTGTTACTCTTTAGATTTTAGACAGACTTAGCATAGCACAGCAAATATTTACAAATCACTGGGACTTAATCTCATCATTTACAAAGCCAAATCTAACTACTTTCTTGTTTTTAAAGCACCCCTTTTCACCTCTTTTAACAAGCTGCTACAATTTATGCCCTTAAACAACAATCAACCTGTAAAAAAGGTGTAGAGATGTGTCGTAATGTGTCCAGAAAAGCAAAGCTTTGTTTGCCTGTGAACTCTTCAGAGTATATTGTGGCATGGGAATGTACAGCATTCCCTGATTCTGGGAGCATAAAATAAAAAATGATGAATCAGGTCAAGAATGAGAGTGAGCAAGTGAGTGAACAGATGTGAAAAAGAGAGACAGAGAAAAGGGGATGCAGACAGAAATATGCAGTAAAGATGATGAGAAAGAGTGGAAATGGAAAAGAATAAAGAGAGGAGAAAGATGCAAAGAGAGCAGAGACAGGGAGAGAGGGAGACAGAGAGAGAGAGAGAGAAAGAAAGACTTCTAGTAAGTAGCTTTCTCCTGGTTATTGGTTTCAGTGACTGGTCAAAACTATTCTTCTCCATTCTTCTCCTCTCTCTCTCTCACCGGCACCTTTTTTCCCCTTCCATGGCGTGAAAGATAAAGCGGACGGGCCCAACTGTGTGGCTGGCCCTTGTTCACAGCAGTGGCCTTTTGAAGCCAATTTTCCAGCTCACGGAGCAGAGAAAGACAGGGAGAGACGGATAGAGAGAGACGGAGGGACTTGGAGGAGAGTCGAGGGATGAGGGGTGTTTGGGGAGGCGGAGGGGGGATAGCTGGGTGGGACTGGGGAAGTTTTAGGTATGTGATTTGGGGTTAGAGTTGAAGTACTGATGTGAGAAAATGCACAGGCACAGCGGGATTACGAACCAAAATATTCCTCATACCTTCCCCGGCTGAAAATAACGGAGGGAATATCATTCACTGGACGCAAAACTGTACCAGCAGTGCTTCCAGTGTGATGTTTAAAAAGCAGCGGAGCTTGGGGGTAAATCGACACTTTGGATTCAGCACCAGACCCTTTCATGGTACAAATTATTTTGCAGTGCATTTCTGAAACATGTGCTTTAATTCTTCATATTAAGACTGCAGCTTTTAATGTTTAAGGAGCAAGTCTTGCCAGCAATCTTGCTTCAAAAGCACCCTTACTCTTCATCACAGTGTTCTTGAAGTGAAGAATAAATAAAATATAGATTAGAAATTATTTAATTTCTATGAAATTTTTTTTCCTGTACTCTTAAGTCAAAAAATAATTAAAAGACAGCACAAATCAACAAACAAATGCAGATCAAACAACTACAGACTGTTTGGTGACAGATAACAGGATAGACACACTGTTAAAAAAAAGTGTTTGCAAACAACCGGGAAAAAAAAGCAAAAGCAAACAAAACATTCATCTCACTTCATTTAAGATTATTAAATTCCAGGAAATGGCTGGTTTATGTGTGTTTGTTTGGAGGGGGAGGGTGTATAAAGCATGAAGGAAGGATCATTAAAAATGTTAACTGGCTCCTGCATAAAAACCAACTGTGTATGTTTTCCTCGCTTTACACCCCCCCCACGTTCCGTGGCTCCACTTATCAGCATGAGGAGGGAGGAGGTGGCGAGGGGGGTATACGAATTAAGACCACATAGGGAAAGAAATCAGACTTTTTTAAATGCCGAGAGACTGGCTAGAAAATTGGCTTAGTGCGGCAGATAGCGAACTGAACAAAAGGAACATATATATGAGCTTGAAGTGATTGAAGTAGCTGGCGTCGCCCGATGTGTGCCCAGCATTTGATTCCCGCTACGGCTCTTACATAAACTGCTCGCTTAATTTCACACCGCGCATCTGAAAAATGACAACAAACGCTTTCATTAGAGAGCGATGGCGCAGCCCCATGAAGAGACTTTAATGTTCTTGAAGCGAGGAGGAAGGAAGGAGGAGAAGGATGAGAGGAGGGGGGTGTTGAAGGAGACACAGAGACTAAACTAGGTGAAGGAGTGTGATAAATGTGGCGAGCGTTCCAAAAACAAGAAGAAAAACCAGCAAACAGCATCTGCTTTGATTATTTCAATATTCATGTACCCCCCCCCCCCCCCACACACACCTCCAATTCCTCCCTCTTTCTCTGCTGCGTGAATTTGTTTTCCTAGCATGCGATTGGTAACGCTCATCTTTCCTCCTTCTCCCTTCTCTCTTTGGTGTGGCGAATATTTTGCATATGCTTACTGAGGTACACGTACCGGGGTTAGAGTTAAGCCCGGTTTGGTAATTTGGGATCTTTCATCTGCTTTCGGCGCGAGGCCAATCCTACACTGACACAGAATCGGGTCATGGGTAGGGTTTTTGCCATAGGCCACGAGGATGTGCGTTTCAGCCCGTGCGTGAATGTGTGGGCGTTCTCCTTCACGCTGTACCACAGCTTAGCTCTCTTGCTTATTTCATATGGTGATGCATGAAGGTGCAACACAGAGGTACCACCCTTGAGGTGACTAACACACCATCCCCAATCCCATCCAGGATAACGCAGGTCTCTCCTCAAATTCAGCAGCTTTGTTGCCCCTTTTTCCCTCGCTGGTGTCTGGTGAGTGTGTCTGCGAGCCTCCCTGTGTGTGTGAAACTATAAAAATATATGGGAGGACTTTGTGTTACTGACACTAGGGGCTTCAAATAAAGACTGAAAAGTATTTTATAAGTATTTACTATATTTCATTATGTGTTATTGTAACTAAAATTCAACTTGGCTTGTCCTCTAAAAATTCCTAGTTCAATAATGAGAGCATCCATCCTTGCCAAACCATCAGCTACCATTATACAAAATCCATCGTGAACACTTAGGAAGTATGAGGATTTCTGCACTGATTAATCAATCTTCATCTAAGTCATGAACAGATGGACTTAATCAATCACACTTTAGGCTTTAAGAAAACATGAATGTCTTTGCAACTTATTTCAAAGCTACTTGTAGTCAGGTAATTTAAATAAGGAGTTAAGGTAAAAGACATATGTGGTTTGTAGAGGTGAACAGATTCTTTTATAGAGAGATTCTAGGTGCAGCTAATTGGTGTCAGGTGTCAGGGTGGGGGTCTCAGGATCACATCTCCGATTTGATTCTGTTGGCTTTGTTTGGTGACTTCCAGCTTACACCTGATTGGTTTGCTGGTGGTGAAGTGGCGGGGATGACAATTAGCACCTCAAGTCTGAAGTGAGGGAAGGCTGTAGGTGCTCTCTGCAGATTGGGAGCAGTTGTTGCTTCAAGTGGAGGATGTTAAGCATCTATTCCTAAGTGGGGGAAGAGTACTGAGGTTTTGCAAACACATGACCACTAACCATGTGATCTTAGTTTGTCCATCATTTTGGGCATGTGACAATCATGGTAGGGTCAAATGACTAAGCTCCTAATCACACAGGCCTAGAAACTGGTCAGTGACTCTCTGGCAACCACTGGTGACTAGGGAAAAATGTGTACTCCTCAGCCAGTCAGGAAAAATCTCCTTGCAATTTCTTTGGTTGCTATTGCTGCATTTGCCTGTAGTTTGCATGGGAGATTCTGCTTTGTCTACAACCACTTGTTTACTCTCTGACAGGCAGTGAAACTGTGACACAAACAATCTGCCTTCAAAGTAAAAGTTGTGTCTTGGCATTGCAAACATTTTCTGGTTTGCATCGCCCTTTCCAAGTAGTCAGCAAATGTTTGCACATATGTCGATATCCTGCGTGCAAAGCACAGGAAGCCGCTGCAATCTGTTAGCAACCAAAGCAATAAAAACAATGTTTTTCTCAGCACTGTTTGCAACAGCCAGCAACCTCCAGGAACCATTCGCCAACCAGTTGTGGGATATACATTTCACGCTCATGACCAGTGATTGTATCAGATCCAATATGTTGGACAACTATAGCAAGACTCTATAACAGGAGACTGAAATATGGATTGTCTGCAGCAGTGCGGCTGCTGCACCAATCTATTGTAGTGAAGAGAGCTGAGAGAGAAGGTGAAGGTGTAGATTTTCTGGTTGTTCCCACCAGGGTCATGTGCTGTGGGCAGTGACTGAAAGATGAGACAGCATATAAAAGCGCACACAGCTTTAGATTTTGCACCAGGAGCTTGTTCTTTCAGGAGGAACTCAGAATATAACTGTGACCACAGGTCAAAACAAACCAGCTAAATGCCTCCTAGGTGAGGTGGATTGTGAGTGATGTCACTGCTCAAATCCGCCAGCCATGTCAATCTCAGTCATCAATTAAGATGCTTGAATTGCTCCACATGGAGTAGGAGCTTTCTTCCCAAGAAAACGATGGGAGTAATCATTTTCTGTAAATGTATTCACACACAAGCCTGATATACCCACAGTAACCTCAAAAGCAACCAAGACCAATTCATTAACCCTCTCCAAACCAGTAAAACGTTGGAATGAGCAAAGACCATTACCGCTCTGGTTTCCCTGTAGGTAAATGTTTTCATTCCACAACCTTTTCCCCTGTTTTAATGAATACAGGGTTTGTTCGACTGCTTACATGTGGTGTTTATTGGAACCTTTATTAAGGTCTTAAAATCCAAACAAGACGTTTAAAGTTTTGAGCTGTTTCACTAAACCTTTATCATAGAATTTTGACAAGTAGTATTAGGAAATGCACAGGTGGAAATTACTCATTATCCCTGTGTTTAATGTAGCCATCATAAGTATACCTGTGCTATGCTCTGTGTGTGTGTGCATGTGTACCTTCAGGCCTTCAGCAGGTGAGCAGCTGATCAGGACAAGGTTATTCCTGTGTGTATCTGTGGGAGTCCAGGGCCATAGCTCCTCACTGGACTCATCCTGGTTCCACCAGCAGAGCACCACATCCTGGACACTGTTGAGACCTACATGTCTGTGGAGCCTACGACCACACCCGCCCAACTCCACACACACCACCTGGACACAAAAATACAAAATAGTGAAAATGGGCAATTAAAATAGTAGGAAGACAGAGATTCTTGGAGTTAGAACATATTTTATGAAGAATGGGAAAGATATGCGAGTATCTCAGTGTTTCGCTCATTTGGATTCACCTTCCTGGCCTGTTTTAAAACCCGAGGGCTCTGACACTTTCACGGCTGGAGCCCCTGGTGCCTCTGCTGTCCTTCCCCCATCCTGTTTTTGTTGATGTCTAAGGTTGTTTTTTCATCTTCCATTATTAATGTCTGTGTGCGTTTTGTTCTGTCGGGCTTGTTGTTTTAGTGATGTGCATATTTTTTGGGAAGGTCCGCCACGCTCTACGGGCCACAACAAAGAGACGCACAGTAATGAGCTCTCGTGGCGCTTGGGGGGTGGGCGGGTTACACACATTCACACAGACACACAAGTAGACACACATACATAAATATGTGCATGTATGTATACAATCATTGATTTATAAAGTAAACAAACACTCTCGGATAGACACACAAAGTGCAGGCACACACGCACACACGCACACACACACACACACACACACACACACACACACACAGCCCCATATTCATACATTCTTTATCTCCAGCCATACTCACGAACACAAGGAACCAGAGTCAATGGCTAATACGCACACATTAAGAGACACACACACATCCATGACCTCTGTCACTCTGCAGAAGAATGGCCAAAACCTGATAGGTAGAGAGAGGACAGAGGTGAAGGAGGCAAAAGAGAGAGGAATAAATGGTGATAATGAATTAAAAAAGCTGATTGTTTGGGTTTGGAGAGAGGGTTAAGAAAGGCAAGTGAGGTGAAAGCTGTTGTCATGCACTATAGCTTCGGGGAAATGAGAATTGAGGAATAAAATACAAGCTTGAATTAATGAATGAGTGAAGGACGAAACAAAAAAGTGCACATGAAGAGGTTAAAAAGAAATCCAGATTAATTAGATCAGTATCAGTAATAGATCAATGAGAGGTTTGTGCCAAAATAAATGTTTGAAACCTAGGAAAAGAGCAGTTGTAACATCAAAATCCCCCTAAAAGGGCATCAGCAGGAATTTGGGAATATGTCTTTAGAAAATCAATTACTAAAAACATGTCTCAACAAAACAAAATGGTCTAAAAGTCCCAGAACATGCAGAAATTAGTAATTCAACAAGCTGTACTGTATGAGTGGAGCAGATTTGAGAGTCAGTGGTCCATGTCTGCCCTCCTTGCCCCCTCGGGGGGGAAATTTGCTTTGGACACAGAATACGCCTGAAAATGATGGAGCTACATCCGATGATAAAGGGAACAAAGAGTTGCCCCAAACAGCTGAACGGGAGATCACTGACAGATTAGAAATGGAAAAGAAAAAATAAAATCTGAAAATCACTGGGTTAATAACACACTCTATCTCTACCCCCCGTATGTCCCCTCCATCCCTACCCATCTCTTCGCTCTTCTAGGTTTTTTTTTTTCTGCTGGCGTTTGCTGGTCAGCAATAATCAAAAACCACTTTCTGTGGGCCGGATTAGTTTAGCCCCCCCTCAACGCCCCCTACTCTCCCTTCTCCAGCTTAGCCCACTGGACCAGGGCGGCGTGTACGCGTGTGCGTGTGTGTTGTAGGGGATGGGCAGCTGGGCATGTGTGTACACATGTGTGTACTGGTCGCAGGTTGCATGCATGCATGTGCACATGCATTGACAGAGGTGTGTTGGATGTACAATATGGAGTGGTGGGGGTGATGCAGGGGGGTGTCTTATCAGGACTGTGCTTCTGGAGACAGACGCACAGCAGCAACGATTGCTTTTACACACACTGACACACACACACACACACACACACACACACACACACACACACACACACACACCCCTTAACAAAAGGGCCTGGCAGTAATGTGATAATGCCAGGGTTAGCAGTTAGCCAGCTAGCAAAAGAGGACAGAGTGTAGTTTTGTTTTGTGGGAAGAACCGGCCCGCACATAATCAGGCATATTACTAACTGCTAAACCCCCCCCCCCCAAAAAAACCCCTCCAGATCAGAGGGAGCCCAATACACACCTGAATGGAGAATAATAGACAGGAACAGGGAAGTCGCAGAGCCAGAGTCAAACTGGGAACATGTGAGCTATAAAGGTTACATTCTCATGATAAAATATATATATATATTGTATTGATGTAATACTAAACTGAACCAGTTTGAGAAATATTTATGACTTTTAATCCATTTCCCACCCTTATTTTCTTGAAGTGTTTCTCTGAAAACAATTTTTCCGTTTGACTGGTCTCATATGTGCTGATTCATGTCATGTGTACAAATTGAATATTTTCCTCTTTTAAAGCATGAAAAGAGCAGTTGGTGGTGGTGTGAATCATTTCATCGTTTACATCACAGACCACAGTTGGAGGCCTACATGGGACTTCAACTGCTTTAGTCTAATTGCCTTATTAATTGTCATTAGAAACTGTGTTAGGTTTAGGTAGTAAGAGGTTTTTTGCTAGGTTCAGGATATAAAAGAACGACTTGTTTAGGTTTTATAAACTTCTCAGGTTTACAGAAACATTTTAGTTTGGCTTCAAACACAACTCCATTTTATTGGTTGCAGGGTGACACAGGTTACAGTCTGGATAAAATACATGCAAAAGACATGAAACATACTTCCCACTGAAATGCATTGCATTCAAATTCATTCTAACTTCACAAAAATGAAAGAATTTGTGTTCGTGAACACATGAACAGATTTCTTTTTTGTAACTACTTCACATTTTGCCACAAGACCAAGCGGTCAACCTTATATTTAAGAAAATGTGATGAGAAAAATATTGGATTAATGGTTTATTATTTACAGCCATTTAAATAAGATTCAATTTTCACATCTTTGTCAAAATCCATAGCGATGGTCGACAGATTACAAAAATCATGCCACTGTCCATATACATTGAGACCTGACTGGAGGAAACTATTCTTAGTGGACTTTCCAAGCCAGAGTTGGTAATTTATCTAGCTGTCACAGGGAGAAGGTCAATAACAAATCAAGGACCCAGCAGGCTCTGACCGAGCTTCAACATGTTTTTTTCTTTCCTAGCAGCATTTTCATAGTTATTTTTAATGGCATTTCCTCTCTGGTGTCCACTGAAAGGACATGTAACTGTTTTACTTAATCTCAACAAGAAAAAGTACCCTACCGAATGTGAAAATGATCCAAGAAAACACTCTGGAAGTGTTTCCCAAGCAGCGGGATACATTGAGTGCACTTTTTCTTTTTGGCCTCTGTTTTATTTTTATTTTTTTAAACACTTCTCTCTCTCCTTTTGCAGTCATCAACCTAAACACACACATGCTTAAGCACACACATTTCTCCATCAATGTGTTCTACTGTACCTTGATTTCAGAGGGTGAGAGTTTGTCTGTTCGCCTGCCAGTCTCTGGGGAGTTCTGGGTCTTTTTGTTCAGGTAGACTGCCGCCACTTGGCTCTGCTCCAGGAAGGACAGCAGAATCAGCCTATCGCTCAGCACCGCTGGCAAAGACATCGTCACACAAAATGTCATCATTCAAAACAGAACAAAAAAACCACCACAACTGTACACTATTGAGGAGAACCAGATTATTAGAGCGCAATTACAGCTTTTACTTGTAAACACATGAGAAAAATGTGGAATAATTTAGTAGCAAATCTGCATGTTATGATTCATCAAGTTTTTTTGATTGTAAATCTACAAAGTCTGCGATAGCTTCATTAAGATTCATCACTAATCACTGACAGCTGGACACATTAAGTAATAAAGACTGGGCTTCTTATGTGGAAAATATCCAGGCCTATCCTGTTAGCTTCCACACTGTTAACTCTGCAACCTGCACAGCGTCCTGGAGATCCTTTCTAAACATTATGCTCTCCTTTACACCTTAATTAAGCTTATCACCCTTCATTGGTTTCCATTAGTTTTGAGCATCTGTCTCACATCTTGTCAATAATTCTTCTTTCCTACTCTTTCCTTTTCACCTAGTCTACTCCTTTCCTATCTCCACCTTCCTGTACCCCCTCCTCCTCTGTATCTCTTCCCCTCCTGTCAGTGCACTGGAAGCTCTAAGGCCTTTTTGTGGTAGAAGAACACACTTGATCCTGTTCAACTCTTCAGGAGCTGCATGGAAACGCTGATTAGCAATTAAGCCCCCCTCTCCTTCAAATTAATCTGTTTATGAAACCAATTAAATGGAAAGGGTGGGGGGGTGGGGGGGTTGTTACACATGCAGGATATCTGCTGCTTTGAGTTGAACGAGTAAGGCTGCACCCCGAGATTCAGAAATCTAACCAGCAATTAATCATGGTATGTGTGTATTTATAAACATAGGGTATTGGTACGATTACACGTCAAATTATCCTGTTGTGTGAAAATTTCAAATTAATATGCAAATATTCACGTGCGAAGAGAAATGCAGAAAAACTAGCATTTTAAATCAGGTCAAGTGAGTCAGGTTGTCCTCATGTTGAAGTTGGATTATAAAGCATTCGTAACTAAAACTGGTTCAAGGCTTAAACCATTAAAAAACAAAACAACAACAAAAAAAATCCAGCCATTAACGATGCCTTAGCTTTACAAAACAACATTTAATGCAGTAGTAAGCGTCTTTGTAATAGATTACAGACAAATCGAGTTAAATGCAGTTTAGTATTGATCTCGATGGGTGTCTATAAACGGGATTAAGATTAATCCCATTCATTTCCAAATGAAGGAAGGGATGTGAACCCAGGCTGTGGCCCAATCTGGGACCAGGTGGCTGATTTGGCATTAAGAACTAGACCTTCATGACCCACCCGTGAACACCCCAGACGCACACACATTTTATACACATTCAAATCTACTATCGCAGACACACGCACGGATAGCTACAAATACATTCATACAGACCAGCCTGCAACCACAGTTTATGCATGCATTTCTACACTCAGTAACACATGTAGAAATGCATTCACGCCCACATGCATACAGCAAAGCTAACACATGGCCTCACCGAACATACTTAGACAAAATGCACACACACACACAAACACACAGTCCCCTAAATCCATTTAATGCCATCTCCTCAGCAGCATGTTGACATAAGAGGCCAATGGGCTTAACCAAAGCACATTTAAACAGTGGTAAATGAAACCGGCTATGAAAAATCACTTAAGGATGCTTAATCGTGGAGCATATGCGCAGCTTGGCCCAGCCATCGGCCAAAGGAAGCTGCTAATACTTTGATGGTGTAAAATGTTTGTAATCTGCAGCTCTTTATGATGCAATCAGAGCTCATGGTAGGAACACTGTCGTAACCAGCATTCAGGATGCAAAGTTTAACAAAGGAGTGCGAGCAAGCTTTGTTGCTTTGTGAAATAAAAACAGACCCGGATGCAGCTGCTTCAAGTACCAAACCTCACATTTAGCTGAAACCATGCAAATCAAAGGGATTTTCGTTTGCATGCGAACACCAAAAAGCTTTTTTTCTCTCCATTTAGAAAGTTGTCCAATCCCGTTCAGACAATGAAAATGAATTCTTTGGCATTACACAGCGGCTTAGAGTTTAATTTAAGATTCGACTACAGCTGCAATATTTAGCCAATTAATTGCTTGAGTAAAAGAAAATGAAGGAAAAGTATTTTCATAATTGTCAAGCAAAATGCCAAATATTTGCTGGTTTCAGTTTCTCACAATATGAGGATTTCCTGTCTAATACATGACAGAAAATCATACACTTTGGGCTGTAAAAGGCTGGCTGCAGGAAGTTATGGTTTACTTTTAATGTGTTAAACAATTAAAACGATGAAGAAAATAATATTCACTTTAACTGATGGCGAAAAAAATATCAATATGAGAAGCAATTTAAGTAAGTTTTCAACTTATCTGACATGGCAGTAATTTAGATATTAAAAAAAAATCTAACACACTTTTACCTCACATATGTCCTTACACAACAAAAAAACAAACAAAACAAAACACAGACACACGCATATAGGAATTAAAACTGTAATTGTAAACTGTTTCAGTAACTGTACATTGTAAGTATTAGATGGTGTGATCCACTAAGGCTCTCAACTCTAATTGTCTCAGGCTAATTTAACAAGTGGCAGATGTGAGAACCTCTAACCTACTGCACCACCCTGAAAACACGCGCACACACACACACACACACACACACACACACACACACACACGCGCGCACACACACACACACACACACACTCACACACACACAATCCCCGGAACCCACCCTCTCACAACCATTACTCTAATAATTAGTGCCTCTGAGGCTTTGAATGGAGCGCAGCGGGAGATGAGTTAGTGTGTGTGTACCTGTGTGTGTGTGTGTAAATGTGAATGGACATACAGAAAGTGTTTGTTTGTCTATAAGAGGGTAAAAAAATAAAAAATGAAAAATCTGTAATTGCAAATGTATGCATATGGGGACAAGTGTGTGTATGTCTGTATGCCAGTGTGTGTGTGTGTGTGTGTTCATGTGTGCGTGTACTATGGGGGCTTTATCAAGTGTCTAGAGACCCCGGGCGGAAGTGGGGAGGGCGGTGTTATGAACAAATAATTGATACAGAAAGAAAGAAATAATTAGCAGATTTGGGCCGGTGTCCACAGCCCCTTATTCTCTCCTGCCAGGTCTGCAGAGCGAGGGAGCGCAGCGCGAGGGGGGCGGTACTCCCTGGAGGAACGCGCGATGGAGGGAAAAACACTGATGGATGCTCTTAAGGGAAGGCCCCTGGACACACACAGCACAAAAGGATTTGCCCGCAATTAGCTAGCAGAGTCGCCTTGCTCACCTGTGGCACCTGTTATGTGTGTCTGAGTTGGCGCGTGTGGCGCGAGAGAGTGTTTGCGTGACAGAGTGGCGAGGAAAGGGTAGCCGGTAGATGCATGTGGGGTGAGCAGGTGTAACCGCGGCGTCTGTGCCGCCACTGTAAGAGAAAGTGCGAGGTATAGACGTCATTGTGGTTTTTATAAAACTGAACATTTAAATGCTAATGCGTCCACATTTGTTTGTTTGTTTGTTTGTTGCTGTGGGCAGAGAGAGGTAGCCGGGCATGATGTTTGTGTCCGTAAATCTGCTTAAAGCACAGTGAACCTCTGGAATATTTAAATCACCTAAAAAACAGAATTTCTTTCAGTAAATTCAAAAATAAAAACAATACACTAGAAAGCCCTTTGTTTACAGCTATAATGGGCATGCCGGTTGCAACAGCACTAATTAACATCAGCAGCACCAAAGTAACCAATACGACAGTCAAAAATGTCTTATGATGTTTATTGTACACTAAAGGCTCTTTGAATGTCTTGGACCAGCTGATCAGGGCTGTCAAACCCAGTAGCACTAAGGGCCACTAATTAAGGGCCACAAATATATATAGCATTGAAACGCTTTAATTTAATGTAAAATGCATGTTCCACATAGCCTAAAAACCTCCAGTCAACACAAACGCTGCTCATCTTTCATGCCGTTTGGTCAAGCAAAGAAACTTCTTATTATACCTTTACAATAAAGCATATGACATACATCCAACTGTTCTTGCTTTAAATACCTGAAACATACAGCTACAATCACTGGACTAAAAAAAACAAATAAGTGTCAAACTCATTTTAATTTGAGAGCCACATGAGACCAGTAAGATTATTCACTTCTAAGCTATAATAAAAAAGAAACCTCTCCAAATTGCTCCCCTTTAATTTAGTGTAAAGGAGTTTATCTACTCATTCAATATACCATCCATTTATAAAACTAATGAGCCTGAGATGTCTTAAGAAAATGAAGTGTAATTTTAGCAATACAATACATCAGTAAGTCCGGGGCTTACACTTCAAGAAAAAAATGTGTAAAGTTACAGATTACTCTATTTTAAGTCATTCTAGTTTTACAACGGTGCCATCGTAAAAAAAAAAACAACACACAAACAAAGGGAAACATTAAGCTACTTAACTCATTTTCTACTGAGAAAAAAAGGAACTTTCAGTTATTTAATGGAATATTAGATGTAAAAAGATACCCTGCCATGTGACAGTTTATTTATTACTTACTCTCTTTAGTGCAGTATGGCAGGCGATGGATGATGTTTTTAAACGGACTAAACTTCTGACTAAAAAAGTTCAGGCTCTCTTGATGTGGCCCATTTGACAGGACAAATACAGTGAAAAGTCCAAATTTAGACCAAAATTGCATGTTTGCACTTTTCACATTTTAAAAATGCAGTCCTAAAGTCTGTCTATTAAAGTAGCCTGATTTTAAAGGGGGGCTTAAGTATATTGTTATGTTATTATGTCAATGTGCTTTTACAACTAACCATCCGTCACAGTGCTGGCTGGTAGTCGGCCCACTAATGTACGGTCTATACACACTTGTTCGAGCTGAGGTCCTTGTACAGTCAGGGTCACCAGCACTCCACTGCTGAGCATGACCTGCAGGATAGCACACACAAAAACAGAAACCTCAGAATGACTACAGCTAAAAGAGATTTAGTCTAGTATCTCTATTACGCCATTCAACAATGAGCAGCTCCTTTGTTGAGTTTGAAGCCCATTTAATGTCAGAGATAATGTACAAGGTGTGCACCTATGAGCAGGAAGTGTAACATCACAATTAAAATCCAACAGGTAACTTGGCAAGAACTTTAATGTGGAAACGTGAAGGATGCATTGCATAAAACAGCGAAAATGGACTTCTAATGATGTAGAAGACATCACATATGAAGTTTATCATCTGAAATTAAACCAGGTAATTTTTTTATCCCTTGCAGCCCATCCTAAATGTAATCAAGACATAAAGAAGACAAGAAATGCGTGGCTCCAAAGGAGATGTGCAGCTCTACGTGCTCCTACTACAACCCAAGGATGATGATACTAAACAAAACAGCAGCTTCTGGCTTCAATTCATGTTCATAAGAACCTGGGAAAAATGAACTTGAATAAAATACAGTTTATTTATCCTTGTTATGATTGCTGGCATAGTTTGAATTTTTTTACTCTTTAGATTAGCATTAACATTAGAAATATGTCTAGTGTGAGTCTTTCTAGCTCATATCAAGAAAGAGAGAAAATACTAAAGGAAATCATTTTTCTTTTATAAATCGAGAGTCCTAAAGAGGGACTTGTAGGTTAGATAGTAAAGAAATTTGGGGATTTTTCTGTGTTAATCTTAGGAAAATAAAACTAATATACCTTTAATACAAGTGTAATTTCTAAAGAAATTAGCTTAACTCTCAGATTCACTATTCATTACAACTTGGGGTTAAATAAATTATCCTGCTCAGGGATGACACAATAAACAAATCCACATATTACTAACATTTAGAAAACAAGAAACTTGCTTTTACCAGGATTAGCAACATGTAAATCAGCCTTAGGGATTTTTAAAAATGCCATGTTGTAATTATACTGATATTGTTTGAGATGAACTAGTAAGTGGTAGTATAATAAAGAGAAACTCTTGATACTTCACCCACAAAGACATATCTGAGTGTATGTGTGTGTATCTCTACTTCCACACAGTAGGTCTTGGGCTTAGGAGGGTGTATACCTGGCAGCAGTGCTTGTTTCTCCATCTGGTGTGAATGCAGGTGTTGGTCTGCAACAGTTCCTGAATGAGCACGATGGACAAACGGAGAGAAAGACAAAGAGACAGAGGTGAACCAAGTAACGCAACAAAAGTGAGCTGAGACCAGACAGGTGCTTTAGACAGAGTGGGAAATTAAACAGCAAAAAATATGTCTGTGTAAGTGTCTGGAGTCACAATTCACTAACTTTCTAATGCATAAATTGTCTTGGTAGCACACAGTACCAGGCAACTGCCACCACAGGGGGTCACTGCAGCAGTTCCTGCTCATGAAGAGGTGGAAGAGGGTTGAGAAAGGGGTGCAGGTAACAACTGTGTGTGTGTGTGTGTGTGTGTGTGTGTGTGTGTGTGTGTGTGTGTGTGTGTGTGTGTGTGTGTGTGTGTGTGTGTGTGTGTGTGTGTGTGTGTGTAAGGTCAGTCATTCCTGCCACATTCCAAACCCAGCTGGGGTGATTGGATGGGAGGAGAGAGGGACGGAAAAGGAGGCGGAGGGTGGGGTGTGGAGGTGAGCTGGGGTGTTTCTAGTTTCAGACAATGGTTACGGGTGAGAGGCGGGAGGTGGATGGGTGGGGAAAGTGTGTGTGTGCGCATCTGTGTGTGTGACAGCCACAGACAGGTTCCAGGAAACAAAGCTAGGTCTGTACTGCTACAAGTACAGGGGGGGAGAAGGGAGGGGGGTAAGAGAGTGAGGGGAAGAAGGAGGAAGAGGAGGGATGAGGGGGCTGCAGGCAGCCCCCTGATCCCCTCAAATATCCCCCTCGATGACAGAGCTCGGCCGAAAGAGAGGTGATGAGAGAGAAGAGGGAGAGAGGAGAACAAACGGGAACGACAGGGAGAGTGAAGGGAGAGGGAGAAAAGAGAAAATGCCCCTATTTGTTAATCAATCGGCCGTTTCGGAAAGGGAAAACTCCAAAAATCCCCAGAGGGAGGAAGAAGATGGGGGGCATCCAGGAGGGATGGTGTTGATGGTGGTGGTGAAGTTGGTGGTGGGGGGGGGCTACTGAAAAGAGGAGGCGGGTACCTCCAACTCCTTCAGCGAATCGCGTAGCTTTTCTGGTCGGCGGTTCCTGGGAGTCCACGAATAGCCTCGAGCTACAGAGGAAAAACACAAGAAGAGCCGGGAGATCATGTGACTTAACTTTTTAACACAGACACGGACATTTCTTAAAAAGCCACTCATGGGAATTGAGAAGAATGTGGCACCCAAAACCCGAAAATGATAAAAGTTAATATCTTGGGTGAGATCTGAGTGTGAGAAGAGACGACATGAGGAATGAAGGCCAGGTGGAATGAGGAGATGTAGGTAGATGAGGCAGGCGGTCCACATGCCAGTGATTGTGTTTGTGAATGCATACAGAGAGAGTTGCTGCACTACTTCAAGACAATTAATGTCTTAGTTTAAAAACAAAAAGAAAACTCCAATAACTATTAAGTTTTTTTTTAACACGTTTATTAATGTTTGCACATTACGGATGTACAAAAAAAGAAGAAAAGTTTTTTAAAAACACCAAACACATACATTGGAACACTGGGAATGATTCCATAGGCAGTCATTTAATCAGTAATGACTTATTAGTTTATCTGTTGCACCAATAACCAATCATTTGAACAGTCAGTTTAGTCTATTTCCTTCTAATTGGTCCCTTTTTTGTTTGAATACAGTTGTTTGTATACAATTTTCTCTAGGTGTGATCCATTTTCTAATTCCTTTACCAACCTATCAAACATCAGATTTCCAGGATTGTAGCATAATTGTCTTTGCTAACAGTGCAGACAGCGAGATGAACCTCCACGTGATTCAACCACAAATATGGTTTGAGGAGGCAATGGGGAACTCCTTACTGAAAGCTTTGGCAATAAACCCGACCTTACCTCAGGAAGTTTGTAATCTACTGCACTGAAAGAACTAAAGACAGAGTTATTTGCTCTGCTAAGTAATCTAGTGGGAGAAAAGTACAACGTGTGGACACATTTGAGTTGTTCTACAGCATTTACCGTGGTGCAGATGTGTGATGGTTAGCACTCAGCCAGAAGGGTCCTGGTCTGAGTCAGTTGAAGCCTTTCTATGTGGAGATTTACATGTTATTAATGCCTGCAGCTTCATTGTACAGCCAAAAAAAATGTATCCAGGTTGACTTGTGAGTCTAAATTAGCTGTAGTTGTAGCAATTAACTGCACAGAATAAGAACTTTTTTATTACGTATGTGAAAAGGGTGTTATAAATATGGCACACAGTGTAAAGCACTTTGTTTATTCAATAAGATGGGTAAACGAACCCCATCTGAAGTAGGGGCACCTTACGCTTAATTTATACTTCTATTCTAAATCTATGGTGTCCCTGCATTGTTGTGCTATTTCGCCACCAAAACACTAGTTGAAAGAGTTTCTCTTCTTGAGTTGATCCATTCTCTTCTAGTAAACTTAAGAAATGGGAGCAGAAGAGGAAGTAGCCAAAAATGCATAGGTGGAAATGACAGCACTGAACAGAACAGTCAGAGTTTTTCAGACCCCCTGAAGAAGATTGGCTTAATAGCCAATGATAAAACTGGTTAATTAGGCGTTTATGGATTTACTTTGCATATTTTATACAAATAGGGCACTAATGACATCTCATCTTAAATGTAACACTTTATAATACCTAAAATACATTAAAAATGTAAATTGATAATAAACTTTCGTAATTTTTTCATTTTACTTTTAACAATGATATAATTGATTAGGTTATAATATATGCTTATTGTGATATATAAAGAAAGTAGCTTTTTGTACAACTACATTATGCATTTTTAATGATTGCAAATAAAAAGTTTCTTTAATAATTAGTAACTTCCAGAGTGTCAAAGCATGTACTAGAAGCAGAAGTATTTCAACTTTTTCCTAAACCTACACAAGTAAATAGAAAAAGGACTGTTCAGTGTTTTTAATCTATACCTTTAATAAAGGCTTTCTAACCATAACTCACACACACTCAAACTCTGACGGATGCACTGGGGTCAATTTGTGATTCGCTTCCAACTAGGGCTGCCACAAACGATTATTTTGATAGTCGACTAGTCACCGATTATTTTTGCGATTAGTCGACTAATCAGATCATGCATCCATTGGATGTAAAACGTACAGCTTATTTCACCAGCATGCATCTGCTCTTAAATAACTATCATTAGCTTACAGCTTTAAGTGTTTAAGGTATGTGCTAACTAAAATTAAAGACAAGATGATACGTTTATTAAATTTTAATGACATTTGTAGTTTGTTTGGTGGAGTTTAAAAAACTCAGCCGTCTGCTCCTTGCTATCTAAAATATAACAGGACACCGGAGTACTTTCTCGAGCATCTCACACTTCTGATAATCAGTTGTCTGCTTGATGTTTATTCAGCTGTGTAAAACTATAACTTTAATCTCAGCCAACCCGATTTACTCAGGAACAAATAAAATACTAAAAAAGCCAAACAATATCATTTTTAAGTTATCTAAGTGACTTATATATCGTGTTTAACCTGAGTAGCGAAGACGGCGGTGGGTTTGAAAACGATTTGCCGGGAGTCCGGTGTTCTCACCGGCTCTAGTGAGCCGTCAACCCCGGCTAGCTATCAAGCTAGTGGGTAACAGACGTCTCAGAAAACGTCGGAGCGCTTTTGAAAATATGTGGTGTCTTGATAAACTGAGCAGATATTTGAGGTTTACACAGCTACATTCTCGCCTGAAAATATGTTAAACGTTTATCTTGTGACCCAGAAAGAATAATAAGAGTGATATTAAAACTAACTAGCTGCCGCCATTGTTGAAAACTGAGCAGGGCCGCGCTATGAATTCTGGGACACAGCTTCTTCTTCTTCGGGGTTTAACGGCAGCTGGCATCCTTGTACATGCAGTGCTGCCATCTTCTGTTTCAGTCCGTCATTACACCCTTAAATCCTACTTCTGCGTCTTTTGGGATCTTACAAAGCTTCAAACGACGCGTCGACTATTAAATTAGTCGTCGACGATTTTAATAGTCGACGTAATCGTGACTAGTCGACTAATCGTGGCAGCCCTACTTCCAACATATGGAGTCTGGGATGAAATCACAAACCTAGTAGATGACCAGTGCTATCTCATGAGTCATATATTCCCCCAACACTAAAACTGCTACTACTGAATTGGATAAGTGAAAGAAAATGAATGAATGGATGGATCTTGTGATTTGCACCACTGCCTTCACCTCACCTGCATATTTTCAATTTTTTAATCATTATATACATAATTTTCATCTTTATCATATTATCGAATTAACACTAACACATGCACTACACAGTACTTAATAAAGTTCAAGTTTAATTGACTGTTAATGACAGTCACCCTGATTGGAGCTATTAACAAAAATGTGAGACATTTAAAAGACATATCTCCTTATCTATGAATTAAGGGAACAACCAATGGAGTACCAGCAGGTATGTGAGTTGTTTACACTTTAATTTATAAAGCAAAAATATTCTACTGAAAGCGAAATGTCCCTTCAAAGCACACAAACCGATACTTGAGGAGAAGCAAGGACTTCTGGTGCTCTTATACAAGTTATCTCCTAAATGCAAGCTCACATTTAGCAGCACATATCTCAACCAGTACCACACCAAGGCCCCCCTTATTTTAATTTTCCAGCCCTCCGTTTCGCCCCCCTCCATCTCTAGTGGTTAAACAGAGGGAAAGAAGCATATAGAAAGAAAAAAAAAAAACAGTTAATTGAATTTGTGCATCTGCCCACACGTATACATGAAGTTCAGTGGGGGGAAAAAAAAGGAAATGAAGGAGTGGTGTTTCCAATGTGGTGCAATCACTTGCCTATCTGTGTATTTTACAGCCTCTCTTTTCATCTTTATAGAAACGAACCATTAAGGAGTGGGGCTTCTCTATTAAGAATAAGTGGGAAGAAGAGGTAAACAGATGCATGCAAATGAGAATGTGGAGGGTGAGTGCAGGAGGGGGCAGGAGAGCGAGGGGAGGGAGAAGAGGGCAGGGGGATGAGTGTTCGTCTCCTGATAAGGGTGTTTGTATTCCACCACTGGGTGAAAAGCAGCGCGAGTGTGAGGGAAGAGAGGGTGGGAGAGAGTGAAAAGAGGAAAACAGGACAGCTGACTGAGTATTGCAGTGATTTCTGAAGGATGGTCATCCAATGGCGAGATGACCAGAGCTCAAAGAAACACACAATTGTGACAATCACTCTTTGGAAACTGCTGGAAAACTTACCTTCACAGAACTGGAGTTTGTCATTGTAGTAGTGATGATCCAGGGAAATGACTGGGAACAATAAAGAAGCCACATTAAGAGACTTATTAGAATTATTGGAATATATAGAAAATACAAAAAAGGACAATATTTGGGATTGTTTAAATATGCTATCTAGTTTTATTATATGATGTAGACAGAAAAAGAAAACTAAGCTGGAGCTCAAACATCCCCTTAGCTACAAGGGGTCATGTTGGCAAAGTACAACCCGCATCCATGCCTTACGGCCTGGCTGCCCTGAGCAAGACAGTGGCCAGTCTGGTGGCCCGCCTCTCTGGCAGGCAGGAACACCTCCAGGATTAGTAGTATTAATCAGATAAGGGGGTGAAGGGCCAGACAGGCCCAGACATGGGCACCTGCTCTGGGACTGTGGAGCATGGAGAGGGGGCGGGGGGCTGGCTGCTGGGGACCCCCAGAGCTGCTCCAGTGAGCTTGGGCCTCCCTCTAGTGGGGACAGGTGGAAGCAACAAAGATAAACACAAACAACTAAACACAAAATTTGATTTTAATGATGCTCGTAGCTAGAGTGAACAACCAATCATTGAAGTCTTACAGATATACAAACATTAATTCTTTTTTTTAAACAATGTGTTTAAAAAAAACAACAAAGAAACAAAACATATGAATGTTGCTTAAATGACCAAAAAAGTAAAAAAAAAAAAAGCAAACAAACAAACAAAAAAAAAACTTCACACACATGCAAAGTAGAAAATGTTGCTCTTCTCAGCTTTGTACCTATAAGTGATGGGGTCCTGCATAAACACATGGCACAAAAGGTGATATTGCATACTGTTACTGAAAATCTGAAACCAATCAAAATGAATCTAAACATATCCACATTATTCTGATAAAGCATAACAAAAAAATGCTTTAAGTTGTTTTCAACTTGAATGTTGCTTATTTGGTCTAATATGAACATTCAGTGTTGAAGAGAAACATCAAAAATCCAAACCCATGTTTATAGAGGCTTTGCAATATTATAGGGCCTGTAGGGATCTTTACATTTAAAAACATGTTACCTCATTATGGAGTTCATTGTTATGCAGTTTTTTAAAGTTTGGCATGCAAAGTTTCCCTCATTTATGAGGAATGCCACAGGGAAAAGAAAACATTCAAATTCTATTGTAATCCAATGTAATCTATTGTATATGAAATCGAATCATGACCCAAGCTATCGTTACACCGCTGTGTGAAAATGTTGTGATACTTTTGGATTGTGATTCTCCCCTCCCTCCTCCTCCCACGGCTTCCCCACTCCTCCCTCCACTCTGATATCAAGCCACACTTTAGTAATCCTCCAAATGAAAGGATTTGGAGCAAGAGCATCGTCTCTCCACTGAAGATTGGAATGAAAGAGAAGGCAGCTTCTCAGATGAGAGAGAAGGGAGAGAACCTCATGATGAGAGAGAAAGGAAGACGGAGAGGAGGGACGAGACAGGGAGACTTACTGTACACAAAATAAGAACAAAACGGACGAAAACTATGACAAAGCAAAGGAAATCCATGACAAAGGGGCTGAAACATATAGTGTGAGACTGCAACAGATTACAGGAAAAAATACAGAACTGATGAAACAAAGATATTTAGGTCTATACCTATAGAGGTTCCTTAACACTACACACAGGAAGAAAAGATGAGTTAAACCCGCTTCATCGAAAATATGTACCAAACCAAACCACTGTGTGTAAGGTAAAAGAGGATGGTCCCAGATTTTAGATTTTGGTTCACCCAAAGAAATCAAACTTAAAACTTAAAAAGCCACATGAATGCTAAGGCTAATATCAATTAGCCTTTGTTAGATGCATAAAGACCCAAGTGTCTGGTTATAAAGTAATATTCATTATATATTTAGTAATATTCATTTCAAGTTCAATCAGGTCGTTGCATTACTTCCAAGCAGTCAAACATACAAATGTGAGCAATCGTTTTAAAACAAGTACAGTAGTTTTTGCCAAAAACATCTCACCAATTGTAGCAGATGAAATTATTAAAATGTGTTCAGATAAGACAAGTCCTGATATTTGCCACTGAAAATGAAGCAACACCTACAGAATTAATAACATGTCAGTTCTTTTCTATAATCTGACAAATCTCAGGATAAGCTATACTCCTGGGCTAAAACAACAAAACAAAAAGAAAAAACTTTTCAGCCAAAACATTAAAATAATCTATGTAGTATTGTGTGGGTCCTCCTCGTGACACCGAAACAGCTTTGACTTGTTAGGGGATGGACCAGGATCTGTGGGGGTGTCTTGTGGTGTCTGGCACTGGGACACTGGCAGCGGATCTGTTGGGTCTTGTGGGTTACAGCGTGGAGCTTCCATAGATCAGGGTTGTTCTGGCGTATCTTTTGGATGCCCAACTGGATAGAAATCTGGGGAGTTTGGAAGGTAAGTCAGATTGCTCCTGAGCATTTTCTTTTAAAATAAATGGGGGCGCAGGGACCAGCTGGGAATGCTGCTGTGCCATGACGAGGTGCAAAAAAACCCTTGGATTTCCCAGCAGCATAGTGAATTTTGACTTCGGCAGTGGTTTTATTGTTGTGCCTGAGTGATGTTAAAAGTTCAGCCATGTAAGTGTGTCACTGTACTCTACATATTGAAACATGTGTAACTGCAGTACTTTATAGTGCTACGTGGGCAGCTCATTTGTCACAAACTGTAGCTTCACATGTTTGATGTGGCAGGGGTTTACACCGCATGGCCTTCCTCACACAACCCCTAAAGGGATTTAGGTCTCCAACTGGAATCGAACCAGCAACCTTTTGTTGGCTTCACCTGGACATGGAACAGTGTCAGTGGTGCCTTTGAAATAACATGATTTGTTGTTTGATTAAATGTTTTAAAAGACTCTCCAAGAAGATTCAGTACAATTCTAGTGTTTTATTTGTATTAAATGCATTTCACTTGGTACTATTCAGTCGTCTATTAACTGTTCCCCAATAGTTTATGGATGCAGTTTGCTAAACAAGGTTGTTAGTGATAATATAATAGTCCACCGATTTTACTACCCCCCCCCACACACACACACACACACACACACACACACACTTATGTGGAAAAAAGGGGGGAGAAACCTGAAGGATAAGGAAGAACGTCCCCAGGCAGCAAAGACGGTGGGAGAGCGATTTGAGCACTTCCTGATGGTAAGGGAAGCCTCCTGGCCTGAGGCAATATGAAGCTGGACTGCATGGGGCCTCTTGCTATGTGATCCAGGAGAAAGTCAACAGCTTAGTTTTCCTATCGCTATGTGGCAGGACCCCAGGTCAACAGGAACACAGGCAGTGTAAGAGATAGAACCACAGAGGCCTAATATAATTTTAGTGTGTGAGCAGTATGTGCATGTGTATATAAGGTTTTAGGGTGTAAATCCTACATACTAATAGCCTCTATGTGGACAAGTCAATGTGTGTAGGACACCAAAATACACAGGGCCAATAATCTGTGTGTCAGGAGGCAGCAAAAAGCCCTTCTTTATATATAAGGAAATCACATACGTCCCAAAAAACAAGGCAAATGCAAGTTATCTTAAACACAAACAGACATCCAATATAAACACTATTTACCTGGCTCTCCTTTATCGTAGTACTGATAGGTGCCAATATCTGTATCTGTGGGCCAAGAGAGGGAGAAAGAGAGAGAGAGAGAGATGAACATCTAGCTGTCAGGGAAAAGCAGAAGACAGATCAGCAATTTCGCACCGTGGGATAAACAATCGCTATCAGCCAGTGGCCTGTCCCGTCTGCCAGCACCACAGTTTAGATAAGACCCTGTGAGGGAGGAGGAGAAGGAGGTGGTAGGGTGGGCTGGGGGGGTCCGAGCCAATATAGAAGGGGGGCTGAGGGGTATTAATAAAGACAGGAGTGTGCCTTCACCCATCCCACCTAAGGGACAAACACTGATTTACACACATGCAACATATACATTTAAAAAAAGCAGATAAAGAGTCTGTGGACAGCTACAGAAACGTATGACCGTCATACACGGGGCATGCAACAAGCATAAAAACAGACACACACACACACACACACACACACACACACACACACACACACACACACACACACACACACACACACACACACACACACACACACACACACACACACACACACACACACACACACACACACACACACACACACACAGATAGATATACACACATACGCACGCAAACTGCTGAGCTGAGACTTTTTCTGTGAGTGTTATTCCTGCAGGCCCCAAAACCATAAGCAGCCAGCTTCGGATTCGCACAACACATCGTTTCTTTATCGCTCCACTACTCTTGCTGCCTCTGCTGCTGCTCCTGAGGCCAGGTCACACTAATACAACAGGAGAGCTGATGGCAGACACACAAACACATAGAGACAGACAAACAAACGCATATACCACACACACCACACACCATATGGGAAACATATGCACAAATTACTTGGTTTTAAAAATTAGGACAGATTCAGTCTTGCAAATGCATCTCACTGAAAACCCACAGCCTTAAGTAACAGTTTAGGGTTGCTTTCTGACAGACATAATATAATCTAGATTATACAATGACTAAGATGTCCTCAAATCACGAGGATCTGTGCTTTGAAAGAAAAACCTGTGATCCATTTGTGTCACGGGAAATTCATGATTTATACTTTCGCATTTTATCCATTTACAGCAAAAAACGCAGTAGCTACAAATGCACAGGAGAAAATCTTACTAAATGTGGCAATCATAGTCATTGCAGACGCCATCTATGCAACATGCACAGTAGCACAAGTTACAGCGTAGGGTTTCGGAAGAGGTTATGGCACACCTACAGCACAGATTTAACACAGATGATGCAAGCAAAGGTTTTTTTTACCAAGAGACACCTGAAGCCCTGTCGCATATCCAGACGAACACATTATTAAAGTTCGAGTTGTTCAAAGTCGATCACCATGTTTTACCTTACTTTTAATTACATCCTGTAACCATATAATTTAATCACATACTGCATAAGTGGGCAAAGTTTCAAATAATGGTTGTTAGCGTACAAAATCGAAGTGCTCGGTTTCTTACAGGTTTACTCTGCTCTTGGTGTGTACTGTATCTGTATGACATCAAAGAGAGCAAATATCCTTCTCCATATGGTCATTTTAGGCAAACAGATCTGATTGTAAGCTTGCTTCCTTTTTTTGTCTACAATTAGGAATTAAAAGGTTTCATACGGGGGTTTTTTGTTATGCAAAAATCTCGTTTTTTCCACATAAGGACACAAACCCCAATTAATTCTGGGTTGATGTCCTCATTTGGCAGTCTCTAGATCAAATCGGCATCTTCATGTAAAATCTGTTGACTTCTGTTGAGATCCCTCTGTGGAACAGGAGTCGAGCTGTGCAATGCTGTCAGCGGTTATTAAAAATGTGATTAGCACATGCAGAACACACACACACACACACACACACACACACACACACACACACACACACACACACACACAGAGCATTTCCTAGCACTGTACTGCTCTTCTAAGTTCTATACTTTTGTTTCTGAGGTAGGCGTATATGATGTAAAAAAGGTGGTGATAGGGAGCGTCACACCTCAGCGACCAGGTCTCTTCCCTCAGATGGATCTATCCACGTTTTTCTCAGATAGCAGAAAACACACACAGCGGGGAGAAAAAAATAACAAACAAATAAGGATATGTCACTGTCACCTATGATAAACACCCTCCCTTACCTCTGTGTGTACACATAGGCCGATACACACACACACACACACACACACACACACACACACACACACACACACACACACACACACACACACACACACACACACACACACACACACACACAGAGCCTCAGAGAGACACTATCTTCGCCTGAAGCTCAGCAGACTGTGAAAGACAAGACAGAAAGGAAGGGAAGAGAAAACAAGAAAATGGAGAAACGAGATGGACTGATAGGTGAAGAGTAGGGCACCTCACAAAAACTACCAGAAAAGTAAAACTTAGACCACACTTGGCCCAACAAGGCAGTTTCTCAATGCACACATGTAGATGATGATGTTGTGCAGGTAGTTTTCAGGTCTTGTACAGCACTGTTTGGAAAAAGCTTCTCAAAGCCAGATGACTCTTTTTAGTTAGCTTTTGTTTCATTTATTTGTAATTTTAAACTAGTGACCTTGTAGTGGGAAAGGCATTTTAGCAAAATGGGAAGAAGTGAGGATAGAAAGTGGATTAGATATTCAATTTTTCCTCATCAACAAATGTGGAATCCTTGGCCAACACATGGATGTCTTCCTGGTTTCTTAAACTGCTTGTGTTCAAAAAAGGTAAAAACAATACAAAGAATTTAAGGTATAATGCAATAAACACTGAAATCAGGAGAAAGTGCAAACAGACACGTTGAGAAATGATGTGAAGTGAAAGTCAGATTGCAGAAGTAGATCTAAGTACTTAGAAGGTGCATCAACAAAGTGAGTGATGACAGAAAGAGCCAGAACAAGGCAGAGGGAGAAAGAGGCAAGGAGGGAAACCAGGAGAGAGGGGAGGGAGATTGAACATGTTGATAAGTTGTACCTTTAACTTGAAGTGAGCCCTTGGTGGACCACAAGTGCAGCTCAGCCAGGCAGAACGCCATCTGACAGAGGTGGGTAACCCAAGTCTGCGGAGAGGGACGAGTGAGAGAAAGAATAAATGAAAGACGAAGAAGGGGCAGACCAAACATGACCACAGATAAATATCTTGATGAGGAGACATAATAGACAGGGCCATTTATGTCAAAGGGTCAAGCGAAGCATTGCATGTAGGGACACGGGCCTACAAATACAGATGCATACACTTTAATGACAACCAGAGATGAGGTGGTGTCCTTTTGTTTTTCAAAGTTTTTATTACTGATAGTGAAACAAAAAAGAGGGAAGAACATGAAGCAGAGTGGTGGTAGAATATGCATATAGGAGAAAAGAGATACAGGAGTTTATTTTTCAATTAAAGCATGAAGAGAAAGTAGCACAGTTATACCAGCAATCTAGCACTACATCTAGATGAAGCAATGAATGATTTAGCCCACATTAATTAGTGGAACAGCGAATAAGATGCATTAACAAATACCTGCACTGACTAACCACAACATCAGTGATGCAGTACCTCACCCTTCTCACGATAACTCACAAACCACAGGTTATTGCTCAGAAAAAACAAATGTCATCTTAAACTCAGTTTAAGTGAAAACTAATTACGTGATCAATGTGACCAAATTCCACTAATATCTGTACAATACTCTAGGAGGTGCTGCAATTCTTGTGAAACTAGAAAAGTGCCTGTAAGCTTGACCTTGAACACATGTAAAGACTCATTAGGAGATCTATGTGCACTTTAATTCTGAAAAATGCTAAAGGAGGAGTAGTGATTCTTATTAATTGTGGACATATGGACGGATGGCTGTGGCATAAGTGCATCCTGGCACACAGGCCCAGTGGGGCCCTGGTAGGCTTGCAATGTGCTTGTGAAGTTTAATTCAGATAATACAGTATGCCAAGACAAAAGTAGAGAGAAAAAAAACTTTCAGTGGTGTCACACAAAAATATTATCAGATCAACATATAATCAGAGGATGGCACAGCACTGCAGCCTGATTAACATTTAAAAATAGAAAATGTAGCTTTCAGATTTTCCTATTATGTCTGTATTAGTGGTATGAGTGCTAGTAGTCGATTATCAGGAGTAGGAGTAATGGCAAGGAGTTATTTAAAAAAAACACATGACAAATACCTGCGTGCAAGACAAAACTCTTCTGGAGGCAAACCTTCCTGCTACACCTGAATTACTGGTAAGATGGAATAACTGTAACTAATTAATACGAACATACCAAAAAGACAGACGTGCATGAACTCAGACTGACACCGAAACAAGGTCACAAGCGGTGATGCTTGCGCATTCATTCACACATCACTGTTGTGTAGTGATGGACGAACACTTTGGGGCTGACAGCTCAGACCAAGCAGACAACATTCCAGATTCACAGCCTCTGCTTTCCTTCTTTATTACACACTTTATTCTCCAGGCAGTTTCCATTGCTTCCTTAAAGGGTTGAGCTGTGGCTGTCTTCTCATGCCCTTTGTTTGGTTTCCCCCTGTACTACTGTTGTCATGTGTTGTTGACTGGTTTTTAGTCAGACTGTATAAACAATAATCAAACTGCTGTGATGTTTCTGGAATAAATAAAACATTTCTCAGTGGAATAATAAAATCACAAGTGCTATCACTACTGTTCTGAGGGTCGCAGTTATTAGTTGTTGCCATCAAGCGAGTTGAAATGTCTGTAAAGCACAAATGAAAAGCTTTCCCTGTTAGTTACTCGCTATTGATTGTTCACTCTCATGCTCATTCTGCTTCTTGTAATGCTGCGTACTGTCCTAAACTTAAGGAGCGGAGATGCACATAGTCAGGCTGAGAGCAAAGCAAAGAATAAACTAATGGAAACATAAATGATATAAATGCACTCAGCTGAAATGAGGACTAATATTTATCTAGACAGTGAGGCTTTGGTTTTCTCCTGCAAAGGAAAATTACCAGAACTGCAATAAAAATATTTCTCCACCAGCTCTGTTTGAGTGGGGGTTTAATTTACTCAAGCATAAAATACATTTTTAATCAAATTGCCAAGAATAAAAGGAATATGCATGGACCTCTGTTAAGTAAGGTAACACAGACTCATTGCTTTAAATATATGCAGACCAAATGTGCTTATGTGTGAACATTTGTGCTCACAAAAATTCCATTTTGAGCCTGGACAAAATCCTGCTTTACATGTCATATTGTAGGGTTTTTACATAAGATATGAAGCACCTTGAAGTGACTGTTGTTGTGAAGTGATGTTAAGTAAATAAAATAAAATTGAGGAGAGTTAAATATGCACTTATTAATAAGCCTAGCAGAGATTTGATTACATATACTACTGCCCCAATCTATGAGACTAAAATCCAACCAGGGATGAACTCAGATTAGCCCACAGATGAATGTTTTTGCTCCTCACAGGACAGGACCTCTGTATAGTTTGTATGTTTCACAGTATTGCTGTGTTAGCCATTAACTTAACTTAACTTAAATTTCTTGGAGTGCTAATTGATGATAAGCTGAGCTGGAAGTCTCATATAAATCATGTGACAACAAAAATGTCAAAAACCATTGCTATTCTCTACAAAACAAAGCATGTCCTGAACAAAAAATCATTATACACACTTTATTGTTCTCTGTTGCTTCCATATATGACTTATTGTCTGGAGATATGGGGTAATGCATATAAAACAAATACTCTTCCTATTTTCAAGTTACAAAAAGAGCTATAAGAATTATAAATCAATCAAACTATATAGAACCAACTAACATTTTGTTTATTAATCTGAATACCCTGAAATTTTATGATTTAGTCGAATATAAAATGGCACAGATAATGTATAAAGCACAAAATAACTTGCTTTGCCGCAGTATTCAGAAGCTGTTTAAAGTCAGAGAGAGTCAATATGACTTAAGGGGAACAGATGTCTTTAAAACAAACAAGATAAGGACAAACATAAAGCAAAGATGTGTTTCTGTTAGAGGAGTTAACCTGTGGAATAGTTATGACAATGATTTGAAAAGGTGTAGTTCATTTTCCTTGTTTAAAAACATGTTTAAAAATAGAGTATTAGAAAATATATTAATCAAGAATGAAAAGAGCAAAAATAATAATTCTGAAACTCTTGATTGTTTTGCTTTGATGTAATTATCTAAGGTGGAAAAAAATTTTTTTGTTTGTTTGTTTGTTTGTTTTGCTTTGCTTTCTTTTATTCTTTGCTTGAGCCCTGTGTACAGGAGCTGCATGCAAAGATTTTTTGTTAAAAGGGTTGGCATAATAAGCAAATGCTTCAGCCAATACCCTTTGATTAGCCTTGTCTCATGATTTTTTTTTGCTTTTTGGTAATCTTTATTTTGTATTCTGTATGCTAATCAATAAAAATCAATCAATCAAAATCAATCAAACTCCTCTATCTGTGCAGTTAATGCTCTCCGCCTTTCCCTCTCTCTTATTTTCTGTAGTTAATGCTGAGAGGGGACTCTCTCTTATCTTTGCCCTCTTGCTCCTCTTGGTGTGGGGAGAAAAAAAAAATCCCATTTTGCCACTCAACTCCCAAAACTACAAGTTCCAACAAAAATACACGTAGATAACACAGGGCTAGCATGGCACAGTGGTGATGGTGAAACGAGTTTACTGACATAAGAGGATTCTTTCATCCTCTCCTAACCAGTTTTTTTTTTTTTTTTTTTTTTTTTTTAAGAGGAAGTCAGCTCTTTTGGACTGAAAACCTAATTTCAGACAGCTTTCATTCTGTTATTGCCAGTCTGGCTGGCCTAAAGGTTCTGTTCTGAGGAGATGTCTGGGTCTCTGCAAATAGAGGAAACACGGAGACTGATGGGGATACAGAAAATGAGAGCACAAATAGGGGAGTTTGTACTGGACAAAAATTAGCCCTGTGGTCATATATGTATCTGAGCAGTTGGGCAGGATAAAGCAACTGAGGGTGAGATCGTTCACACTAGGTATGTGAGGAGACATATACTACATTGCCAAAAGTATTCACTCACCCATCCAAATACTAAATTCAGGTGTTCAAATCACTTCTTTGGCCACAGGTGTATAAAATCAAGCACATAGGCATGCAGACTGCTTCTACAAACATTTGTGAAAGAATGGGTCGTTCTTAGGAGTTCAGTGAATTCCAGTGTGGTGACAGGATCCCACCTGTGCAACAAGTACAGTCATGAAATTTCCTCACTACTAAATAATCTAAAGTCGACTGAAGTAGAAGTATAAGTGATTGGGAACGACAGCAACTCAGCCGTGACGTGGCAGGCCTTGTAAAATCACAGAGTGGGTCAGAGGATGGTGAGGCACATAGTATGCAGGGGTCTCCAACTTTCTGCAGAGTCAATCACTACAGACCTCCAAACTGCATGTGACGTTCAGATTAGCTCAAGAACTACTGTGTGATTTTTTTTATTTTTTTTTACAAGTTAGGCTCAGTCCCTTAGATCTAGTGAAATAAAATCTTAAGGTTTCAGCATACCAAGACATTTTGGACAATTTCTTGCCCCCAACTTTGTGCCTTCTCATCCAACATCAGTGTCTTACCTCACAAATGTGGTTCTGAAAGAATGATCAAAAATTCCCATAAACACATTCCAAAACCTTCTGGAAAGCCTTCCCAGAATGTTTGAAGCTGTAATAGCTCTAAATGCTGAGCTGACATCATATTAAGAATATTAAGGATATCACTCAAAGCAGTATAGTACAGCGGTCGCCAACCCCAGGGCTATGGACCAGTACCGGTCCGTGAGTCGTTTGGTCCCGGGCCGTGAGAGTTTAGGCTCGAGAGGAGGATGTTACTCTCAATGTTGATGGCGGATTTCAGGAGGATGCTGCTAATAAAGTTACACAATTACACAGTGAATTTGCGTTTATTATTATATTTACAAAACACCACAGTTTTTGTCTTGGTTGTATCATTTTATTTTGTTGTATTTATCTGCGACACCTTAAAGGCCGGTCCATGAAAATACTGTTTGACATTAAACCAGTCCGTGGTGCAAAAACGGTTGGGGACCGCTGGTATAGTATGCATGTAAACCCAAACTGGGGTTTACATGCATACTATACTGATGACACGCCAGTATAGCGAGAGGCTTGCCGACACGCCAGTCAAGCCTTTCACGTCATCACATGCTGGTTTGTATCTAGAGCATGATCCAGATCAAGGTAAGGTTGATTATTGTCTGCACACATTTTCATATTTAAAAGTAAAGAAGATAACCTATGCTTCTCTCCTGAAAGCTCTTCTCTCAAACCAAATGTGAAATAATGATAAAAAAAAAAGCAGTCTATTTGCTTTTGTTTATTATTAAAGTTAAAACAAGTCAATGACTGAGTTTTGTATAAATGTTTATGCCCATCATATTTTAATTTAGTTATTTAAAGTGTAGTGCTTTGCTTAATTCATCTATGTTAGAAAATCAGTTGAAGTTTTGTTTCATGATGGCATAATTTGAGGAAAAAATATTGAAAAATTATTAAACAGAACCATTTGTGCTTTTTAAATATCAAATGCTAAATCAATGCATCAATCTGCATGATTGTTTGTTTGTTACAGTGACTGGTATACCTAAAGAGTTCAACATTTGCATACATATAGTACATAGACACACATACTGAACAACCAAGTGCACACACACACACAGTACTGCACAGGTCCTGGACAGCTGCCACACACATTCTGGTTTCTGGCTGGGGTTGCTGTGGGTTACCTGTCCCCCTGCAGAGCTTTGTGGGGGTGTACAGAGGAGCTAGGTGAGGGGTTGGAGGGGGTCTAGGTTATTGTACCCCGTCTTTACACTAGTAAAGAGACTGCTTTAACATCAAAGGGTGGGGAGGGAAAACATACGACTCCCCTTTCAAAGACAGTCCACAGGAACTACGACCTTGTCTGCTCTCTGCATCTCTTCTCTACTCTCCTTTCACTGTCCCCTCTGGGTGGTTACTGAGTGTATGAGCAGTTATGTGTGTGTGAAAGACAGAGAGACCGAAAGTGTCTTTGTAAGTGTGTACTTCGATATGTGTGCATGTGTCTGTGACAGACACATCGGCATGGCTGAGAGTGTTTTAACCTTGTGAGTCTGTTTGTATGTAATGGCAAAATTAAGTCCTGGAACACTAGTAGCAGCGACCTAAAAGGTGGTTTTGAGCACTTTAGAAGATATTATAGATTTTCTGGATCAAATTGTACCTTATACTTAAATCAATGAGTGTGTGTGTTACCTTACTTATAGACTGTTGTTGTTATTTTTGAACATTTGATTAACAAGACTGTATCCTACACCTGGGGAAATGAAACTATTCTTAAATGAAACATTAACATTTTTTTATTGTAATCCTGGTATACTTTTGGAGGAAAACACATTTCTTTGGATGACACCAAACATCCAACAAACAAAAAACACATATTAAACTCCATGCATATGGAAAATCTCAAATTTTTTTGTGGGGCAATTTTCTTAACTTCTTGTTTACAACTACATAACCTCACTAACCTTCGTTGCTTTAAAGCTGCATTCTTTTTAATGGCCACTGGAGGTGAACCTTGGTGGTTGCAACCAGCCTTCACGTTGTACAGAAGTTCATGGCAACAACCCTCACCTCCTTTGCTCCCTTGTGACCTCAGTAAAGGTTCCTGACAACCTTAGGAGTTTAATTGCTAGTGTGATGTTAAATAAAATGCGAAGCTCATTTTGTAAATTATGGTAAGTGTTAAGAGCCAGGAAGAAGGATTAACCAATGTATGAGCATCCAGATTCACAGTTTGAGCCACTGCTTGCTCATTAAATCTGGTTTCACAACACAAAAATGTTACAAAAAAGGCTCAAGGTTTCAGTAGCCATGTCTATTTCTAGACTGTCTATATTCACAAGAGATGAGTAAAAATTTTGCAATAAATCCAGGGTCTATTAAGGTTGTGGTCCAGATCTCAAGCCACTGCAATCAGAATGAGACTCAGTCTGTAAGCCTGCCTTCGTTTTGTGGCATAACATAAAAAGAATCCTCTCCTACAGGTGTGTACTCTTGTTTTCTTCTCCCCCAAGCTTCTTTCTAACAGTCAGATGAAAATGCCAGAGGCATTTCTGTCACCCAGTGCACTGGCCCCATCATTGCAAGAAGAGTGATGTGATAAATTACAGGGTTAAAGAGCTGCCATGGGGTGACTGACACAAGGCCATCACTGCCTTGCCTCATTCCGTCGCCCTACAACACACACACACACACAAACCTTCACTAAACATCACACACATACCGCAATTCCCTTCTCACCTACCTGGCTCTGTGCGAATTTGTCTGTCACTTTTTCCCCTCCTCTTTTCCTCATGTACCTTCACTTATCATCCCTCTACCTACTTGTCCCTTGCCTTTTTATCTTTTTTTCCCCCCACACTTTCTAGTCTAGTTTTTCTGAGGTACCTCCTATTAGAAATGCATTAAGCTTTCTGACCCTGTCTTCAAGCGTTCACTCTCTTCCTGGCAATTTCTACTCACCTCATTCTTTGTCTCGTCTCTCTCAAAGGACAGTGTTTCAAATTTTATGACTTTTTTTCCCCACAAGTTTTATCTCCTACATACGCTCTCAGCTGCTGGCTTGTTTTGTTTAGGCTCTTGGAGAGAAACTTGGCAAACATGAAGAACATACAAAGACAGACCAAAAGGTACACACCCAGAGAAAGATAGTTGGGGTAGCAGTGTGTAAATACAGTATTTTCAAACCTAAGGTCAGAGTTTCTGTCAAGTCTCAGTCACTGACTGCATCAACACATGCACTCATGTATTCAGCGGACACACTCAGGCACTCAGATCAGTCCTGCGTGGTGTACACTCCAATCTCTCAAATTTCTGATATGTGAACTCGCACAGCACTCCAGAACATGCGTATGCATGGAAAGGGATATATATTATAGTTGGCGCATATTCTCCTATCTTTTGATTCCTAAGGAAATGTACACATGGACACATTTACATACATATGAAAGCATGCACAAAGACTCACATGAGCTCTTATCTTCACCATACCCTTGAGGTGCAAGTCCTCAAGCTCTCAGTGTTGTACCAGAGCAAAGGAAGGAGGGCAGAATTTGAAACCAATGTGTTTATATAATATTGATAACAATGAGCACAAAACAACGAATGCAAGCAGTCAGAGAGCTTGAATGTACACACTATTACATGTCCATATACAGAAGGGACGGAGATAAGATGACGGACGAGACTTGTGCAAACTTTTATGAAATGTCCCAACCAAGCCTATCCCTGCTGTCAAAGGGCGAAAGGAGAGGTACACCCTGGACAGGTTGACAGTCTATACAGTCTAAAAACAGGCATAATATTTATTACTCATGAGCATGCACTTGGTGACAGTGGGCTGACTAGTTATGGGTGAGAGGAAAGAGAGGAGAGCAGAGAGAGAAAGGACAAAAAACTGACTATGGAAGAAAGAGAGTTTAATAATAAGTAATAATTAAAAGCAGAATGGTATGTAAACAGATAGTGAGTGAAAAAGGTGACTGAAGAAGAAATGCTCAGTGCATCATGGGAAGCCACACAGCAGATAAACCCATCCAAGCATAATCCAGAGAGGGTTCAGAGTCACCTGATCCTGCCCTAACTATAACCTTTATCAGAAAAGTAAGCTTTAAGCCTAATCTTAAAAGTAGAGACAGTGTCTGTCTACCAAATCTGAACTTAGACCTGGTTTCATAGCTAATTGTAGACCAATTTCTTACCTACCTTTTTATTTCAGTTCAGTTAAGTAAAACACTTAACTATGAAACCAGGTTCCATAGTTAAGGTTTAATTACTGCCACCTTAAAAACCTCAGATCCCCACTTCTGAATAGTCATAAAACACTTTACTAACCAACTGATAACTTCATGGTGGCTACATCCATCTTTTATAACTTATATGGTGGCGTAATAAATATTACAGCCTCTAGTTGTTACTATTGGGCCTCAGGGCTCTAGTCATATTCTTGTCAGCATATCTGTCCTACCAGTCTTTCAAACACTCTAGTTCTGTGGTTTCATTAAAGACCTAAGGCATTACAGAACTCCACCCACTGAGGGGAGATAAAGAGGGGACAAAGTGAAGGGTGTGAAGCCTTGTGGCAATGTATGTACTTAACCATGCACACACAACCATAAGTACAGTGTATATTCTCAACTGTCCCATTACAAGAAAGGCGGTTTGACAGAGAAGAGCAGAGAGTGAGCAAAGTGGCGCCAGGCAGCAGGCTGAAAACCTTTTATACAGAGTCCCACAGGAGCCCATTGAACTGTCAGCAGAAGAAGAATAGAAGTGATGGACAGCTGGAACAAAATGATGCAAAGGTAATACTATTCAAAACAGGCGGCAGGTACAGTAGCTTTGCATGAATCCGAATATGTGTCCGTTTTTTGGAGGACATGACATTCAGTGGGAAAACGAATCATTACATGACCTCTGGGCAATGACACTGTCAAGAGAGTTTGTGTCTAGAAGCGTATGTCTAATGTTGTGTGCAGAAGAAACCAGGTGATCGCTTGAAGCACTAGTTCAGGTTTGGAGGGCGTGAGGAGGTGAGGAGTTGAAAAGTTCAGAGGGAAACAAAGTGGAGACGCACACAAATCAACAAAAAAATGAACTTTTTTTAAAATTCAAGTATATTAGTCAGTGGAAAAAAAGGGAAAAATACTGTTAACTCACTTTGTGTTAGGAACTATAAATGAGGCTTACCATGTACAAACAGAGCCTCAAATGATGAGCAGTATGGCTGATATTTCTTGTCTGGCCTGTTATGAAAGATTTTTGCTTTCATAACAGGCTTTCTGGGCGAGCATGATTCGCATCATCCAACTGTCATCCGTGGCATTAAAGAATTTTACCTTCTTTAAGGGCTTTGAACCTCTCCGTATCAACACTTGAGAATAGCCAGATAAAATACAACCACAGGAGAAAAATCTGAGTGATGAAAACTGTTTTTAGGAAGTTATGTTAGGAAGTTATATCAGCCACTTAGGAGTCTTATGAGATCTACAACTCATAACATTTACATTTGTGTTTGTGGAGGCCCTAATCTGCCAACTATAGATTTCTTTAAAAAAAAAATTAAAATTAAAAATGAAAAGATATGTTACAATGACTTTTACATAGGTGGCCACTACGCAATTATTTCACAAGGCATTTCTAATTTTGAAGCAAAGAGGACACATAGGACGTGGTTTTTTTTTCTTGTCTTCATCCCGTTTCCTCATGTGCACATCTGTTTTTATAGGCATTTGAATATATTTGTTTTTTGATTTACATTTCAACCTCCCTTTTCTGTTTTGTTACGATTTACATAAGATTGAGAGACTGTTAAATAATATAAACAAAACAAATTACAGACTAATTCTTTACACAATCTTTCGGACTCTCTGTGTGCCTGTGCTTTTGTGTCTATGTACAAGAAAAGGAGGGAAAGGACAAGAATGGGGAGACGGAAAGATGTGTGGAGGCTCTTCTAAGCACACGCGTAAACATCATTAGAGGAGGTAATGGAGGGAGGAAGGTGGGAAGTGAGGGGAAAACCTTTTTTCCAGCAGAGGTATTTACCCAACGCCTGGAGCAGAAACACAAACAAGTACCAGTAATGACTAAAAGTGGTGATGAGAGAAAGAGATGTTTGGTGGAAAATGTGTAACTGATTGGGCAGAAAATGTGGTCTCCCAGCAAAAGAGAGTGAGACCTCCACCTTGAAGCCAATAAAATGTTTGAACAAGCAAAGATTTCTACATTTAGCCAGGATTAAAAAAACTTGATGGTGGTCGTCTTTCATTCCTGTTCAGCTAATAGTTCTAATCCAGGCAAGTGTTTCACTAAAAGCTGAATGTTCTGCCGTAAAGCAACTCCTAAGGCCAGGAAAGGCAATACTTCCAAACCAGCGGCACAATCGCCCAACTTCAAAGAGATTCTCGGGGACTAGGAGCCTCTCTGGTGTCTGTCCCCTGTCACAGCGAAGGTGACGCGTGTCACACTGACCGTGGTTTTGTTTATGTTGTTGGATTTTCTTCTTTTAAAGCTGTCTGATGCCCTGTTGTTTGCCCCTCACCTTCTGACCATAAACAGCAAACACACACACACACACACACACACACACACACACACACACACACACACACACACACACACACACACACACACACACACACACACACACACACACACTAAAACATATGGCTCAAATATGAAAAATTGTCTTACTTTTTCATTCATTTATGAAGCAAATTACCTGCCCAAAATTATCAGTTAATAATAAAAAGTACACTCCTGCACATAGATGCAAATCCCTCTCATAATGAGGACACAGAAAATCATTCTTGCTTAAATATTAAGTGCTTAAGTATTAACATAAAGCCGATAGCAACGCTGGTAACCAGTACAAAGTGCACTTCACAGTGATTGCCACAGCTACTCTACTGTAGAAATTATTTTGCTCCATATTGACATGATAATATCACCAGCTGCTGCAGATCTGTTGGCTGCACATCTATGATGTCAGTCCTCCCTGTCTACCATGTCCCAAAGGTGCTCTGTTGTTACAGAGATTGGGTGGCTGTGGAGGCTTTTGGGGACTAGTTAACTTATGATCATGTTAAAAAACAAACAAAAAAAAGTTGGGTACCCTGTGGTCATAAAGGGATGGACATGGTCAGCAATAATACTCAGGTAGGCTGTGAAGATTAAAGATTGCCAAGAAATTATTCCCGACATCATAACATTTTCCATCTGGCACCAACAACCATTCAAAGTCACTTCAGTCACCTGTCTTCTTCATTCTCATGCTCACTTTGAACTTTAAAAGACCGCGTCCATGTGCCTAAATGCAGACTTGTCGTCATCTAATTGGCTGACTAGATATTTACGTTAACAAGTGTATATCCACTCATTAAAAGTGATTGGCCACTTAACTATTTTTTCTTCTCACACGCAGGTGTGAGCACCTAAATACCAGTAAACACAAACCAATTTCAATACAGAGAAACTAGTTTTTGATTTGAATAGTCGATGTATAATGCACCTTTGCAAAGTTTCAAGACCAAGAAAGGCGTTAGCTTTGTTTTTGAGTCTGTGCGCACATCCAGGAAACATCAAGCTTAGCCGAAACTTCCCTGTTGTGTACTTAACCACATGTGCACACTCAGGTACACACAAACACACCTGTCAAAGTCTCAGGAAGACCAGGCCCTTTTAAGGTTGTTGTCAGATGCACTGAGAGAGATAGACCCAGGCAAAACGAAAGGTCACAATGAACGTCCCCTAGACTTCTCAGCGGTCTTATTTCGCCGTCACACACTCACACACACGCTGTCTGTCACCTCCCAGACGAGGCCATGACACCTTGGACACCTCTCAGCAGGCAGTGCCTCCCTCTGTCCATCTGTCTCTCTGACAGGTTGACATGGCGCAGAGCGGTCGGACGTCGATGACACTCAGAGCAAGAGGTTTGTTCTCTTTGCTGTGACCTCAGAGATGGACACTGGTGTCATATCTCTGTTCTCCCACCGCTGCAGTCAACTTAGAAGAGGAAATAAAATCCTTTCTCGCATCGACTCCCAACTCTTCTTCTCTTTAGCTGGCAGTTGTCTGTCATGAGCATCACTGCAGGGTCTATGTAGAGACTGCAATGAACATAATCTACAGATTAAAGCCAATTCTATGACAGCAGCTGTAATAATCAAACTTTATTCAGCTTGTCCAATTCATAGATTCTGAAGGAATTTAGTCAAAGACGGTGTTAAATTCTTAAATTTGATAAAGTATTTGGTAAAGGAAAACAAATTGCTGGTGAAGTTTAACTATAAAATCTTATACCGGTATGATGGGGACCGAAGTCACCAAGGCCAACAAATCAACACAGTACTAATATAAATATGAAACAGTAGTAGGAAAAGTATAGGTCCTTATCAGTGGATTTCTTGCTGTTGTTTAGGTAACAGGAATATCACTTGAGTGGCTCATCAAACTTAACAATTTCATAAAAACTACAAATGAAAAAAGAATAACTTTTTAACCAAATATTTCTGAATATATAAACAGTAACTAGGTTATTTTTTTTAAAAATACCATGCAAGCTTTATTCTTAGACTATATATAGTACAGTTTGCCTTGTCTTTAAAGGTGCCCAATAGAATCTAATGCTCTAGTGTCAGAAAAACAAAAATAATAGAGAAATACTACTAACTACTGGGTGTTATGGAACTTTAACATTAGTTGCTACTGTACAAACATAAGAAACATGCAAAGCCAAAGCAGACTATAGCTGTCAAAATGTCTTGAACAAAAAACACAGAAATGAGACAAAGTGAAAACTTCAGCAGGTAACACTAAGGTCTGCCAGCTATCTGCAGTCACTTCCCAGCAGTTAGGGGTGGGGTGCTATCTTTGGATCATTTCCACACAAGCATCTCTGGTGAAAGTGCCCATCCCTGTCAAGCAGTATAATGTTTTTGATATGAATCTATTTCTCTGACAAAGTTTTCAACATTCAGTGGCAATAAGAGAGCAAAAACTGGACCGATAGCCAAGCCATTGCTGGCTATTGTAAAGCAATGTGAAATAAGGCAATGCAGTTAATTGACATTTTTATTCAATTACAATTATGGCGTCTATCAATTATTACTCAGATTCTAAAAAGCCAAACTCACTATCTGGCACTTTTAATAGTTCAGCTTGAGCCAAGAAAAGCCAAAGCTTTGAAAGCACTAGTTTTAATGAGCCTGGCGAGGAAAGATTTCAACAAGAGCACTGTGTTTAAAATTGTTTTTAAAGTTACCACAATAAAAAAAACAACATACATGTATCTCATGGCAATAAAGACCAAGACTCAGTAAGGATTATTTAGACCATAATCGAGCAGCCCTAAGTAGAAACCAGTTTCTCAATTTCTTTCTATACCTGTTCACCATTATCTGCTAGACAAAATGTCAAAATCTCCAAAAACTGCATGCATTTATGCATACGCATAAAAGCCATTACCTTGGTTACAAAGGGTTGGTATAATAAACAAGAAACCCCAGGTAAAGTTTGGCCTTTGTATCGCTACAATTTTCTGACGCATTTTCAGCTTTCCATCAGCACAGAGTCTGATAATTTGCTGCCTGCAGTAAAGAGGTCAGTGAAACTGGTGCTGAGGTTTAAAATCAGAGTACAAAATAAGACAACAGTGCACACACACGTACGCACACACGTACACACACACACATTTGGCTATTCTCCATCTGTCTGAGAGCCCAAGCATCCAGCCGTGCATAAAAACAGCACTGTCCTGCCCAACACTCCTCCAAGAGTACAGTCATTATGGGACTGAATGGCATGGCTTGCACCCCATGACACACACACATGCACACACGCATGCGTACGCACACACACTCACTTCAGTGTTGTGTTCTTTTAGACTCATGACCCATCTTTACTTCACTTTGACACACACATGCAGTCTTACAGGTTCAGTTATACTTCAAGCTCAGGTCCTCTACCTGAGGCCTGGGAGCTTTTATATAAAGGGAAATTTTACAGCACTCATTTCTGTTGTACATCGTTGGGTCAAGTCATGTCTTGTCAGACTCTGTATCCGGTTTCCATTGAGCCTGACAGTTAAGAGTAGCACAGGGGGCTGCACAGGGCCCCATGTTAAACACATTCACCCTGCAGTTAGCCCTGTCTGACTTAAAGAAAACAGCTCATCTTTCACATCAAACAGCTATACAAACTTTGACACACCTACAATTCAAAGTTTACCACATTTAGTTGAATAGCTACAGCTGACTGTCAACCAATTTTTCATCCTTTAAAAAAAACACTAAAAGAAAACTTCATGTTTCCATTACCTATAATGCCATCTGTACATTTACTAATTGCTCATTAAAACATTATGTGGATGAGTTAAAAAGAACACAAAGAACAAGTCTCAACTTCTTTAAAAGTCTTTAACAAGTTGGAATTTTAATTGCAGGGCCATTATTATTTGCATAAGTACAATTTAAGTATTTGCCATCATGGTCCTGGTAGACACCTATAATATAATATTCACTTACTAAGCAGCTAAATTATTGTTCAGGTTTCTCTTCATGTCACTCAAAAGCATCCAAAACACAAACCTTGTCATCCACAACTTTTCAGCTTTATGCGTGCCAGGCTCAAGGAAGGCTATACACATACCCATGATTGGTAAAATAATTATAATACCATACTACTACTTCTTCTACTACTTCTCCTCTAATTGAGCACTCAAAGCACTTTATGCAACTTGCCTCATTCACCCATTCATACAAGCACTTTTTTCTACAATAAAGTGCTTTCTGTGTAGCATTCACATACATTCATACTCCAACGAATGCATGGGAGAGCAACTTGGGATTCAGTATCTTGCCCACGGCCTGTCTACATTAAGACAGCTTTCATCTGAGCTTTTTCTTGATTTAGTTGTGCTGTGGAGGATGCAAGCAGGTAAAAACATCACTTGTCCTGTTGCTTATGTGCTTTAAACAGGTATTTTGATAAAATGACTTGTTGGCATTTTATCCATAGCTTTGATAAGAATTACAGTAACAAGCACAGCTGTTAATTTAGAAAATTGTCTTCTTTCATTATACATACATACATATACATTTTATACTCTGCATGCATCTATTCTTAGTCTACTTTGATCCTAGTGACCGAAGCATCTACCAATGGGATAAAATTCACTGGCATGATGGGGTGAGATAAATGACATAAATACATACAACGAGAAGGTTACCTAAGTAATCCGTGCCTGAAATGACCAGTTGAACCACCAGTCATCTAAAACTCCACCAGTAAAAGCAATGTGATGTGCATTGCTTTGCAGCTGACAGTTGGTTGCTAGTAGACATTTCAGTTTTATTGTCCTGGTAACACTATTAAAAATAATACTATTAACAGTATCTAGTATTTTCATTGGTCACTGCTTTAATCGCTTGGGTCAAAATTGACAAAAGTTTAACTCTGGACCCACCCACTTAGGTCATCCACTTCTAGGTGACCTAATGTATTTAAAGTCATGTGTTAATCAGTGGTATACTTCGATCTCGTTGATAGTCGTTTCAGTCTCTTGCTTAAAATTTGAGAAGGTTTATCTTGGGTGTTGCCCACTTCCTGTAGCCAGCTGTTAATTCACCCGTAGTCACACGCAGTTTAACTCCAGAACCACCCACTTTGTGTCACTACCAGTAATTTTACCTTTCATCGTTTGAAGTCATCCAATGTCATGGACTTCCTGTGGTATATAAAAACCTACTAAAGATTTGCTTCAGCCAGTTTGCTTTACAGGTGAAGTCATAACTGTGATTGGTGGAAAGTGAAATTAGTCATTGGCTGTCCAATCAACTTAAAACCAGACTGACACAGTCCCATTTAAAATAATTATTTAACAGAATAAACAATTATTTTTTCGCTTTACTGGTGATTTTCCTTCAGGGGAAGATCAAAAGCTCTTTGAGGAGCGCCAACATTTTTCTACACTGTATGCGAAACAGTGCAGATGAATCTGTGGAACTGTGGAAACAAGTTTCCCAACGCCATTCTCTATAATGTGTGACAGAACCTTCCCTTCACCCCCTTCTCTCCCATGCATGCCCATAGGCTTAACGTCGTCTGGGTGGGACGATCCCGCCGGCTCACTGTCGGCACGGCAACGAGTGCTATCCTGGCTAACATCTGCTGCACGACCCGGGGCCACTCAGAATGGGCCTTAATCCCCGCACAGCCATGTTGTGGGGGAAAACATTCTTTCCTTTTAGAAAGAGCAGACAAACAGGGACAGGCGGTGTTGCTGGTAACCTGCAGGCAACTGGCCTCTTGGAAGGACCTGGAATGCTGTCGGTTACGTGGCCCCCGATTGTGCCACGGCCCATTATGGCTGTGCAGAGGGGTGTGACCGCCAGCATCGGCAGCAAGTTGCCATCGCTGGTCCAGTTGGATGGATTTGGATTTTGAAGTTAATGAAAGGTGGTGCGAGTGGGCTTGCTGGGGTGGGTCAGAGGGGGGTTTGTGAGCCAGACTTGTTATGCTAAAACAACAGTTGCATTGATAAAAACAAATGTGAACCACATTCCACCCCGTCCTCTCCTGTGCGAGTTTGCCACCACGTCAACTGGCTGTGGGTCCAGGATGCTGTTGCTGCAGCATTTCTGGTCATCCTTCAGTGAGTTTTCCATGCGTTGGTTGCCGTCAACAGCAGAGAGAACAGGGAATAAGTTTTCAGCGAGGACCCAATGCACAACATGTGGCAGTTTAGTGCCCCCTTGTGGTCATGGTAAAGAGAAAAGGTGCTCGGGAAGCACATAAATACACCTACAGACACTTCTAGCAAGAATCATTCAAAGTCATAACACGACAAGTGAACAACTCTCCCCTCCGAAACAAGCCGAGCCATGATCCTTCATATTACCGTTTCTGATAAAGATCTTCTCTGAGGAAATGAAGACGGAGCCCCATCAATCAGTCCATCAATTGCTGTGAAATATGTATTTGTCTTAATACAGAGTTTGATTCCATCAAACCCATTTCACGGACCATTTCCCTATGCAAACACCTCTGGGAGAAAGAGGAAGGGAGATTGGCAGAGTGTGGTTGAGGCTTGGTCACAGGAAGAAACACACCTCTGAGGATGGCTCGGTGTGTGTACATTATGAGATTTAATTGAATAGTTCTGCATCAGTGCCAAAAAGTTACGTTAGTGTGTTTGCAGAGGTCTGCATTCTTTTTGATTGAGGGCTCAGTTGTTATTTTTTAATATCATCATTATCATTATATTCACAGCAGGCCAACATAAACGTAGTGCTTCTCAGGTTTCAATCACAGGCAGAGAAAGCAACCAGCTCAAGAAATATCAGTACATAGCTAAGCAAAGTTATGACAGTCTTGTATTTTTGATTAGTTTTGTTTTCAAGTCAGACGTTTCTATGAGTTTCCACTTAAAGCTGTTTTGCCCATTTCAATTTAGTTAGAAAATATTTAGCTATAGCTCAGTTTTCTTTAACTGACATTTTTCAGGGCAAGATTTAAGAACCTCAGAACAACACCTGAAACACACAAATTATAAAATTATAGCTGTTACTTTGTGGGTTACATGATGCTCAGAATTATGATCATTTTTGTTTTTTTGGTTTTGGGAGTGCATATGTGAAGATGGATGACTGCAGACCAAATCTAAAGGGAACAAATAAAGTAACCCAAACCCGGACATGTTTACTTATACCAAACATGTAGTTTAGTATGGTGACATTTCCTCTACATTTCATATTAGTTTTGCAAGTGCACAAAATCTTTAAAGTTACAGGATTTTTTTCTAAATTTCTGTTTTAATTTTGTTTTAATTGCACATAAATCAAATGTTTTTAAACACCGATTTAGCTTTTACTTGAAAATATATAGGCCCGGACCTACAGCAGAATTTGTTGGTACTATTATATTTACAACCATTTAATTCAAATTCAATTAGGATAATTTTTTTTATTGTAAATAAAAGATTAAAATCAGTGGGGTCAGGGGAAGAACGTTAATTATCAGCGATTCAGAAGATCTGATCCACTCCATTTTATTTATCACAAAACAAAAGACAGATTTTTTTTACTTTTAAAGTTAAAGCATAAACAGTATGTAGAATGATTAGGTTGAACTTTTAGTAAAAACTAGATAATTTTTTTTTTTTTTATTTAAAAAAATCAAGAACAAAATCTGGGTGTAGAATTAGAGCATCCATACATGACCTTTACCCAGCTTCTTTTTAACCACTTGTCTCTCTTTTTTCCTGTTTGCCTTTATGTGCAATGTTACCAGACCTTTAATATTTTATGTCCCACAATCCTTGCTTAGACGTCACCTTCCACGTTAGGTAATCTACCTCACTAACACCATTTAAATTTACCCCTTTTCACAAAAGTATACTCTTTTTATACAGTGCTAACAACCCCAGTATATCATTAAATAATTGCCATTTTAACTTGTTTTCTTAATTGGCCTTACTTGTTTTAATGTTTTACTTCATGTTTTAAATTGTATTTCATCATATGGGTTTAAATGATGCATTGAATGTGTCTTGTATAACTTGTGTATATAATTGTGTATAATTTGTATGAGTATGTTCTGTAAACTGACCCCACGATTTTTTTTCCCACACCTTCTTGCTTGAAGCACATGTGGCTGCTAACTTTCCTAAACTTTACTTGTATATTTTTTGGAACACATTTAGACAACACACTGTTGCAAAAATGGTTTTCATGTTTAAGACAACGGAGCAGTGCCGTGTTACGGCGTGGGTCTAGATTAAAAAAGGATTCTGAATCCCTTGTTTTCATGTCAAATTCCAGTAAAACTGACAGCTGTTCCCATTCTGCTGCCAGCCTGCTGCAGCAACAAGTGCTTCTGGATAGTCTTCAATACAAATCCATCAGCAGCTTTTTCCAAGTGCTGTGTGAAGAGTCATCTATGACTTACAGGTAAACTGTAGCCATATACTGACACCTAGTGAATCATTATGGTTACTGCAAATAATATCCCAACAGGATGGGGCCACACAGGTTCATTTTAGACAACACAGCACCTGCATGCATTACAGTGTGTATATAAATAATGGAACAAGCATCATCTGCTGCATCTGATCTAAAGCTTCATCAATTAATCTAAGACAGAGACATGACACTGTGGAGACAGATATGCCAAAAAGTAAGCAAGGTGATGGCACGAGGATACAGAAGTTGAATATGATGGGAGATAACAGTGACAGTGATGTAGTTATCTGCTGCGTATGTGTGCATGTGCACTCGTGTGAATGCAGCCTGCTATCTCACGGTGTCTGGTGGTTCACTGTGAGGGCTATTTGGTCTAGCGGCGCAGATAAGAGGGTGATATAGAGGCCGGTGGGTGTGCTGGCTATCAGCCTCCCAGCTGCCAATGTAACAGGGTCACTCAGGTGCACTATGCGGGGACGAGTGGAGGAGCAGAATAAGGGGAGATAAAGTCGAAGAGGACAGAGCGGGTGGAGATGAGGGAGGTGAACAGGTGAGGGAACAAAAAGAGGAGGTGATCGAGTGGACAAAGGAAATGCTGACAAGCACTTATCCAGATTTTGAAATGTACTTTGTATGTGTGGACATATATGTTCATAAAATCTAGACATCACTGACACTGGTCACACTGCACATGTGTGAGTGTCTTTTGTGGTTTAAGATTTGTGCATAGGGAAACTTTAACACCTCTATTTTTCTTTCGGTGCTCCAGGTTTCACCTGGCACATGCACGCGCGCACACACACACAGACACACAGACACACACACACACACACACACACACAGAACATCAGGCTGCTCTGCAAATAAACTGGCACCAGATATTATCATGTGTGCTGCTGCTTTTCTTGGTTTCATTCCGAGTTTCTTTTAACAAAGAAAAGTATGCTAATCCCCTCATGTCAACCTGACTGTGGAGACTGCCATGGTAATAAACACGGCAGCGACAGCAACAACAAACTCTTCTGAGTGTGTGCAGTCATAACTGTCACGTGGCATGTCATTATAAACTTTTGGGGGATTTTGGATGATTTCAGTGGGTCAACAAGTTTGTGGCTGTAGGTAAGCTGAAAGGCAGGTGAATATCCTGTAAACAACATTATCACTGAGTTAGCAAAATATGGAGTTACTTCCAAATCAAGCAGGTAAAAGAAATACAACAAGGCAATGCTGACAAATTTCAGTAAGAGTGTGATTTTGACCTAATTCACATAAAAATTAATTAGCCATAATATTAAACAATATTAAAAACACCTGATCGCACAGAGGTACAGAGTGGAGCGCATGATATGAATGGCTTAACGAGGTATACTGGACTTAAAATCAAAGTTTTCATTGGGTCAGAAGTGATATGGTAACTTATGCTGGATACAGACTAGACTGAAGCAGGTTATGCTCAGAGTTTTGATTTAAAAGTCAGCTGCAAATACCACATTTTGACAAAAAGCTTTAATTATGCTTTTAATTATAATTATGAACCATATTCAGTCAAAAAACTTAATTTCACTTTGTGAAAATGATATTTGTGCCTTTTTAATGAGTCCAACCAGAATGCATCAAGATTTAATGTTTTTCATACATCAAATGAACCTTTTCTGAGTTCTAATGGGCATCTGTAAGAGGGGGAAATCCACTGAGAGGTAAAATACTTTTATTAACTTATTAATTCACAACAAATTTGCATTATTAGCTTTGCTTTTATTTATAAAGCTTATACAGTTAACAAACAGGAATACGGTTTCCATGAAAAGCTGCCATCTTTGGGTTTGTGATTCAACTTAAAGCACACATGAATGCAGCGGCCAAAGATTTCAGAGCATTACACTGCTTCCATTCATTTTTCCCCCCTTTTTCCCCATAGTGCATCCAGCTTCCATCTCAGGTACAGCGGTATATTTTGCCCCCCCCCTTAGAAATCTCACTCCTTCATGTTAGAAATAGGAGGCAAGTGAAGAAAAGAAAACTATATGTAAATAAGTAGACCATACAATATCTCACTTCTTAAAAATTAACATAATACTATACAGACATTGTGTTTAAACAGCAGCCCTACACAAAGGTAAGCTGTGAAAACCTGTTTGTCCCTTCCTGATATCCTTCAAAGACACAAGTACCAATCACGCAGAGGGGTAAAAATCTTCCTGGACCGCAGAGGAGCACTGCCAGGTTGCAGCAGCTGCTTCAAACAGCTATGAATCAGGGCATCAAATGCAGGGCCTTTTGAGAAGAGAAGCATTGGTGTCGGCCCCTGTCACTAGCAGATGGGGCAGATTTAGGCCTTGGATGGAGAATTGGTGGTGGTTTGGGTTAATCTTGTGCCTTAGGTTTTACAGACACTTTTGAACTGAGGAAAATATGTGAATGTAATTTGATTAATTATTTTGACCCTTGTCCATCAGTCGCTAGACCGCTGTCAAGCAAGATTTAAGCTTTGGAAACTTTAGTCTGTACCTGCGTGCAATCAAACATTATTGCAATGGAATAATAATTACAAAAACGTATCTTTAAGACAGTAAATTGGTATGGGGAGTATAAGATCGCTTTTCACTTCCAATTCCTATAAGATAATAAAAACAATTTTGCCACAGAAGTATGGATAAAGAATAAATCCATATATTAGAGATGTTATTGATTGGTGCTGGACAAATTTATCAATTCATTCATCAGTCAAACAGATCTACTCATGGCAGTCTGTCTCTAATGTGGATAAAACTCCTGATGAGTTTGTTCCAGTACTTTGTTGCAGTTGTAGTTTACTTACTTAAAACTCCTATTTACAAATAACCAATACAATCCCAAATATCAAAAACCAAAACAAAACAAATGTGCTCAAACTATCAATACCTCAATCAGAATAATATACACTCACTAGTCACTTTATTAGATACACATGTTCAGCTTCTCATTTGCCCAAAAATCTAATCCACTAATCACACGGCAATAACCCAATCCATTTAGACATAGACAATGGCTGATCTCCTGAAGTTCAGACCATGCATCAGAATGCGGTAGAAAGGTGATTTATTCCTACAGAATCACAAAAATTGGATAATATAGGATTTGTAAAACATTGCCTGGTTTGATGAGTCTTAATTTCTGTTGCAACATTTGGACAGTGGGATCAGAACTTGCTGAAAATAAAATACAAACCGCCTCATATCACCAATTCAGGCTGCTGGTGGTGCTTTAATGGTGTTATGGGATAATGGGAATATTTTCTTTTCATACTTAGGGCCCTTGGACACTGAGCAAACACCACAGCCTACCTGAGCATTGTACCCAACTTCTGAATACACTGGTTTCCTGAACATAATAGTGAGTTCACTTAACTCAAATGTTCTCCACAGCCATCAGATCTTAAGATTTAGTCCATAAAACACAGTGGTGTTTGAACTGGATCTAAGTCCAAACACCACTTTTGGATTGGCGTGGAATGGGAGCATGGCATCATGGATGTGCAGCCAATAGAGAAAATCAAGAATTAAGGCAACTCTAAAGGTAAAAGAGGTCCAACCTGATATTGTGTCAAAAAGTGATTAGGGAAAAAATAAAACTGAATTGAACTGAACAGTTTACATAAGGATATCATTTTTTGACATGAAACATTTACTAGTGAAGTGTCTAAAAACAGGGGGTGTGAATGTAATTGGTATTCAGTTTAGTCTGGAGTAAGTCTGATACCATTCAGGTGTAACAGTATCTCATTTGCTTTTTGTTCAAGTCATGTAATGAGCCTGTAATGAAGCCATAAAATATTGATGCCCACGCTCAACTAACCGATCAACTTAAAACAAGATAGCAGAAAGAAACACTTCCCTTCCTGAGGAAGTACAGGTGAGGAGACTCACAACAGGAGAGGACTCGGTAAAAACAGATCATAACTTGTATTCAAGCACAAAAATACTTCACTCTGTCATACCTTGGCTATGATAGGTCTAGACCATTGCTTTAAAGGCAAAAAACTACAAAAAGAATTTACATAAAGAAGCATTAAGTTTGTGTTAGCACAACTACAACTGGAGAACAATTTATGCTTAAAAAAATGCAACCCTTCATTTTATACATTTCTGTTATACATAAAAAAACCCCCCAAATAAATCATTAAAAAAATGTATCTCTCCAACTACCAACCAAAGATACACTTTTTATAAGATATTTTAGTTACTGTATGCTATGCTTGGCACAACCCTGCTGCCAATACTTCAGTCTGGAAAAGTTGATTTGAAAAGTATTATTTATTAAATCTTTGACCATTAAATTAAAGATAGTCACCCTCACACTAAATACTATTAAATTAACACTTAATTTATGTTAACTTAAGCAACTTAAAATCTATCTTACCCAACTTTTCAGTAGTCAACCTTTTTAAGAATTTCAGCATCTATTTTGAAATCTTAAAAATACTATTCATAGAAAAATGTAAACTATTACAAAGGCAACACATTAAACTCTTGTATGCAGAATCGACATATGAGTTTTAATTTGTAGATTAGAAAAAAATATTCAAGTCTACAGAAATGTTTTTTGAATAAAATATTACTTTGTTAACACGTGTTTGTATTCTTTGCTTTATATGCATTTAACATAGTGGGGCAAAACAGGGTATTGACAGATGTGAGCTCTGGAACCTAATACACTGTGACAGTCAATGATAAATATAGTTATATAAAAGGAAGGAAACCGAAATTAATTAATCTTATTTTGGTAACACGGGTAACAAGGTCGGAAGGTCAGAAAATACTAAAAGGGAAAATGCTAAATGTATCAAAGAGGTCTGACTTTTAGTTGACCTATATTGTTCTATATTGTTAACACACAACTCAATCGTGTCATTTCGTCTTTGTCATGACGGTTCTGTTGCTTCCTTTTCCAGACTGAATATACTTCAGTATCAGGGTTGTGCATATACGGTGGGACAAAATTTGCAGAGGATAATTACTGTTCGGAGTTATTGCTGTATTATAGGAGAGATATGTCAACAAACACAGAAAAACAACAACAACAAAAGATTCATAACGTATTTTAAGTATTTTAACTGTTAGTTGACATGCAATTTGGTTTTCAAAACGTTAGTGCAAAAAGGGGGGGTCTCAAATACTGTTTTGCATTTTAAATATTTTGGAACCACTTTTTCAACTACTATGTTTACCTTTTGTCCCAGTGTAGATTTAATTTACAAAACAAATAAATGTTCTAGTATTTTGTGCATGAATTGTTTTCAAATTCATGTGAGAAACTGAAAATATCCTGCAATTGTAGAATGGTCCATAACACAGCTCCCACGAAGGAAACGGGGATATCGAATAAAACAGGTTATTAACAACTTACCTCAATTAGCTCATTGACGAGGGCTGCAGCAGTGTCTGGTCTTTCTCCACCCGAATGACTTCAGCGTTTTCTTAAACTTAATAGCGACTACAAAACTTTCATACTGACTGTTCACTACAGATAGATAGCTACTAGCATTAACCTAGACTTACGAACTGTACTGTACCCTAATATATAAAGATAGTCTCACCTGATCATCTCACTCCTCTGCCAAATTAACTGCACCATCTGTTCGTCTGTGTATATGTTTGCTAAGCTAATGACAAACTGCACTCACGCTACTAGCAAGGTCGCTAAGCAACGGTAAGCGAATCTTCCAAGGCTATGCTAACCAGCTAGCACAGTAAATATCGATATCATGGAGAAGCATTTTTTATAGCATCGGTAACAGTATTGCAGTCTGTAGGATTGTTTATTTGCTTGCTAATACATTTCTTGTTGAAGCTGGCTTACTTATATGGCATTTGAAAAATACCTAAAAGACTACACAAACGATGAAAACTACAACTACATGGATCCTCAAGCTGCCGTTTAGCTATTTTAAGTGTCGTAATCAAAAGAGCTTAAATACGAGTGACCTCTGGCTTGAGCGACAAGTGGGAGAAACAGAGAAGCGTGAGGGACGTCCTGCTTGTCTTGGCAGTATGGTGAGTAGATACAGTAAATATGTTGGTTATCTTATTTTTTTTTCTGCAATGGAGATTAAACTGTTGATATTCACCCTGCTTATGCAGGAAATTCACAAAGTAAGGTATGCGTTGTTTCTAGCTCACGGCATGACGCAGCCAACCAGAGGACTCAAAAGTTGACTTTATTTAAAAAGTCTCGTTTCGTGTCAAAGTCACGTGACACTTTTCTAATTTTGGTTATTTTAAATTGATGCTGATCTCCCAAGTATATACTCATTTGTTATGCAACCCTGAGTCGTGTCTGCAGGCACATGTCTATTTTTGAACTCACCCCCTGCTTTACTAAATCTTTTAGACAAGAATAGACACCCAGCCCACGTGCAGTTGCAGTTAAACTTTCATGTGTGTGCTATGAGAGAACTCAATGCTATGATTGCTAACAGCAGTTTTCTTCACCTTGTGTCTTGCAGGCTGAGCCTATTAGAGTTCTGGTGACCGGTGCTGCTGGGCAGATTGCCTATTCCCTGTTGTTCAGCATTGCCAAAGGAGATGTGTTTGGCCAAGACCAGGTAAAGAAGGGTTTTGCCCTGCGCTTGTTAAAAACTCAGTTCCCTCTGCCTGTCACCAGGCGCACCCATGAAACTGACAGCTGGGAATGTCACAAATTTTCCAGGTCATATCTGGGATGACATTGCACATACTGTATGTTGTTCCTTTAGAAATTGATTGGGTTACACTAGCTTATTCATGACCGCTCAGATCACCCTGGACTGTCCTTGAAGTCAATGAAGTGGCTCTTGTGCCAAGAGTCTTACGCCAACTTTAAAGCCACTTGGTCCAATTGGTACATGGCTTAGGCCTTCTCACGCTGTCCCAGAGAGCTAAGTCTCCCACTGAGATGTAATGGTATACAGGGATTATTATGCAATTTCATAATAATCATTTAAATTCAGTTATTTCATTTTTCTTATGGCAGCCAATCAGCTTGCTCCTGTTGGACATCACCCCCATGCTGCTGGTCCTGGAAGGTGTAGTCATGGAGCTGCAGGACTGTGCCCTTCCACTTCTGAAAGGTAATCATTTAAGGCTTTGCTCAAATAATTGAGCAATACCAGTTTGGTTTTTTTTGTAGGCATTTTTTTTCTTTTTTTGACAAACTGGATATTTAAAAGCAGAAGTAGCTAAATTATCTTTTTTTTCCCCATTTATACAGATACAATTTCTTCATGGTTTTTTTTTTTGTTTTTTGTTTTTTTTGTTTTTTTTTTTTTTGTTTGTTTGTTTGTTTTTGTTTTTTGGCAGAAGGATCACCTTGTAAATGTTTTAATTCACCTTTCCTTCTATACCTACATATCCCAAAATATGATCCTTGAGTAGATGTTAGCTAATAAGAGCAACTACACCCTTCTTGTTGGAGGTGGATGGTTTCTCTTGAATAAGCTGTAGAGATTTGTTTGCACAGAATGGGCTCATTTTCTTGTCTGAGTATGGACCCAGTTTTTTGTTTTTTGTTTTGTTTTTGGTGTGTGTTTCGTTGCTGCTGTCATGGACTCAGTCATGAGGCGCCACTATGTGCCATCTCCATTGTGACCTGGAATTTTTACTTTGCAATGGTGCTGTTCTTTGCTTTTGTTTGCACGGGGGCTGAAAGAGGCCCCTGTATTAAGCAGCCACGATGCAAAGACAACACCTCATGCACATCAAGACAAAGATAAATGCAGTTCTCATCAAACTGGTCACCATTTTTTCTAAATATTATGATTGCAATTTAGAGTGATGAGTGATGCTTTGTCTCAAACAATTCAAAAAGAAAGGTGACAACACGGTAAATGTCAGATGCACAACACAAACAGGAAGGACTTCCTGTGTACCTCATGTTCTTTTGTTGGAACAGTGTTAGAGTGTGTGTGTGTGTGTGTGTGTGTGTGTGTGTGTGTGTGTGTGTGTGTGTGTGTGTGTGTGTGTGTGTGTGTGTGTGTGTGTGTGTGTGTGTGTGTGTGTGTGTGTGTGTGTGTGTGTGTGTGTGTGTGTGTGTGTGTGTGTGTGTGTGTGTGTGTGTGTGTGTGTGTGTGTGTGTGTGTGTGTGTGTGTGTGTGAACAACTTTTAGTCATGCAACTTTCATCAGGAGCTGACACAATGTTCACATATTGCAGTAAAGATCTGATGTGCCATTAATTTAAAATGAATTCTTTTTTTTTTCCAGTTCAAAATGGGCCTTTGGGGGATCATGTATTGGAAACTCAGTTTGCCCATGTATTATTATGGCATTGTCAGAAATCTCAAGTATTGTCCTGCTATTTTCAGTTTAATAAACAAAAATATATTTTATGGTCATTTAAATGCATCCCCAATTCTCACTAATATGGTTTGTAAACACAATTTCACCACAGTGCTAATAATTTTTGATTGAGTTTTGCTAAAAAAAAACCCTGTATCAAATAAGAGTGAGGTCTACTTCCACCTTGGGTGCTAACAGTAAAGGTTAAATCCTTAACCAACCTAAGTACTTATGTCCCCCCCAAAGGCCTAGTATATTGTTATGAAATTCAAAGGCATTCTGCAAAAAGTTGCAGGTACTATAAAGTTTTTACAGATATTTTTTTTACACATTTGACTGCTTCTCTTCAGGTGGAGAACAAATTCCACTATGAACTTAATAATCCCTCTCAAGGTTCAAAGTTGACAAATTGCCAAAGAGTGGAGTATTAAAAACCTATTGGCAATTAATTTTCTCCTTCTACAGAGATCATACCCACTGACAAAGAGGAGGTAGCCTTCAAGGACCTGGATGCAGCTATCTTGGTGGGCTCAATGCCCAGGAAGGAGGGTATGGAGAGGAAGGACCTGCTTAAAGCCAATGTGGCCATCTTTAAGAGCCAAGGGGCTGCCCTGGATAAGTATGCCAAGAAGACTGTGAAGGTAATTAGAAGCATATTTTCTGATGTAAAACACTCCCTTCCTGTCAAGTGAGCAAATCTGAAAGAAACTTCTCAGCCTCTGCCAAATGGATAGAAATGTTTCCTAAACATTTTGTGCTACTGGGAAAAATAGCAAAATCTTAATTAAGTATTTCCTGAAGCCAAAACATTTTTCCCTTCTCGGTGTTGCATAATACAAGTTTGGTCGATTTACTCATGATAGTAATAAGACATAAAATCTACATGGCATATGTTTTTAAATTGGTTTGTGTGTTCAGGTGCTGGTTGTGGGAAACCCTGCCAACACAAACTGTCTGATTGCAGCCAAGTCTGCTCCCTCTATCCCCAAAGAGAACTTTTCCTGCCTCACCCGTCTGGACCACAACCGGGCTCGCTCTCAGGTACAGTCCTCTCACTTCTTTCACTTTCTGATGTCAGTCTCAGATGTTTGGCAGCCACATTGTGAATCGTGGCTGACTGAAAACCTGACTTTACTTCGTATCCTGTAGGTGGCGATGCGCTGTGGGGTTCCAGCCACTCAGGTGAAGAATGTGATCATCTGGGGGAACCACTCCTCCACCCAATACCCAGATGTTCACCACTGCAAGGTCAACATGTCCGGCAGTGAGGTGACCTGCTTTGATGCAATCAAGGATGATGATTGGCTTAAAGGCGATTTCATTACTGTGAGTTGATGGTTTCTAGATGAAAGCATGATAATTTATAGCTGGAGTATACTCACACTTGGATGCTTTTGGCTGTGCTTGAGAAAAGGCCTATAATATGATCCTCATATTTTACTTTATTGTTCTTCCATCTTTTCTTCATCCTGATGCTCCTCATAAGATTAATGGTTTTTAACATTACTGGTTACATTTGTGGTTCAACAATGCTCTTTTTTTTTTTTTTTTTTTGTTTTTGTTTGTTTTTTAAATTTGCACAATAGTGAGTTTTCCAGTTGCTGTTCATGCGGGCAGATGTCAGTAAGACATGAAGTCCCTTTTTTTTTTTTTGTTGTTGTTGTTGTTGTTTTTTTAGGCTGAGCTGATATACTCGCCTGTTTTCCAAGTCTATTTGAACTGCAAAATTATTCATCTGTATAAGCAAACAGTCTAATTTTATGTGGTTGTAGGTTTGGAGTTCAGTTTTTCAAATGCCACATTTATGTTGGAGCCTTGAGCATCACTGATGAAATTTCAGTGATAATAGCTACAGAGAATTCAGCCCTGAGCTTGCTCTGAAGGGTAAACAAACATTTAATTTTCCTTCAAGCAAAATATTTTCTGGGAGACATTCAAAAACATGATTTTTGTGAACCAAAAACCTCAAAGATTTGCAGAATGGTCAAAAATCCTCAGGGTGTTTCCAAAACCTCCAAAAGTCATAGTTGCTGGGTCTATCCTGGCTTCTTTTAGGTAGATAGGTATGCCTGAAACGCCTTACCTAGAAGGTGCTTGTCTCTAATCTTATTCTTCACACATCTTGTAGCAATACCCTATGTTCCTGTCCTTACCTGACAGCTTCACTGTTATGATCTGCTCTCTTCATTACAACAATCTCTCCATCGCTACAGACAGTGTACCGGTCCTTCTGTCAATCTGCCACTTGTTGCTTGCAGTGTGCAGCCCATGTAAAGCAGATATTTGTGGGACAATAAGTTAAGAAGTAGTAGTGATTTATGTACAGTGAAATGACACAGTTTCACCAGGCAGGGGCAGCATTTCCTATGAGTCCAGTTGATAAAGACAACTGATTCTCAAAATCAAAACTAGTCACAGAGCTCAATAACACTCCTGCATTTTCATTTAATGGCCCATGTTCTTACTTTGCAGACTGTGCAACAGAGAGGTGCTGCAGTCATCAAAGCCAGGAAGCTCTCTAGTGCCATGTCTGCAGCCAAGGCCATCTGTGACCACATGAGAGACATCTGGTCAGGCACCCATGAGGTAAATCCTACATCTGTTTGTTATACCGGTCATCTGGGAATTTTTGCATGTTGCACTGTTCTGATAAGAAGTAATTATTGAGACATTTAATGGGACACACAAAAGGTCCATTTTGCACTTTTTACCCCTCAGCTGTAAATGGCTGCTGGGGTATTGTCATCCGGCGTGCGGTGGCATGGACATTCAAGTTTGTGAATGTGATAACTGGAATGGGGTGCTGTAGGCTTTTCATATTGAAACCATAGGTGCATCTACTAAAAATATCAGACGAGTTTAAAACTCAAGGTCAAAGATCCTCACCGAGTGAAAACGCCCTCAGATTTCTGACAGGTTACATATGGTTCTATTGTCAGGGATGCAAAGTATTTGGAAAAGGCTGCATTTTATTTCAAATTCACTTTTAATGAGGTTTTTTCCTTTTTAAGGGTGAGTTTATCTCTATGGGTGTTTACTCAACTGGCAACTCCTATGGAGTCCCTGAAGACCTAATCTACTCATTCCCTGTCCAGATCCAGGTAAGCTTTGATCTGACATTGTCTCCACTCTTCTAGCAGCTAGCAATATCTTTTCAGTGCAGCTTAAGACTAGCATTACCCTCCATTGTCTTTTTTTGGATGTGGATTTCATATTGAATAGGGTTTTTGTTGTTTTGTTTTCTTTTGGGGGTTTTTGTATTAAAGTTTGTAGTAAATTAAACTTTGGGGATTTGTAGAAACATTATAGATAAAAAAACAAACAAACAAACCAACCAACCACCAAACCGACCAACCAACACTGAAGGTACATCTTTTTTCAGAACAAGACCTGGAAAATCGTGGACAGTCTGCCCATCAATGATTTTTCCAAATCAAAGATGGACGCCACTGCAGCTGAACTGGTGGAGGAGAGGGACACAGCTGTGGCTTTCCTTGGAGTATGACTAGAGCCTGCACATCGGCAATTAGACAGCCTCAAAACTCCAGATGCACGCCTGTGATGAAGCACTCCACCAGCCCCTCCATTACTGTGTGTGAGAGAGTCGGTGCTTATGGATGTAAAGTTGCATTTGTATGTCAAACGATGTGAATCTGACTTTTGTGATCTTGAATAACAATGTGTCATACTTAACTTACCCAGTCATATGTAGTCAAAGTATAGTGTCAAAAGCAGAGTTGTTGTACATCATGATGCACAAGTATCACTCACCATAAGTATGCAGTATACACTGAAAGTCCACTATACCGGTTAAAGCTCTCTCCATTGTTTTTTTTTTTTGGTTTGTTTTTTTTTTTTTTCCTTTATTGATTATTACATGGATCCTTGTTACAGTTAGTGAAGTCCTAAAACACTGGAATATTAATGCTGAAACAATTTTAAAAAAAAAACAAAAAAAAACAACAACAACAACAAAAAAAAAAACAAGTTGTCTGATTATTGGTTTCCATACATGGATGCTGTGATTTTTTTTTTTTTTTTTTTTTTTTTTTTTTTTTTTTTTTCACAGCATCCATGAGCCACAACCTTTTAAAACGGTCACAATAGGTCGTTTGAATCCCCTGGGGTACCAGATGGGGGCTCAATGAGTCAACTTTATTTAAGTATAGTTTGATGCTCATGTTCCACTAGTTTGTGATCTGTAGTTTTGTAGTGTAGGACACAAATGATAAAGGGTGGCATTAAAATATTACTCCACTAGTATTTATACTACATGTCATGTTAATATATTTAACAGTATGTATATAAAGTAACTAAAATTGGGTCCTATTGCAACATTTAAATGGTGTACTAACATTAATTATGCATGCATATTTGTATTATGCACTATTTTGCATAGTGAGTAATTTGAGGTATTTTTGAAAGCTCTGTTTGGACTTCAGTAGTTTACTGATTTCCTATAGGCCCACCCTGATTGTGAGGGAGTCGGGACAGATGGGGTCCTCATAAAATATATACAGTTAACTTATTAAGACTTGACACATATGTGGCTCACAGGAGATCCACTGAAGCCCAAAGACTACCGTCAGAGCAGGAGCTGAAATTACAGTTAAAATGAGTGTGGCAAGACTATAGCTTGCCATGACAGTGGCATGCAAAGTAACTGGAGACTGAGATCTCGTTTATGGTGGGAACTATTTTAAACATATAGTTATTTTTGCAACCATCATTCCATTACAGAGATTATACCTTGTTGGTTGCAGTGTGCAGCCCAGGTAAAGCAGGTACTTGGGGGACAGCAAGTAAAGTAGTGATTCACATACAGTGAAATGACACAGTTTCACCAGGCAGGGGCAGCATTTCCTGTTTTATTTTTTTACTCAGTTACAGTATGAAGAGTTATTATGTAACATCTGCATTTAATAAATTCACAGTGGATCACTGAGGATAAGCGTTAAAGGGGGCAAAGCTACCAAAAACAGTCACCACTCCCATATCAACCGTTTCATTTTGGTAATCCCAGTTAAAGAACTCGTTTTAATCTTTATATTAAATTTACATGAAAAAAAAATCATTCGCCGGTGTTTCATAGACGTCACACATGTCAGTGTCAATGTGAACACGTTACTTCTTTTTATTGCTATCACTTATTTTCAATATTTTAAGCTATCTTCAATCAGGCATTGCCAGAAACCAACATCGCACGTAGCAGAATCCTATTGGCTGCTAAAATCACGCACACAAAAACAGCTTTTTTCATTGGCTCCCATCCTTCCTCGGCGTTCCGATTCGTCGCTTCCTCGAATGGCACTGGAGTGTAAAATATCTTCAAAAACTATCCGATCACCTTTTTAACTTCTGCACCTTTTTTGTACATCCTGTGGTTTTTTTAACATCCAGTCAGCGATGTCGAAGGGGAGCAGAAGCGGCTTGAATTAAGGTGTAAATAAAACACATACATATTTTTGTGTACCCCGCTGTCTCCTCTGCTGGATATCTGTGGTCCTCCAGACCTGAAGGACCAGGCCGACCCCATCGACTTTTCTTCTGCCAATATCCTACAGTAAGAAAATGGCTTCATATGTGTGTGTATATGACGTGTTTCCCTCTCTACATTAGCCATTAGTAGGACTCCACACGCGGCTGGGTGTTGAGGTGTTATGTCCGGGTTTTCTTTTTGACATTTTTCAGCTGAAAAAGGTCGTTCCTCTTCCTCCGGTGTTACGTTCACGGCACCGTTGTTGATTAGAGTTGTCTCCTTGCGTGTGGCTTGTTTGTGGAGGGCATGGCGTTCATCTCTGTCTGTCCATCACCCAGTCACTCATTCATTTCCGCAGGCAGCATGTCATACAGACAGAGTGACTGTAAGTGTGCGCCCGGGTGTGTCTTTGTATAGGTGTGCACATCTCGGCGGTTAATTATTGACGGCGTGTGTGTTAGTTGACTTTAAAAATCCCTGTGGCAGCCATAAGGTGATAAAAATGAAAGCACTCGAGGGGGAGGGGGCGAGGCGCTGGAGTAAAGAAGAAGTGTCCAGAGGTTGTGAGACACAGTAAGGATTTGTGACGTGGTTGCAGGGTTGGGGCAGGGGGAGAAATACAGGCGTTACGAGCAATAAAAGAGCTGGGTACATCGGATCCAGCTTCACGTTGAGGGGAGGACCACTTGGCTGGTGTCCAGAGAGATAAGTGTGGTCGGATGAATGTGTCCTTGTTTTGCTCGTAGGCACAGCGTCTTATCCTTTAAAGCTTCAACGCTGGATGGATTTAAAAGGCTTGGGCACCAATGAATGAATGACCAGTCGGATGATTTAAGGATACCTCAAGGAAACTTTTAATATTATTATATATATTTTTAAATCCAGTTACCGGATGTTTGTTCAATGACACCTTGTTTTTTCTGGGATACACAACTTAAAGCGTGTCCACTTACTGTCATTTTAAACACTACGTGGCAGCTTAACCATGGCACTTTATGTCGAAGGTAAGTGATCTCAGGGAAGGTATTTCACTACAATTGTGACTCTAGGAGAGGGAGGCTTAAATGATTATGTGTGTGTGTGTGTGTGTGTGTGTGTTTTAATGATCTTTATGTGTCTCAGAACATTTTAACTTTAACTTTCCCCCACATAAGGGAAAGTGAGATTTATCACATTTAAATTCTAATCACTGATTATTAAAAAAAATAAAATAAAAATCCACTCTTTGCCAGACTGTTACAGGTTTAGTTCCGTTCCGTTAGTTCCGTTCCGTCCGTTATTAATTTGACTAATAAGAAAAGTTATTTTTTTTAAAGTTTAATAAATCCATTAGTATTCCTAAGCCTTTTAGTAATCATATTAAATATTCTTCACCACTATAGTAGAGTAGCCCCACTGTGATAAAATATGAATATGATAAATTATGTTTAAGTCAATAAATGAATACATTAATAACTGTCAGTAATTGTTAACTGATAACTTGATGCCTTCATTTGAAGAATGAGGTCTTAGAGTTTTCTTTACATAATCTTTAGTAGATTATCAGAAATCTGTCTGTAAGCAAGGTCTTCTTGGAAGACAGTCTGCTCACAGTTTACTAGTTTACTCACTGGTTTCATTCAATTCCTCCTACTTAACATGAACACACAACCTTGAACTGCTTTATAGCACTTATAAACACAGTTGGGATTTTTTTTCGGTAAAAATTGTTTCACAAAATGTGTTACATCTCACAGCAGGAAGGCTTATTGTAAATCAGTATAAAGTGATCAGGATTAACCTAGGATAATGCAAGTTTGATTTTTTTTCTTTTAGTATGAAAATAGATTGCTGTGGTGTTAAACGAGGCTCTGTTTCACAGTCTTTTACTGGTAACATGGTTTTGCTGACACGTGGTGGCTCCAACACCTCATTGGGATATTTTACATAGGTTTCTGCTTCTAAAATGGTATAATTAACTGATTGGTTAATGCTGCAATACTTCCCATGACTTACAGTAGTTACACATGGCTGAATCCGCTTTTTCTGTTTCTTGTTAAAAAGTGAGTAATTTGGTCAACAGTAACACAACGCTAACACCTGATTGGTAAATCTCCAAACGGTGTTAAACTGTTTCCCTTTCCTACTGCTGTTACGGTATGCTGTGGTGTTTGTCATTTGGCTTCAAAGTTCAGTTTCCTGTTGTCAATTTTGTCTCTGTGCCAGGAGCATTTGATTAACATGTCGTAAGATTACTTACGGTTAGTTGCAGCGCTACTTGGGAAATTGGCAATAAAAAGTCTGAAAGGCAGGATATCAGGAATTAATATGCTACATCTCAGAGCAGGTTAATGATTTCTACCATCTTTGTATACTCATATGCTTTTCATTTTTTAAGTAATAACAGTAAATGGTACTATGAAGGCAGTCTCGGTGAATATTATTATTTTTGTCATTGTCATTCATTATATTTGAGCTACAGTTCATGTAGGTTTTTGAATAACTACAGATTTTTATTCTTTCTTTTGGTTTTTGGAAAACTGAACAGATTTACTAGTTTCTGTTGTCATATTTACCTTTTCCAAACCTTCCTTATAAACTCTCAGGTCAGTGTGTCACATTTTGCTTAACAAGCAGTGAACATGTTTAACTGCTTCTACTAATGGACCATAACAACAATTAGGATGAAAATTGCTGTGCTAGCAGGTATAATTGCCTTGTCTTTTTTTTTATTTAATCAAAGCTTTTTACCTGGTCAGTGTTTAATGGTTTTGTTGGCACATGTAGAGCTATTAATGTTTACCTCGCGCTCAATGTGAATACATGGACTGATATTTGATAATCGTTTCTTAACATAAACACAACATAAACTGTCATTTTAGAGATAAATTAGCCATAGATTAAGTTGATTTAAGATTCCAAAAACATAGAACATGTGTTGGGTATGTTACTGTTAAAAAACTGTTTTCATAACTATCTAAAAGCTATACTTTCTTTTTCTGAATTACAGTGATCTGCTGTAACTTTATATGTAATTAGCCAGCTGTCATTTTTTTCCTGTTATGCAAGGAAGTTAGATTAAAACTCTGCTTGAGACTCTCAAACGCCTCTCACAGCTGTCCAAGGTTTCATTTTTTTACTATTGTTTACTTATCTATGGAACAGATTACTACACACAAGCCAACATAATCACGAGGGTGTTGCTGCTTGGAATAACGGGTGCTACAGTGACTCTTTAAGTATACCTCAACCCTTTTACGTCAACTCTGACTAGAAGCATGACAGCCCTCCTCTTAAATCTCATTGCTTTTATCATACAATGCAGATGGCTGTTGACTCAAAGACTGGAGTGTGCTCATGCTACAATAATGGTACAAGAGCCTGCGTTTACTTCTTTGTACATCAGTCACTCAGATGTTTCCATTGAGATCAGGGCTGTTGTTGATTAAACTGAGGATAAAATCGTTTGGTCTCGAATGACTACAAGTAAAAAGAAATAATAATGTACAAAGCAACAAATTCTCTTTTTGTTTGGTTTTTATTTATTTTCTGTCACACAGTCATGTGAAAAAGTTTTCACAGGACTCTGAGATCCTGTGAGAGGGGAAAATGTACCCCTCATTATTCAGTAGCTCACAATTTTAGCCACAATAAGTTGAAGTAAATTTTTTATGACTATCAGATTCTCACATTCTCACTCATTGTGGTTGTATTTTAGTTTTTTGGGTTTTTTTAGGTTTGTGGGCGTATGTTTATGTAAAGCTCTGTGAGGTTTCTGCCACAGCATGTCAGTCTGCTTTTATTCATTGACGACTCAATGAATACAAGATGTCCAGGTGCTATAGAGATCCTTGGTGCAAAACGAGCCCAATTCATCACCCCCTGTGCTTCACAGTTGGTATGAGGTGTTTATGGAGGCAAATTGTGCATTTTATCAAAAGTGGCGCTGCGCATTATGTCCAGACATTTCCACTTTGGCATCATCCGCGCAAAGGACATCATTCAAGAAGTCTTGTGATTTGTTCAGATGTAGCTTTACAAACCTGAGTTTATATACAAGTGAGTTAAAAGCTATAAGTGCTCAAATGCTTCAGACCATTTTTTTTCTTTTACTGTTGGATCTGTATGATGTCAGAGAGAGACGATATCCTTAATATGGGCTTCTCAAGCACCCATTGGTGGTTTGTGGGTGCTATGCAGTGCTTGCAGGCTTACATCTTCATAATGTAGCTACTACCAAAATGTAAGCTCTCTGGCTACATGTAGAAATTCTGTCCATTAAAAGCTATAAACAGAATCAGTGGCAAAAGGCATTCAATCTCTTGATTTGAGTGGCCAGTTAAGCTTTAAATTTTAGATGGACTTTTTCTTTTTGCACATTAAGGTGGGGTTTTTAACTGGCTATTAAAGAGGTCAGAACTGAAATAATATATTTAGCAGTTTTTCTAAAAGGGGAATTTTATTTATTCAAGCATGTTATACATTTTTGTGGACCAGTTGTGGTTTGAGATATAGTTACTTGCACAAAAGACCATTTTGAGCCAGAAAAAACCTTACAGGAATTTGTTTATGTTTCGTAATCAGACGTAATTTTATCACACACAAAAATAAACGATGAATAAAATCTGTAAAGAATCAAGAAATGTTTCACTCTAAGGATTGAGCATATGATACAAATCGAACACGTTAAAACTGTCTCCCGTCTCACTCCGTAATTTACCGTCTTTCGTGTTTAGGTCTGAGTAAAGGTGTGGCTAACGGAGGGATGGCTCAGTTCCAGGAAATGATGCGGCAGCAGCTGGAGAGCTCCATGCACGATGAGCTGGAGAAGCTGCTGGACACCACCACAGGGGCTGAGCGAGAGGTACACCAACTGTTTGCTTCGCTGTCTTTGTTCCTCCCTCTCTGACCATCTGGTTGTGATTTAGAGGGTGGTGGGGTCACAATTCTGGGAAAACACAAAATATGACACATACTGGAGCACACTGCCAAAAAGGGTTCCACCTACATGTCTCATAACATTTTAGCAGCCAAACTTCTTAAGCAACATTCGCCCATTTTGTCTGGTTTTATTCATAACATAATACGTCAGCAGAGGGATCCAGGAACTAAGAGACTAGGTAAATTTTCTCAGAAGCCCTAAATGAACTTGAGAGTGAGCTCTTTTCAGCCCACAGCACCAACGTAATAAAACATTCAGACTAAAATCCAAATTAAAATGGCAGCAATAACACTCTACAGACTCATCTTTCCTCTGTGAGATTTCTTTGGCTTTAAACTAGCATAAAGCTTGGGACAAAACTGGAAATAAACACGCGGCGTTTAGCTGTAAACTCTTTCAGGCATTAACCAAACCTTGTTTAACTGCAAGCAATCAGGGAATAAAACACTGAAGAGTAAAGAGGTGAGAAGTCTGTCACATGCAGGTGTGAGCAGTAATTCCCACACACTTTCAAATGTATTAACTTGCTGTAACTTATACGTGTCAAACGGCATGTGCACACACACACACAATGGGTTACTCATTGAACTTTGAAGGTCTCCAGTGTAATTGGATACCAGTGTGAAAGTCCAGACAGTGACGGCCACCTAAACTGTTATTTGCTTAAGTGTTATTTGCTCCACATTGGGTGTTTAACTCGTCACCCATAAATGGGACTTTTCCTTTTCTTTTTCTCTTTTTTTTTTATTAAAAGAAAAAAAAGCACAAAGCTACGTGGCATGTGACAAAGTCTGGACTGTACAAATCCAAATATTTTATGTGAAAGCAAACAAAAATTTCAGTTTAATTTCAATAAATCCAACCAGCTGTGCGTGGCTGACATGGAGTAATTGTACTGTAGATTTCACTTTTTACAATAAGATATACTTATCATCATTATTATTATTAGTAGTAGTAGTAGTAGTATTGTTATTATTCTTCCCACAAACTGGTCAAGTTTAGAATGTATAAATACATCATTCTTGTCTTTTATATCCAGATGCTGTTTCATCTGTTTGTGTGCACATCTGTTAAAGTTGTGTATAAAATGGTTTATGAAGAGAAGGTCGAAACAAATTCCATATAATCACAGTGGACTAGACAAATTGTATCAAATCTTCAAGTAAAACAATTAATGTATATTCAGGGACAAAAAAGGGGTGTTTAAATAGTTTTGGGGACTTTGGACCTTGGCTGTTTTGTTTGTCTGTGTTAAAAATGTAATAACTATTTGGTCGAAACAAATACAGATTAACGCTTCAAACGTGGAAATATAAAAAAGGTCCTTTGCTGCAGTTTTGCACTATACAGTTGTGCTTAAAGAATATGCTAAATCACCCACAGGAAAGAAATCAACATTCTATAAATAGTTTCTAAATGAAGTTCACACCCATAAATTTGCATAGAACAATAATTATCCTTTTTGTATAAGAGGTATGGGGCCCTTGAAGCACACTGCTTAATGTGTGTAACAATCCATGAAACTGAGACTGAAATTGCAATACAGATGTCTACAATATTGTATCGCGGATTCTCAAACTCATCTTTTATATTTAAAGCTTTCCAGTATGACTTTGATGAATGGATCTTTTTAAATTCCAGACACCAGCCCCATTTAAAGAAACAGTAAAATGCCTGTAAAATTAAGTATAGTGGTTTCAGTCAAACCATTTTTCCAAGGTGTGCAGTTTCTCTTCTGCCCTCGAAGCGATAATACTCTGAAATAACTGAGGCAATTTCAGAAGTGATTTTCAACATTTTCATGTCTTTCTAGAAACCACTTCATAGTGACTTTGCAAACTCAGCCTTAGTTTAAGTTAACATCTTTGTTTTTCAGGTATCCAAGAAAGACTTCGAGGGCTTCAAGAATCTCTTCCATAGATTTCTGCAGGTGAAGGGACCATCAGTGGAGTGGATCAAGATACAGCGACCTCCAGAAGACTCTGTAAGCCTTCTTTTTTTGTTTTTAGCGGTTAATTGTATGTTTGTCTGTGCTGACTCTGGATTTGCACCACTCATAACATGTGATTTGTCTTTGTTTAAAATATTAAAGCATCTATTTTCCTTGCAGAAGGGGGCATTCAACCCCACAGCAATGGTAGATATGTCATATATTTAAAAAGTAGCTGATATTGAATACAGAATAAAATAACTTCTAATCGGTGGGTTGTCGATTCGACCCTTACCACTGAAAGCACAAGTGAAATGATGAAATACCATTTGGGTGATGGATTCACTAGTTGTGAGATTAAGTGATACCAAAAGATTGCAGTGATAAGTTCATCTTTTCAACTTGTGAAAGCATCACTTGTTTCAATCCTAGAGCATCGTCATTCACTGTGATTGTGAAAAAAAACCAGTAGGTGTTTTGCAAGTTTTAATAACAGCACGTTGGTGTCGTTAAAATTAATGAGGAACCTGCATTTCTATTTCTGCACAGTGACGTTTTCCTAACAGTGCCTAACACAGGCAGTAATAAAGTTCGTTTTAGTGCTTCAAGAATCGGTCTGCACTGTAGAAGTCTGACGTGTGACTAACCTTGCTCTGCAGCTTCAAAGCTATTAGATGAGCTGCTTTGCAACTCTTTATAACAATGGCAAGAATAGACTATTGTAATAGTTTGTTTGTCTAAAATGCTTCACTTAGAAAATTACTTTTACACCTTGGACAAACTGGAAATTCAGCTTGCCTCAGGATGTTATTACCCTTTATAATGACCTAAGGAGTTCCTGCACCAATGAAAACCTGTGTTAGAGTCAACAAAGAGAGAGAAAACAGATGTGTGGTTCTCGACAGCTATTATTTTCACCTCCACCAAGGAGGTTATGTGTTTGGTAGCTTTTGCATGCGTGCCACTGTCTGTAAACAGGATGGCTCAAACGTTTTTGAGTGAATTTTGATAGAACCTTGTAGGGGTGTAGAGTGGAAGCATCTTAACAATCCATTCAAATTTGGCTTACATCCACCAACATCTTCAAGGTTAACTTGATGATTAATTCGTAGCACATTGACAGTAAATCTTGTGACTTAAAAGCTATGATTCTTATAAATGTGGCATGTATTGTCAACATATAGAAAGTTATATATAAGGATTGGAAATATCATGTCACATTTGACCTTTGACCTCACTTTCAAGGTCAGATTGGTCTCAAGGTCAAAATGATAATAATGTCATTCAGAGCTACTTAAAACTGTTTCTTACTGCTGTTGTTTGTATTGACAACATATAGAAGTATAAGGAATGATATATGGGTATTCTAAATATCACATTATTTACAAACATATTTACTCAACAATGAGATGAATGCTACACACAGAATACAAATTTAATATATAGAGTAATCCAAGTCTGTAAGCAGAGTTTATTCTTTGGATGATTGAGTGACCAAAATTCAAAGTGGGTTTCAGGTTAGTTAGAATAGGTTTTCCTTTCCTGTTAAACTTCTCTGTACGCCTGTGGGATGCTGCGTAGGAAGTGCTTTTTTTATTGGTATTGTCAGCTAGCACTGGGGAACACTGTGAAATATGTGGCTCAACCAGTAATGTTGCTTTTTTGTTTGTTTCTTTGTTTTGTTGTCCCAGATTAGGCATAATAGTGAAAAATGTCTCTTTTGTGAAGTGAACAAAACAAAACTATCTACTGTAACCATAGTTTTTGCATTTATGGCATGCTCCTGTGATCTTTGTTGACTCCAACTTTTCAGCCAATCAGGATTCAACAGACAAATGGTGTCAACTTTCTATTGCTGCTGCCAAGAAGGAACCACTACAGCCCATGAAATCAAGCCCATGTTGCAGCACTCCCATGTTACAGCCTGGTACTAGAACCAGCTTTGGTTTCTTCATAACCGCTCCAGGGAGATAAAAACACACGTGCTAGATGTATAAGTTCGTGTTTAAGTTTTTAGGAGTGAAATTTTTGTAGCTTGCTAACATTGGCTTCCCCCTCCTGTCTTAAAAAGCCAAGTGACTTTGTGTTCAAAAAACTAACATGGTGGAAACCTGAACCGTTTTTCTTTTTGTTAACCCTTCATGGGCCAGCAACACAGACCTCTAGAGTCCTTTGTGCTGTACCTTTGCCTATAGCTAACTCCAAGTATCTCACATTTTCTCGGTGTCTGCCTGACGGCCTCGTCAGTCTACACTTTGAGGCTGGTCTTTCTTACCCTCTGTGTCTCAGCAAGTCAGATTTTTGTTCTTTGTAACAGCACTCGGGACCTCCAGCAGCTCTTGAGCTGTAGAAAGACTGTTCTTGCCTTGATTCCATGCTTTGACATCTAAATCTGGACCACCGTCCTTGGTAATGATACTTCCAAGATAACTTCACTATTCCAGGGCATTTCCTCCAAGTATGACTGACTCGGTTCTGGTTGCATTGATTCTTGTAATTTTCGTATTGTCCATCATATATGGGATGTTGGGCCCTACTGTGATCAGGTGTTTGTTAGCATCATCTAATCCTGCATCTGCTTGATTGTGGTGGTTGTGGGAAAGCAGACCTATATCATCCCAACGTGTGCCATTGTGGTGTCTACGTCTATGTTTTATACAATCTATAAGTGCTGCACACAAGTGAACCTCCATAGTTTGCTTGTCTGTTTGTAATCCTTCTTTCTGCAAACGAACACCAATGCAGTACTCCTGGCTTTACTTTATTCCATTACAGTAAAGCCATTACAGTAAGATCCATTATAATGTAATCTTAGTGACTGGTAACATTTTTAGACACAGGGTTATCTTATTAGAATGATTCTAAAGAAATGGTAATGGACCATTGTAGACTTTGCAAGGATAACACCCACATTTCTGAGCTGTTTGTTTGTATCCTGAAGGCCCCCTCGTGGATTGCAGTAGTCAGCCCTTTCTACTTTCTTCTTAAGCCACTGTGGATAAAACTACAGATGAAGATGACCAGCTGTGCTCAATAACATGGGTAATTTCAATCTAACTATACGTAGTGCCCTTTAGGCTACGTTCACACTGCAGGTGAAAGCACATCAAATCCGATTTTTTTGACCCTATGCGACCCATATCCGATCATGGTATGACAGTGTGAACGGCACAAATCCGATATTTTCAAATCCGATCTGGGTCACTTTCGTATGTGGTCCTGAATCCGATACATATCCGATGTTTTAGAAAGCGACTGCTGTTTGAACGGTCATGCCGCATTAAATCCGTCTTTTACGTCACTGACACAGGACAGACGCCAATTATCAGCGCCAGAGAAGCGCCCGAGAAGACATCGCGAACGCTTCCTGGCCATCCAGTGTAGATGTCAGTGAAACTGTTGGGAAGACAATGTGAACATTTTATTTGTACTGTATAATCTGCAGATTCTGACAGAAATCTGCAACTATCCTTTGAAGCACCGCTCCTCTCTAAAACAGCCATAAGGATAATTATTAGGTTATTTACATTATTATGTAAATAACAAAATAACTTAAAGCAAAAATTGGGAAACGTAAAGTCCGAAGTCTTTATATTAAGGGCCATCAGTCAAACAATATTGTTTGCTCTGGGTCTAAACAGAGAGCGTTGTGTGTGTGACATCTTCTTTTGCGCATGCGGGCCGCTTTGAGCGTTCACACTAGAGCGCGTTTCCTGTCGCATTTTATTTGTAGTGTGAACAAGCAGACAAAAAAATCGGATTTGATCAAAAAATCGGAATTGAGCATTAAGACCTGCAGTGTGAACGTAGCCTAAGTGAGCACACATCGTCTTAACAGGGGACTTAAAAATGCCTGTTAATTTTTGTTAACATTTACACCTCTAACTCTACACTGTCGTCTTAGCAGGAAACCAAACAAACCAACCACACCAGCCACAGGAGTCAGTCTTCATGGCGCTAGTGTGCATCAGTCACTTTACATAGTCAAAGTGTGAAATCGTCAGAGTTTGTTTCTCTTTCGCTGAAAAAAAGCACACTTTGTAGAGCCTCAATAGTTCCAGTCACAAGGGATGCCTTCAGTGCTCCCCTCCAGTTTCCCCAGTGCTGCGTTTACATGTTTTTGTGTTAACTTAAAAGTGCAAGATTGAAGTTCAGTTTAATCTCAAGAGGGGGATCTTTGAAATTTAAACGCTGTGTTTTGTGAGAGCTGTTGTTGAGCAGTTAGGAGCAGCACCTGAGTGTAGCCAGTGAGCAAATGGATCTGCAGAATCAGATCAGTCTGAGAGCTGGCTTTCAGTCTGCGTTCTCTTTGAAACTCTGTGGAAGTTAATCTCTCTCTCTCTCTCTCTCTCTCTCTCTCTCTCTCTCTTTTGATGGAGTGGAAAGTCTGACTAATAACAGAAATGAAAACACTGCAGTAGTGAATTGTTAAGCCGTAAGATGAGATTGCAAAAACATGTTAAAGCAAAACATCAGACTGTGTGAAACACAGGGGAAGAAAAAAGGAAATTTTATTAATAATTAATTGGATTAGATGCTCATTTGCAAAAGTCAGCAGCAACGTCTTCACCTCAGTTTGACACATTTAAGAGGAATTGAGTCAGTAAAATCAGGTCAACAACACAAATCAATCATGTATCAAACTGTTACTGTAAATAATACACGTTAGCATCGGCTATTGAAGTATTAGCAATTCTTTCATAATCAAAGTCTAGCAGGGTGTCATAATCTAGTGTTCTGGTGCTGGTATTGTGCCAAAAAAGGATTACTGGTATTTGAAAAGATTATAGGTCATTTCCGAGTTCTGGCCAAGAGGCCAGGAAAAAATTGCAAAACCTAACCTAGCAGCTCTCTAAATGTGTTTTAAAAAGGCAAAAAAAGTTGGATTGCTTTATAATGCAGCCTTAAGCATATTTGCACAACAGGTCGTTTCTTTATTCTATATATAAAACCTTTTTGTAAGTCCTGTTGTCTACTGTGTATTTACCAAATTAAACAAGGATACTGGAAGTTAAAAGTAAATGCAAACACTGGGAATCACTTTTTGGGACAACGCTGATACCAAGCCCGGATACATAGACGGGAAGGGCATCCGGTATAAAATTTGCCAACTCAAATATGCAGATCCACTGTGACAATCCCTTGGAAAATAAAGGGAACAGTCAAAAGTACCTTTAACTATTAAGTTGTCACTAAGGTATAAAAACACATAGTTGTGTTAGTGTTACTGTGAGATGAAGGCATGTTTATAATACTTTAGTATTAGTATTAGTCGTAGGCTGACTTCTGGCATTAGTAACTAATTTGGATATTTTTACCATTTAAACTTATTTTCCATGTTGAACTGAGAAGATTGGTAGATGCAGGCAAGAGTGCGAAGAGCAATAAATATTCTCAGTAATGGTGGTTATGATGCAGCAATGAACATCTGAAGAATTGCATGCAAGTATGTCCTTGTCCTATTATGTGTCTTGATTTTTTTAATTTTTAATTTTTTTACCTTAAGCCATTTACAAAACTAATAATAAACACTAGTTTGTATAGAAATTGAAGGTCTCTGTTTTTAACTGTTGCTGCAGCCATCCAGTTTAAACTGTAAAAATGGAGAAAATTCATGTCTTGAATGTAACCATAGCTAATAATTACACCCAGAAAACCACAACATCCGCGCTCTGTGTCACACCCTGCTCTCCCACCACATCTTTGTACTCTTCGTACTCGCCTCTTCATTGTTCAGTAAAGACAAATGTCATAAAATATGGAATAAATTGAATGTTCATCATCATCATCATCATCATCATCATCATCATCATCATCATCATTTATTTGTATAGTGCTTTACGAACACACAAGGCAGTCCAAAGTGCTGAACAACACAGGTTAAAACAACTACCAATTTAAAAATACGATAAAATCATTACATACAATAAAATAAATAAGAAGGTGTCAGTTTCCTACAGAGTTAAAAGCCAGGGAATAAAAATAGGTTTTCAATCTGGACTTAAAGACCTGCACTGATGACGCTAGTCTAATTTGAAGGGGAAGGTTATTCCAGAGCATCGGAGCCACAATTGAAAAAGCTCGGTCTCCTCTGCATTTCAGCCGCGACTTAGGAACCGACAGCAACAGCTGCTCAGCTGAACAGAGCAAGCGAGGAGGAACATGTGGTTTCAGCAAATCAGATAAGTAAACAGGGGCCAGACCATTTAAAGATTTAAAAACCAATAAAAGGACTTTAAAACGAACCCTAAATTCAATGGGAAGCCAATGCAAAGAAACCAGAACCAGAAAATGTTGAATTTGGACAGCTAAAGTATTTGGTGCAGATTGTTTTCATTTATACCACATCTACACCAGCTTGCTTAAATTAGCTGGATCGCAGCTTAAATACCTAAAAGGACTCATGAAACGTACATGTGTGCATTCCTCACATTGCAGTCCGTCACTTCATATCAGCTATGAAAGCTATGTGTCAGTTTCTCATGTGGGCTTTATTAGTGAAGTTTGTGGTAAAGTTTGTCAATGTTCCTTTCTTCAGTTTTTTTTTTTTTTTTCATTTCTTGTGTTTGACTGACACACATAATCGTGCAAAGTCACTTGTCCCGTTCCACCACATTAGTGTGATGAATTCCAGAGCGAGTCAGACAGGTATAACAAAAGTATTAGTCACTGAAGTTTCCCAAGTGTTTCCTTTATAGACTTTCTTGTGCGTCATAGGTCCACACATGTCACCTGCTTTCTCCTTGTAATTTCTTTGAAATCTGTACTTGTGGACACAAGCCAAGTTCATTTTAAATAATGATTAATTTTCAGTGTGAATAAAACCATTCAGCGTTTGACAAAAAACCCTCCAAAAATATGTATTTATAGCTACCACTCCTTTTGAGTGGGCTGTAAGTCGTAACTTATGATATTTTTATTAGTGTTTTGTGAATTATTAACTGCTGTTTTACAGATCAGTCATAAACTGTTATTAAACTAGGAAGGAAGGTTAGGAAATCTTCTCAAAAGTCCACCATCCTATCATTCCTCTGTTGGATTGTTAATTTGAGGGTGGGTTTTGGAGGATTAGTATTATTGGTTATTATTGGATTATTGGCATATTGTTTTTTGTCTTTATAGTTGGATTAACAACCCACAGTAATCTCTTCCTGTTGTTTCCTCTCATTTTGAGATTATGGAGCACTGCACTCATTTTAAAGAGTGCATAGTTGCACACCCACACATATGTGTGCCATAAGAGTTAGGAAATAATTCAACTGCATCTCAGAAGTTGCTCACTTCCTGCATGAACAACTGTTGCATGCCAAAGTAAAAGTATAGTCAAGCAGATTCAGTCACATTTGAATCTGATATTATTTTAATGTATTTTTAATGAGTGGGCAGCGTGGTGGTGCAGTGATTAGCGCCGTGTTGATGCTAATTTCTCAAGTATGAAACTATCTGTGGAGTTTGCACGTTCTCTCCAGCTTGCTTCTGCAGTCCAAAGACAAAGATGTCCGATGAATTGGCTGTAGATGTAAAGCTACGCGTGAATAGCTGTCTGCCTCTTTGTGTTAGCCCAGCATCCGACCAGCAGCCTGCCCAATGACACCAGGAATATGCTCCAGCCTCCGCTGTGTCCCTTAGTAGGAGAAGATGTGTGGCATTTTTAATGGGATAGAGGTCCTAATATTGCCTTTCTTAGCAAGCTTTGCAGATCACTCTGATTATCACCACGACCCTGTAATAACAACTTTTTGGTTGTCAAAAAAACCCCAAAAGCATCTTTGACTGGTCAGACAGTTGGAGCACTTATCTTGTGCAGGAGGACTTGCACCATTATCCATTTATTATTAGCTTATGAACCATATATAAATGGATTAACAAACCCTGCAAAGGAGTTATTAAACATTGGTTACTACTCATGAGCTGTGTTTAAACAGTGATTTTTCTATAACATTTTTAAAATTCCAGTAGTTTCATGTGTGCTTTCATGTTCATCAGGTGGCATTTAACTTTTTCTCTTGAGTGTGTGACAAAATAAACGGAATAAACAGAAGTGTTTTTCGGTACAGTAGCTCAAAGAACAAAACCTGATCTTTCTTACCATAGACTCTGTTTCTCACTGTCAGCAGTTACACCACTCTGCAAGCTAAACAAAGTAAAAATGTTTAGGTACTTCTTAGGAAATACTACCAGAAAATAGGGCTGTTCGATATAACGATATATATCAGATGACGATAGAAAAACATCTATCGTTTCATTTTACGCTATCGTTTGTTTCGTGGTGTCACAAAATAAACTGTTTACGGCAATATTTTTTCATTATTTTGATGGTCACTGTAGTGGCTATATTAATTTCCTAAAGTTCTCTCTTTCTCTTATATTTAATATAACCACACTACAGATGGACAAGCGCTTGTTTTTATGCGTTGTGGTTAGCAACAATGACGGTAAAACCACCTCGTGTCCGCTTGTTTATTTTCCACATAAACCTTTCACAATAAAGCTCAAGATCCTGTTGAGACTTTTCAAAATAAACTGAATCACGTGAAAGATGCAGAGTATTTACGGATGAGAAGCAAAAAAGAGCCGTCAGGTGCTAAAAAATAAACCTTAGACTCAAACGTTAGAACAGGCTTTTCCCCGCAGCACGCTGTGTAATAAATACTCACAAAGAAAACGGCGGCCGTTACAACCTATGTCTAAAAATGTATCGTTTCATGCATCAGTTAAAACACTGGACTCCAGGTACGCGACGCCCAGCTGGAAACACTTCACGCAAGTCGAGCTGCCCGACATTCACAGAATTTACAGAAAATGTTACATTTTCGTGATTTATATCGTTATCGGACGATAGATGTCTTAATATCGGGATATGAAATTTTGGTCATATAGCACAACACTACCGGATAAGCCAGTTTGGGTTGTCTCTGTGTGGCATGTTTTATATATGATAAGTAAATGAGGAAGTTACTTGCTATGTCTGCCTCAAACAGACATAGCAGGATCTCTCTCTTTCTCTGTAATGCTTTTACTTTCCAGTTCTTAGCTGCCTTTTCCGCTTTCTTCTTTTTTTTGTCCTTAACGATCTCAGAAGCTGCAGACAGAGAAAGAGAAGATTAAAGATGGAGAGTAGGGCAGGAAAATAGGAATAAGGAGCAAAAGGATGTGGCTTCACAGAAAGATAAGGATTCCATAAAGAAAGACGGAGACAGAGAGATGATAGAGTTTGGGAGAGAAAAGTGATGAGGCAAGAATTGGAAACGGAGAACCTAAAATGAAATAAAAGTCATGACAGTGACAGACTGTAATGAGACCGTGGAGATGATATATGCATGTGAGACAGAGAGAAACTGAAATAAGAGGACACATCATTAGCTAAAGTTTCTTAAAATCTACAGCCAAAGGAAGCACTTGAATTACTGCGATACTCAATATATTGCAAGAAAGTCATCTATTATATATAAATGTATCTTAGTGTGTATCATTATTATTCAGCTTTATTAATGTGGCAGTTTAGTGTATTAAATTTTCTTCTTCAGTGCTGGTTGGCTAACCTCTGTTCACTCCAAACTGAAGGTGTGATTATTAGCGCTTCAGACATGCTGGACTTGCAAAAACATGACAGCATCAGAGAGACAAGCCATCCAAAAATAAAACAACACTATTGTGGAAGTTTCTTTTCTTTTCTTTTCCCTTTTCTTTTCTTTTCTTTTCTTTTCTTTTTCAAAAATAAACTGAATAGACTGTTTGTCACCTTAATTGTTACCCCTTGAGTCTCTTCCCAGTGTGTACACTCACATGTATGAAACATTTTCAGCATTTCTACAAGGACAAATTTGTGAACTTTGCACCGCTTACCCCCCCTTGGGCTGAGCGTTTAAATCTCATCTTCAAGATTATTTGCTGACGTTAATAAAAATGCTGGATAAAAATGTCAGACTCAGTGCTGTGGGGAGATTTGATGGCACACAGCACTGGAGCTGTAAAAGGTCATATTGTTTTGTGTGCGTGCGGTTTGTAAGAGATGAGATGAGGTTGCGGATGATTTCGTGCATTGTTGTGATCCTGAGGTTTGTTTTCTGTAGGAAATGTTTGTGGCTTGGAACATCTTGAATATCTTTATGCATAAATGGCAGTGGTGAGTTTTAATTTGTATTAAAAAAAAAGAAACTTTGAATGATGGGAGAATGGAAAAATACAAATGTTTAAACTACTTGATGGAAAAATGCACAACTCTGACTCAGTAACAGCTGAAAGTAATTTCATGTCTGGGGATGTTTGTATTGTTTTCTTTTAACTTTTTCTAAAAGGAAGATGAGTGATTGACCCCTCTTCGTTTCCCCCCGTAAATGCCGATATTTCACTACATCAAATTATTAGTAATATGTCAATGCACAGGTTAGTTTTAGTATCACACATCATATATCATTAATTTACAGTTTATAGGGATCCTTTTTTAAAAGGGACATGCTGTGCTTTTCTTTACATTCTGTCATATATATATATAAAAGTTCAACATAATGAGGTGAGCATATTTGTAAGTAGTTCTTAGTAGTACCTAACTAGTGTTCCAAAAGATCAAGCTCAACTTTTTGGCTCTTTATATAAGAGCAGATAACCCTCATTGGACCATTTCTAGCACAAACTACAAACTACTACTGTTCAAATCTTGTGTTTGCGATGAGTTATGACAGCTTGTTTCATACAGATCAGCGGCCACACCAAGGTCCAGTAGAAGATATTTAACCCTTATAAAACTGAGCTGCAAGACATGGAAAGCAGCTGTAATAGAATCCTAATAATAAAAATAGGTATTTGGAAATTTTGGCGATAGGCCCATTTTAATCAGTCAAAATCTTAACACAGCGCAAAGGCATGTTTGTATTTGTTTGTATAGTATCAACAGTTAAACAGTCCTGTTACCTGTTAAACTTTAGTTCTCTGGTAGTGAAATGCAGTGATGTGTAAATTATTTCCTGTTATTTTAACTTCAGTTTAAGCTGCAGTTGGTTACAGGATGTCTTCATAAGCACTGACACAAGGATTTATTTGCACAGTTAATTCCATTGTATCACGTGAGGTTTAAAAGTAACATTTCTGTCTTTTCACATTACACAGCTTAAACTTCACTGCTACCTAATGCATTTACAGTATGAAAAGAAATTGGACAAATTTTTGCTACAACTATCTAAAGTTTAGTTTTTAGAGCAATAGCTAAAGGTGCACTCTAATCTGGATGTAGTTTCAGAGTGAACGTGCGCTTAAAAGCCTCTATCTTCTACATAAAATATTATTTATATATGTTTTAAAGTGATAGTTAATTAATGTAGACTGTAAATAATAGTGGGCCAAGGACTGAGCCTTGTGGTACACCATTGTTTGTTAAAAGTAAATTGATCTCAGAAGATCAGCAATTCTACCATTTGTAAACTTCACATTTATTTTACAGTTAATGGCTTGTGTGTGTTTTTCTGTACGGTTCAGTGTGTGTGTGTGTAAGCTCAGTATTAAAGGAATAAGTGAGCCCACTAACCAAGAGACATGGAAAGTGTGAGCAAAATGCTCTGAGTCGCCTCATAAAAATCAGATCTTCGCTGTGAGGTTACGTTCTCATGCATCTTTGGACTTCTTACACTAGCTCAGAAAGCAAATATGAACTTCTCTTTAGAACTGACCTGACTTTTGTGTGTTCAGGAACTCTGTTGGTTATAAGACCTGGCGGTTTTCTTTTGAAGAGTCCATATCTCCCAAGCCTGGAGGCAGCACATCAGGTCCTGAATGTGACCAAGGGCATGTTTATCCTTTTCTTTCACATTTACAAGGTTTTGCACAGAGAGTTCATCTCCCAAGGGGGCAAATTGTAAACATGGAGTTCTTATATAATATTATGAGGCAACATTCAACCGAAATGATCCAAATTTTCGTGCACGCAGTTGTGCCATCCTCTCTGCAAGTCCTTCCACTTTGCAAAGGCACCAAAAAACAGGGACAGAATGAAATTTCCACTAGTCTGAAAAGGGTAGCCATGCTGGAAGCTGTCCAGACGTACACGAGAATATTTACCTACAAACCACATTTTTTTTTTTTTTTTTTTTTGCCAAATTTAGATCTGATATGTTTTTTTTTTGTTTTTTTATTGTGCCAATTCCCAGAACTTTTTTGATCATATCTTTTGCATTATCCATTGACACATCCAGAAAGCCCTGTGATTTTCCAACTACTGCAGCCAAGTCAACAACAACTGTAAAAAATATTTTCCAATTGTCTCCTAGTGACAGTAGTGTTGCGCTACCACTGTGCTTAGTAATCTCAGTGTAGTGTGAAAATGTCTTTCTCCTTCTACTCATGCTAACATGTTGTGAAAACCATAATTTAACTGTCTAACATGACAAATCCTGCTGACGCCCTCATAATTGTAATCGAACAGTGGGCTCGTTGCAGTTGATATAATACTGTGCAGATTTCTTTTAGGTGTTCACTGCTGCCTATGACACAGCTTTTCAGTTAGAGGAAATGGTGAAAAGCAAATTCAGCACATTTCTCAGTCAGTGGTCAGTGAGATGTTCCCTGGTCACCAAATAGGGTTTTAACTTGACTGGCTGTAGCTGGAATCAACACACACGCAGGAGTCAAAAGTAAAAGTAACCCCTCATCTTTTTTCTGCAGAAAGGGAAATGAACATCAGCGTGTGGGAGACATTTCCCTCCGGGGGTACAGGGATAGGATGGGGAAATCGGCTGAAAACATTTCACTCGTTGTAAATAACCTCACGTCAACAGCCTCTCTTCCTTCCCTCCTGGACTTTTTTGATGCCCAGTACTTGCAGGGATTTCATCTGTCTGCACTGTTATGCACAATAATCATCTCCCTTCCTTTAATGCAAGTCAGTAAACACATTTTACCGCCTCTAGCCATTCATTTGTCCTTTACGATGCCCGTCTCTGTGAAGGACGGAGAGCGGGTAGCAGCTGCATCATTTTTGTCTGTTGTGTTTTGTAACCTCATCCTCTGTGTGTGGCAAGCAAAGGGGATAAACACCAGAGAGACTGTTTCCAGCAGGAAGTCTGCTGGTTTGTCCACTATTACTGATCAGCTACTCTGTTATTTTAGCAGAAAGAGGAGGCAGGATGACATCCGGCCTTATCAGTGCTGACGCATTTATCGTATGATAAAACTGCACTAAACACTGACGGGATCGGTCACATTGCAACAACAAAAAATATCACGACATCTGGTTAAAATTTAGCTTCTTGGTGAAAAAGTGAAATTCAGTCAAGCTTGATTAAAGTTAAGAAGAAATAATGGTGGGAAAAGGGGTAAACTGCAGGTCTACATGTTCCTAGCTGACACAATATATTTATGTCATCATCATCTGTGGGAGACAGTGAAAGCAGTTAGGTAGATACGCTGATGTGAGCGATGCATTGCTGATCCTCTAATGTACATTTACACACCATACTCCAATAAATCAACAGAACTGCTCTGTACTGTATATATAAACTTGCTGTGTTGTGTATCAAGCCTTGTTAATGACTATTTTCTGCACCATTCGCTCAAGAAGCAGTTGCAGAATGTCTGTTTGTATTGTATGCACATTTCCCAAAAGCAGTTTGCTGCAGATCAAGTTAACAATTTCTGACATTTTCACATTCCATATCACGTCAGCCCGTTTCATTGCTCAGCTGGTAATTAGTCAGCCCACGCCCAAAGCTGTTAATGTCTCTGTTTTGCTTCTGTAAAGAATTTAAGACTATCAGTTTGCTTGCACGAAAGCCGAACAATCTAAAAGAACGAGAAAAGCAGGTCAGTCACAGGTGATCTGTGAGATGTGGGATCCAGAGGCTGTGCAGTCGTAAGCACTTTCAGAATCAGAATTAAAAGAGCAGTAAAGTTGTGTTGGTTTTTAAATTTGGATTTATTTGCTTTATTTTTGTTTGTTTGCTTTTTTTTCCTGACCCGCAGCCATCTCCTTTCTCTCCTCCAGATTCAGCCGTACGATAAGATTGCCGCTCGAGGCCTGCCAGACAATGTGGCCAACAGCTTGAACAAACTGGTGGTGGTGAAGCTGAATGGAGGCCTGGGTACCAGCATGGGATGTAAGGGCCCCAAGAGCCTGATCAGTGTCCGTAACGAGAACACCTTCCTGGACCTCACTGTGCAGCAGATAGAGGTACAAAAGCGCTTGAAAAGCTCCACTCTAAAAGCCTTGATTGGAAGAAATTTTGTGAGATGTGTTTATATATCCCTCAAGCAACGAAGCTGCATTCATGGGTTAGTTAAACCAGTCACACAACACGGTTACAGTAATTTGTGGTCGTGCCACAGTCTCTTACAAACAGATTGTATGTAAGCTAATTGCCAATGTGAAACCTTTTAACAGCAAAGTGATAGAAGACTGAGGTTGTCTTACAATAAAAACGAATGTTTTTAGGTTGCCACTTTTCAAAATTCAGAGGAAAAAAGAACATCTAAAAGAACATTTGGTTTGTGGATGTGCAATATTTGATTTCTTTATTTGTTGTGCAGAAGCACTTAAAACACTGAGATTACTGAAATATCAAAATCTGAAGAAGATGAAGAAGATGATAATAATTCCCACTAACAGCTGGTAAAATGTTAAAGTGACTTGAGTACATGAGATAAATTCATTGAAGATTTTTGTTAAATTTTAATTATTATTTTGTGAAGTGAAAATTTCACAGGAACACCCTTCATTGTAGTAATGCACTACTTTGCAGTATGGCAGCCCTGACACCGGTAACAATAGTGTTGCATAGAGAACAATGTGTATTCCTTGAAAGCCTGAAGTCAAACCTCAGTTGTGACTTACTTTCAGGCACAAGAACCTATTCATAGAACTTAATTTGATAATAAATGGTGGTTCAGTTGAGGCAGAAGGAACACTTTTGACACCACTGGTTATTTTAAAACTTTCTTACTAAAGTTGCAGATTGAGTCCATCAGTGTGGATAATTACTGAGAGCTCCTTCTTTCGTATGAAATTGTTAGTGTGGCTCAGATTTGGGAACAGCTGGGTGTTGCCTTCTGGTCTGCAGCCACACCAGCACTCATGATGTGGCTCAGACATCAGAGTAGACGGAACAGGAAGTGATGTGTAGCCTGATGTAATACAAACATTTGCTCTGTGTAGTGAAGGTTTGTGTTGTCTTGATGTTTCTTACTTTACTATAGAGCACGGCAAAAAAAATCAGATGATTCGTGGGGGTGGGGGTGGGGGTGGGTTTACCTCTGCCTTTTTCCAGTCTTACACGGCATGTGTATCATCCTCCAGAGACAAGCCTGACTTCATGCAGACATGTGCTTCTGTGAACCAGAGCTGAGGGGCTTCTGAAAGGGGTTCAGTGTGAAATCTGAGGGGAGTTACAGTGCTGGCGACTGACCGGGAAACAGAGATATCTGTGTGGGGGAGGAGAGGAGTTGGTGTGATTATTTGGATCTGATCCTACATTATTTCTGCAGCACTTTTAATCCTTCAGTTCATTTATGTTAATTTAAATAAACAGTAATCGCACATGTTCAAGCGGCCTTTCAGGGGGATGTTGGAAGAAAAGTTATTTTCTAAATGTGGTTTGGGTTAGTTGTGACTATTGTAAGGGAATCTACTGTGAGTAATATTAAAGTCTTTCATAGTGTTGTGTAACTGAGTTTAATTGGGAGCTGTACGTTACTGGAGTGTTTCAGTGTTTCATAACAGCCTCCAGGGACACTCCTCTTCTCCCAGCACACTGCTCTCTGTGTCAGAGGCACTGCTCTCCATTTTCTGCTCAGTCTGGTCAGATTACTTGCTGACTGAATCGACCTATTGAGAAAGGGGAAAAATGGATACCACACACACAGACCCCCTTGAACAGGCCCTCCTGCAGGAGAACGCACCTCTCAACCACCCCGCTGAATCATGCATGTTTAATTTAGAGCTGAAGCATGTACCCTCTCACTGAGAGCGGACGTAACAAGGTCGGACAAAGCTCCGACTCAGGCGCCGCCTGGCTGCTGAAGATTTACAGCTTTCACCTGAGTGCCTCCCTCAATAGCAGATCTGTTAAGTTAGGCAAGTTCAGTTAAAGATGTGTGAAAGAGGGTAAACCTGTAAACTGCCTGGGCCAGGTCTCTTTTCTAAAAGACATCCTGGTAAAATAAAGGTTATAATAATGCAGTTTCACAACAATTAGGGCTTTGTTAACAGATACACACATGATCAACATATCTACAGCAGCTCTGGAAGTAGAGTGGGTCATCCACTAATTGGAAGACCATCAAGAAAAGCTTCTTTGCTACAGTAACAACAGACTCTCACTGCTAGTACCACAACGCTTGGCTCATATGGGTCATATTTCGAGTGTTGATTGGCCCTCTGTGGTTGTCCTGCACCTGTCCCCAATCTCTATTGCTTTGAGGATTCACTGGAGACAGTGTCTAATACATGTCTCCAAACAAGGACCACAGAGGTCTTTGCAACTGAAACTTGTATGTAGTCTTTTTGATGTATAACCAAAAAAATATCAGGAGAAATTATCATTATGGAAATATAATAAATATATATCGTTATTTATTTATTTTTGTTCATAAGCAAAAGTTCCCTGCAGAGACGTGAATGTTTTCTGTTACTTATTTAATATCTTTGTTGGCCTGTTGGTCAGATAAAAAGTGATGGGTTTTTAAAAAATATATAAATTTATGGCTATTTAAAGCACAAGGTAAATAGAGGAATTCACAAAAGCATTATCAGATTAACCAGTGTGGCCCCTGATATTTGCCACACTAAACAAATAAGTGGAGATTTATTATTTGCTCACAGAAATCTGGTTCCAGACGTAGTTGATAAAAACCATGATGTAATTTAAACTTTACATAAAACACTGCATATAAAGAAAACGTTAAATTAAAAGATTGGGATGAGTTTAATGAGAATACTGTTGTACCCAGCTGTTAAATCAATTTCAATTCATTTTCCTGAAGATTTTTATAAATATGTAGATGGATGCATTAGTTAGAAACAGAACCCACTGTTTCCATGAACGCACTGACAAAATACTGAAAAGAAAATCACTCTGTGTGTGATTAGTATGAAGGGCACATCATTTAAAAGTGTCTGAAAGTTAAACACATCTATTTAACTCAGAAACAAGACATCTCCATGGGTTACAAGCTGTGTACAAGTTCATGACCAGCCAACACCCATCCTGGTTAATAAATGGAAATATGACGTTCTCACTTTAGCTCAGAAAAGCCCACTCATTCTTTGTGTCTGTAACGGGCAATAAACTCGCGTCATCTTAGCCCCACTCATTCACAGCCCGCGCCTCATCCTCCGCCTCCTCTACTCACTTTAATTTTCTCTTATCGCAGTAAAGAAACTGCTTCCCATTCTCCTCAGGTGTAATTTACCTTCTTTGTATTCATTCAAATCGCACAGTCAAGGTACAGAAATATTGTTTGAAAACTAAGGCCAGTTTTCCTTTTGTCTTATGATGATCTGAAAATTAAAATGTTTTTGCAATGTTGAATTTTACAAATTCTAAATGTCACAACAACAGTTTAATTTCTATTTAAACACAGACTTGAAAACACAGTGATGAAAAAGTTTTATATGCAGTTAAATTCAAAGTAATTTGCATACAAAGTTCTCAAATCCAGACTTATAAACAAAGAGATACGCTGTTTTAGGATTGGGTGATTTTTCCTTTAAGCCTGTTGCTCTGTGCACCTCTTGACCACTTCCAGGTGTTGTCCTACATTTGGTGTGATCCCTGTTCTGACCACTTGCAAATGCATCAGAACCTCAAACATGTGCAAAGATTGATCATAAAGTTTTGTGTAAAACTGTTTTAACTTTCATGTTGTTACTGAAGCATCTACAACATCTAAGAGAGGGTTGTACCAGCAAGCGCACGCTCACCATGCCTTTAAAAGTCAGAGGGAGAAGTGTCATTTGGTCACTCACCACCACAGTGGTCACTTTAACCAAATTTGGCTCCCTGCTTCTTTGTTTCTCTGTCAAAAATAGAATTAAAGTTAGAGTTAATACACAGTGGAGGAGATTTAGAGGTGGTCTTCCATCATCCAAAACAGCAGCTGCCCTGGAAGTGGTCCAGAGATGTTCGGGGAGATGACCTGAAAGGCCAGATTGGCCAAATTTACATCAGGCATGGTTTATGCTTTTTGTGGGCATAAGCGTGCTCCAGTCCACATGTCCTTGTTCAAGGAACTGACCCCCTAAGCGCATACAGCTTATAGTGCAGAAGTGGTTCAGAGTAGAAATGTTATGGAAATGCCAGCACAGTTACCTTTTATTTAACATAGCCCTAAAAAGTGAGGGCAAAAATAAGAAAATTCATACCTGCACACACACACTCTGTTTGCATGTTTCGTTATGTTATGGATACTTTCCATAAATGTACACGTACACAGTGTGGAAGTGTGGCGTAGAGATTTACATTTATTTGTCTATGTTGTTTCCTTCCTCATCAAAATGTCATCCGTATCAGATGAGGTCACATTACTTGCACAAGAGCACAAAGTTGTTTGGTTGTTGATGAGATAAACAGCTCAAACTGACCATCAGGTTCTGCAAAAATGCTTTGATTGTTTCATTGCCTTCACAAAAGTCCTCCTTCAGACCCATTATTAGCTCTCCAGTCAGCCGGTTTTGGTGAATCCAAAAAATATTTATTCATTTCCACCAATTTTACTGAATTAAAAGGCATATTTACTATGTGAAATGGTCCTTGACAGTTAGCATTATCTCTGATTTTAACACTGTTAGCCCCTTACACTGTTAAGGAGCACTTTGATGACTGTCTACTGCCTACTTCTCTATTCTTTATTGAATAAATAAGGATAAATGGATACATGCATTTATATACTTTGTTTTTTCACCCTACAGCACCTGAACAAGACTTACAACACAGACGTCCCCCTGGTCCTCATGAACTCTTTCAACACAGATGAAGACACAAAGAAAATCCTGCAGAAGTACACACACCACCGGGTCAAGATACACACCTTTAACCAAAGCAGGTGAGGGAGCACGATCGTAAAACAATGTCCTGTTGAGTAACAGTGAGCCCAGCAAACACTCCCTGACACAGTCAGATATACTGTATATGAAACAGTACCAAGAGGAATCTGAGGAAATTTTTCTGTCAAATATTGAAGGAAAGATGAATGGTGTAAGACAAATACACAGAAATCTAAATATATTTTAAAAAGTTAGCAGTATTGAATCTCCTGAATGAACTCATTTCCCCCTAAAATGAACTCCTCCGTGACGCTCCTGCTTCTGAGCTCAGACTGTCAAGAATAGACAGGAGGTGTCATGCAATGTATGGAAAAGGCTTTTAATATTTAACGCCCTGGTGTCTCCGGTTTGTCAGTCGAGTGGAACTTGCTTTTTACCATTTCGCTTGAATTATTTAAAGCTTGCATTTTCCGTGTGCCTCAAGGAGTGTACTACAAAGCACTTGGGGACGGAAGCTGGAGGATTTAATGTCAGCAGAGAAAAAGTGGTTGAATGGTTTAAATGTCAATCAACAGGAGAACAAAGGGAAGTCTGTGGCCGAGGCCGTGACAGTAATTCATAAAAAGCGAATTAAATTCAGCTTCAGAGTCGCGTTATCTGGTGTTCCACTTAATGAAGGGAAAAAACTGTTTGCTTTATATACCCAACAAACCCAGAACTTTTTATAGTATCTTAAATAAAGCTTTGGGCATCAAATGAGGAGTAGAATACATAGACTTGAGCATGGAATCCTCCTGATGGCCCAGCTGATACTGTTTTGGACGTTAGCCCGCATATAGTAGCTGCTTCCTCTAAGAACTGCTTTGCAGCTCACCTCTATCCCAGTTCCTCTACTTATACTGTATTTAACTGAATCCATGTCATGTTCACTGGCACTGATGCTAGCTTGGTTCTGTGCTGGGGTCTCGCTGCTTATTACCTTGCCTCCACCTTTCCATGAATGCATTTGGAAGGGTGGAGCAGGGGCATATACTGCCAAGTGTAAATGGTTGAAAAAGAAAGTAAGTTTCCTTTTGACTATTATGGTCTTGAAGTGCACTGAAGGGTCTGTTCCTGCAGAGAGCTGGAAAATCAGGTTTGCTCTAAATGCATACCTTGAGACGTCCAGCTAGCCTGTTCTGCCACTTGTTTTAAAGCTAATGCATTCTCAGAAATGTGCAGTGCATACTAACATACCCACATTCACCATGCAATAGTAACTCATTAGCTTGGATACAAGTAACAAATAACACATTTTAGATCAATGTTTAGCACTGTTGCCCTGCAACAAGAAGGTCCAGGGTACAGATCTGGGTAGAGCCCTTCAGTGCAGAGTTTCTGTGTTCTCCCACAGAAACTCCGCACTATGGCTTTTGTCCAGGAGCTCCGGTTTTTCAGGTTTCTCCTGAGACTGGAAAACCTGCCAGGTTAGTGCTGCCCGTGTCAGCCTGGTAAAGAGATTCTTTACCTCAAGAGTTTCACTTTCAGGTACAATGAGGTCTCCTCATGTTTGATAAAACTCAAATTGGTAAGAGTGATAAACAGTTTGAATTCTGTTTTCTTGCAGTTGCATTGCACTATCTGTATAAAATCAAGCACCCAGCCATGCAGGCTGTCTTTAGAAATATTGGTAATTCTAAAGAATTAATTGAATGCGAGCATGTTGCTGTAACAGGATGCCTTTGTTGCGACAAGTCAGTTGTGAAATTTCTTACCTCCTAGATATTTCACAATCAACTGTTAGTGTTGTAAGTGGCATTATTGCAAAGTGGGCAAGTTTAGGAACAGCAGCAACTCAGTGGCAGACCGCATAAAGTTATGGCACACATGTGAAAGTCACAGCTGAATGAATAACTGAGTTCCAGATCTCCTCTGGCATTAACATCAGCTCAGAAACCATGTGTCACGAGATTCATGGCATGCATAGGTATTTTATCCATATAGGGCATGTAATTCACTTACTTTGAAGTGAAACTGAATTCTTAAAAAAAAAAATCTGTCAACTTCCCCAAAGCAGTAGAGATTTTAACTGTGTGCTGGTCCATGGTTTACTTTACTTTTACTAAAGCTCCTATTAAGCCTTAAAATAATAACTGGGTGGCCCTTTGAACAATGCTCTAGGTTTTTCTTTCCATGATCATTCCTTCTTCAGTGTCTTCAGGAAGACAAAATCAGCTGTCATGTAAACATTGGATTTCACAGATGTAGTTTCCTAGACAGTGAGAGTACCTCTTGAATGTCTGGTTTAATCGTGCCTGTACACCAGAAACCAGAGAAGTCGTCAAGCTGATGTAAAAATGCAGTTTAAGTTTCAAATTTCCTTCTCTTTAGCTACATAACAAATTTATTCTGGGTGGTAAACCCATAAACTTTCATCATATCCCTCAGGAGAGAAGTCAGAAAAGACAAACTCCCAGATGAGATCATTGAATACATCAAGTGACTTCTTTGTTTCACTTCTTTCTTTGTCCGTGTCTTTGTTCCCTGAAAGACGCTTCCCTCTGAGGCACCAAAAGTCCAAGAAAGGAGGAACATTTTTTGTGGAAGTAATACAATCTTCCCAGATTTGGTTTTAAGATGACATGAAACCTTTGAAGTGTGTGAACTTTCATTAGAAAGTCTTATCATAAACATCTTCCCAGAACAGTCAGATAGAATTAATCTTCCATTAAAAGGACCGTGGTACCCCGGCCCCGCAGCTCGTCTCACCTGACCAGCTCTCATCTGCTCTCACAAGCTTCCTCAAAGTGCTAAAAACACAAGCGGTTCACCGGGCTCCTCACCCTGAGGTTTGTTAACTCAACCTGACTCAGATCCTTGGTACAAGCCCTTTGATCAGTTTAATGCACACAGCCATCATGGCTTGGACTCTTTCTCTGCCTTCTTGGAAAAAGCTAAAAAGTTTGCTTGTCGAGTGAGCAGTTTGAAGTCCGGGCAGTGATATGAAAAGGAGAAATTTAGATGGCACTTGGCGTGCTGGCTTGGTGCAGAGTTTCCGAGGATTTACGTCAAATGTCGAGCAAAAATGATTTCACACTTTTTGTTTTCTCTTTGTGGTGTTTGTCTGCTTAACAGTCTGAGATTCACAGCTCTGCAGCTCCACAGATAAATGAGTCAACAAGCTGTTTTTTTCCCTTCCATACATATTATGAGTTACATAAGGAGATAGACTTTAACCACATCAACAGAAGACAAAGATGTGCTTCATATAAAGTCATAAAAATAAATGAATCTGTTATTGAAAGTTCAACAACACACGTGCTCTACCCTTAAAATCCAAAAACTTTTCTGATTTTTCTCCTGTTGAAGGACATTTTCTTGTGCACCTCTGAAACACTTCCAAGAATGCTTCTATTTTTAGATCTATCCCTACAGGGTCCTCTTCTGACTCCCTGCGTGTGTGCAATATGTGCTGGATCTACTCCAGTGTGTCAAAATGATAGCTGTTAACTGGAATTTGATTTTAAGGTATAAAACAACGTTACACGAAGCCAGTAGCACATATATGACACCAAGATGTTAGAGATATCTACATTGACGGTCTTACTTTGGGGTCATTGTATTGTGTCTCGTACATCCTTCTGCATCTTTTAATCCTTATTTCTTTGATATTTGTACACAGTTTGGTCTAGAACATGAGGGCCGGGGGCCATAATTGGCCTGTCAAGGACTCCAATCCAACCCACTGGATGGGATTGGAAAAAAATGAAGGACGATGAAAAAACTGAACCTGAACTGGTCGTAAAAATAACGCCGGATCTTATCGTGAACTCTTTTTCTTCATCCAGGTACCCTCGCGTCAACAAAGAGTCTCTCCTTCCCGTGTCCACAAACTTGAGCATGAACGGGCAAAACGCAGAGGGTTGGTACCCTCCCGGTCACGGCGACATTTACGCCAGCTTCTACAACTCGGGTCTGTTGGATCAGCTGATTGAGCAGGGCAAAGAGTACATCTTCGTGTCCAACATCGACAATCTGGGAGCCACCGTCGACCTCCACATCCTGCACCACCTGGTCAGCCAGCCTAACGGCAAACGCTGCGAGTTCGTCATGGAGGTGACAGATAAGACCCGCGCTGACGTGAAGGTATGATTAAGGTTATTGTGGATGTGAAATTCTGATTTATCCCCGTTGCATTAACAAGGACATAAAACATTTTTGTGGTCATTTAACCAAAGTCAAGAAGTTTTTGTGGTTTCTTACTTTCCTCTGTTAGCATTCAGCCCTGACATCATTTCTGTCTCTAATGTTTCTACTCCTGTCTCAGTACAATGAATGTGAATGGAATTTGTACCCCCTACTTTTCACTGAAAAAGAAATTGCCCCAAACTCGAACAGCTTCATGCCCACAAAGTAGCACAGTTTTGGGCTTTTTTAGTATTTAAGTGAACAGAACCTTTAATTTTTCTGTGGTTAAATGTTTGTAATCTTAGTATCATTAAGACCAATATATGTGTCTGAATTAGTTGTAGTTATTAATAACCTTGCGAACTTTCACTGTTACTAGTTTACACGTGGGAGGTTTGCATTTCCTGTAGGTGGTTATTGGCTGGCATTTCAGTGTAACCATTATTTTTTGCAAACCTACCAAACCACTTTTACTTTCCCAGAATTCTGCTTAATCTCTCAGGTCAGTGAGTGTGCTGTAAAAATGCTGCTTGTGGTTTCCAGGGAGGCACGCTGATCCAGTATGAAGGGAAGCTGCGCCTGTTGGAGATCGCCCAGGTGCCCAAAGCGCACGTGGACGAATTCAAATCAGTTTCAAAGTTCAAAATCTTCAACACCAACAACCTGTGGATCTCTCTACCTGCTATCAAGAGGCTGCAGGAGCAGAATGCAATGGACATGGAGATCATAGTCAACCCCAAGGTGAGTGAAGAGGAGCCAAACATAAGGCACATGGCTTACTGCATGTGCAGCTTAGACTAATTCAGCATTCAGTGAAAGTAAAAGTTAAAAATGAATAATCTCTGTAATAATCTTTGTAACCTGCTTTGCATTCTGTATGGCACTCTCCCACATATCTATGATACAGTGACATATTTCACATGTTTAATATCCTGCAGATACTTTCACAAACCTTACACTGACCTCATTGTTCAAAACTGTGTTTAATATGAGCTTCCGCCACTGCAACAGTGTGCAGATGACAGAAAATGAAAGCATTTTTCTTGCTTTAATATTCTCTGTCGATTTGAGATGAGTTGAGGATAATTAGCAAAGGATTTGGTCCTCATTCAGAGGTAATAATTCACCCACCAGCAGCAGCTGCGACACAACTGGGACTCATACCTCAGGTGATTTAAGGCACTTTAAAAGCTTTGCTGCATTTTAGATTGATTTTTCTCTCCTTGGAAGATTTTTAGAATCTGTTCTCTCCGTAACAAACAAACATAAATGTTCTTAGAGAACACAGGGAACAAAAACAGTTCTTTATTATCAAATTAAGGTATCAGTTTAACCAGGAACTGTTGATTAATTAGCGGTTCTTTGAATAGTGCAGATGATAAGTAAACTTGTTTCCCTTGTGTCACTTCTCAGTTTGTACATCCTTGATTCCTTTCATTCCCATACACTGCTATAATGTGACCTCATCGCTCTCCCAGCAAGCCTGCTCTTGTCACCACATGTGTTTTAGAAATCATTATATCCTTTAAGAGCCACACTGAGATTGATTTCGGGTGAAAGGCAGGAGAAGATGGAAGTTAAAACTGGGAGAAATGAGAAGAGCCCACTGATTTCATGTTAACGTTACACATTTCACTGTTTACATCCCCAAAGAGTCCAAACTGGGATTTATTTGTGGCTCACACTACACTGACAAGTGCAGTTAAAGGAAAACTAACTAACCGAATTCTGCTTAGCCTGTTTCTCCTCCATGCTTCACTTTAAATAAATTGCAAAGGGCATCAAAGAGAAATGAGTCATAAATCTTCTCGTTCGAGCCCTCTGGAAATTTCAAAGAGGGTTCACACGAGGACGGCTGAGTGTGCAGAAGAAACTGTTCAGTTTCAGTGACCAGCCAACCTCCCAGAATATCATCATCTGTCCGGTTTAACCATGTAAAGTGGAGCAGGGACAGGACTGCTCTTCCCCCACACAGAGCATCACTCATGAATAAATCATATCTAACAAAAACGCTTGCTGAGAACACCCATATTTTAAAGCTTCTCTCTTCTCCGCTTCATGTTTCTGCCATCCTGCACAGCTTCATTCCCACATGTCACATGACAGTTTTCCACACAAAACCATCCAGTATTCCGGTCACCTGGTAGCTCATCTGCCCAGCTTGGACTAAAGTTTCAGCTGCATGTGAACATTCTGAGCTTGTTCTTCCTCCTCTTACACACATGTATTGCTGTGGACTTGGAAAAACATCCGGCATCCACCTATCCTAATTTGGATAACCTTATGTCCTTTTTTTTTTGCTACAAGTTCCTCTCTTCCAACTTCCTGTGTGGGATGCAGCCCCCTGGTGGGCAGTCAAAGTACTGCAGTTGGGCTGCAAAACATATAGTAAACTTTCTTTTTCATTTTTTAAATTGCTGATATATCTTTATTATTTTTAATAATTCTCAGATATATATTTATAATCCAGGTCATCAATCAGGTGCCACAGAATCAGCCTTAAAAAACTGCCAAAAGATCAAAATTAATAATTTAAAAGAAGCACTTCATGTTAGGCTCATGTGTTGATGAGAGGAGGCTGCAGACGAGTCACTCGGCGTCTACTGGGGAGACGCTCATACATTATCTTTAGATGGCCTTGACCAACGTGAATGCATTCTCAAAACTGTTAGCATAATTATAACTTAACTGTAACTTCAACCCAAAAAATAACTCTTACACCCTGATCAGGTGTTTGAAGGGAGCCAGGCCGGCGTAAAAACAGAGGTGTCAAAGTCAGTTTAGTTTATCGGTCAACTTCAGACAAATCTGATCCGTAGAAACCCCCTGGCTAACAAAACATACAGTACTAAGCAAAAGTCTTCTTTTCTTTTTCACATTACACTGTGGTCTTGATGCATTCTCAATCATCCAGGAAAGTAAATCTCCAAAAGTTGAATCTGTTCATCTGGACGTAGCGTTTTGTGGGAGAAACGTTTCGTCACTCATCCAAGTGACTTCTTCAGTCTCAGCTGACTGCAGGTTTCCCCAAACCTTATAAACAGTACATTTGCATAATGACTGAAACCAGCCCACTGAAGGAACAATGGGCTGTGAGATCAGTGGGTTTTGGTCAGTGATTGTTGATCAATGGTCATGGGAATTTGCATAATTATGATTAAGGAACTGACCTCACAGCCCATTGTTCCTTCAGTGGGCTGGTTTCAGTCATTATGCAAATGTACTGTTTATAAGATTTGGGGAAACCTGCAGTCAGCTGAGACTGAAGAAGTCACTTGGATGAGTGACGAAACGTTTCTCCCACAAAACGCTACGTCCAGATGAACAGATTCAACTTTTGGAGATTACACTGTGGTGTAATGTTTTTTTGTTTTTGTTTTTAAAAAGTGGTTTGAAGCAATAGTTCTTCTGGGTTTCTAAAGGTCTTTCAAAACTTCGGTGAGCATGGGCTGCTTTTTCACTCACTTTCAATCCCGTTCTTGTGCCTGAACATTTATAGATGGATGTTTTTGTTTGTTTACTTACTTAACTCTGAAATATGAATCATTCAAGCACCTAACTTAAGAGATGAAGCAGTGTTATCTATGCACAACAGGCAATTTAGCAATAAACCAATTTTCAATTCTATCTTTAGCCCTTTTGTTACTAGCAGCATTGTCGTAAAAACACATTTTTGTTTGTTAAGTTGAATTTACAAAAATTGCCGTACACAACCGTTTGACACGCACAAAATGGTGAATATTCCTCAATAGCTATTGGCCAAAAACTGCAGAGTCTTTAAATGTGGGGGAACTGAACAAGTGGACTAAATGACAGCAGACGAACAGTATCTGAAAATCTTGTTCTTGAGAAATGGGAAAGACCGAGCAAAGGCCTGAGAGGACCTCAGAGATGCATCTGGCCCTTCTTAGATTCTTAGATGATTGGATTTGTAGCTTATATTTGGCCTTTTTTGACAACACCAACACAATAACAGGGGTTCCTCCCTTGTTCAGTGAGGTTTGCACAGGTCATGTTAAGTCAGAAGAAAAAAGGAACACTTGACTGATGAAGCACAAATAAAATGTTTGAGTAAATGCTTAATCAGTGAATTTAATCTTGTACCTAATTTGCCCAAATGTGACTTATTTAGCACATATTTTTGTCCTTTATTGCCCTCCAAAGTCCTTGTTGAGAGAGCAATCCTGATTTAAAGCAGCACAGCAAACAAATGTAACATGCTGTGACTTTGTGTTATTTCGGTCGTGCTCACTCACTGGCACTGCGGGCCTCTGCCCCCCCGATGTGGAAGCATCGCCTCAGGCCGTCCAAAACTGCAGCCAGTGTAATAAATTCACAGCTGAACCGCAGCCTCCTCCCTGATCATTGCTGTCTTGGCCTGATAGGTACAGATAAAATTTTCCACTCCTCATGTGCAGGATTGCAAGTGTTATGCAAACTGAACATAACTGTGCAGGAGCTGTGTGGTTTTACATAAGTGTAGGTCCCATCTAGATAAGAGTACAGCACTAAAACCACTCAGTTAGAGGGTTCAGTTTCAGTTAGAGGCCTATGCATGGTAGAACTGTGCGCTGTTGTGGTTTAGAGGCGCTTAAGATAAAATTAATATCCACTAATTAGGATTAAACACAAAGTACAGATCATCTGAAGGGTAACATTATTAGTTGTACAGGTAGAGTATTAGTAATGGAAAATAATAAAATAAGTCATGGAAGGAGATATCCTGCAGTCACCACTGACACTGACATCTGGACCGCCATTGGCTTAAATCGTTGTTCGACTCTTGTATATTTAATTTAGGTGAAGAAGCTTCTCTGTTGGGAGCTGCTGCATAATTTAAATGTAGTTTTATAGTAAAGACTGTACAGTTAGGTGCACAAACATGCACTTTTGTTTTTATTAAAAAAACATGTTGGGTAGGGAACAACGTGATTCAGACTTTGTGGTGTTTGACGCTAAGCTGTGCTCAGTCTCATTTTTCTTCACATTGTTGGAAATAAGCAGGAAAAGGAAAAACAGCTAACGTGTCCTCTCCCCTCTCCTGTTCATCAGACGCTCGACGGCGGGCAGAACGTCATCCAGCTGGAGACTGCGGTGGGTGCGGCCATCAAATGCTTTGACAATGCCCTGGGAATAAACGTTCCCCGCAGCCGCTTCCTGCCGGTCAAGACTACGTCGGACCTGCTCCTGGTCATGTCCAACCTGTACAGCCTGGAGGCCGGCTCGCTCACCATGAGCCCCAAGAGAGAGTTCCCGACAACGCCGCACGTCAAACTGGGCAGCTCCTTCACCAAGGTAATCATACCAGCTGTGGAAACATCGGAACATCTGTCACTGCGTGTGCAGCCTGTTGATGGCTGTGATGATTTTAGTGCCGAATTTTTTCAAAGCCACTGATTAAATGTTGATTCAATACTTAAATCTTTTTCTTTCTTTTTTTAAAGTTGGACAAAAGAGTAGAGATTTCTTATGACCATTGTGATGTTAAATGGGATGTTAGTAAAACATAAATTATTTCAAGAAGGTTTCTGAGTAATCTCCTGATCCTCAGAGGTTACACCACCGATGCCCCCAAATTTCCAGATCTCAGTATTTAGTCAGTAATTTAATTTGCCAAAGGATCCGTGGGGTTGAAAAACTCACATACAGGTGACTGACTTTCCTCTGTGTCTGCACTCAGGTTCAGGAATACTTGATCCGCTTCGAGAGCATTCCCGACATGCTGGAGCTCGACCATCTGACGGTGTCCGGAGACGTCACCTTTGGGAAAAACGTGTCGCTTAAGGTAAATGTCTGCAGTCAGATTTGGTTTTTAAGAGGAGGAAACCTTGTTTTCTTTTGTTCCATAATGCCAGCATGTGAGCTACAGTTGTTTTCATGGCCACTAAACATCTTAAAGCTATTTCATTTGCTCTGAATATAACAATGCCTGTTCTGTTGAGCGTAAAACCCAGAAAGTTTGCCGACAGTAAAAGAAACTTGGTGTTTTAGTAATGTGGTGGAGATGAAGTGCAGAGAGAATTGAAGACATTATTTTCAGACTTTGAACCTGCGTGCTTCTGTTTTTGATTTACGGCTTTAATTAAATTCAGTCCTGTCATCATTTCTGTCTCTACAGGGCACCGTCATCATCATCGCCAACCACGGAGATCGGATCGATATTCCGGCCGGCTCCATGCTGGAAAACAAAATCGTATCCGGCAACCTCCGCATCCTGGACCACTGAGGCCTTCTTCACCCTCATCTTGTGACGTAGTCCCACGTAATCCCTGTCATGTGACCCATTTGACATGTTGACCCGACACCAAAAGATTGTGAGAGGATATGACTTTTTCCCCTGGAGGCTGAGTGTGATTGCATGTGCAGTGCTACCCTGCAGTCTCAGCATTAAGAAGCAGTTCGCCTGCTTTGATGGTTGGAAGTAGCTGGGATATACTACCCTCTGCAGGCTGTTCATCACATAACCTTAAAAAGTATTACTAATGAACTAGTCTTAGCGATCACTTTAAACACTTTTATCCAGATTAGAGAGGAAACTACTCACCGTTTGTTTTCTTTTTCTACTATATTGATTTTGACTTCAGTTGGCCAGAAAATAAAAAATAATATATTCTAAACAGGTAGGGATAATATACTGATATACTCACATATTATTAGGGACACTAGTGGGAGTACAGTTTGGAGAACAAATTAGATTTTGGGTTTTTTGCACTGCTAATGCAATCACAAAGATTGTAATGCAAACCCAGCACAGGGTCCTGATTTATCACTGAATTCAACAATACAACAGGAAAAGATGTCTAGCAGTGCAGAAAGGACTTACTGGTAAATCAGATTTATTATAAACCAAAGTGGAAATGCAGCTCTTAGCACTGGTTTGGCGTGTCAGCAGTTTATTCCACAAACTTGCCCTCAGTCTACCCTCAAATGTAGCAGGTAACGGAGACAAAGTGGATACAAGCACCAAAAACGTTTGGATAGAGAAGTCAGTTGAATTCTCAACTTCACAGCTTAAAAGCTTCTTCAGAACTTGTCTCATTTCTAACAAAAATATTTTATAATTGAAACATTACAACACTGGTGTTTATGATAGTATACAAACACTGAGGGTACTTTTAAGGTTTTCTGATATTTTATAGAGAGAGAAAAAGATTCTCTGCATTCATTTTCCAACAGAAACAGAACATTTGGTCTGATTTAGCGACTCTTATGCGTCCAAATTACCAGCACCATTAAAGAAAAGGTACTGTGGTTTATACAGCTGTGTCTGAACATTTAACTGTCTGCCTGCATTCATCCAGTGAGAATGAATTTACACTTCATGTATTTTACAACAGTGAAAGCTCCTTTTACCCTCGGTGCACACCCATCCTGTCCATCCTGCAACCTTGCGCTCCTGTTAGTAAATTATTCTGAATCAAAAGTTTATAAATGACACAAAGAAGACTTCTAAATAGGTAGGGATCTAGGCTCAGTGGACTCGGTGTAATTTGACACTAAGATCATTTAAAATCGTCAAGTCTAGATGACTTCATCTGGCAGGCCTTTTGAAAATGAGCTTTTAAATGGATAATTGACTTTACCACAAAAGACTTTGGTACTTGTATCCACTTGTGTAACGTGTCCCAGGAGTACAAATTTGTCTGCTGCACTACGAGGATGGACCGACCTCTGTAGTACCATCTGCTCAGCTGTGACGCCGCAGAGAGTGCTGAGAGCATTGTTAATGGAGGCGAAGCTGCTCTGCTGCAGAAACTGAATGATATAATTTCTAAATAACGCCTTTATGCCTCATGTTCAGTAAAAAACCCCAAAAAGAAACCGTATAAAGCTTTTTCATCTCGGCACATTTTTTGTCCAGAATGCTCTGAGATTGTCTGATGTTATCGGATCAACTGATTGAAACGATCAGTAACATCAATATAACCAGCTCTCCAGTTTATATAGTATTGATGTAGCTGGCACAGACTTCTCACTGACTTTAACTGCATTACCAACCACAAGTCAGTCTTTGCATGTGTGTAAAAACACTCAATAGAATGACTGGAAACATGAGAATAAATGGCAAAGGCGACGGATCGTTACGCATGTGGCTCAAGTGAAGCTTGGCTTTCATTAGTTTCAGGTTTCACTAGTGTCATATCACCGTACCCTCTCAGTTTATTGGCTTCAAAGGATGAAGACCCAAAGATATCACATTTCGAGCTGCGTTCAGATGGAAATGTGACTTTTATGTCTCTCCTGCTGATTTTTCACTATGAGCCGCATCTAAAACGCGTGAGTCGTCATTAGATCTGTTGTTTGCATGAAGCTTAAACAGCTGAATTAGTGGAGCCCCGAAGCCCGCAGCGACGTCTCTGCTGAGAAATAATTGGGTAATTTTCTTCAGAAATATGAAAACTGTGACAGAACATACTTCCACTGCATAGAGTCACATCTCTAGTTTTTGGCTCACCCGAGCTTCTGACGCCTGTTCTCGTTCATGATGAATGTGAGGATCCAGGTACCAATACTGCGATATGAGATTTTCTGGGACGGGATGTAATTTTAAAGCGAAGGCCTTTATTCGTCTCTGTGTGGAGTAGCTGACGAGAACATCACATTGTTGTGTATTATTTTTTTCCTTTGTATCCGGTTTGTTTTCACCTTCATGTCGTGTGAAACCTCAGCGTTTCTCCTGTTTCTCTGCCCATCCCATCACTCAGCATTATTCCTTCAAAGACACGAGGTGCGTGTTTTCTGCAGTGTTGGGGCACACACACATACACATATACATATACATATGTACATGTACACAAAGTTTCAATGTGAGTATACTCACATGTGAGTCCGACCCATGCGGACCGAGAGCCCGAAAGCAATAAGTGTTGATCTGTGACAGCGACGAGGTCTCAGCCCAGACCGCTTCTGCCTCCTCAGAGGTGAATAAAGTGCAATATGAAATACCGAATGTGTGTACTGTGTCATCTGTCCATCAGTCAACTCTTGAGAGATGTCGGCACAACATTTATTAATGTTTCTGGAAGGCCCACCTGGTGGCCTCTGAGTGTAAAAGCACCAGAAATCATGTGTGTGGAGCAGTCAGGGTATTAATTAATAGTTCATGAACTCAACTCATGAAAAAAAAAAGCAAAATGTGCAGAAGCAGCTGGTTGACTTTGTCTAAAATCTCTGTATTTAAGAGATACCAACTGACCCTGAACTAGGAACTAGGGTTGGACTGTCTTCTTCCGGCTGTTGATTCAAGGTCAGTAGAACAAAAATGAGACTTGTGTGGAATCAACAGGTAAATATGATCAAGCTATTTCCTCTCACTTCTATTAACTTGTTGTGTAAACCTTAGTTTTTGTTTCAGTTAACTCAAATTTTGTTTAATCATAACTTCGCACCGACGATGCAAATAAAACCCAGCACACGGTGAAATGTGTCACTTTTACACTTTATTGTTTAAAGTCGTTTACAAAAAAGTGTTTGCTGGAAACATTCATTGCTTTCGCCTTTTACAAGCACAAATACACTCCAAACAGGAGAGGAGGAAGAGCGAGTGGAGGGCGGGGGCGGGGTCAGGCCTGTGTTCGTGTAGAGAAACAGTACAGAGACGGAGGGAAGCCCTTAAAAATCACACACTTAATCCATGAAAGAAGACTGGGTTAGACAGGCAGGACACACATCTGAATCCAGATTTGACTTCTAACTCGTGAGGTATCCTCAGTAGACCTTAGCTATGTGTGTGTGCATGTGTGTGTGTGTCTGTGCACGTGTGATTCATATTCATATTTTCTCCCTGAGGTGAGTTAGTGTGTTGCACTCTGAGGATACTGATGGACATTATCTGGAGAGCTACTTAATGTGTGGACACATGAACACACATACAAACTGCACACATACAATCAACACGAACGTATAAATTACAGCTTCTCACTCACACACACACGCACTACTTATACCTGCAGAGACGAGTGTGTTCACGCAGACCTGAGGCTCTGTGTGAACAGTTTGGAAGTGACTGGTTAGTAAAGCTGCTTCATTTTCTGGAGGTTTCTACAGTTTGAGTGTGTGTCTCGTTCGAGTGAAGTGGGCGAACAGCAGTGACGTGACAGATGTGTGCAGCGGGAGAATCTGTGCTTCACATAAAGCTCCAAATATCAGGACCGTGGTCTCTGAGGCTAGCAAAAACTTTTCAAACAGCATCTGATAAAATGATCTGTAGTAGCTCATCCCGAGCTTTTGATCATAGCACGCAGTCTTCCTCAGCAGATGGAGTTGGATTCGGTTATTTTGCATCTCTGCTTTTCGTTGTTTTCGAGGCAGAGCTTCAAACTAGTTTCAAACTTCTTTTCCCCTCCGACTTTTAGCTCTGTATGATGTCATTCAGAGCTGACATCCCACCAGCCCCACCCACCTGGAGCTCAAGCCTGTTGTTTGCATAGCCAATCAGAAGAAAAAAGGAAAAAAAGGATAAAACTGCTCGTTTCATGGATGAACTGATGGGCAGAACCAAGGAACAGTAAAAGATAAGGATTATTTTGAACTGTGACTCATGCAAAGCTACTTTAAGAGAATCTCATCTGGAAAAGAGCATCTGTAGTGCTGCAACTTTTAAAAAGAAAAGTTTAGACAAGAAAAATAAAAAATATTTGTGGTTTAGTGCAAGTCTGATGTTATTAGAGGAATCAAATCTCAAGTTTAAGGTCACGTTTAAACCTCGTTACCTCTTCAGTCAAAGGATTATCAGACGGGTTGGCGGGCAGATATTAAATAACTAATCATACAAAACTAACCCGTGCACTGGAGCTGAAACAAAAATCTCTCCTTAAAAAGCTCTACACTTAGTTTGAACATGCAGGTATTGTTCATATTTAGTTTCTATGATAAGTAATTTCAATAATCTGAAGTTCTGAAGCAGTTTGTTATCCGCTTCCAATAACTCAATACAAAATTAATAAAAATAAAGAGGCATCATTGTGCAGTTTTTCCACTTTGTGTTTATCCCAAAAGTGGCTGTCTTGAGTCTGACTGACTCGTCTATCCTGAAGCTAAGATGTCAGCAGAGAGAAACATCCAACAGAAATCTTTCCTCTGATTAAGTCCCATTAAAGAAACTGTTTCCAGATTTATGCATTTATGTGGTTTAAATATAAAGATAATGGAGTGCAGTTGGTTGTTTAGGTCCTTATTTAAAGTGAACGCATCAGTGGAAGACAGTTTTCATCATATGTAGTAAAAGGTTATCTAATAATATATTATATTTAACTCAGAGCTCTACATTGGAAACAAACTAGAAAACGAGGCCTTTCCTGTCTGACACTTTATGCTCTACTCTTCTATTTTCTTTCATAAAGGCTTAAAATGACTGAGCACTATATTGAAAGAAATGTATATATAATAGCTCTCCAAGTTACTCTATTAACTATAAACTCACTTATTAACTATAAAGTTAATAATTGAAGCCTAACAGCTCTCGTGCTTGTTTTTAATCAACATAAAATAAAACTAAGAGCAGCCCTGATATCTGAAGCTCGACCTTGTTTGGAAAGCACAAGTTAACACGAAGCCCTAATGAGCGCACACGCGTGCATAAAGACAGTTTTGAAGCTTAAAGCCGTGCGTGTGTGTGTGTTTGTGTCAAACCTGAGTCAAACCACACCAGATGTGTTTGCATCTCCTGCTTTTTGTTGCTCGCTCGATGCGTAAGACAGACGGGACTTCCTGCACTGTGACGATTCACACGAGAGGAGGAGAAACCTGCTGAAATGACTTCAACTGCCTCGGTTTGCATACTTTTAGGTGTAGCTGAACAAATAGTGCATTGATTTTTTTCTAGCCTCCAGTAGGGCACGTGACAAGAAAAGGATTTTAAAATACTGGCATAAGTGCAATGCTGTCAAAAAGACGTCAAATACATTCGGAGCTCAATACTAATACCGATCAGAAAACCGTACTGCATCTGGCACAGTAGTGATCTTGCTTTGACTGTGCAGGTGTGCCTCAGACATCCCAGTTATCACGCAGAATAAACCAGACACTGTCCACACATGAAAAGCATCTGACCAGAGGGGTGTGCTGAGAAGCAAGGTCAACGTGGCCGCCAGGCTTTCTTCAATAATATAGTCTGCCCAGTGCATTCACTTCTATTCACTGTAAAAGATGGCTGAAAACCGTATGCCTGCATTCGTTTTGGTAGCCAGCAGGGGGCGACTGCTCTGTTTACAAGAACACTTTCTGGTTGTATTGAAGTCAACACTTTCCTGATACCTTAATGGGCTCAGTTGCTGGTTTCAGGTCACATATGCCCCCCATATGCTTTCAGGTCAAGCATAAAATTACTATTTATACATGTCCTGCATCACCAGCTGAATGCAAGAACTCCCAATGACAATGCAACGCATTGTCTTCCTTCACCAGTTTTATTAAAAGGTACTCCTTCCTTCAAAACATTACACATAATGTAGTCTGGAGCAGATGATGTCACCAGCATAACGTGCCATGTGATCTAGACATGGTTAACAGAAAGCCATCTTTGTGACTTAAAGTCTGACTTGAGGATAAAGATACCTCGCTGACCCACTAATCTTGGTTTGCAGTGCACCCCTCTGGTCTGGTTAGAGTGTGTGTCTGCAAGTGTGTGTGTGTTTGTGTAAAGTATAACATTAGCTACATGGCTGCGTAGAGATTCACTCACTTACCCACAAAGATATTTCACTTTAAAGGGAGGGAGCAGTCATTCAGGCCATTTGCAAAGATGCCTAGAAGACTTGGTTTCCCATAATGCTTTAGGAGGTTTCAGTTCCAGATCTATTGCTTTGCAAGTGAAAAGGCTGTGGTGATGGCTAATGAGAGAGAAGAATAACTGAGGGGTTTAAACACACGATGTGAGAGGACGGGGTGTATAAATATGACAGATCTGAGTGGTGAACAAGGCAGAGAGAGACAGAACAAAACCCTCAGAACACACCTAAAACTTTATATCTGGTTAACAATATACTGAAGTTTCAAAATAAAACGCTTAATAGTATTGAAGTTATCTGACAGATAAAGGATGAAGCGATGCTCCAGGGCCATAAATAAACATCTTCGTTTAAATTAGCTCTAAGAGATGTACACAGATGTATAATGCAACAATAAACATGAATAAAACCGCAGGTTTGTGCTGCGGTGTGTTAGTAATTTAGATAAATACTGTTGAAAGTCCTTTCCAAGAAACAAACGCAAAAAAGGTTTGAGACCCAGCAGTGTTCTTTGTTTGGTTTTTCTGTCTCTGGTTTCACATGAAAATATAGAAATCTTTGTCGTCATTCATGAAAAAGCAATACAAAGGTCACTTAAAAATGAGAGAGAGACAAAAAGTCCAGAAAAAAACAGATCTGGGAAGGTCCCCGTGTTAAATACGGGGTCAGCGTCCAAATAAAACCTCCAAAGAATGCTGGGAAGTTCCCGCCGTTAGTCGAGGGGTCCCTGGAAGATGAGTCTGACGTAGCCCTGCTCGCCGCTTAGCTGCTGGGCGCAGAAAGGGCAGGCGGCGTGGAAGGTGTGTGTGCCGTGAGGAAGCGGGATCTGACTCCAGAAGGCCGCAGTCTTCTCCGAACAAACGTGGCCGCAGGGGTTGAAGGCATGAGTAGGCGGGGCCGCGTCCACGTAAAAGCCCGCCTCGCAGCCCAGCCACAGGGCCACGTACGGCCCTTTGGTTCTGCACATGGGACACTCCCTGAGGCGGCCTTCCCGGCCCTCCCTCTCCTCGCGGTGGTTGCCCCAGTTGTGGTAGCCGTGCACGTGGCCGCACTGGAGGTAGACCCAGGGCTGCTTCTCGTCAGGTGTGTCTTTGCGACGCATTGAGGGGAAGGCCAGCGTGTTGAAGCCCACGGGACACTGCGGGCGGGCCGCGTTGATCTCCTGCCGCAGGGCCTCCAGGTGTTTCAGGGTGGGAGTGCGGGCCAGGCCTTCGGCAGTGCGCCACAACAGGGTGGCGCCGCAGAGGTCGATAAGGGAGCCGTCAACGAGCTCCTGACTCTCCATCTCCACCTGAAAGACAGAGGAAGGGTAGCAGGTTATACCCAGAGTCAAAATTAGACAAGACTGAGATTTTTACCCCCAGGTAAGGAAAAACTTGCTTTCAACAACTTTCTTTAAAGCTAAACAAAAAAAGTGGAAAGGTGATGATTTATTGTGCACAGAAGACATTAATGACACCGAAAGCCTACAGCATTATGTCCGACAGGAGCTGATTAGGTAGTAGCGGCAAGATGATGAAGTGCTATTGGTTCTTGGCCTCCCTGAGCAAGTCCAATAAAAAAAATCCAAGAAAGGTCTCAATTGTCCCAAATTTAAATGTTTTTCAGCACAAAGCAATAATTAAAAAAATCATAACTGGATTCAGTAACAAATGAGATTGCTCACAAAAGTAAAAGTTAACTCTTTAGCATATTTTATGACCCTTAAATATCGAACCAATTTCTTCACCCTGGACAGGCTGCCGGTCAACTACCAAGCAAACACAGAGACAGACGACCAATTCAAAAACACCACTAATGTGTCTTTGGAGAAGAACAGGAGGTTTAAAACAACAGTTTTGGTGACAGTGTAAACTACTGCATTGCAGTGAGCCTATACTTTAAAATTTAACTGAACACTTAAGGATCTGTGGAAAAAAAAAAATCTCTTTACACCCACAGAGTCTCCCAATAGTTACCTTTTCTGTTTTTCAGTTAATTAAAAAGGTTGTTTGTCTTGGTCCGTGTAAATGCAAATCCACACTGAAGTTTATTGGAAATTCTGACCTTTGACCAAGTCATGTTTACTAATTTCATTTGTTTTTATTGTCATTTTATTGTATGGTTGTAGCAACCTAGTACTTTACTCACTATAGCTACTATTCAAATGAAAGGTTTTCACATTCTGAAATTCGTTTTTTCTTACAGCAGCTACACTCCTGATCCAAATATCCTGTGGAACACATGAAATTTTACATAATTTTCAACAAAAATATTAAAACGTGTTTGTTTAGAAGAAGGTTGTTAGGTTTTAGCATTTGTGCACCATGCAGGATTAATTTATCGTTTTCCAAATACAGCTGGTTTTATTTTAGTCATTCAAGCTTTTGCATTTAGTGACCTCTCCTGTGTGTCTAATGCCACGCCTCTAACCCAGTGCATGCTGGGATACGCTCAACCCTGAAGGCTGTAAGAGACATGAAACACTGGGGCTTGCAGGACCTGTCTGACCACAGTAGGTGGCAGCGTAACACAAATATCTACATGTCTCCCTCTGACAGATGTGGGTTTCAGGGAGGGAAGTATGGGGCTGACAGCTGGAGACAACATGGCATGAGGAAATTGAAATGACGGCGGCAGACGGGGCAGGACAGAGAGCTGGTGGAAATTTTGGTGAAGTACAGTCTCGAAGTAAGTGCTCGGATTGGCTCTGTAAGATCAGACAGGATGGGAAATTCCATGTTGAGATAACCAGAAGACACCAGGGTGAGGGCAGGGTGAAAAAACAAAGCAAAACAAACCAGGAGACAAACAGAAAAAAGGGAGAGAGAGAAAGGGAGGGAAAGTGATACAATAAGTGATACAGAGATGAGGGTGAAGTCAGCTCCCAGACGTTTTGATGCCATCAGTCACCCTAACACTGACACTGAGGTCACCCCGTGATTCAGGGTGAACAGATTTACGTAGCGGCAGCATTACATCACCGCTGGCTCATGTGTCCCTCCTGGTCTGTAACCTTCATGTATGCAGCAAATGTTTGCTGAGCGCATGTTGCGTTATTTATGTCAGTAATGCCCTTCTTCTGCAATAACACAGAATCACATCTGCACAGTGAAATCACACACTCTACTTTTATCCAGAGGAACACACTGATCAAGTTAAATGATGAAACATAATAGAAATACAGCTGAATTCTGATAACCTACATAAATGTGATACTCATTACAAATACGTCTACAGTATGTGGGCTTCTTTTTAACGTATAAATGCAAACAGATTAACAAATAAATGCCTCTGTGCTGGTTATCGTCTCATATGTATCACTGTGAGGGTCACTGATAAAACACATTAAACTGCAATACTGAACTTAAAGTAGATTATTATACAATCATCAGGATATAATATTTACCACTGTACTACATACCTACATCAATGATTTAAGAAAATGTTGGTGATAGCAGATTAATATAAAAAAACATACATGGTCAAATTCATGAATTAACCAAACTGATCTTCTGTTATTAAATGTGTCACAGCTAACTCAGACTTTGAAGAAACTCTTGACCTACATTTACTATTTATGAACAAACACAATGTGTAATACATGACTACAATAATAGCCTGAGATAATGTCCTCCCTTTTCATTAAAGCCTGGATTCGATGCAGAAATACCGAAGCACAGAGGAAAGATGCACAGTAGAAACGCGGATGTAGCTTCTGGGTCTGAAAAGTAAAGCCAACCTAGCAGCACCTGACTCAACCTCAGTAGACACTTTCCTAATTTATTTTCTCAGCGAGTCCCTTCAGATCACACTGATTAAAACATTAAGTCCATTTTGTATATTTGGGCATTCCAAGTTTCACAGAGGATTATCCAGGGTTATCCTCATTGGCTAACATCTTGAGTCGGTGCAATGACTCGGTTGCAAAACACCAAAATGGTGACAGCAAACATCCTCACTGCAAGACTTCAGAAAAAGTCTGCATCCATCATAAAGGTCGATTATAGCCCCAAGCAAAAAACAAAAGTGACATCACAACTGCTGGTGCAAACTACACTTGGGTGTTGTTGTTTTTAAACATTATTTTTTTTGGCATTTTTAACTTTATTGGAGATTTTTTAGACAGGAAAGTAAGGAGAGGTCACAAAAAAACTCCCGAGACTTGAGGCATTTGGTCATTCAAACTCACACTCACTGTTGTTGTGCACCTTTTGTAGTTTTTTTAACCTGGTGGACTACATTCACCTTCAGAGTAAAAGCTGCAGCCAACACATTAGAAAATGCTCATCTTTTAATTTGAAGGCGAACTGTCCCTGTTTGCAGTTTGTTACACAATTTCATTCCTGCTTGGAGAGCAGCTGGAGAGTTTTCTTAGACAAGTCAGAGTTTTCCATAGAAACTATGGGTGACTGCGGAAATCTGCAAGGGTCCATAGAAACTTTAAGGAGGCCAAGTGGTTGGGGAACATACATTTTCCCCTCATTAATGACGGACGAGTTACCGTCAACGTGGTTAGTAGTATGTGACTGTGAAACCTCAGTACTAGCACTGAATGGTGAAAATGACCATCGGCTCACTGTTTATTTCTGTTCTTACTGTATATTGTCCTGAATGGTCAATATTATGGTCATGCAGCGACCATAATACAGCCTTCAAACTGCCCGATTTGAACCTATTAGTAGAGTGATCTCTGATGGAATAGAGTTAACAGCAGTACAAACTGCTATAGTCATTTATTCTGAGACTGAATTGCATAACATTGCCTTTTATTCATTTTGAGGCATTGTTTCGTTTTCCTTTCCTTTTAAAAAGTCCCGGCATGGATTAAGATCGTCTGTGAGCCGATCCTCACCCTCAGGCTTTATGTTGCGTACTCCAGCTTTTCAGCTGGAACAACTGAGAGTTCAGAAGGTTAAAGAAAACCCTGTATTTATAAGGTAGCTTCTTCTAACCCACTTTAAAAGAAAGACAGTTTGAAGAAGTATTTGAAGTATAATCATGCTCAAGCTTAATGACATAAGGGCCCTCGGTCCATGTAAACATCGAGATCCTCTCACCTCCTCTCAGAGTTTAATTTAATTACACTGAAACCGTTAAATTATCAGGACAAAAGCTTGTATTAAACGCAGCAGGAGCTCAGACACTGTACTCCGATCATTTGTCATCCCTCATGAAAACCCCCCACAGCAACACTACCCCCCACTACCCCCCACTGTTATGTGTGTGTGTGTGTGTGTGTGTGTGTGTGTGTGTGTGTGTGTGTGTGTGTGTGTGTGTGTGTGTGTGTGTGTGTGTGTGTGTGTGTGTGTGTGTATAGACTGCACTGTAAGATATTCCTAATTATGTCAAACAGAAGGGCAAACCAGTTGCCCTGCTGGCTGACTCAATCCACCCAATAACCGAAACAAACACGTTTCATCTTCACCTCACAGTAACGGCGCAAAAAAGCAACCAAAAATGCTTCTGATGAATCTTTATCCCCGTCATCTCATTTAAAGATTACACACCGTGGAGCTAAACATTAAAGCAACAACTGAGGGGCTTTTGGCAAACGTGCTGAGCCAATTTATTCAAGACCATTCAATCACAATGTCCTTCATGTGTCAGCGTCCGCTACGGCAGAGCAGTTCCTCATTAAGAGAAGTGTACTTTAGACTTGAGGAAAGACGGAAAACACCATTAGAAGCCAGTAACATATTCAGTTTTCACCCTTTTCAGTCAAAAATAATGTTGTTGTTTAATAATTTAAGGTTGCTGGATGAGTCCAACGCTCAGTTTTTAATTCTAGTTTTGACATCGAGTAAATAGAAACCAACACCTAACTGGACTGAAATGACATCTGCTGGAAGGTTTGCAAGCAGTTTAACCCTGAACAGAAATCTGTAGGAGATGACTTAACTTTAAAGATGGAGGCTGTGCTGCCTCTGCCACTAAAAGATCCAGTCCAGGAAGCATTTAAGACAATCATGTTGTTGTAGTGATTCCCATCTACACTTTATTGTAGAAAAGATATCGAGAAGTGTGCTTTATGTCTTATTTTTGGCTAAGAAGAACTGGCAACAAAGACAAGCTTTTTAAACCTCATCCTGAATCACAGTTGCAAAACTTTTAAAGCACTTATTATCAGATTTAAAATTCATGTTAGGTCTGTTTCCTCATTTATTTAGATGGGACTGCATGGAGTCACTGCTGAGTAGCAAAGCTTCTACAATGGCAGTTATTTTTAATTTCCTGTACATGACGGCGTGTTTTTATTGCTTCATGCAGAGATGTGACTGGAGGCACAAAAATGCATTGAGCAGGTTTATTTCAGTTTCATCATGACACAAGATTTCATTTCTCTCTTTTGGTTTAACATTATTCATCAAAGGCCAAAACAGAATAAATGACTTATAAAAGCACACATGTATAGTCAGCTATTTATTCATTAAATTCTAATCTCAACAACCAAGATTTGCTCTCCACTAAACAGATTTTGGCCTGTTTAGGACTTTAATAAAAGAAAAATAGTTCATCTAAGTGGGGTTTACTAACAAACTTAAGGTATATTTTTTTAAAAATCACAGAGAAAATATGGTAATTTTAAAATGAAATTCATGTTTTTCTTTCTTCTGTATCTCTGTGTAATAGCACATACAACAAAACAACAATGGGTGTAATCTTTAAAACATCCACCAGGGCTCCAACATCCTCTTTAGAGTTAAGGCTTCTTGTTGTAGTCACATGTTAAAGAAACATGTTTTAAGAAAGTACAAGTTATCTTTGCAGTAAAGTCTCACAGCCTTTCATTTTGTATAGTGAATGTTACCACAACTGTAGCGACGCTGAGAATGAAAGAGGACTCCACCTGAGCAGTAACCACTCGTATGTGCTTCAGGCAGACAGTTTAAACACCATCATGCTTTGTTACCGTGCATAATGAAAATATGTGCTGTCCCGCAGCTGGCAATACAAATGATCAATCAGCTGTGAAATAACGAGTGGATGCTGTAGAGGTGGATAACGCACAGGCTGGTAAGTGTGTGGATGGGAAAGGGCAGGTGGAGATAAGGGAGCTGTTAATTTGTGGAAAGACTTGAGAGCAGGTGGGACACTCGATAAAGGGATGGATTAATATTACGGCTGCTGACTGTGTGCGCGTGGCTGATGATATACATCTTGTGGAGAGGAGGAGGAAGAGGAGAAGAAACAAAGACCTAATGAAACATCCCAACAGCCTCGTAAATCCAATCAGACAACTGTCCACACCGCGATTGGCTGGGAGACTGTGACCTCAGCAGGAGGATCCCTTACATGGTCTTGTTACAAACAGCTTTGACAGGAGGGGTTGCTGCTATGGAGATGGCATCCCAGTGACCTCCTGGTGGGTGTTAAGCTCTGACTGACCTCCTGCTGCCTGAGTGACAGCGCTGCTATGTGATTGTGATGAAGTATGAGATGCTGTGATGGAATGCGTGCGAGGGAAATATGTTTTGCGGTTAACTGATTGACACGAAGCAGAGAGACTGAAAATGCATTCACCATTTTAATCACAGTAACTCGTGATACATTTCCCACATTCAAGAAAATCACAATATTTGTGATTGTAGAAGAGAAAATTACCTCTAAAAAGGCAAAGACCAAGAATTGTGCATTTACTGTTTGCCATGTGGTTTTCAGTTTGTGTGCTTTGTTGTTACCCAAAACCCCCCCCCCCCTGCCCTATGGGTGGTTTTTACCAGGCCTGCGATGATTTTTCAAGGTTTTCATGTGTTTTTTAGCAGTGATTAAAACAGGTTAAAATGTTCAAATCAAAATAACTGGGCTATATAATAAAGTTTTAACATTTAGATGCTAATAATCACTGAACGTGTGATGATGTTTGTGCAACATTTATGCAACTTTTAGAACTCGCTGATTTTCCTCGCCCTTCATATCTGGACTGTCCCCCCTTGTGCTCCTCAGAGTTTCTTCTTTTAACCTGTATATTTTACTAATTACTGTGACTATTTCCTGACAACATTAAAAAAGTGGAAATATGCAGGAACTCATAACTTTTGGGCAGAATTGACTATTTTTGGTGACAAAGCTTGGCACTAACTTCCTTGATTGGCACAGGTTGCTAGGAGTTAGTGGAGACCAAGCTGAAACCTGTGGAGCTGAAAAATGACAATCCACAGTGTCAAAAATATTGGCAACCACCAGTGCTGCCCCTCAGCTTCCTAGTAGACACTCCTATTGTGTATTTTTTCAGAAAACTTGACCTCAAGGTCAGTGAGATTCAAACTTGTATGAAATTTTAAGTAGATACACCTATGGAAAAAAGATTTAAAAGTTTTGCATGTGTTCCTACCATCTTTCCCCGTTGCTGTGCTGAGCGCGTTTCTCGCAGGGTGAAGACATTGCCGCAGACTGAGATCTCCCTCCAGACGCCTGGTTTGGAGTCCTGGCTGAAGCCGTTGCGAGGGTGCATCACCAGCACGCCGTTGGTGGTCAACCCATCCATCTGACCATCAGATGTCTTCCACTTAGCAGCTTTCTCCTGAATGAAGCAAAAAACACGCTGATATTCATATGTGTTCAGCAGCCCTTCATCCAACCTCCTATCATTTTTAGCAGACTGAGCTCGAAAACAGTCAGTTTCTCTTTCTCTACTGAGCATGTGTGAGTTTAGTGTTGCCACCAAGAGCACTAACAGGACACCATCAGTTGTTGTCCTCTGCTGTCAAACAATGACAAACTAAGAAGGACAGTAAAAAAAAAAAAAAACGAAAAAAAAAAGGGAAAAGTAAAAGCAGGTTAAAGGTTTTATAATAATATGAGAGCACACGCTCTATGACACATCTTTCATGTCTTGTTTTCCTCTTTATCCTGTGGTTCTTTGGTCTTTCCTTCTCTCATCCTTCTGCCTTTTTGCTCTCATAAACCCGCCCACACGTGTCTGAAGCTCCAGATGAAACACTGCTCACCCCGAGGAAGATGCTCTTGGAAGAGTCGAAGCCTGCGGCGTAAATGCGCGCTGTGTAAGGCGGCGTGCGCTGGCACATAATGCGGCAGGCGAAGCGGGAGATGGTGCTTTGGACCGACTGAGTGTCTGCGTTACTCTGGCTGCCTGCCACTGTGTCCGTCACTACAAAGTCTATTGGACTCTCTGTGGATCGACCGATCTGGAGAAGAGAGATGGAAAGATTAGCCCACAATGCTTTTCAGCGATGTGATAATATAATGATGCATTACCTCAGGGGAAGCTGGTAGGATGAAAAACATAACAGAAAATGGAGACAAAAACTGCCAAATGGATGCAGAATGTGTCCAGGATGGAATCCATTAGGAAATTAGAAATATATAAGCCAAGACAGTTGGATAATCTTTAATAGCAGACAATACGCAGAACAAAGACATGCTTTATGACTTTTAAGTAGAGTCAAGTTGCTTCACATGCATTGCAAACTTGTATAAAACCCATAAAACCCCTAAAGATGAGTACTTTCCTCCCTGATAGCATCAACAGAGTACCATAAACACCACACAGGAAAGCCGCAGTGTTAGTGTTAGTCAAGAAAGAACACAATGACTTTGGAGAAATTCTGTGTTAATAACTTTAACGATGCAGTAATATCTTTTGTCCAAATCTGACTAAGATGAATGATTCATGATTGGTTCATTTTATTACTCAACACAGTGAGATCAGGACGCAGTCAGTTCCAAGAATGAATGTCACCAGATGGAAAGAAGTCATTATGTGACATGGCTGAAAGCACCAGCAGAGCAGTAGACTGTTTTTTCCAAGCTTAAGGAGACTCACCAGTTAAGGTCATCAGACAAAAAAAATAAAATAAAATAAATAGAAATTTTAACATTTACCATTTCATCAAAACTCCATCTGATGTAAAGATCATTTTATATCCAAGCATGCATCCGTTTTCTGCTGCTTATCCATGTCTGGGACACAGGGACTCCAGTCTAAGCAGAGATGCCCAGGCTTCCCTTTACCCCTCTTCTGGTGAGGACACTGAAGGGCTCCCAAGCCAACTGAGAAATGTGTTGTCTTCAGCAGTTCCTGGACTTGCCTCTTTCTAGTAGGACATCACTTAAACCTCCTCCTTTCAAATGACTAAGCTTGCATTTGGGATCTTATTCTTTCTTTCATAGATCGACCAATAAATGAACAGTTCTGCCTTTTCTTATGTGCAGCTTAGGGGGGCAGGGATTACACCGCCAACACCTCAGTGAATACACAAAGCACCGGACCACCATGGATCCTTTTGCAGGTGGTAAACTGACAGGATGGTGGAGTCAAACATCACTTGAGCTGACAACGAGCCCTTCCACCAAGGCTCCTGGGTAGTTTCCTAATCTGGGCAGTACTTCTAAGGTTTTTTTTGTTTGTTTTTGTTTTTGCTTTTCATTTTTTGAATCGCAGCACGGTGGCACGGTGGTTAGCACTGTTGCCGCACAGCAAGAAGGTCCTGAGTTCAATTCCACCATCAGGCCGGGGTCTTTCTGTGTGGAGTTTGCATGTTCTCCCCGTGTTTGCGTGGGTTCTCTCCGGGTACTCCGGCTTCCCCCCACCGTCCAAAGACATGCAGCTTGTGGGGATAGGTTAATTGGATAATCCAAATTGCCACTAGGTGTAAATGTCCGAGTGAATGTGAGTGCGAATGGTTGTCCGTCCCTGTGTGTTAGCCCTGCGACAGACTGGCGACCTGTCCAGGCGCCCGCCTCTCGCCCTATGACAGCTGGGATAGGCTCCAGCGCCCCAGCGACCCTGAAAAGGATAAGCGGAAGCGAATGGATGGATGGATGGATTTTTTGAATCGCACTTAGTCTGGCCCCTCACCCAGGACCAATTTGCCTTGGGAGACCCTACCAGGGGCAAGTTGCCCCCGACAACATAGCTCCTGGGATCACACGGGCACGCAAACCCCTCCACCACGATAAGGTGGCGATTCATGGAGAGGTGTTACATTAAGGGCCTTTTTTAAAATTAAAAACATTTATACATTTACATTTGTATACACCAGTGGTTCTCAAACTGTGGCTCATCCAGGGGGATGTGGACTATACAGAAGATTTTTGTATAGAAAATAAACCAAACTCTAATGATGCTTTTGTGCTGACTTTTTAATATTAACTAAAATTCAGCTTTGCTCCTTGTTTATTGGTGACTTGATATGGACAGAGCTCAAAAAGTTTGAGAATCTCTGGTTTATACTTTGAGATATGGCACATTATGAAGATGCTGAACCTGTTTTAGTACACAGACAACTATAACTGAAGTACTTTGATATTGTTTTTCAAAGAGGCTTTTTTCTTAGCATTTCCAAGTCCATTTGTGGCCCTTTATTCATTGTGCACATTGGAATAAAGGGTGCGTTATGACGAGAGGTACAAATTTGGAAGCAGTTTGAAACCTCAGTCCTGATTACAGCAAAGTATCTTAAGTGTCTGTGTGTCACTTCCACTGCTGCAGCTCCAACTGCTGACTGTGTTGATAAGCGGACCAAACCACAACAACTAACTTCCCATTGTTTTCAGAAAGACATCACCCACTTCACCTCACACAGTGTGCCTCATGTCTCTCATTCCTGCGTCCCTTCAAGGGCTCTGCTTTAAAGATCGAAAATCCCTGCACTAAACACGCAGATGCTCTGCTACCAGCCTCTATTTAATATGTGTGTGAGTGGAGCAGTGAAGTGGAAAAAATAAGGACTGTGAATTGGTTGTAAAACTCCAGGCATGGTGATAAAAGCTGGGGCTTGTTACCTGGAACATGTCTGTATTGCTGTCATGGGTGTACTCCACCACCACCGTCTGGGCTCGAGACAGAGTGTAAGAGATGCTGTGCTGGTCTTTGTTGCTTATGGCCTGGAAAGACAGAAGGAAGAGATCAGATCAGCAACGAAAGCAGAATCAAACCCTTCACTTAAAATGCAGAAGACTGAACTGAGCATGTTTTATATCAAAAACACCTCTGACATGTGCTCAATGATCCTTGCAGAAAATAACAGATGCACACAGGAAGGGTGGAGATGTGTAATCATTAACTGGACCCATGTTCTTTTTGGTCAGTTAGGACCACACACAGGACAGAAACGGACAATCGCTCTTCCAGACTGCAGCTAAAGCCTGACCTGAGTGTGAGTGCGTGTGTGAGTCAGGGAATAAAAGTGTGTGTTCTCAGAGAAGCCATTATGTGCAGATGTCAAACCAAAAAGCACTCTCTCACACATATACACAACTACAATTCCCTGATCGTTTAACAGATTTTAGTGGATTTCTGGGCAGTCTTTGGGCTGATGATGGAAACACATGAATGTGTTCTTCCCTGAATTTTGCAAGAAAATGCTCAGTTACCTTCCACTGGACCGCTCACATTTGTTTCTCTTATAAACCTTGACCATGTTCCAGTTAAATCCAATGTAAAAGCCATTGTCCAAATATCTTTTAAAACCTTGACAAAACCTTGTACCTGATTTTTTTTTCCTTGTTCTGCAAACTCAGGGAAGCTCTGCTGAGCTTTTTTTCCTTTTCTCTCTTGACAATTGTGTGTGTGTGTTTGTGAGATTCATTGTGTGCAGTACTTTAATATCACAGAACAAAAAAGCAGAGTTTCACAAAAGCCTTTGTTGGAACACTGCAGGCCAAAACCACTGAACCAGTGTTTGTATTTGACGTTTTCATACAAACAATATCCCACACCTACGCAGAGATGAATTAAAGAATGCAATTTTCCATCATTAAATGTTTAGGCCATATGTTTAATGAATCTGACGGCTGCAGCTTTGTGATCACTTGTAAGTCTAAAAGGTCGTGTTTTTGTGCGTCTCACCTTGGCTGCTTGTGGAGAGCAGGCGACGTGAACTGTGCTGGGCTTCACCCCGTTTGCCTTCGGCCTCTTGCAAAGTGCAAAGCGGCTTTTACGTCGCCCCCGATCCCCGTTGGGCAGAGAGCCATTGTATCTGCACGTACACAAACACACAAACATGAACACACTTATGCATGCATAAAACAATAGGGCATTATTGTCTGGGCAGCTGCATAATACGCTGGAAAAAACAGTCATTGTGGAAAATGCTTGAGGCCTTTTAGCACACTCCCTCCAAGAGCCTAAGACTACAGGCACACAAACAGCAACCTATACTTTTTATACATGCCTTTCTACAACAGTACATCATGTGCCCCAAAACAATAAAGCCCTCCAAACATAACCCTCGAAAGGCTGAGAAAATAAACACACAGAGAGACTCATTTAGACTGATACATGGCTGAAGAAAGGAGAATAAACAGAGGCGTTCCCTCCAACAGAAAGGAGTCTCTGTGGCTCTCAGCAGCACTGTGACTGCGCTGTTGTGTCTCTCTGAGCGCGTTAACATCCTGAAATAAGAAAACATTCATCACTTCTGTCCACATTTGAGCAGGTCAAAGTGCCACTGATTACCAAGACAGAAAGAAAAAAATGATATCTGGTTCATCCCTCTCATAAAACCTTACACTTTCTATTCAGTACAGCAGAAGGTAGGCGCTCACTCGCCCTCACAACAACACAATCAACAAAAGGAAGCCATTAAAGCAAAACAGGTTGAAAGGTAGTTTGAGTTTCCAGGTAAAAGTGCCCACACAGGATTTCAGGAAGTAGTTAAATTATTTCAAAACAAATTCCAATAGAGCTGAAGTTATTTGTAGTTGCTTTGTATCCAGCAAAAACCCCCACAAAAAAACCCCCCAAAAAGGACAAAAAGCTGATAGCATTGTTTTTATTTTTAACAAAACAAAACAAAACAGGTTGAATGTTACACACTGGATACATGTTAAAAGTAATATGTAATTCACTGGCATTTTATTAGGTACACCTGTTCAAAGCAAATATTTAATCATTTATATTTGATATATACGGCAGGAGCTCAGCGCTGTCATGTGACATGCTGAAGTTCAAACAGAGAATCAGAACAGGGAAGGTGATTTCAGATTTGACTTTTAAGGTGGCATGGTCCCACTAACTGTTGATCTACTGGGATTTTCCCACACAACTGTCTCTAGGGTTTGCAGAGAAAATATCCAGTGAGCCACAGTTCTCTGGAAGAAAACGCCTTAATGATACCAGAGGTCGGACGAGAAGCTGGAAGCAGTAAGTCAACAGCCACTCAAATGACCACGTGTTATAACCCAGTTTTGCAGACTAACATTACGTCAGTCATAACACACACACACACACACACACACACACACACACACACACACACACACACACACACACACACACACACACACACACACACCACACACACACACACACACACTGGCAGAAGATCACACCGGGTGCCACTCTTGTCAGGTAAAAACAAGAAACTGAGCTACAATTCACACAGACTCTCCTGGACAACAGAAAATTGGAAAAACGCTACCTAGGCTAATAAGTCTCGACTTCTGTTGCATTGTTCCTGACCATGTCCATCCCTTTATTACTACCGCTGTGAGACCATCTTTGAATGGCCCTGCAGCAGCATAACGTGCCCCAAAGCTCAAATCATATCATATTAGTTTCTTGAACATGACAAGTAATTTAATAAACTCAAACGGCCTCCAGAGTCACCAGATCTCAGTCCAGCAGAGCACCTTTGGGATGTCGTGAAATGGGAAACTCGCATCATGAAATAAAGAAATCTGCAGTAACTGTGATGCTGTCATGTGTTAAAATGACTCAGTACTAGCAAGGTCTACCTAATAGGGTAAAATAACGTGAAAGTATATGCACATTCAAGGACAAACTAATTGTATTTAAAAAGTTCTTGGGACATTTTTGGAAAAATGTGGAAAATTTGGATCTTACAGAAAGTCCATCAGAACAGTATGTTGCGCTTTTTGACCTGCTGAAAGATTTTTGGCTAAAATTGTACAAGAGGAGTGGTTTGTTGCACGTTGGGCTTCTCTGACTTAGTTTATTTGTACAACAAGGAAATGCAATCACACATAATTTGAAGTCTGCCACTAATTATTTAAGCAGACAACACATAATAAATAGTCTAAGCAATATTTACATGTATTTATATAAACACACTACATTTTGGTTTTGGTTCTGTTTGCTCATTTATGGAAAATTGTAACAAACTTATTATTGAACAAAAAGAGAGAAATTTCCAAACACATCGGATCCGTGTTTCTCTCAGTACACAGATGTTTTACTCGTTATTGCACACACATGTTTCAGATAAGCCGTCACCAGTGTGAAGTGATATTCCTATGAGCGGTGCCACGGCTTTATAAACATTACTGCATGCATAAACACTGCTCGCTACTTTAACATTGTTATGACATCCAGAAGCCACAGACGTTATGGTATGAACTCTTCTGACTTATACCTTAACTGCACTTTACGTCTCAGAACACATAAGAAACAGTCACACATAACTTAAGGTTCAATTTGTAGTCTTTCAAAGAGGTAATCTTTTTCATACAGGAAAACTATTCATGCAGTATAAGCACAGTTGGAACGTGTCTCCGGCCAATCAGACTCTTGAAACAAACCCACCCCCTCTATGAAGTCCAGGTATGACAGACGACACAGGCGGGTTTGTGAGGACGCCCAGCCTCCAGCTAAATGTTTCTCTGACTTAGAAGATCTGGGATCAAACAACGCTTGAAGGGTTTATGAGTAACCATGGTGAGAGAACAGAGCCACGGCAACGTTTGGGAAGAGTATCCATGGCAAGACTGTAACCATGGTGAAGTTTAGCCCGTATCCAGAGCAAGGGCAGGGCGGTCTGCTGGAAAGAGACCAAAGTGTTGCTGGCAGTTCAAAACCAGGTTCCCATGGGTAGCAGTACTGCATGCATGACACAAATATTCTCAAAACAAAAGCAGAAAGGTCAAAGATCGGTGACAAGTTAGTGTGTGTTCATGATTGTGCATGCAGGTTGGAAGACAGGAAGAACCAGAGTCAGGAAAAAGTTAGTCTGAATGTGCAGATTCATACTGTATTCCTCATTTCCCACAGGTAGCAACAAGCTAGTATGTCTGTGTGTGTCTGTGTGTGTGTCTGTGTATTCACTCCAAACACTAATAAACTAAATCCCAGTTTGCAGCAACAAGGTAACACTCATACAGTAAACCTATAAAAGCATAAAGGCAGGTAGTGTGAGCAATTACTTCTCATGCATGAGTCACTCTCTGTGTCTCTGTTTATATGTGTAAAACCAAGTAGCAACTATCAGGGCTGAAAAATAAAGTGAGCAAGGCCAAAAACTGCAGTTCCTCTAGTGGACATTTAAGGCCAGCTCTGATAGCGAGCCAGTCCCCAAAGACATGTTAAAAACATACAAGTTTAACTATAAAATGATTACAGCCTATACAGGGCTTAGTTTATGTTTTAATAAGACATAAAGTTTGGGTGTATGATCCCATTGACTGACAGGTGGATGCTGACATGGGTAAATGTAGTCTCCAAGGCCTCACCTCTATTATGAGATCTCCAAATGGGGCATTTGGGAAAACCTGACAAATTATCTGGCTTATTGTTAAATCTACTAGTCCAGTCACCTTTAATGCTGCAATAGTGCTGACTTAGAGTTGGTAATTACTTAAAAAGATGTTGTGCTTTAAAAAGTAGGCATTAAAAGACAAAATAAACATGATTGTAATAGTTCTCTCCGTGAGACCTGTATGTATGTGTTTGCACAGCTGTGAAGTATAGGGAATCACATTTATGATTCATGAGGATTTAAGCCACACGGATAAACTAATAATATTTGTGGACACACAGTTAAGCTCACAGAAATGATGCATGCAGACAGACAGAGGTGCACTGGGGGAGGGGCTCTGATTCATCTAGTGGCATTACAGCTGTTTAAAAGCCCCACATGCATGTCCAGAGCGCCTGTAAACAGACCATCCCCAGAGACACCACAGCATTCCTCCACATTAGGCTACTAGCATTACTGGGCATGAAACATACTGGACTGGAGTTAGGCGTTTAGGTCAGAGACAACAGTGTGCTATGCGTTGATGGGTTTCTCTATTACTATTTGTGGATCTGTTGTCAGTTACACAGGCGACACAAACAGACGGACAAACAGACATTCAGATGGGTGGAGTTTACAACAGCTAAGCTATTTACTTCGCAGAACCATGAAAACCTTCCTGCTGCCTTCCAAGTAATTTATTGCTTTGCCTTTTGTCTCCCAACCCCCCAGCTAGCAAAAGTGCAATCATCCTGATTTGGCAGGAGGTTTTATGATAGGGAAGAGGTGAAAAAGAGAGCCCTGCTTTCTTGAGCTGTCACCCATCATGCCAGCTTTTGTTCTCCTAGTGATTTATTTAATTTCTGCTGAAGCTGAGAACAGGAGGATGCTGGCAGCGATTCAAGCTAAATCGAATGATCAGCTCAATACAGTCACATTTTTACATTTTCTGAGGATTTCTTCAACAGCTGCTTTCTGATAATTTATTGCGAGACATTTGTTGTTGGTGTCACAGTACAATTTGGCTGCAACTAGAGCAGCTGAACACAGTTTTACTATGGGCCAGTTGGGATCCCATGAATGGCTGGAAATATGTAGTGCATGAACACAGTTTGATAAATAAAAAACTAAAAATATCCTGGATATCGTTTAGCAAAGATTTAGTCCACATAAATCCCTCAAAGTTACACCATTTAGTCAGTGTGGGTAACTAAATACACAAAAACCAACAAATCAAACTAAGTCTGCAGCTGGCTAAGATTTGGGCCTTTGCCAGTTTTAATTGACAAAGGTCTCATGTGTCTTTGAGTTTTGACACATGAGACTAGAGCAATGCTACTTTGTGGCTCAGTCACACTAGAATAAAAATAGGATAGTAACCTCCTTGGAGAAAAGTTGCCCAGTGATTGCACTGAATATTTTTGCTTTAAGATATCAGAGGCTGAGCGTGCAACACCCTTTACTTTTGGATGGCAACTTTAAATCGCAAGACAATCACAAAGGTTGTCTGGTATGAAGCAATCTGCTTCCAAACAACTGTCGTCCAAATCAGACAGACTGCAAGCGCACTGAGACACATAGGTGAAGGTTTGCAAATAATCATGGCTTCATTTATAAATTCAGATTATAAATTCAGATTGATTGCCAACACGTTGTGCAACCTGACCACAACAGATTGGTGATTTTTGTTATAATACAGCAATCAACTGTGATAAATGAATAAACAGATTGCATTATTTGACAGCAGACTGAGCCAGTTTACCTCTTACCATCTCGACACTTTGAAGGTGGCAACTAACTGCAGGTGGTTGCAAAGTGGTCCTTGTCCTCGAAGCAACCATTTCAAAGGCAACAGTAAAGCTCATAAGGCTTTATCTTGTAGACAAGAAAGCTCGCAGCGTGGCTTGAGTGCCAGTGATGTCTTTACTTTACTGTGATAGGTCAAAACGCCTGCTGTGGTGCTAATGTGAGGGTTAGATGCTCAACTCCAACAGTGACCACTCACAAAACACATGCAGTTTCAATGAACCCTGTAAAGGTTTAAAGAGCAGCCTCAGTTGCTGCACAGTATGTATTTGCTCATGTCATGGAGCAGCGAGTGCCTGTGTTGACCTTTAAAAAAGGGAGGCCTGACCTAGAATCAAAAAACTAGGAGCGGAAAAAGCAGAGCAAAACGGAAAACTGGGGTTCTCCCTTGTAAAGGCATTGAACTGAGTTTACTGCTCACTGCGGTTTTCCACTAGGGAAAATTTCCACGGTCATCTCCCTGACAATGCTGCTCTAGCACAACCCAGAACAACAAACTGTGAGTCAGCTGTGGATCCAACTATGTGCGTCTGTGTCTCTGTGTGTGTGTGTGTCTGTGTGTGTGTGTGTGTGTGTGTGTGTGTGTGTGTGTGTGTGTGTGTGTGTGTGTGTGTGTGTAAGACATGAAAAATGTGTGCTCTATGGTCATAAATGTGTGTGCGTGCATGTGCATGTTTGTTCGTCTGTGAACGTGCATGTAAGGAGTCTTTCCGACATCTGCATTCCTCTGTGGAGTGGGCTGGGACAGGGACCAGAGTGGAATGCCCCTTTGGGGAATAAACAAGAGATACATACAGATAGAGGAAGTCCTCCACTGTCAGTTGTTACTGGAGAAAGTGTGTGTGCAGTTATAGTTATGTGTCTTCTATGCTGAAGATGCAGGGTGGAGTGAAGGGTTGACTATGTGGACTTGACTCAAAACAAATCTCAGCATCCACTGATCTAGTAACGCATCGAGCAGTGTGGTTACTGTCATGTTCAATAAGTCCAAAGCACCACTCTGTGTGTTCTCAGTGCATGACCCTGTGCAACTGGATAAAAATATCCCTACTGTTTATGCTGCTTTGTGGAAACACATTCCTTTTGTTTCTTTTTGGCATCTTTTCAAAAGAATCATTCTAAGCTTGTCAGAAAATATCCACAGATGAACTGACCAATCAAGGTACCTCGAAAATTTCACTGTATTTCTCTTGCAACCCCTATTATGTTTCTATAATTCTCTTCACCAGAAACAAGCTGAACAGTTAAAACACTATTAGTGTTTTAACTGTTCAGTGAAAAGGTGTTGCCGGTTCTTTAGTGCTTTTTAAAACTTCTTTAGTTTTTGTTTTTTGTTGCTGGTTTTATATCTATAAGATGGTTTAAGTGACAGGAGGTTAATGAGGATGCATTAGCTAACTTATTAGCTCAGAAAGGGATCAACTTAGAGAGCCAACATTTATAGAAAAGTGTAAATCAGTGCTGAACGATACATTACATTTCTGTAACCAACCACTGTCAGTCCAGCATCTGGAATGCCAGATAATAACTGTGTAGCAAAACACAGTAAAAAAAAACAGCTTTGTGGATTCCCCCAATCCTCAACAGTGACTATATTCATCATGCATGAGCATGAAGGGTATTAAGGTATTATCTGTCCGTGTTTTGAGGGTGAGTCTTGATTTATGAAGCCAGATTAACAGTACTAGAACTTACAAGCAGCAACCAACACATTTAATTATTAACCAACCATGAATCAGATTCTTTAAACACATCAACAAATTAAATACAAATATTATAAATAATTTTCATGAATTTGACGACATCTAAAAAAAGTGAGAGACATGAGAAAAAAGTGTACAAAAATTGTGCTTTCAAATTGAGGAAGACTTAAAAAACATGATATTTTGAGTATTGAGGTGCCGGGTAATTTAACAAATAATTAGGCAGATTTTAATTTAAGCTTACTTTTTATTACGATTATTATTCTAGCATCATGAAAACATTTCTGTTTTTTCACCACGCTACAGTATTATTTGGCCTCTATGTGCTGTTGGCTATGAAATAAAACAATATAAAGCTTTTATGAGGTGTTGTAAACGCATAAATGCAAAAAAATATGGGTCATTTTAACCCACTGATTTGTGCTTGCTAGGCAGCATGATGGTGTTATGATACATCATGTATACTTCAGCTTTTGTGGATATAACTGAGATGTTGCTGTCATGGGATTAAAGCTACAGCATGCTCTCATAATGTGCTGCAGGTGCATAATTGCAAAAATTAGGTCATTTGATCCCATTACTATGTGGTTGCCAGGCAAAGTGATGGTGTCCTAATAAATGAGAACTTTTGTGGGTATAAGTTATTGTGTTGTTGTAGTGAAATAGAAACGATACAATGCTTTTACAAGGTATAGCTGCATAAATGCTAAAAAAAAAGTCACATTAGGCTGCTGTTAGGTGGTTGCTAGGCAATGTGACAATGCCATCATATCTGATATAGATAAGAACCTTTCTGGGCCTAAGATGTACCTGTGTGTCAAGTTTGGTTGCTCAACTCCAGATCCTGTGGGAGGAGTCGGCGGCCCATAATCAAACACACAGAGTTTGTCTAATATAGTAAGAAGATTTACAGACAAGAATAACTGCATAAAAAATAATACAAATTCAGAAATGTGTGTTCTGGATGTGAGGCTGAGTATCTGTCATCTGCTTACCCTAGCACAATGAGCTCTCCATACTTCACTGGCACTTTGGTGGAGGCGGTGGTGGAGATGTTTTCCTGCTCCGGGGAGTACATTGGGCACGGTTTATTGAGGTCTGGAGGAATTGGAGGCAAGGAACGATGGGTGAGATGCAACGGGGTCACGGGAGGAAGGAAGGGGCAACGAGGGAAAGGGAGGGGGTTGGTGCTGATCGAATGGAGCACTGGGGAGAAGAAGGAGAAGAAGGAAGGGGAAGGGTCAGCTGAGCCTCAGCTCCACCCTGTCATGCTTCATGGGTCCGTCTCTTGTAGCTCCACTTGTTCTACACTGAAAAGTGACAAAGACACAAAGATTAGTGTGTTTACTCACAGACAGTCCTGCTATCAGATCATTTAGAAACACACTTTTCCTTTTTTCTGCAGTTTACTTCACTATTTTCACCTCGGGCTGAGAAGTAAAATGACCTTAAACACTTTACAAAGTTGGGCAATCCTTTCATCTTCACTTAGAGAATAAACCACAAGTATAAGATTTAACAAGCCCTCAAACATGGAGCTGTCCTTTATAGGGGCTCCACATAAGTCCTTTAATGCCACTTTAAATGAAGATTAATGAAATGACATTAAGACCAAATCTCCGTGTACAGGGATCAAAATTACAGGCGGCTGCAGCCACAAAACTTTGTAAATAAGACTTATAAGTTAACCCCATGAAAGATGATAATTAAAAACAACAGAAGTAGAAATGAAATAAACAGATAATTATAAATGAGACCAGAACCGATGACAGATGGAGATAGATGGAAATGATTTGGTAAGTTTTTCCTGCATCTTCACCAGTGTTGGTGTCGACCAAAAGAATATCCAGGCAGTCTGTTCCAGATTACACGAGGGGTCGAGCTGGTTCACAGTTTACAAGCATGTCTGAGAGATATTAAGGTCCCAGATGTTGCAGGGCCTTACTAACAACCATTAAAATTTTAAAATCAATTCTAAATTTAACGCAGAGCCAAAGTAATGACCTCAGAACAGGTGTCATATGGTTATATTGTCTTTTGTTTTTAAACTGTGGAATGTCTGAAGTCAATTAAGATGCTCTTTTGATATTCTTTTAAATGTCGCGGTCATATTATGACCATAATCAGGCCACATGGCCTGATTACAACATTAAACTTCCGCACATTAAATAAATAAACGCAAAGATCTACACCTTCACATGTCTGGATGGGAAATGTTTCTGCTGACTGATCTGGGTGTCTGCATATAGTGCTTTGAGTCATTTTCTGAAGTCAGCATTTATACACAACTTTCTAAATACACAGGAAATCAAAGAAAGGAGAAGAGAAAGAGAGTGTGTGTGAGAAAAGAAGGCATGAGAAAAATGGAGAGGATGGACTTCCTGTTACTTTAAATTTAACTCACGACCTTTCTTGTGTAAGTCCCCCTCTCTTCCAATTACAAGGTAAAAAAAACCAACCAAAAAAACAGCATGCACATCTTTCCAAACAAGAATATCATCACTTCAATTCCAGGCAACCCTCCACATATGAAGCAGAATATTCCCAGAGTGCCTATTTGCTTAGAGAGTGCATGAATAAAGTATAGGAAGTAAAGTGTTTTGATGACGAGTGGGGGTAGGTTTGTTGTTTCTCAGTACTCTTAGTGAGGCTAATACAGTCCCAAAAGACTGAGCGTTAGGTTCACACAGAGGCCTTCCAAATAAATATTTAAGGCACAATGCCCTATTTAGTTTGAACTAAAGGCAACAGTTATATGAGCGTTTGTGAAGCATCAGAGTACACAATTTAAAATCAAATCAAGCCCAAATCCAAGGATGTGGCTTGTAGATGATAATTAACCAACTCACAGAAACTTCCTTTAATAGACTAGACTTGTTTTAGGACCGAAGTTAGAAGAGAATCATCTTTGCATAGGACTAAAACACCAGAGGCATCAGTACCACTGGCCTCTGTCCAGAAAATAAAGCTTGTTCCAGGGGTTGGTTTTCTTTAATCTGAGATCAACTGGCCACTAAATTGCTATCGAAGGTTTTTGTTATTACAGATGTGTCTGACCTGACTGCAAGACCTCAACTTGTGGTTAGAATTACTTACTTAGTGATTCTTAGTTTGTTAAATAAAGTCTGAATTTGTAGCACCAAAACCACTAATAACAGGTGTCCTGTGCAGCATGGCATAGGTGAGCGCCTAAGCCATGCTGCAGTTAAAATGCCGTCCTCCAGAAATTACCTAACTATTTGAGCAGAAATTTCTCAGTTTCTGTGTCAGATGTATGAGGTTTCAACTGGAATCTAAATGCAAGTAGTTAATATGAATTTCTGTTATTGTAGACGCAACAGATCTGCTACAGACAGCAAAATACTTGTGATTTTCGCAGAGTTGTCACAGTTAATCACCATATTCTCACAAATGTAAGATTGCCACCTTGAGCCCTGCAATCACAAACTGACAGCAGACGACCTTATTGCCACACCAAAGTGGCTTTGAAGACAGCAGCTGACTATGAATGTTTGCAGACCTGGTTTCCATCTCTTAAGCAATCATCTCAAAGGCAACAAAACTGCACACTCACGCCACACGGTCGTAAAACTTCTGCTCGTGCTGCGCACTCCAATTACTCCAAGTCTCCATACCACCAGCATCAGTAGCATTCTATAGGTTGAGGCAAACTAGCCACTAAAACACTTTTACACTGTACATATCTCTCTGCCCTGCTGTTATCACAGATGTGTTTAACTCACTTGTCATCTTAACAGAACGAATTATCACAGTAACAAGTGTCAAATGAACTGTGACTGAGGTTTTCTTACCTCTGGAACAGAATCTGAAGGTTCAGAGGAAAGCTTTTTATGGAAAGGCATCTCTCATCAAATTATTCCAGAAATGAAAAAGCTGCTTCCCAAAATATCAAACAAATAAGCCGTTCTGCTGTTAAGAACAGTGCACACATGAAATAGAAGACACGGTACAATGCTGTGCAAAACAAAGTCTGATATGATTTGTTGCCCTCACTTTTAGAAGTCTGCTGATTACGCCTACAGCTCATATGCTCAGTGGGTTACTAGGAGGAAGATGCCTCTTTGCGCTAAATGGTAAATGCATACACTTAAACAGTTCCCACACAGAAACAGGAAGTCAAAGTGTTTATACCACCACAAGCGCCGCGTTCAGGCTGATCAGTTGTGACAAGCTGTGGGTATCAGTGGTGCACCCAACTCTCATTTTTTCTACTGCTTCTACATGTCATGTGCAAATTAAGCTCGCAGTAGCTCAAAACGTTACCTGGAGACGAGTAAATATTACAGCAGAGAGCATGGGGAAACACTGCATTGTGGTTTACACTTGAGTGGCAGTTTCTAGAGGTGAGAACTCATTTACATAATTTAGTTCACTGGTGAAGAAAGGCTTTCCCAGGTTCAGCTTTGGACAGCTCTTAATGACCCAGAAACCTACTTCTTGGTCTTGCTGACAGTAATCTGATCTCTCGTGATAACATGAGAAAAAAATAACATGAGGGAGGAGTTGTTTTTTTAAGTAGTCAGATGAGGGCATGCTATTAATCATCACAATTTAGCTTTTTAGGAGCTACACGCTTTACATGCTAAATGCTCATGCAGTCATGAACTGCTTTACAATCGTATAATCATATAAAAGATCAACGCAGCCACAGTGATATTACTCACTGGTTTTGGACTACGTTCTCTATTATTTTTTGGAGCCAGAGGTGACCATATTTAGATGCCTGACACCTACCTTTGTCATGACACCTATTCATCAGATGGATAAACTCTAGTATCCAAGTGGATGAGCTCAACCTGTGAGCTTTTTAAAGCTCTAAAGTTGGGCATTTCAAAATTAGTGTCTATATTGGATGCAGTTACCATGACGTCACCCACAAAACCTCAAAATCTGTTTTTTCTGCCACCATCTTGGCATTATGAAACCAGATGTGACAAGAATGAGGGGGACTATGTTGGTTAATGGTGCTGGTTAACAACTGGGAAATCCTCCTTTCTGAAACTTCAATATGACTGGAAATGAGTGACTAAGCCCATAAACTCAGATGTCATGGCCCAGCACTGCTTTGCCATAGAATCCTATAAGACAAGAGCCCCTTTTTGCAACCACAGATAACTTCTTTGTGGCCAATAAAAAGAGCTCGAGTTTAACTCATGTCTTGTCTATTTGAAAACTAAAAAACGAAAAATTGGTCCACTCCAAGGATTGGCTCCCCTGACACAAACAGAGTAATATAGTGTACGCTGTTGCCAGGCAGATTACCAGGATTTATACATCGGGGAAACCAAACAACCTCTGGCTAAGCGGATGTCACGACACAGAAGAGCTACCTCGTCAGGCCAGGACTCTGCAGTCTATTCACACCTACAGGCCAGGGGACACTCTTTTAATGATGAGGATGTACACATCCTGGACAGGGAGGAACGCTGGTTTGAGCAGGAAGTCAAGGAGGCCATTTACGTGAAAAGGGAAAGACCATCTCTGAGTCGAGGAGGGGGCCTAAGAGTACATCTTCTACCATCTTATGCTGTGATTGCAGCCATTCCCTAACTCTCCTGAACGGTACTCATGGCCATTGATCAGTGGTTGTTGATCAATGGTCATGAGAATTTGCATATTAATGAGCAAGGAACTGTTCTCACAGCCCATTGTTCCTTCAGTGGGCTGGTTTCAGTCATTATGCAAATGTACTGTTTATAAGACTGGGAAAACCTGCAGTCAGCTGAGACTGAAGAAGTCACTTGGATGAGTGATGAAACATTTCTCCCATTGAAAACGCTACATCCAGATGAACAGAATCAACGTTTTGAGATTTGAAAACTATTGTTACTACACACCAACAACGCAGCTATATTCAGTGTTAGTACATACACATTATTTTTATCTGATACAATGGTCACAGTGTCAGATTAGCTGATTATTGTATTTGACTGAGAACTTGGTAATAAAAAAGACAACTGGTGACGACCGTGTGCTCACAGAATCACTGTGGAAGATTCACAAAAATTCCAACGTGCTGTGTCTGGTTCAGACTACACAATATCAGATGATCAGGCACGTCATTTCACCCCATCAGAAAGATTATGACTTACTTAGACTAGCCAAAACTGTTGTGGCATTGCTGACACTTTAAGAGCAGAGTTCAGCAGGTGGTGAGAAGAGCAGTGAATCCTCTCAGCTTATCCTGACACTAGACACTACTGTGAAACTAGATGCAGCCCACATGCTCCTCTTACAGAAGAGGTTAAACCCACTAACCCCAAACCTCGACTCTGAATTATCAACGCACATGAAAACACACATCTTACTGTACACAAACACACACGTGTGCACAATCAGCAGTGCTGAGCAAACTGTTGGCTGGCTCACTGGGAATCGATTTTTTTTCCAATGGATCTAGACGTTGAAAACAAAGCAAAAACAGGTCAGGATGCTGTGGGTTTCATTACTGGAAGCGGCTCCAGGATGTCTTTCTGTCTCAGCTCAGAAAAACCAGTAGCTGCCTCTTCAGTCACAACAACTGCACATTCTGGATTTTTCTTAAAACACGACAGTGAAAATGTGTTGGATGCACATTTATGGACTTCCACTCAGCCATGTTCAAACAAAGCTACACTAAATCGAAAGCGAAGTGGACCAGAACGAACAAAAACAATCATTTAATCTGAAAGTTATTTTTTGGCTAATAGATTAATCGTTTGCTCTACAGACAAAAACTCTGCAAATCTAATATTTTGTCACTGCTGGCATCTTCACATATTCACTTTACATGTCTTTAAAAACAAGTGGGTGCTTTCACTCAAGAAAAAAAACTGAGTAACTATAAAGAGTGCTGCTGATTCATTTTCTGGCAGCTCTTCTCTGCTTTAATTTGGTTTAAACTATTTGTTAAACTGCCTACATCATTTGCTTAAAGAATCGTCTTTCTGAGGAAAATAAATGCATTTTGTATTATGGACTAATAATATCCATAAACTGGAGGAGCTGAGGGGGAGCAAACTGTTTAAAAAGGACGTCCCCTGTACACATACGTTGCATACACTGCATGGGCGTGTATATAATTTTTTAAATGTGTGTGTGACTAAGCTCTCGGCCTCTGCAGCTCTTCATGACATAGAGCTCCGTGTGGCTGCATGCCAAGTGCTGCTTAGCGACCGAGACACAGTCCTACAACAATAGGGCCAGATCTCAGAAAGGCTGACTTTGCTGGCCGGGGTCACTGCTTGTAACGGCGAGCTGCTGACAGCAAGAACAGAAACCTCAAAATCAAAAGCCTTCTGAAAAGTTTACTTCAAGAAGGCACCTGCTATTCCCACCGGCTTCCAAAAGAGCTCAACACATGACGAATACACACCAACTTTTTCATATTTGCATGCAGGATAGCAGCTGTACTTCTTCTTTTTAATGCATCGCCAACTTAGCAACAGTGCAACATGTCAAACTGTGCTATTTAGTGTATGCCAATGAGCAACACAGAGCCATGCCCAGTGAAACCGAGCCTGCATCAGCCCCCCACGCCACAGACTCAACGGAGATCTCTGCAGGATTGGAATCAAGCACAATGCTTTCATGTTGAGTTAAAAGGTGTGCAGTGCTTAAAAAGGGTAGTGTTATGATAAGTTAAAGGCTGACACACTTTCAGGATCACAAAGCACAGCTTTGTTGAAACAAACAACATAACTACAGAGGCAGCGTGTGTTTCTCGGCTGGCAGGTCAGGAACCAGAAATGGGTCAGAAAATAGAACTAACGGGGTCGTTCCTGGTTCAGGAACTCCTGTTGCTGACCACTTCACGTCTATTAGATAGAGTAAATGGACCCCAGTTTAATGGAATGGTTTAAGAAAATAATTTTATTACAGTTCCAATGACTTTTCTTTGGCTCTGTTTGCAGGAAATCCCTTAACTACTCTGCAAAGTCTAGTGCATGACTGAGTGAGAAGGCAAGTCCTGATATGCATGAGCTGCTGGCCTAAGGCCTTCAGCTTGGCTCATGTGAAAACACCTCCCAAAATGGACACTTATCTACATATTAGGGACATTTTTAAGTGATTTAAATTCCTACTTTGGTGCCACAATTCCTAAAAGCAGCCCTAATGAAATCCCAACAGAGACGTAGCTTCAAAATAGAAGCTAAAAGTGCAGTGTTACTCTATTAACCTTATCCAATCTAAATCTAAAAACCTAAATGAAGGCATTTTATTGTTTGAGGGTACGTTTTAGGTGTAGGCCCTGACTATAAATTAGCAAGATTTGTCAAGAAAAGATGCCCAAGAGGGCACAGAAAGACTAAAGTAGGACTTTGATGGACACCTACGATTGATTAGGAAGGAAAGAAAACCAGGACCTCCTACAGTGCAGCATCTTCATTACTGGAAAGCGGTAATGAAATCCTCCTGGCAAAGTGGGTCATCCGATCAATAAATAATCACAGATGTCTGGTACAGAGTCAAAGGGGATGCCATGTTTTAGCCCTTTTGGACTAGATGAGGTATTTAATATGAAAATACCTGTTGCTATGTGAAAAGATAACCTGGACTTTGTTGTTTTTTTAGTGTGAAATTGTACATAATTAGAGAGGAGTTCTTTAAATTCTTTCAATTCCAGTTCTAACAAATTCCATTTTTTTTTACTTCCCCTTTATCTTAATAGCAAAGATGAAAGCTGCATTTGATGCTACTATAATCCAACACAGTGAATGGCGATGCTAAATTTTTTAATAAATGAGTTTCTGAAATAAAATCCACCTCATATTATTTTTCTTGAAGAGTCACATCGGCAAACTGCCCGGGTGTCTCCAAAAGATGTTATGAAACCTTCGTGTCACTCATTCACTTCCTCGGTGTTTCATTATGACATTGAAAACGGACCCAGTATTCTGCCTGCTTGGTTAACAGTAAATATAATCCAATGCAGGCAAAAAGTAGGTAAGCGTTGTTTTGTTAGTTTGGGTTTCTGTGTAAAAACGAGAATTCTACGTGAGGAAAAAAATAAGCTAATCTCATCACTTGTGGCTTTTCTGATCTTAATCAAACCTCTTCGTGACGAAGGCCATCATATGCCTAATCATCCCAGTATTACTGGCTCTCACCACATCCTCAAACACTAAGGCTTTTAGGCATCTCACACCTTTCATGTTTCCTATGAGTGGCATGCAAGCGAGGCGCTTTGAGCTCCCCAGCTGTTTCATGCTGAGCAGCAGAATCACGTGCGCTTCAAAAGCTCGCAGCTTTTTAAACAGAATCTCTCCCTCCGCCATCAGGCCGAGAAACACCGACACAAGGGGGGCTTTAACTTCTTTCCATCATGTGTGCATAAAACCAGAAATTATAATGCACCGCGCTAGTGTGAACTGAATTTTCCTGCGTCCCGAGCCCAGAGCTCACTTTACAGAAAGATGCTAAGTTCAAGACAACAGTGCCAAAGTCAACTCTGCAATCAAAGAACCCAAAGTCACATCTGCAGTCAGAAAAATAGTAGACATAACATGATTTGCACTACTGTACTGTCAATCGGTGGAGTATGGTTAGAGAAACTGCTGAATCTGCACACAAGCAGCTGGAAACAGATAAGACGGAGTAGGGAGAGGTGAGACATCTTCTTGAATGCAAACATCTGCTTTGCTGAAGGGTGCTCAAGCAAAATATCCAAAAGTCTTCATTTTAGTGCTGAGAGGATTGATCACTTAATTCTTTATAATTGCCCCTTAACCCTGAGCAGACTTATTTAGTCTACTTACTGCCAATAGAAAGAGGGAAAAAGCTGTTGTAAATAGAGGACATAGCAATGTAGAGCAGCAAGAGAGATGCTCCATGGTGCTGAAAGACAGCCGTGCTGTGACAAACTCTGATTGCAATCTGTACTGAAACCTTTTCATGTCACAGGTGAAAGCTTTTGAAACTGTGATGCTTACAAGTGAAATATCAGAAAACCACAGAAAACGAAAAACATCACACAGAAGATATTCTGAGCTACTTCAGAGATACAGTGGGTGTTGTCCTACTTTCCAACTGAATTGATAAAAATACTTTATTGGTAGAAGTGTTGGTTTATGGTAATGTCAGTAAGACACCTGCTCCCACCCACTGTGCCTTCCTCCGACACTCAGGTCAGGTTACTATTTCTAGGTACCAACCTGAGCTTATATCAAAGATGGTTACAGTGCAGCAAAACCAAAGAGGGTCCCCATCAACCAAAAAATGGTCGAATGTATGAGCAGCAGGTGGGAATTCATCATCAGAGTTCTATTTAACCAAGAAGTTAACAAGGCTGACTATGGCCAATACTCTTATCACTCCCCTAATATCGTTTTTTTTGTTGTTGTTGTTTCAGTTTTAGCACTCTGCTGATGTTGTGTTTTTTATTTTCTCTCCTTTTTTACTGTTTTTTAGATGTCAATAGTCTCTTTATTCTCATATAGAAATTATTTCTTTTACCTGCACAAGTAACCTTCTTCAGTACAGATTTAGGGACACTATCAAGATAGAGCACAAAGGAAGTTTATAAATATTCACTGTGCTTTTTCTAAAGTGGATTAAAATCTTTGTATCCTTATCCAGCGAGCAACAGCAGCTAATCATCTCACACCACCAAGAATGTGAAAAACAGAACTCTTTGTCCCCGTCACACTCCCAATCTGCCTAACCTGCGTTCTGTATGGAAACCAGGGTAAGCTTCTTGAGCTCAGCAGAGCACAGAAGACAAATCTCCGTGCAGAAGCTCGTGGCCTTGAGGAATGACCTTCACAGAGAGGAGGTTATTGCTGCTGTGGTCAAAGCCCCTCGGTCATAGCTGCAAATTTGAAATGTACTATGCTACTATCCAAAGCGCAGAAGCACCTTTCTGTCATAACATTATTCACTCGAGTGAAGTGCAAATGTAAATGTTATATGTAACTACGGTGACGGCATGCACCAGTCATCACAGGGCCTGAAATTCATATTTCCAAACCGAGGGGAGTATTTGGCCTTAAATGCTTCCCGCAAAAGGGATTTAGACACTTTGAGGGTGTTCCAGCCTGCTTTAGCTAGAAATAAGGCGGGCAACTTGGGCAAGACGAAGCATGGAGTTTTGAGAAGTTGACTTGTAACCTGCAAGTAGAAGTTCAGGTTCTACTATCTCCTCTCACTGATCTGTCAGCTTTTTTCTATGTGATGACATATTCATTGAGTTAATCTTATTAAGAGAAATAACATATTTCTTCAAAATATTACTTTAAGGACAAGTTTATGAAGTGTTTTGTTTTAACTCAGTCATTTTAAGTTGTCCTAAAATATGACAGAATAACAAAGATTGATATAAAGATGGTAAAATGGGAAACCTTTGTTGACACAATGGCAGCAATATTTTGTCTTAAGAAAGCAACTGAAAGAGCTTTAGTGTACTACAAAGCAGCCTCAGATTGAAGCTCCACTGTAGACTTCAAGGGTCGGGTTAAACATCTACAATTAGGTAAAAACATCTATTAAACAGAGCATAAGAAAAAAGAGAACAGCGTCAAGCTTACAACTGTGATTTTTATTTTCCTAGAAGAATCCCGATGTGGGGGAGGAGTGAGATGGCTCAAATCACAAACCTCAAACACCAGCTGGTTGATGGGAGAGCCAATTTCTGAGCCGACTCAAAATGTTAGCTGTCTGCCAGATTATGATTTCTAATTAAAGAAGGTTAAAAAAAAAAAAGAATAAAAACACAAGGATCGCAGCTGATCAGGAAGACCAGAATGAGTCTAACTTTCTGTGAGCTGATGAGTATAATTTCTGCCTCTTTACCTTTAATGGGAGCCGACAAGGTGTTTGTTTAAATAAATTATTAGCTCACCCTTTTCACATCCACAGAGCACTGAGAAGGCCTTTTCCACAACTAACCCGTCACACGATTAATCTTTGCAGCATCAGGTCAAAGTGCTAATAATCCAGACACTGACGCCCACAAACAAATTACAACCAAATGTGAAACAACAAGCTTGAAGCAGATGGCGGGGTAAACGTAACAATAAAAAAGCCTCACGGGTCTTGACATCAGTCGTCTCTTTATGGCTTTCAAAGAAGGAAAGAACTCGAGATGAAAGGCTTCCTGCAGGTTCTTGGAATGTCTTTCATTGTTTTTCCAAATGGTGACTAAAACAGAGCATTATCCAGCACATCATGCTGGAGCTTTTACGACCGAAGAAAAAAAAAGGAGGACTGCAGAGTCTTGACCATAAACCTCATCCTCGTAAGTGCTGTTGGTCTTAAAAAACCAGTTTCATCCTAACAAGACCCAATAACAAGTCAAATCATGTGTTAACCCTACAAATTATGGTTAAGTATTTTGGAGAGTTCCGTTTGGGTGTGGGAGGTTGTGTGTGGGGATTTTCTGTGAGCGTTTGTGTGAAGTGAAATGCACTTGTGTGGGTGCAGGCTCGTTTTCGGGGTCTGCTCTTCAGTGTGAATAGCTGCATGGGTGGGTCAGGTGAGGAAGATTAGTTTGCACACTGGGAAGATTAGATGCTCGATGATTCAGAAAGTGATCTGGGGAGCAGGAGGGTGAGCAAACGTGATGATAGATTCTCTCTCTTTTCTTTCTGTCTGTGTCTTCCTTTGTCAGCATGGTTAGATCGATGGACATGAACAGCTGGCGTTAACATTACAGGACATGAAAAGAAAGGAAAGAGGAGGAGAACTCTCAGGAAGTCACCTGGGACATGGCACGGAAATGGACTCTGTGAAAGGTATAAACTGTTTGTTCTCATGAGTGGCCTTCCATTTATGTCTACACTTAAGAGTCCTCAGTCCAGCGCCATGCTTTTTGGACTCTACTAGAGTAGCTCTGCACAATTCACAATTCAAAATGATCCCAATTTAATTAAACTATGCCCCTCAGTTAATACTGTATCAGGAATATACACACACTCACCAGACACTTCCTTAGGTACACCTGTTTAGCTGCTGATTAAAAAAAATCTATTCAGCCAATCACAGGGCAGCAATTCAGTGCATTTAGACACATAGACATTTTCAAAAGTCATTGTCCCGTTGGAGTTCAAACCGGGCATCACAATAATGAGGAAAGCTGATTGGTCGTTAATGCCAGATGGCATCCGAGTATTTCAGAAGCTGCCGATCTACTGGGAATTTCCCACACAACCATCTCTAGGGTTTATAGAAAAGCAACTTGGGGTTAGTATCTTGCCCAAGGATACTTGGCATGCAGACTGGAACCATGGATCAAACCACTAAAGATCAGTAGATGACCTGCTCTACCTCCTGACCTACAGCCACCCCACATCAACAGTTCAGGCTGCAGGTGGTGCCTTAATGGCGTGGGGGATACTTCTTTAGTACACTTTGGGCCCCTTAATACCAACTGAGCATCATTTAAATGCCACGGTGAGCCCATCTTCTCATGGGTGCTTCCAGCAGGGTGCCTCACCATTTCAGAAAGCCAAAATCAAATTCACAATGGTCCACCTCTCTGGCACCTTACTAAATCAATGCCATGAAGGATTAAGGCAGTTGTGAAGACAAAAGAGTCCAACCTGCTACTAGACAGGTGGACCTAATAACCAGTCTGGTGAGTGTTATTACAACTAAACAAAAAATCGGATTGATCCCCACAAGACAACTTTTGAATTCTGCATTCTGAATACTTTATCTTATGAACTGTTATCTAAAGGTGAGATAAGCTTAATGGTTCAATACAAACACGTACACTAACTGGCACATCTCTACCCGCTGCTTTCTCAGAACATGCACGACTGACCAAATGTAAAACAGAACATCGAAGGCTTTGAAATTGTATGAGTAACGATGAGTCTTGCTCAAAAGCAGTAAATTTTTTACAGACTGGAGAGATGTTCCAGAGGACCGCTGGTTACTGTCCAAACTGACTGGATGATGCTTCGAGACAAAATCTCAAAATCTGCCTGCGCTTGGCAAATGCCAAGCGTTAATTTTCCATGCTGCTCACACTCTCCTTCAGTGGTGTGACTTGGATTTAAGAAATAGGGCTTCAACACCTCCTACAATGTAAAATTTAAATTCTTACAGTTAATGTAAAGATTTTTTTATGTTAGAATTAGCTCATTATCAGACCATTTCTCTATCTATTAAACTTCTTTCCAATCAAACAGATTTTTTTAGTCTTAAAATAAACCCCCAAAGAGTACATGAGAGTCATTTCCATCCAAAGAAACTATAATCCAGCAGACGACCTTGTGTCTGGGAAATTCATGGCTGATGCAATGTTACAGAAAATTAGTATAGTGTGAATTACATCACCTGCAGCTCAGCTGGGTGTACACACAGAGATAAGATGGCATTATCAATAGCAGTCAAAGTGGGAATTCCTAAAACGCGCTGCTGAGTGGTAGCTTCGGCAATAAAACTGAAATAAAATTACTGTTTGTATGGCTGTGAGTGGTTTAAACGTATTTTAATTTTGATGTTATTTTGAGGCTAAATAAATACAGGACCTCACAGGACCATAGGATCATTTCTGTTGGGACGTAGACATGCCTGCAGCTCGGCCTGCTTGAAAGTGATTTACACCGAGCCAGCGTGTCGATGCACACAGGAAGTCCCAATTCCCTGCTCTCTCACAGACAGGCACACACTTATCGTGTTCAGGGGTCCCTGGAGGTGTGTCTGTGTGTGGTCCAGTATTTACACCATGATGGATGAACACATAGTGTCAGGCTAGAATCACATGAGCCCCATGACGCTGCTCGACAGGGAGAAGATAAAAACAGTGGGCACAGTGAGGCAGGCAGCGAGTCACGTCCAGCTCAGAGGAAACTGGAGACAAAGGGTGGCAAGTTCAGTTAACCTCCATGTTTAACTTCTAATAATGAAGCTAAAACACACTTTAAAAGAAACTCAACACACTACAGCTATAACTTCTATAATCCACACACTACAAAACTCTCTGGACCGATATATTGGGCAAATCCATGGACAGCTCCTTTTTTTCTTTTTTAGTTTTGGTGGTCTCTTTCCTTTGAATTTAACTCAATAAATAACATGAGAGCATAGCAGCTCAGTGTTTTGTATAAAGTTTGCATATCTTCCCACTCTTGAACTCTTAATCTTTGAGGTTCCCTTCATAATAACGGACCCTGCAGTTGTAATTTGTCCAAATTATACATGTTCTTTCTGTTTATTAGTTTTGCTTCTCAAAAGACAGGGCAGTCACCCAAAAATGATCATCTTTAGCTGTTGTGGTCCAGTGAGCTAATGTCTAAAAGCTCATATTTTACACCTAGACCAAAAACTTTGTGTGTGGTTGTGTCCCCAGATCAAATAATATGATGTTATCCCCACAAGCTAAATTATTTTAAGTCTTTTGACTCATTTTAGTTCATCTGGTTTAAACTGAAATGTTGAATTGATCCTGCCTGGTTGGGAAATTTATCAGTGAACCTTGACTTTGCAGTCCAACGTTGAAAGACAGACAAATTCAAAGAAATTCAAAACAAAGAAAAAAAAAAAATCCAGGATCTAGGTTTTACTGCAGGGTAATTGTGAATGTGTGAGTGTGTGAATGTGAGAGTGAATGAATAGTGGAATTGTAAAGCGCTTTGGGTGCCTAGAAGAGCGCTATATAAATGCAATCCATTATTATTATTAATTCCTCCTCAAGTTGCAAGTCTACTCGTCATCTCATCATGAGGTTAATCATTACCCAATCGATAGAATCCCATCAGCTATCACCTAATGTATCAGTCCAGTGTTTCCTGCTTTTCAATATTGCCAGTGTATATATGGATAATTAATAAGTAGGCCACGACTTCCTGTTCTTTATAGCCCAAATACAAATGCTCATTAATTTTGTAAAAAGACCATTTATCATCTAATGATAACAGATGGTTTTGAGACTGCATTTCAGCCACTGTATCCCTCTTTTGATTTACATATGCACTGTTTACTTGCATGCAACAAAAGCCCACCCAGATGTCGTCCATAAATACCAGTTGGAAGACAAACAAAAACCAAAAAAGCTCCCGGTACCAAAAACTGAATATTCATATTCATATATCAGTTTATTGTAACTGACTGCTGCAAAATATATGTGACTTCACTGGATCTCATTTGGTTTTGTTTGTCTTAATCATGAAAGCTGAGCAGAATTGTGATTTACACAAGAAGGGAGACTCAGCCAAAAACCATTAAAGTAAATGTGAATAAGCAGTAGACATACACGACTAGCTCAGGATGGCGCACATATGCTCTCTAGTATGGCAAATAAAAAATTAATTAGCTCCAGCCCATCTGTCATTTTGTATGTGAGGTAGAGTTAAATTTCCTCCCTTTTTACGGAAACACATTAGAAGACATCAACTCTCTGTGGTGTTTGGGCTTTCTGGAGTAACCATTAGCTTACACCGGAGACCTTATAAACTTCTACACAAAGCAGACCACTTTCCCATGTGGTGTTACTCAAACAGTGAGTCTACATAGACACTGTAGTGGCTAATATTTAAGAGGATCTTCCATAGCTGTGACGATGGCGGAAAAAACGAGTAGTCGCTAACAAGGCCGATTAGAATAATCCACTTTGGGCCGGATGCCAAGCACTTGACCGGAGGAAGTGTTGCCACAACAATGCTCGCACTCATCAGCTATGAACAGCCAGGCATGAAATATATGGAGCGGGTCAGGAAGGGGACTTGAATGTTAGGGACAAGGTGAGGAATGTAAACCTGAGCTGTGTTGCTGAAAGCACATGTGAACATGGTGAAGATGGCATCAAAGGTCAAGGGGCTTTATCTATAAATCAAAGCCAGAAGGAAACATGCAGGAGCATCCCATAAATGCTGCTGCAGGCTCAACACACCTCACACCTCCCTGGCCAATTTTAACTATGAACATGGCACATCCATTTACAAAGCATCTCATATTTCACTTCAAAAGTAAAAATGTTGCCTAGTATAAAATGGCAACACCTCCACCCACCAAACCACACACCCACCATTCCTAATGGGAGACTGGAGTCAAACCCCTCTGGCATCAAATTCCTGCTGAGAACTTAAAACAAACCATTGGTTGCTCCAGAGGCCCCAGTGGACTGCAGCTCCACAAAATCCAAGAGCGCACTCAAGGAAACAAGATCCACTCAAGGTCTTATAATATGGGACTGTCTGGAGGCTAGGTATATTAGAAGACTAAGTCCATTGTGAACAGAGGTGAATCTGACTCATGGCTAATGTGTCATGGCTCATCCCAGTATTTCCTTCTTTCCGCATCTTTACTCTCAAATAAAAGTAGCTCAGGATGAGTAATAAAAAACAGAGGTGGTTCCCATGTTTTTCTGTTTTTTTTTCTGAATAATCTCCATGTGAATCAGACTTCCCAAAATCTAACTTGGGCTGTGTTAAATTAAAAATAATTAAAATAAGCCTTGATTCCCCCCAAAACTGGCTATAGCAGTAAACCCTATTTTGTCTGGCAAATGGAAGAAATTAATTTTACCTCAAGGCCTCTAATACAAGACAAGCTCCAGACAAGCTATTTGCCAGACATTTGTAGAAATCTAGTATGGTCTCATACTACATAATGTGGCTATGGTTTTCCCGTGGTGCTATCAATTCATCAGTTTATGAAGGCACTGGCTTTTCCACTAACAAATATCCAGAAACCTTTAGATCTTCAAGTTACAATCATCTAGCAAATATTCACACCTTGAAACATGGAACACAAATTCCCTTTTGCTACAAAATATCTAAAAAAGCCAGGCAGGGTTGCATGTTAATATGTTGAGAAAAAAGGTCATACAGTTACTGTCACAGTTTGCCCCTGTGCTGCTTTGTCCACTGTGGAACTAAGGTATCTTTTTTCAGTTTTCAGGGAAGGTCTACTGTCTGGTTTTCCCGTGAGCTGCACGGGGAGGAGGATAACTGATGACAGAAGGCAGGGGCAGAAATAGGAGGGCTGGTGTTCGAGTTACAGTCTCATTAAAGATTCAGAGGGAAGAACACAGACTATACACACAGACGACAAACAGCCTCGTAGGTGGACGTGTAATGAGACACAAACCTACGCAAGGTCCTAGACGTGCAAAAATGACACGATCACAGAGGCAGACATATAATATAGGATGATTGCATGTGCGGTACATGCAATCAGACACTGACGCATGTGTACAACAAGGATGTTCTGTACTCACACTGGACATCTTAATACAAGCAGGCCATAAAAACATGGAATCAAGCATAAACATGAGGTCATAATCACAGTTGTAGAACAGGATATTACACTGAAGTACATTATTTCCTGGATACTCATCACAGTAATAAACTTAAACCTTTACTACAAAATGTAATCATGGATATAAAATTTTGACACCTGTGTGTTTGTGCAGTATGTTTTTTTCTTCATTATCTTCATGGTCATCGGAATCTCTTGTGTTTGGTGACACATGACGTCCTCATGTTTCATATCCTTCAGATGTTTACTTTTTCTAAGTTTGAAACCTCATGTGTCTATACTGTAAATGTTTGTACAACACCCAGGGTTTTCCCACAGATACAGATTAGACTGTGGCAGAGGTTGAGCATCTTGCTACCAAAAAGGACTGATATCGCCTTGCTCCTGGCGCACAAACAGCAGATACAGGACTTAAAAGCCAGAAGCACAGTTCCGAAAAATATGTAACTGCAAAGATACAATTCAGGATTTTATAGTAAAAGTTTATAAAGAATGACTAAAATTCTCCGAGCAAATGAGGATTTTCAGTTTCATAAAGAATCAGGATAAGTTGTGGAAAAACAGTATGTCTGCATAAAATAATCATAGAGGGTATGTTTGTAGACAGACAGGTCTGAAGTTAAGAAAGATTGGGGGAGGGTATGATAGAAAGAGTATAAAAAGCCATGTTTCAGAAGGAACTGGGTTTCATGGCAAGGAATGTGTCATCATAAAGGAAGGACTTCAAAAGGATAGTATAAAAATAGGATCCTCAAAGGATCAACCAACGGCAAACAGCTGCAAACGTCACTCTGAAATTAAACTTCTTTTCCTCATTTTGCTGTAATAAACCAGGGATCTTTAAAACAGAGTTGAGAAGTCTGAATAGACTAGAGGAAAACTAGGTGTTTTTCTGTTTTGTTTTTTAATTTAAAGACAACCCAAGAAAGCAGGCGGGAGTCAGCTGCTGGTGTAGAAATGCAGCAGTAAAAACATCTACCTGAACACCAAAGACAAAAAGCCAGACCTCCCTATCTGCAGAAACTGCTAAAGGCAGGCGGGGAGAAGAAGAGAACCTGTAAGCTGCTCAGAAGAAGGACGATAGCTACACTTAAGAAAAAGCGAGACATGGGCGATGGAGCAAAAGGGACTTCTTTGGAGGGAGACTTTGATATAAGCTGCAGGCTTAATGAGGACACAACCCAGGGGCCCCTGAGCAAGAAGCCAAGGGCTGAACTGGGAGCAAGTTATCTAGGCTCCTAAACCTACCCCAGTTTACCCCCCATTCTGGAACAAGGAAAGATGCCAGTGAAACGGAGGAACAACCCACAGGAGGAGCAAGAGCAAACAGAGATAAGTCAAGCCACATGTGTCACAAACTGAAAAGACAGGGCACAACAACCCAAGAACATGGATCCACGGGACAGATAAGATGAAGAAACAACGTGAATGCTACCACAGAAGAGTAGGAAAAAATCTTTAAAATGCCCAGTTACACGACAGTGGAAGCTGTCTTTAGAGATGGAGCAGGACGTATTAAGTGTGGAGTTACAGGAGTGTATGCTAAGGATATGCCAGATACCCCACCATCTGTTTATGGTGACAGACCAGCCACAGGTCTCTTGTGGATGTCCACCCTTCAAAAACTGAACCACCCGATCAGTGAGCTATAAGAAATGCTCCTTACATGGATGAATGATGATTCTTGATCAATCAATGGGAAGCTCATCTTAGGAAGTGACCCCGTCAATAGTTACTGGCAGACGAATACAGCCTTACACAGGAAGTGGAAGACAAGGAGAATATCCACCTTTTCACTCCCTAAGTGCAACCGGTGATTGCAAAGAGGGAGTGTCAAAATGGGCTGAGGTCCCCAAGCCCCTGCCACTTATAAACCACAAACAAGCGGTTTAGTATGGACCCATAATATGACTATTACAACTTCTGAAATCCATCAAACTAATGATGACTTTGTTTAAATTCAATAATCTATAGTAACAGTTTATCATGAAGGTAATGATTCATTGAGAAAATAAGAATGTGCAATTTCACAGTGAATAAGGATGAGCTGTAAAAAAAAACAGGAAATGTGCTTGAAATAATCATAAAGGCCAAGCTGAGACATGTCTGCAGTTAGGAGTGGGAAAGATATGATAGAAAGTTGGTAAGTAAATTGGAGTACAGAACTGGGAACATCAGAGAATCGACCAATGCCAGCTCTGAATCTGATTTTGCCAAAATGGCCCAAAGACTTTAAAAGAGGGAGGTTGTATTGGCCATGCAACGTTCATATCACTCTCTCCAAATTTAGCATTATATATCCAGTCTCAGTTCTCTTGATTAAGCTTTATGATAAGCCTGTGATTTCTTTGATTTGATTTTTTTTTATATAACCGCTTGTATTGCTTAAATTCTTCAATAAATATTTCAAATATAAGTTTAAACAAGAGAAACTGCTTTGATGACTCCTCATATAATAACAAAAGGTTAGGATTGTAGGATTGTGATTATAACATTTAGCCAATAAATATTAACAGATCCTTGGGGCCTATTTCCACGCCATTAAAGTAATAACTAACCAAGTACCCACATCAGTAAGAGGGGAACTGCTGTTAATGAGTGCCAGTGGTTATAATATCTAATTCAGGGTGCATTTTCAGAAGAAGCAAAGGCAGACACTAGACTAAAGCAGTGAAGAGTGAGGTGTGTCTCTTTGGCACTTAAACTAGCCTCTAGTTTAAGCCAGTAAGCCAGGTGATCCCACTTCGAGTAACACTCTCAGAACACAAACTCTGGCCTTTTACATGGATAACTGGTCCAGACTTCCTGTATAGGGATACCTGAGATTCGATGTCGATGTCCAGAGCAGAACAAGGACTACTACTGCCATATTCAACACAGTGGAGCCTGAGTACTTTCGACCGCCAGACAAAAGACACACTAGAAAAGCAGCTGAATGATATCCAGGACAAACCTGGCCAGTGTGCCAGGCGGGAAAGAAAGCATGAGACAGGAAAGAACAAGAATAAATGATTAGCTTAACCTACAAGTTATGACCATGGTGATGTCCACAATGTAATATGGCGTTATTCTCAAGGACAGCGGGAAAAAAATGCTAAAATGAGTCACTAAATATACGGAAACACAGATTTTCAATGCATTTCCTTCTTTTTATACTAGCCTAAAAAAAACAACATAAAAGAACCAAACTCATTGACCTGAGTTGTTTTTTTTCTCCCCACAAGAAGTTAAGTCCTCACAGGGTGTTTATTGACTCCACATCATCATCACCAAATGCTTATATAGTCATGTCATGTTTTGATTGCATGAGGCATCCAATGTGACCTTCTTAAATGCACACAACAGCAGAAAACAGTGTGTGTGTGATATGTGAGCTCAAAATGATTCATCTGCATCCAGTGCAGTGTTATTGAGGTCAGCATGTGTCACTCTTATCTAGAAAAACAATACTGAATAGAACAGAATAGAAAAAAATAGCCCTTTATTGTCATTGTACATGTTCAATGAAACTGTGGGTGCTTCATGCTAACTGTGCAGGAATAAAATAACAAACAGGAGGCCATTTAAGGATTGCACCGTGCGTCAAATATTATTGTATAATATCAAATGTGTGACAGAAGCTATAATACAGAGGAAGAGACGACTTGCGTCTTCATTTTCTATCATAACTCCTTAGCTTTCCTTCACTTCAGGTTTTGACCTTTTATGCTTGCTTGACAAATGAGTGATGTGTGCGTTGAAAAGACATAATCTTTGCTCTTTTTCGTAGTGTATATAGTGTTTCTTTGAAATGCTGTGCAAGACACTGTCAATCTGAATGCTTTAATAACAGAGACACAAATACAGGTTATGAATATTAACATGTCTTTAGTTACAATGTCATCACGAGTTTCATGGGGAAAACACTGAGTTTGTTCCAGGGAGAAAGTTTATTTTCACTGTCAGTGCATCCTTGCTGTTTTTGAGGCAGGAATTCGAAACAACAGATGTGAGCAGCTGCAATTGAGCAACTTGTTTTTATAGCTTCCAATGGGAAAGCAACAACTGTCAATGAGTTCACAACAACTCTAAACCAGCCCATAACGTCAGCCCCATTTCAAAATCCAAAAATATTATATGTCCACCCCAACTCTGGGGCTAAGTAGGTGATGTTTTTGTGTTTTCACTCACTGATCTTCCTCTAGCAACTAAGTTTTATTTTTAAAAAGTAAAGCAAGTCGAATTTTCTTCTGTAAAACCTTCACAGTCTACCGGGAGATTTCAGTACAGACTTTACAAGTAACTGCTCTAAACAATGGAGGACGGTGCTTGCCTACCAACTATACAATGACTACATTAATGTTTATAGCAACTAGAAAGATGGAAACATTTAAGTTAAATAATTTTACTGTATTTAAAGGTAAATTAGTAGTTTGAAACAGATGTTATAAAGGTATGTAGCATCAATCATCCTGTTTCCACAGAAGCTAAAGCAGAAAAGGAACCATCAGTGAAAACGATCTCATCACTTGCGTGCCTTTGGTTGGTTAATGTTTCCGTTCACCATCCATTTCTTAAAGTGTTGGTGCCGGTTGATTTTCTCTAGAAAGGGAAAAGGGAAGGGTGTGTGTAGGTCTAATTGAGCTGCACCTGGTTGAAAGGCAGCCAAATTAAATGAGCTGGCATTTAGTCCTAATACCCCGTTCAGGCTTCAGCTGTATTAGTTTGGCTACTCTTTCCAGACATTTAAAACAAAGACTTTACATTGCTCAAAAATTTAAATAGTACAACACTTTTATATATTATGTATTTAATTAGCATCTCAGAAACTTTACAAATTGCCTTTGCACAAGGACTGTAAGACTGATTACCTCTTGATTTTTTTCAGCAATTACTGGCAGGTCTCTCTCAACATTAACAGTCTCCATGGGGAGGCCAAAGCATCAACAAGTAACACACTCAACTGTCTGTGTGTCCGATGCACACGCAAGCTCATTTGAGACAGGAAGGTTAAAAAGTGAAGCAGGAAATGGTGATCAAGCACGATCAAAGGAGGGGTTGACAATTACAAGCCCATGTGTGCATATGAAAATGAGCATGCATGTGCGTGCAGCAGTATAAAGTGCCAACTGATATCACCATCAACAGCTGTAGTCGCATGTCCGAACTAATAGCAAAGCAGGAAACCTCTGAGATTTTATCTTGATAATCGCACAAAAGTTCTCTTTCACTGTTTTTTTTTTTTTTTTTTTTAAATACACAACCTCAACAGCACTTTCAGTTTCAGCTATAAAAAGTGAAAATTTATTGTGATGTAAACAGAAACTAAAGCTCTTGTAGCAACAGGTTGCGGTTTGAGTGTGGGGAGAGGTGTTGCTCACTATCATCAAAAAGGCATGCCAACAACACAAAGGTGAGAAAACCAGCCCATTCAGGGCATAAGAGCTGTCAAAAGGTCATGCTTTCCCATGAATCGGCCTCTTTGGTAAAACATGAAACTTAGTGGCCTTGTCTTTATGTAACAAACTGCACATCGAGTATCTACATCACCTGCATTTATTTACTAAAGTGTAAAAGCAAATGCCCAACATTAACTGAATTTCTTTCCCCCATCAGCATTTACAAATAGGGATCCTATTCATGAATTTAGCGGTTGTACCGTTAGAGTAATAAAGCTGCAAAAAAAGCTGCAGTTTATTTCCATTTCCACTCTACCCTCAGTTTTCTGACTTGGGTATTTAAAGCAAGAGAAAAGGTCTTTGTGAGGAAAAGGAACAGAGTAACAAATTGGTTAATGGTAGAAGATAAAAAGTAAGAAAAATATAGAACAAAAAAAGTGTACTGTGTCCTTGACTGAAAAAAGTAGTAAGAACTAAGAAGGAACTGGGCGAGCTCGTCCTTAACCTAAGCTCTTTCTCTTATCCTTCACCTCTCGTGCAATTTTAAAGAAAGATTTATTTCCGTTCCTTTTCCACTGCTCCAGTAAGATTAACGAAATATAGCCCTGTAGCTTTTGCTTAATCTTACAAACAAACAAACAAACAGACAGCACTCATCACATCCACCTTGGCATCAGCTCTTGCTTTGGTGGAAGAAAAGGCATAAGCAAGCACTGTCTTCAGCTGCTGTACCCATATGTCTTGAATTGTTGTCTTTCACTATAAAATCTTTATTTGTGTTAAGACAATAAGACTGAAGAGATCATACAGCAATCAGGCACAGCATTAAAACCACTGCCAGGTGAAGTGAATAACATTCATCTTCTCTTTAAAATGCAATGATGTGCTGAAAAACCTTGAGCCTTAACCCACAGCGAGGCACTCCCCCATCCGGATATTACCACCTGCAACATCATAAGAACTGGACAGGACCAACTTGAGGAAGACAATAAAGACTATATAGTCTTATCTGGGCCTTTAAATTCCAGATTCCAAATCCGACTAAGCAACAATAGGATGACTACTACCGAAAAAAAGCTCCACTCCCAACACCCCCGTGTTAGACACAGCAGGAAACATTCAGAGATTCCTGTCCATGACCCAATGCACAAAGTAGGCAGGTGTTTTTTATGTCCTGGCAAATCAGTTTCATGTTTGGTTTCACTTGCCCAAAATGCAATCCACAAAAGCAGCGTTCTCCCAAATCTTTTCAAAGGAAACTCGGTTATTTTAACCTGGTGCATTAGCTGCATATGTGGCATTTGTGGCTCTACCTTGGTTCTATCTCGGGAAAATGAGGACTCAAAAAGCAAACACATATTATGGCAGCTGCTCACATAAATATGATTTTTACAAATGCTTGTCTGAATCTGAAATGAACCACTTGGAATGAGGGGAAGGAATGATCCATTTGTTTCTTAGGTTTGACTAGTTTAATGTCATTTGTTTTTTAAAATGAGTCACATACTGAGCATGCATCCTCACAGCTCCTTAACAGAGCAGCCTACCAACACATGACTGCCTTGCAAGCAAATGCACCTAACCGTGACTCTGGCAAAAAAGGAAAGCGCCCTAAGCGCAGGCTCTTTAAAGCAACACTATGGAAAATGGCTGGTGGTTTAACGCTCCCCTTCCTCTTTTACTCCCTACCTTGCAGAAACAAGGCCATAGAATTGTGCCCACTGTCTGACCCACTTTTCATGACAGACGTAATCTCCCTGCACAAACTTCAGCCTGTTTACCAGCCCAGTGGAGTGTAAGCCGGACCGGGCGGAGTATGCCAAGCTCCTCACACACAGCGGGAGGAAAGCTGCCGCTCAGCTGTACCGACGATTACACCCGCTGAGCTCATCGGCCCTCTCTGATAAAACTACACACCACAGGCACGTGCACACAGAAAGAACGCTGCAAACACAAAAAATCTCCTCTCAGCACGAGCACACTGTATCATTAAGGTTTAAAAGGGTGCCAGCACACAGATGTTTGGCAAGTGGCTGAGTGGTTGGTTTGAAACTCAAATATAATCACTCAATGTAAGGATCCTGTCCTGATTGGCAGCTTTAATTTGTCTGAGTGAATGTGCAATAAAAGGCTTCTACACAGTTCACATAAACGCATTCATTCAATTTGCCCACTTATCTTCGACAGTCTACTTATCAGGCTGTCTTGACAAAGTAATACAACAATGTAGCGCTATGTTGTGATGCTGTTTTAAAAATATACTGTAACAAATCTCCTGTAGCAGTATTTTTCAGATTAAGTGCAAAACACACAGAAAAAATACATAGGATATGTAGAATTTTCCTTTTAATTCTGAAAGACTATCATTGATCTTCGCACTAAAGATGTTTTGCTAAAACTACTTCTGAACATTTGCTTCGTAATGACAACATTTCATCATGCAAATGGCTTCAGGAATCCAAAATCCCTCATAGAAACAAAAGTGAATATAAATGCAATACCAAAACTGCCGTAAAGTCAACTGCTCATAACTTCAAATATTGAAAGCCACTTTTAAAAGGACGACAGGGGCAAGCACATTAGTAATTCTGTTGGTGTTTAGCACAGTTTCATGGTGCTATTGAATCTGTCCGTCTACAAAATCATGCTAAATATTTAATTGAAATTAAAACACTTAAACGTTTTAGATGAAAAGGGTTCATTCTTTTTTTTTCCAGTCCAGACCGAGGCGAGACTGTGAGGCCTCCCTGTGTCCCCACAGACTGGGTAACTAAGGATACAGGCAGCACTGAACCTCCATTAAGACATCAGAGCTGCACTCCCGTCTGACACCAACAGCTCCGATTTCCTTCCTGAAATTGAGACTCTAAAGCATGCTGAGAACATGAACACACACTTGGGCCTGTAGCCAACACACCCTATGTAAATGTGCAAAAGTGTATATGCAACACTTGCACTTGCACCTCTGTTACACAACAAATCCTGGCCCAGTAGAAACTGAAGTTTCCACAATTTAAAGCAGTGATGAATTGCAGGTCTGCACTGTGAAGCAGGATTAGGGATTAGTGAGATAAGAAATCAGATTTAACCCTGGATTTTCAGCATTGCAAAGCAGTTCGCTCCTTTTCCTCCGTTATGTTCAGGGGATCGATAAGTATAAAATCACCACCTACTGACCAATCAATGCTCTTGGAAACAGCATCCCCATTCCTTGGAGATCACTCTGGCTTTGGTGCATGTATAGTTAAAAAGTCTTTAGTTCTATAAGTCTTTGTCTTTCCCTGACAAACATCAACAAACGACAGCGATTCTCAGCTGAGAGGACTTTACTTCTTGTGTCTTTTAATTCCATATTTAATGTAATAATAATATATTTATATAATAAAGTTTACTAAAGATTTGCAAATGATATTCACCAATTTGAACTTCTTTTTTTTTTAGTTTGTTCTTTGTCTTGTCCCCCTACTGTCGGGTCACAGTTGAAAAAATAAGAGCTGGTAAAAAATACAGCTAAGCAAACATTAAGCTAACATAAATTCAATGGAGGACAAAATTTTAATTGTAGTCAGACTTTATTTGGCAATGACATCGAAAGCATATAAACTTACACGATTAACAGTCGACACCGTTCTTTAACAGCTTTGGCAGCAGTAACTGTTTTGCTTTCAAATTCCTAATACTTGTTGAATATTTGTCATTCATCAGTGTTTCTACACACTTTATTGTGAACATGTCGAAAAACCCATGTTGCTCTGCTTGGTCGGTTATCAGCATTGCTACAATATGAAGACATATTCTGAGAACTGTTTAAATCTTTTTCATAATACAGATTCTAGACACCAGATCTAGACGTGTTTGGCCACCGATACAAACCCATATGCACAACTTATATGTTTGCAGAAAACTGATTGCAACAGAGCACGTTATATACACACAACACTTTTCGCACTATGCATCTGTAGCTATAACTCGTTGAAAGCCTACTTTCTTGCTTTCTTTTTAAGGTTAAATTTTAAAAAGAAATGTGATAGAACTAGACAGTTTATAATTATTTGAATTTCCTATTCTAATACAAATTTTAAAAAGCTCTGAGGTTGGTTCAGTGACAAAATGAAATGCACTGGCTGCTACAACTTGCCAACATTTCCTCATTAGCGTTCACAATAAAAAGCAGACAATGGAAGTAAGACCAGGGACAGATGGTGTTAATGCACGTCTCTCTTCTCTGTGACATTTCCAGAAAGGGGAAGGGAAGTGGTGAGATCCACATCAGCTACCCAAACCAGACAGAAAGAAAAAAGAAAAAGAGATGAGGAGAAGGGGGGGAGACAGAGAGGTGAAATGAGATGGGAGACAGAGAAGGAGAGGAGGGGGAAGTCATTAACTCGCAATCAAGCTCTGGAAATGGCAAAAGAGTCCGTCCATTCGCTTAATTCCTTATCAGGCAATGTACCCTTTCTCACTCACCCCTCCCTGTGACAGGTCAGCACGCAGGATGGATGGGATGTAAACTAATACCTGCATCTCTGAAGCCTGCAGTGCACACAAAGATATAGTCAGCCAATGCCAAGCAGAGAGCTGTATCTTAGCGAAGCTGCCTCTGATTTCCACTTAGATAAACACACAGTCAAAACAGGTGCATATGTGTGTGCGTCTGAGAGACAAAGATCAGCGCTCTGCAGCTGCAGCACTCCCTGTCATGACTTTACTCGCAGTGAGTGAGTGAGTGAGTGGACATTACCAAATGAGGTAAAGTAGCGTTAATGAAGGAGCAGTTCATTCCCGGAGCCGTTTGCAGAACAAAGACAGTTATTAGCGGGCAGCAGGATGGCTATTGTCGCACTACACCCGCTGTTTTAATTATCAAGCAAAGTCAGGTGGCCTGCGAACTCACTGCGATATAAATGATGAGGTCCTCTTATTGTCCCGAGCCTGCGGTCGGTCTCAGCTGCTTAGCCTTCCCACCAACTTGCAGAGGCTAAGGAGCTAGCTATCGTCCCACCGGCTCAGAAGGAAAAAACAAAAACATAGAAAAAAAACGGCAGAAGATTTCGTCCTAATTTCTCCGCGTCTTAGCTGCTTAAAAAAATAAAATAATAATGATAAAAAAAAAAATAAAGCGTATCATGTAGGAAAAATAAATAAAATAGAAGCAGATTAGGGTTTTTTTTTTTTAAATTTGCTCTCCCCTTCCAGGAGTCGTGAGTTGCAGACGCTCACCGTAAGAGAAAATATCCACGGTGCTTTCTCTTTATTTTAAATGACAGCCTCTCCGCGGTGCGCTGTCCTTTGTTGTGAGCATCTCAACGTAAACACTGAGCCGACCCGTTCTGCCCGTTCTCCGCCTGCGAGCGTGCGCTGTAGGAGGGGACAGGGAGAGTGACGCCGCCGCACAGCATTCTGGGACTTGAAGTTTTACCTCCCATATCTCGTATGAGGCCCTTCAGGGGTCTCAGTTTACATAATTATTAGCGTAAGCGAAAGATATATATAGCAGTATTTCAGGTTTACAGATATTGGGAAGCCCGATTATTTATTTCTTATTTATTTATACCGGGTGAGTATATGAACTGGATGGGCAACAAGGGCGATAGGCCGGCCTTTTGTTTTATTAAAAAAGGAGAGAGTATTTATTTTGTTACTCACACAAAGCTGAGGTTATATAATAAGCGGCAAGACCCGTTAAATTTACACATAAGAGTAAGGTTCAGTCCTATGATTAATAAAACCTATACACTAGGTCAAAGTTAAGCAAAACATAATGACAACTTTACATGGATAGCAGACTTAGAGAGAAATGTAACCTCAGTTACTAAAGTGCAGAAACCTCTGTCTTTGATTACAAAGCAGGAGACAAACAGGAGAGACATTTTCTCTAGTTACAGGAGTGGAAATATGAAATCACCACACACACACACACACAACAGTTGACTGACAGTTGCGCACAATATCTTCACCGCATTTCCACTTCTTTTGAAATTTTTAAGTGAAGTCACGTTTTAAAACTACATCATATGGACAAGCATACTGGGCCACCAACACTTTACATGTACAGGAGCTGCTTGGTCATGTAAACTCATGCCATCAAGGTCCTGCTACACATTTTTTGTGCTGATGTTAATGCCAGAGGATTTTTTGAACTGTGTGAACTATGTGCCCCAGCAACTGGCAACCCCGCTCTTTAACTTTACATGGTCTTCCACTTGGTGGCTGAGTTTCACGTTGTCATAATAACACATAATCGATCATGGACTATCTAGGAGGGAAGAAATTTCACCAAATTACCTGTTACAGTACCACACTCGAATTCAATGAGCTTTTTAAAATGACCCATTCTTTCATTAATGTTTGTAAAGTCAGACTGCACGGCCAGGTGCTTGATTTTATACTAATTGCTGCAGAAGCACTAAACTACTATTAACCAAATAATTAAGTTAATCTCAAGATGCAGTAGCTTATCTACCTTGTGGGTCTTTTCATTACCAAACTAACATAATTTACTATGACCTTTAACATTACCTTTAGGGACAGGTTGGACCCCCCAAGACCGATCCATAACATTAAAACTAATATAGATGCTGGCAGCTTAGACTGACAGATGTTCTGACAGGTCAGTATTTGCTAGGCCTCAGGTCCCCTAATTCAAGGGGACATCACCACTGTGTTTGTTCTGCTGGTGACTTTTAATGGACTACCTTTTAATCCAGACCTGCTAACTTCTGTCTTTTGTTTTGTTTTTTGGGGGTTTTTTTGTAGCTTACTTTAGTTTATGTCTAAAAGCCAAAATTTTGGTGGCTAAATTGCTAACTTTGGGGCTTCAAGATTAGAAGTATAAAACCAGTGGCTCAAGTAATAGTGGCTGCATACATCTATCATGTACAAGCTATGGTCTAAAGTCCATATTAACTCTTTGTTATGAAGGGAAAATGACCATAGACAGTTTTGTAGGAAATTCAGAATAATATATCAGTTCAAGGTGTTTCTAAAAAGATGTTTTATGAAATAATATGACAAAAAGGGGGGAAATGTGAGACAGTTTACATCTATCTATTTTTAGCCACTTACTTATCTCTGCTGCCACAAGGACTGATACAGGACATCTCAATAACACCATAAAACCCAGCAGACATGCACATCTGCCTAGCAGGGAATCATCTGTTTTCTCATGTTAATGAGATAATGGTAATTTCTCATGTTAACCGTTTATTTCAACTGTTAACCTAGCAACAGTGCTACCAATGGCACCACCAAGCCACTCTTTTCAAATAAAACCTTTACATTTCAAGCATATGTGCGTGCACAAGATTCACGTAGTTCATACACAGTAGGATTATAAGTATTAGTTATATGCATGAGTCAGTCAAGTAGTAGATGATCTGGAAGGACTAGTTCACTTTCACTGTGACATCACAACACTGTATTTTAATTATGCACTCACGACAGATGTGGTAATAGATAATCGTAATAGACTTTCATAGGCATTTGCACTGTCTCTACTAGAATAAACTGAATGTATTTTTATAAAAAAAAGTAAAAACTTCTTTTAATCCATATTTGAAAGAAATAAATTATCTAATAAATAATAATAAATCTAATAAAAATAAAGTAAGATGATTTGATATATACCAAAACACTATGAGGTTCCTTTGAACACCAGCTCTTCTGCTTTGCTGCCTCTCCCCTTTCACATCAGTCTGTGAGATTCATGTGATAATAACTCTGTAGATTTGCTGTACATGACTTCACCTTCAGTGAAAACACCTTACATACCATTTTTAAAGCTTTATCCTGGGTGGAGCTAACTGGAATGAAAGTTGCATTAGTGTCTGTCTTGCTGCCGCCGTCATCTTTGTCTTTATCTCCACCACGCTGCATGCCATCTTTTTCCTTTTTCCTCCTGTTCGTGAGTGTGTGAGGATAAGCGAGTCTGTGGGTGTTTTCCAGAAATCATCTTTTTGTTTTAGAAACCAACTTAGCAGGTTTTAGTGTGGTGAATTATCGGCTTTCTATTTGTTTTTGTTTGAGTCAAAATATTTCAGTATCCAGGACATGGACTCAGTCAGTGGAATGAAACTTTTCGGAGCTGTTTGCATAACGAGTCTGTGTTATTTTTTTCATGAGCTTTTTCAATGACAAAGCTGTCATTGCACACCTGAAACATTAATACAAAGCTTGTGGTCCTGTCTAGTTTATATTAGACCTTACCATTACGTTTTTCAAGCCAATATGTCTTGATCATGGATAAAATAGTGCATACACAGCACCAGGTATGCTTATATAATATGTGGATTCAGAAACTTCAGCAGATCCATTGGTTTTTGAACCATGACACAACATTTGTATAACCCCAGCCTTTAAAAAAGGCTGGGACACAGTGTAAAGTTTAAATAGAACCAGGAGGCAATGATTTGCAAATCATATAAATCAATTCTTTATTAACTATAGAACATAGAAAATATATCAGATCTTTAATGTTGAAACATTTGATTATTTCATGAAAAAAATTAGCTCATTTTGAATTTAATGGCAGCAACAAGTTTCAAAACTAAAAGGACAGGGCACCAAAAGCCCAGAAAAGTAAATGTTACTGATAAGCAACGCCTGGTGGAAAATTTTGCAAATAAATAGGTTAATTGGGAACAGGTTAGTAACTTGATTGGGTCTAAAAAGAGCGTCTTAGGGAGGCAGAGTTTCTCAAGGTGGGCAGAGGTTCACCATTCTGTACAAAGACTGGATCCAGACATTGTGGAATCATTTCGGAATAGTGTTCATCAATGTAAAATTATAAAGAGTTTCTCATTGTTTGCAGCATTAAAAACAGGTTCACAGAACCTGGATAAATATTTGCACAAGGAGACAAGGCTAAAAAAACCATACTGAATGCCTGTGATGTTCAGGCCCTCAGGCAGCATTGCATTAAAAACACACATGATTCTGTCATGTAAGCCACTGCATGGAATCTGAAACATTTTCAGAAATCATTGTCTGTCCATTCACAAATGCAAGTTAAAGCCATATGTGAACATGATCCAGAAATGCTGCCATCTTCTCTGGGCCAAAGCTGATTCAAAATGGGCTGAAGTAAAGTGAAAAGGTTTTCTGTGGTCTTTGAAATTTTCAGAGTCTTTTTGGAAAACATGGAAACCGTGCTCTCGAACCTAAAGTGGAAAGGATTCATCCGGCTTGTTATGAGCGCTCACTCTAAAAGCCCACATCTCTAATGGTATTGGGACTGCATTAATGCCTAAGGGATTGGTAGTTAGCACATCTGCTCCCATCCAAATGATGTGTTTTTTTAGGGAAGGCCCTGCATATTTAAGCAAGACAATGCTAAAACCCATAATGCAGCTATTAAAACAGCATGACCTCATAAAAGAAGAGTCTACATGGTGAGCTGGCCGGTCTTCATTCCAGACCAAATGAAAACATTTGGAGCATCATGACATCAAAAAATGACAAATAAATAAATACATGAGCAGCTTGTGACTGAGTGACAGAGAAATGGAGAGTTTTTAGGTACTTGTTGATTAAATTATTTTTAAATTATTTTTATTATTATTTATTCCCATGTCTGTGTTTCTATTTGTGGTTTTTGTCTTATTTGGTGTTAATGTCTGTTTTTTCAGGACAGTACTTGGATGATTTCCTCCTATGGAAGAAAATACAGTAACCTTATCTTATCTTATCTCCCATTTGTTATGGCCATGTGGCCCGGTTTGTAAGAGTCGTCCTCTGTGATCTTTCAGGCCTTTTGGTGTTGTTAAGGTGGACAGTAAATTACTTATCTTCTAAGAATGATCTCTCATAAAGTTTTTGTTATATATCCGATAGGTTTATTTTGGTTTTCCTAACGATGGCTTCCTTTCTCTTGCATTGACATATCCTTGGACCTCGTTTGGAGACTTCCAGTAAACAGCTACCAAATGTTTGTTCTATACTTGGAATCTTTTAATGATAAACAGCAGAACTCAGCAGGTCATGGAACCCCTTGTCAGTCAGTTATCTAAATAGTTTGGAGGACTTTGTTATTGCCCTAACACTTTAAGACTTAACTGTATCTTATTGTAGAATTTAGCAACCCAGTAGTCAATGAAGGGATGGAAATTAGGGCTAGTTTTCTGAAGTGTAACTGACTTATGTTATCTCATATGAAGATAATATTGAATAATAAAAACAATAACAACATGGTCAACAGAAAGCATTGTAGCATAAGCAAAAATCTGCTACTTTTCAGCTGCTCCATCACTGACAAGGGGGCGCCACAGCAGGTAGCACTGCATATTTGATTTGGCAGTGTATATGCTGGATATTGCATTTGTTTTTTCTCCAAATTATTTAAAATTGCTGAGTCTGCACCAAATTATCAATAATTTTTGTCCAAAAAATTCACTCCCTGTACGGAAATCATTGAAAATTGCTTTCATCCATGTATGCACATGTTCTTAAACCATTGATCCAAATTTTGTTGGAATCTGTTTGACAGTTATAATAGAGTGTGGAGGTGGAACGTAGAAGTAAAGTGTATAAATCATCTGACCCATATATAAGAAACAACCAGCAGCATAGTCGTAATAGCCTTAGTTTAATTATAGCCATGACACACGCAGCAAACATTTGGTTCTTGTTCCTGTCTGTCTCTCACATAGTGACTGTCCAATGAAGGCAAAAAAAAAAAATGCAACCAGCAAACAAAAACACTTAAATCCCAACTTTATGCTTGAGAACTGCTGGTGAATACAGGATGTTGTGTAACATTTCAGAGCTGTTGTTCATCACTAAACATCACTAGATCACATCATTAATCCACAGGAAGGAAACTAGTTTGGTGGCTCAGACCAGTTACAGCAAATATGTGAAAGGCACAGTTGTTCTAACACATAGTCGAAGAGGATCAGTTCATATTCCACTTAATTAAAAAAAGAATAGTTAATAGTGACGTATGTTAGAAAAAATACTGTCTCAAAACTTAAAAATTAACACGCAGGAACAAACTAAATCTCACTGAAATGACCTTTTCTCCTTCAAAGACTTGGGAAGTGAAACCACACCAGATGTGGCGCAAACAAAATTACTGCAATACGGCCCCAGCTGTGTGTATATAACGCCCAAAAGATCAGTCTTACCAGAAGACCTTCATGTTTTTTGATGATGCTTGTATGTATATAGTTGGATAGAGTGGGAGACGACTCCTTCAATGTGAGAATGAGTGGAAAAATCAGGGGAGGCCAAGAACACATTAAACTGAACTCAGCGTTGCTCTCACACACACACACACACACACACACACACACACACACACACACACACATCAGCACAGAAACAGACTTACTTTTATGCTGCTGAGACGCTGTAAAACACACACTTACGTTTCCTAATAAAACACACGCCTGCTGCTCCACTGGATGCCAGGAGTGAGTAGTGGGCGTTGTGAGCTGAAGTGGTTTTCAACAGGCTGCAGAGACTGAAAGAAGACTGACTTTAAGGCTTTGACTTAAGAAGCATAAGAAACCATGTGTGCAGTATGCATGCACACACACACATAGACACACACTTCCATACACACACCTTGCATAATCTTTGCACACATTTTAATCAGTGTTTGAACCCTCCTGTTTACGTTGCTACGGTTACAACACCAACACTGCTCCTGGTCGTTTCCAGGGTTGAAAGCAGCAGACACACCTTCCTTTGATTCCTGCAGCCAGTTCAGTTCACTCAGAATGGATGTTTTGACAAGTGCTCCTCTGTGCAGGAGCCAGTGGGCTGCACTTCTGTGTAAAACATCAGGAAATTATGAAAAATGTAGACACACACTTGTGGCGCATATGGTTGGATTTAAACCCTTGGGGTACAGGTGGATCCTGCCGTTACTTATGTGTGCACATGGTAAAAAGCCTTGCTTGAGTGCAAAATGTGATATTATCTTAAAGTTATATCTAGAATAATGCCACAGTTATACCTGTATAAGTATTTAGTAACAATTTTACTACTCAAAACTGGAGGACAGACATTTTTGAGAATGTATTAACACAGTTAACCACACAGTGAGCTATATAACTTGAATTTATTGCATTAAAAATGTTCCAAAATGCACTTACGCCCGGCCACAAAAGGAAACAACTTGCAGCGATGTGGCGGCCAAAGAGCGCAGAAAGCTAGTCGCATTCACTGACTTCAAGTGAAATAATTGCAAAGTGAGCGGGTCCTTGACCCGAGTATGAAGGAAAACACAGAACACCCTTGACTGACATATGACAAGGTGGTAAATGTATTAGAGGGTCACCTAGGCAACAATACCTAATGGCGAGCAACCATCAGCCACAAAGTGATGCTTGACGAGGGAACGGCTTCTTGTGTGGATGGGGTTTAATACCACAGTCGTTGCTGAGACGTCCAGTTTTGTCCAGATCAGATTAACAGAGGTGAAGCCAAGCAGACATCCATCAACCACAGCTTTTTTAGAGGAACTGCAGTTTTTGGAGCTTCTGAGCTAGCTTTACTTTTCAGCCCCTGAGGTTGCTGCTTGGTTAAGAATTAAGAAATTTTAAATTTAACTTATAGTTTTAGCAGGCAACCATATAACGCAAGGCTAAACACACTGGTCTGGATTTGACCCGGATAAATGTTTTTTTTTTTGTTTTTTTTTAAAAGGATTTAAAAATTAGGAAAATGCATGATTAAAAAAACAAACAAAAACAAACGTGGACTTATAGTAAAGAAAACGTATTTCTTCCAGCATCTTTGTACTCTGCACCACTGCACCATTGTACATATAAATATACTATATATGTTACTATTGTCTGTGTCATGTTGGTGTCTGAACCAGAGCCCAGTTCCTTGTATGTGTACATATACTTCACCAGTAAAGCCGCTTTTGATTCTGATTCAGTCTAAAGAGACAGTTTAAAGACAGTTTACATGAAGAAATGAGCAAACCAAAATTCTGACTGATATAAATGCAGGCAGTAAGAAACTTCAATAAGCAATACAAAAAATGATAAGCAAATGATTAAATAAAGATGATACAAAATAAAGATAGTGATTAACAATACAATGAAACACTTTAAATAAGCTCTGAGTTTTAACTTTAATGAGAGGAGAATAATGTAGCCTCCTGACCTCTGCTTCTTCTGCTGGTTGAATCAGAGATGATGGTTGCTTTTTTACTACAGAGGATTTTTTAAAAAGTACATTTATTGGCGTTTATACTTAAGCGTCTCACCACAACTAATCAAGTGCAAGTTTCACTAAACGAGCAGAATGTTGCCGTTTCTGTGTTCTGCTACTGAATGTTTTGACAGAGTTTGAACCGACTTCAGGTTCATGACACAATCTGGGTTTTCAACCTCTATCTTGATGCTGTTTTGGAAACAAAAAGCGGATTAAAATAACTTTTTCACATGTTGGCCGAAAACTTATTTTGGCATCAATCTCCTCAGTTACAGCCACATAAACATATCTGTTTCCGTCCTTCCTTAATTAACTTGATACACAACCTCAGAATGATCTAAGCGCCCTAAATCTGAGCAAAAGCATCTGCTCTCGTCCCATGTGATGCTGACCGTGGACAAAGTGTGTGGGATTGCACCAAGGCCAGTCTGTTCTCAGGGAGCATTTTATCCTTTGTTGTTGTTGTGCGATCAGACCAAAACATAGCAACAGCTGGGCTGTGTTCAGCTGCGCAAGGCTGCATGGAGAAGTCTTCACTAGTGTGACAGGATTATGTGATAGAAACATGCTGTGCTCATGGGTAGCCAAATATTAAATAACACTACTGTCCTGTGTTTGAGGGGCCGGGCTAAGCACTGTTGTCATGCTGCCATGGTGACAGTAACCATGCACAGGGTAATGTTTACAGAATGTTTAGCATATCACAAAGCAACACATAGAGTGAATCAGTGTGTGTGTGCTTGTGTGTGTGAGTGTGCTGGTATTACAAGACTGAGGACTTTTGTAACTGGTAGGGTTCAGAATTGCTTTGTGTGTGTGTGTGTGTGTGTGTGTGTGTGTGTGTGTGTGTGTGTGTGTGTGCTTTCCTTTGTGTATTTGATTAACAAAACTGAAGGTGATTGCTCATATTGTGAAAGGATGAAGTGTGGAATTGGTTCTGCCTAACAACGCTGCTTTGTCCCACTGAAGAACCAAATATTATAATTATACAGCAACATTTCTGAGAGTGATTGAGAAACTTTAATGTGCGCTATTACATACAGTATAATGCAGCATGCACAGTAATTTACTCCAGATGTAAATGAACCAAACTGAAACTCCTTACTGAGAAGGGTTGAGAAGAGATGTCATCTTTCTTGGTGGGATTTTAAAATAAAAGCCCCCTGTCTGCATGCATTATAATATTCTAAAAATACAGGTAACAAAGAATAATTTATTCAGCACTTTGAATGGTCGGTAAGACTAGAAAAGTGCATTATTAATGCAGTCAATTTAAAGTTTAGGTTATGTCTTGTAACCTTTAATGTGTTGTACTTTTTAAACTCCTTGTGGTCAAGTTTAGAAATTAAAGTTACCAAAGCAAGAGGCAAACTGCTGGGAAAACGTTTTTTTCTGTCTTAGCTGTCAGTGCGTCATTTGACTGAAATGCATTTGTATCTGAAACAGTGGATATATGGTTGGGCTTAATTTAAATTTTGCTGTTGGATAATCACATAATGACTTCAGTGGTTATATATTTACTGCAGAACATATTCATGAGGTGATATCAACTTCTATGCACGCTTTATAGATGGCAGTGTAGATCTTTGTATATACAACTGGAAATATACACTCGCCAGTCGCTTTTTTAGGTACAGCTGTTCAGCTGCTTGGTAATGCAGTCATCTAATTAGCCAATCACATCACAGAAACTACATGTAGGCATGTAGATATAGTGAAGACAACCTGCTGAAGTTCAAGCCGAGCGTCAGAATGGGGAAGAAATGTAATTTATGTGACTTTGACCATGGCATGGTTGTTTGTACCAGATGGGCTGGTCTGGGTATTTCACTGATGATCTACTAGGATTTTCCCAGACATCCTTCTCTGGTTTTTTCTAAAAATGGCCTAAAAAGGAGAAAATATCCAGTTAGAAGCAGTTCTCCGAGTGAAAGGGTGGTGTTGATGCCAGAGATCAGAGGAGAATGGGCAGAAGGTTTGGAGCTAGGAAGGCAGCAGCAACAACTCTAAAAGCCACTGGTTATAACCAAGGTATGGAGAAGAGGATCTATGAAGGCACAACATATCGAGTGTTCCTGTCAGCTGAGAAAAGCAAACTTGCATGTGCTCACCGAAATTGGACAATAGAAGATTGGAAAAAAAAATGCTACCTGGCCTTATCATTCTTTATTTATGCTGCGATACTTACATGGTAGGGTCAGAATTTGGCACAAATAACATGGAAGCATGGATCCACAGCTCAAGCTACTGCTAGTGGTATAATGATGTGGAGGATATTTTCTTGACATATTTTGGGCCCCTTAACACCAAATGAGCATCATTTAAACACCACAGCCTATCTGTGTGTCCACCCCTTTAGGACCACAGTGTACCCATCTTCTGATGACTGGTTCCGGCAGGATTATGTACCACGTCATAAAGTTAGACTCAAACAGACAACGGATTCACTGTATCTAAATAGCCTCCAGAGTCACCAGATCTCAGACCAACAAAGCAGCTTTGGAATGTCGTCAAAGTGGAAATTGACTTCATAAATGCCCAGCTGATAAATCTGTGTGATACTGTTATGTCATTATAGACCAAAATGTCTAGGGATGCTTCCAGCACCTTGTTGAATCTATGCTGCAAAAACTGAAGCTGCCCTAAAGTCAAAAAGGGTCCTGTACCTAATGAAGTGGCAGGCATGTGTAGATAGGGCTATTAAAAAGCCAAACTAGAAAGCTTCCTGGTCTTTTGTATCTCATGCTGTGAATAGAACACAATACTGCGTTGACTGTGTGGAAAACTTTTTTGTGAACTAGTGAAACTGCCTCACATTCACACACTATAAATCACAATGTACCTTCCTCAAACGTGCATACAGTCTCACTCTCTGAATGACTTGTGCAGCACTGAAACCGAAGCTATTGCAGAGTCCCTGATATGATAACGACATTTCAGATCTGGCTTCCCACTGGTCTCGCAAAGATCAAACACAATGACTTAGACCTTTTCGAAGTGATTTAGTAACGATGTGAGTGATTTATTGGCAATCTGAAATAGGAAGGTGACTTATTAGACTACAGATTGAAGATCATTAACAAAGCACTGAACAAAGTGCTGGTTATAACCCCGTGAAACTCAGGAATGAACGTCTCGATCTCCTTCTGTACCTAAATAAGTGATTTTAAATTTTTTATTCTTTTTCTTTTCTTTTCTTTTTTTGTACAGATGTAATTTACCCAACATCTGTTTTAAATCAACAGGAAAATTGAATGGGTAGATCCACAGACGACGCCTTCAGTTCAGCTTTTTATAGCCATTGTAAACCAATACATTAACTACTGTACAGTATGAAACATTGATAAGTAATATCTATTTGACAAGACATAAGACATTTCCTCCAACAGACGACGCCATTTTCTGTTGTACATATCTCTTCTGTGCACTCTCCCAGAGTTTGATAAAACCGATAGCGGTTAATGTAGCTTTTATTTGGTTTAATCTGTTCTGGGTTTGCTGATTGTGTCCCATTTGAGGGGATGAAATCATCCCCCACATGATTGCATCCCCTTAAATCATAACTTTTATTGCCATGTGCACCACTAGCATGCGGTGCGCTGTATTTCTCCTGGTTTATTGCCCCTTTGTTAAATGGGACAGCGGTTAATTTGACGCAAGGCTTCGTTTCAAACTAACTTCAAGTACACCGTGATGTTTTCAGGAAGAGTAAAAAATGGAACATTTTTTGAGAATAAACATATGACGCATCTCAAAATGATTAGAGGTAATGTCAACCAGATGTGTACAGTTGTAACTTGAATTTTCCTTCATTTAAAGTTTAACAAACTTTGCAAAATCTGGATCAGTTACATCAGTTACCCAGAGAGCCTTTTTACCATGCTCGTCTCCTACTGTTGCAAATTTGTTTGTGCATTTGTTCACATTGCACCATATATATGTATATTTGAGACTCAGCTGTATCGGCATGACAACACAAACGCTTAAAGTTGATTTAAGTGTCATTGAATGTAATTGCAGAGTCACTGACAGTAATTAGGTAGCACACCGAGCTCACCAACGCCTGTAATCGAGTGTGGAGAGACAACCAGTCTCCTATTTCACACTGAACTGAAGGACTGTTTTAATAGCAGCCTGTCAGTAAGGCTGTTATCTGTTTTCCAGAGGTTGCATTATGAGGTGTACAGCCTGGTTGAAATGTTAGACTCAGAGCAGCATGAGTGCACAGAAGCAGTTAAGACACGGCAAAGAGAATTGCGTGGGGATTTTCACAACTGAAACTGCATTCACATAAGCACACAAGCACATGTGGTAAATTTGAAACAGTCAACATGAAGCATTTCTTGAAGGAAACATAATTTATTTTTATATGTAAAGACAGATAATAAGTTATTAGAACTACTACTAATAATAATAACAGGAAGAAGAAGACAACTGATTTTTCTTTAAGCTGAACAATTTTTTTCAGTATTAATATCTGAATTGTGGCTCCATTTATCTTTTGATTAGGGTTTTAGTTAATATTGGGTGTAATTAAATATGTTCAGGTTTACGCTGCAAATTTTTCTATGCCTGTTGGCGTTTAATTTCACCTTCCATGTGACGAAGTCATCTGAGACCCTCACTCACAGACTGAACACACATACACTCACAGGTCTCTTTGTTAGATGTTTTTAAAAAAAAATCTAATCAGCCAACGACATGGCAGAAACTCAGTGCATTTGCCTGAAGACATGATGAAAATTATCTGCGGAAGTTCAAACAAAGCATCAGAAAGGAAGAAAGCTAATTTAAGTGACTTTTAACGTGGCATGGTTGTTGGTGCCAGAAGGCCCAGTCTGAGTATTTCAGGAATTGCTGATCTACTGGGATTTTCCCACACTTCCATCACTGGTGTTTACAGTGAGCATGGCCAAAATAAGAGAAAATATCCAGCGAACAGCAGTTCGTTGAGTGAAAATGACTTGTTCAGAGGAGAATGGTCAGGCGACGTCAAGCTGACAGGAAGGCAACTGTGACTCAAAAAAACACACTCGATACAACCAAGATATGCAGAAGAGCATCAGGTCAAACACAATACGCTGAACTTTGAAGCACAGGGTGCCATTCTTGTCAGCTAAGAACAGGAAATTGAGCCTACAATTCACTCTGACTCACCAAAATTTGACAATAGAAGATTGGAAAAACCTTGGTTGGACTGATGAGTCTCAGTTTCTGCTGAGACATTCAGAAAGTCGGGACAGAATTAGGCAAAAACTACACGAAGAGTACCAACAGTTCAGACTGCTGCTGGTGGTGTAATGCTGTGGAGCTCTTAGTACCAACAGAGCATTATTAAAATATTACAGTCTACCTGAGTGTTATGAACGCAGTGTCTTCTGATAGTTCCTTCCAGCAGGATAATGCGAGTGCCACAAAGCTCAGATCATTGTCTCCACGGCCATCAGATTTTAGTCCAATAGAGCACCTTTGGGATGTGTTGGAGCATCATGGATTTGTAGCCAAAATTTCTGAGGAATGTTTCCAGGACTGTCTTGTATCTGTGACATGAAGAATTAAGGCAGAGTCCAACCCCGTGCTAGTAAGGTGTACCTAATAAAGATTCCACTGACTGTATATTAAGCATCAAGAAGAACTCCGCTCATAGAGTTCACTCTGTCTTGAATGGAATCCTCATTTTTCCCAACAAATTGCACAACAATAGAAAAATACAAAAGTCTGCTAAGGGCACCGGACCCCGTAGTTGTCCAAAAACATATCCGCACTGTTGCACAATGCAATGATTTTATTTTTATTCTGAACTACTGAAAAACAGCAGTGCTACTGATTTACTCTGGAGAAAATATACTGTCTCACTGTTTTAGGAAGAGAGAACCTTTTTAAGATACATTTTATAGACTTCAAGTAAGTGAGGTTGGGTTGGGACTAAGTGTGACAGACAAGAGAGGCGAGATGAAAAGTGCTGAGAGATGAACTAATGCAATGTTGAGTTTGGCATCCCATGAGATTTGTTTTTCAGCCTGGCAGCGTGTGCTCACCTAAAGCAAATATATCAAACAATGACAGCTTTTTGTGTCAAAGCCCAGTTATGTAATATATGGTGCAGAGCCAAAAACATCCATAGCGAGCAGAAATAAGGAAATGTGCACACCGAAGAGAAACAGTGTTAATGGAAAAGAGGTGTTTGAAAAGAGGATGAATGCAGAAAAATGTCAAGGCTTAAAGTCATGTCTTCATTCATGTCCTGGATTAATATTTTGACTTGTATTACAAAATATGTATTTTGAGTTTGTTTGTTTGTTTTTCTGCAGTTGTGTAAATAAACTTTTTCTTTCGTGCACAAACGTGGCTTCAAGATGGTGCGCTGACAGCTCATACACAATAATTATGTTTGAATATGTTTAATGAAAGAAACATTTGTGCCCAGGTCGTAAACCCACACAAGCATGCACAGACTCATTATCTCCCATAAACATGAACAATGGGCCATGAGGCATGCTTACCACACATAGTCATGTTCCATCACTTCAGAGGAAATGCATTAAATTCCCAGCATAACCCCAACCCTTAGGCTTTGATCATATATTTTTCTTATGTTTCTGGTCCCCAAAAGTTGAGTCCCCTCGATGCGACTGAATAAACAAACAAAAGCACTAACAACATGAATCTAACGCAAACAAAGACACACAGAGTTCAAACAGTCAACCAGTCAGGTAAGAATACAAGACGCAGTGGGGTCATCTCCATCACTAAGGTAACAAACACCATGATGCAACTATGAAGTCATCAAATAAATCTATCGTGCATGGCCTCCGGGTGTTTATCGTAACCACAGGAATTGCGGGGATTTTATAGGCACCGAGTGAAATCTGGCATGGCTCCAATATTCAGAAGGAGGAGACAAAGAGAGGATTTTTCAGACGAGTTTATTGTATGAGAATACATGAATGCAGACACGCCTGTCCACTATCACAGTGCATAAATGTCACAACACAGGAGTCTAAATGCTTTACATGCCCTTTAGGGAGAGACAGCGGAGGTAGAGTTTGGGGCAGAGAGGATGTGATTCAACCTGGCAGCACAAACCTTCATAACATTGTTTATATGAACTGCAATACTCCAACTACAAAAAGACTCAACTCTGAATAAGACTTGGCTGCTTCTAATCATATTATCGAGGAGAACTGAAGAAAACTTCCAGACTTGTATTCACTGTAAAGTTTCTGAAAAAAAAAAAAGGTTTAAAATTTCTTAACAACAAAATATTTTTGATAAGATAATCAGCGATTACATTTGCTTGGGTGTTTGACACTCATAGTGCAGCTAATCTGCTTTCTAAGGGCATTACTGGTGATTGGTCAGATCTGGCTGATGGTGGCTTGGCAACACAGACAAACAACACAACAAATGTAGTGATTTGACTGCAAAAAACAAAATTGCAACACGTCTGATTTGCGCAACCACTTCTTGTCGTTCCCTCAAAATGAAAGAAAAAAAGACACAGACAAACTGGCTCATCAAGATTAACTGAGAAAACACATTTTCAGAATAGGGCAATCGGACATTTCAAGGACACAAGAGCAGCCGTTACTCTTTGCAGGCTCTCTCAAAGGGTACACCACAAAGCTGCACAGGCTGCACTAAGGTGTAGCAGTAGTTGAGCTAAATTCGGAAATTAGCATGCAAACATAAACTTAAATATTTACCATATTCATTATTTTAGGTTAGATTAGCTTCTTTGCGTGCTGAATTGTAAATGCATAAATCAAGAAACGGTTTGTTTTTTTGTTCTGTTTTTTTTTAGCCCGGACAGTCTTGTTGAAAAGTCAGTGAAACAAAGTTATTATAGTTCTTCCACATGTATCATGAATTTTCATACCAAATAGCACAGGAAAACATGCAATACTGATAAATAATAAAGCAATGAAAAATGCAGATCTCTTGGTGGCGCAGAACTGAAGGTCAGTGAATGTTGTGCTGCATCCTTCTTGCCAAAGTCTAAAATATCTAACCCTTCATGCATGAATTATGACAACCTCAATCAGGATTTTTTTCTTTAGTATTTTTATTCATCTTTTGTCATGAAAAGATGAATAAAAAATACTTAAGAATAAAATTCTGATTGAGGTTGTCATAATTCATGCATGACAGGGTTAAATAACAATAATTACAATGAAACACATCATACATCTATAGTAACATTAAACGACCAGTGAGTGGCAGGGTATGGAGTGACACATCGGTGTCCAATGTAGTGGTTTATGTGCAAATATACCATCAACACTGACACAAATACAAGAAAACAGCCTTTGAATAGCTGTCCACTGTAGTGACCACTATGTATGAAAGGGTTAATTTGATATGCTTGTTCTTGAGATATCGTTAGCATTATAGAGCCAATACAGGAGATTCCCCATAGCTTATTTAAATCAGAATCTTTAGTTGGATCATTGCAGTTCATATAAATCACAAGATGCAAAGACATGCAGACTTTTGCTCAGATGTTTGTGTTTACATATTATTGAGCTGGTCTTGTAGGAGTGTGGGAAAGTAAATGTAAGTAGTGAACACAAGATTATTACTCAGTAATCGATACAAAGCACTTTTGAACAAAAATCAGAAATTTTACACAGATCAAACTGAGTTTTTGGCAACAATATATCAGCTTTCCAAGAACAAACCAAACCAAACAAAAGCATCTTCACAGAATCAGCAACAGTTTTACATGAGCTGTACCAATTTTACCACCACTTTAACATGATTTTATATAAAGACACATTATCGTGTGATGAAAGTCACAACTGAGGCACAGAGGTAAGATTATGAACAGAGCTACAGTATATCCTCACAGTTTGGAAAAATACAGTAAAGTCCATTTAGAAGTCCTCTGAACATCATAGAAAGCTGTTTAAATAAGACGAATAAGTCAACGCTCCCCTATTTCTACCAATCAAGAACACAATGTCCCGTAAAATGTGCAACAGGAACACTGATGAATGTACAGCAGAGCAACAAGAGCAGATTTACAGTGCAAGAAAATCTCAGTACACAGCATGGTGTATGCACATCTTCATCATTAAGCCATAATGTAAGCCAACACAAAGCAAGCAGAGGGATTTACAGTCATTTAGATTCATAATTTATCCTGTTAATGGACATATTAATAATATAACTGCCATTACCAGCACTGTTGCATCATGGGTAAAAAAAAAACATTATGCATCAGTATGTGTTTTTAGATCAACAGGATGAAAACAAAAACTGGGTAAAAAGTAAAATCTGATTTATTAAACATTAATGAATGTAAACACTTCTACTGGCATGACATGTAATGCTGGTTTGGTGCTTTTGCAGCACTGTGGGTCTCTCAAAGGTTTTTACATTTAAAGAAACACTTTGATATTTTGGGAAAATAGATAAAAGAATTTATACCAATGTCACTTCTTAAAAACCCCTTGAACAGTAAAAACATACTTGTGATTGAATATGTCCTTATTTTTATTTTAGTTCATTTATTTAGTTATTATTTTTTGATGAACCAAAACATGTACTAACCTTTAAATATTTTTGTATTTTTTAAATTGGGCAGGTTGTTTTACCCTTTCCTGTATTAGCGCTAAGCTAAGCCAACTGTTTAGTCTTGCCCTATTATTAGGCCATCGGAAAGTCAAACTATTCCTTTGAAGACATGATGTTATGGGTAAAGGCAGACAGCTCACTGGTTTACACTCAAGTTATTCTTCTGCAGTGGATCTATGCAGACACTATGATGTAGCGTACACAAGTGGCTGACGTGGTTGCCAGCATTTACACCTGTGCCTGCATCAGTGTGACATATAATTACATTGCTGGGGAGGTGCACATCAGGTTATTGTGCATGGTTTTTGGTTATGATGCACCTATGATGTAGATTTAAGACAGAAAAATAAACAACCTGTGAGATATAGGCATGTCTTGTTTTAAAATTGTTTTCGTCATTGTTTATTCTAACCTCTAATTGGAAACATACCCCACAAAACAAAGAGTGGTATCTGTTGTAGCATGTCAAAACATCCCCAAAAGTCCATTCAAGATTAAAATTTCTTCATTGCAGTTTACTTCTACATAAAAAAGGAAGGAAAACCAAGCTTTCTGACTATAAACACCTTATTTCTGTATTTTCATTTGATTTTTCTTCCCTTTTTTTTCTCCCTACTTTCCATAACATGTTTAATTCAAAGCAGCATTACTCCTGTGTGCTTTTAATCTGTATTATTCTCAAAGAAAGATTAATAAAAAGTCTGAGCAAATTAAATGTCTGTGTAAAAAATAGTTGTATGGATTAGTACAGCTATATACCAGCGAAAGGAAATCTGTCCAAGAACCTCCACTCTGTCCAGCAAAGTAGAGAGAAATAATAATTAAAAATCAGATACAGTACCAATACTTTCCCCATCACCAATCTCCTCCTAAAAGAGACGCAGGCACACAAAAAAATGAGAAAACCTTCAGGCTGAACAGTCAACAGCGATAATGCACCTCTACGTGACGATTTTGCAGCACCTGGTAACACGGTGAGATGAAACCACTTCCTGTCAAGTCATAACCAGACAGGACAAAAAGCTGAACACAAACATTAAAAGCGAGCAGATAGAGAAGATGGTGTTTCTGTGGGAAGTCTGAATGGGTGAGAACCTTCTGAGCAACATGATGCAATCAGCACTTTAAAACTAGTCCCACGACATTATGCAACAATCCTCCACTCAGGTTCTCTGCTTGGAAAACATTTTCACATTTTCTTGTGGACAAAAAGCTTCTGTTGTGCTAAGATTCTTCTTTTTTATATAAACTTGAACAGATTTATCTGTATAATGCAAATATACACAGGATAGACTGTACATACTGCAAGGACAAAAAACAGTTACATTCACTCCCCCCCCTCCCCCAAATGGGCTGCTCCACTTGATGTAAAATAAAGTGTATTACAGAAAAATCTTTAGTAGCATTAAAGACTAAGGCCAAACAAAAATAATAAAACGTGACCCTGAGCTGGTGCATGGCCGTTCAGACGGTGTCGAATTAAAGAAGCTACAGAAAGAAGTGAAACAAACTAAAGGACCACACACGATACTTAGATAACATATTGTGCATGTTTATTTTCTACCTTGTGTATTTCTGTGTGCAGAATCCTAAATTCACACCTGCATTTAAACAGGCAAAGGCAACTGTTGCAGGATCAGGCAGCTGGATAGGGGACCCCAAGAGTCTATGTTTGTAAGTGTGTGTGAGAGAGAGACATAATTTGGAGGAGAGAGACTGATGCATTCAACCCATCAGACCATTAAACCACAGTGAACCCCTCCCCTCTCTTTTCCCTCTTGCTGTTGCCCCAGTCCATCCACATGCAGGAGGCCCAAGTGAGTCGTTGACTTCAGGGCTTCACCTGACAGCTCCACCCCCCCGTTCTGAGGGAGGCTCTGTGGGGTGAGGCTGTCACGTCCGCAGCTTCAGGATGACTGTTGCCAGGATGAGGAAGAAAGTGTTCCAGCCCAAGGTAACAGCGAAGCCTCGCCACACCATCATCCGAGACAGACCCCAGCCTGATTGGAAGATTTATATCTACATTTACTACATAGATTAAAAAACAAAAGAAAAAACAAGCACAGAGTGGACACAGAAACGGAACCTGTATGTGGACAAGGTCGACGATTTCAGCACCAGATTTATGCAAACTGTGCTCAAAAAGTTCTGAGACTGCACCTATAAGAAAGCAGAAACTCTACCCCCTCACTTCAAAGTTGTCTCCGTATGCACTTATGCGTATCTCCCTGAGCTCAAAATAATTTAAGATTTCTTTCTAACCACTCTTTTATTTGTGATTTGTGCAGAGAGCAAGCATCAGCTTCTGTGCCCATTTGACTCATCATGTTGAAGAGTATCAATTGGAGCTGGGTTTCCAGCTGCAACTCAGAGATGTGTCAGGCATGTCAGATCAACTGTGCAAAAAAGGAGCACGCTTTTACATTTTTTTAGATATATTTATAGTGTTGTGCACTGTGACACTATCCCACAGGTCAGAGTGCCAGTGGGAAGCTCTAATGTAACCTGTGTGTGACCTCTGATGAAATTCAACCAAACTGTGATATGCCTCAACATGCACCTGGTCACAGCTCTTTAAAAACTGTGAGTTTTTTGCTGTATCAACGTCATCACTCATCACCCACCCAGCTTGACAGCAAACGCACACCTGCAAGTGGTCAGATTGGACATGGAGTAATCACTGCTGAAAGAGGCCCAGTGCTTTAACAAGAATCAGGGACAATTTTTGCTTTTTTATAGCCGACAGTCTCTGAATTATTTTATTGCAACATAGTTTTCCAAAACTTTAGTAAACTAATCCTTTATATCAATAAGAATAAGAAAGGGTTTACAAAAAAGTGGACACAACATGATGTGATTTTATCAAAAGTTCTAGATCATTTAGAAAATTGTAACTTGTGTCTCTTCTTTTTTCTGTCTATTAAAAAATTATCAATCAAAAAGAAAAGAACAAAAAGTGACCCACAGATGTAGCTTCAACTCATTTAAAGCTGACCAACTGTTAAATTTCCATGTCTGCTGGACTCTGTTAGAATTGCTTTGCATGTTTTAAAACAGACCTCAGAGCGCAGCTTAGTTTATCCTCGGTTTGAAATAAGCTGTTGTAGCTCATTTTGCTTCATGCCAGTTTTCTTATAATGGGCTCCCCTTTGAAGGTGGGGGAACCCAAGAGTTTAGAGCAGACTCAAGCCCAAATTTTATCTCACAGGGATCTCTCATATATAAGCTGACCTCAGTATCTCAAAAAAGTTTTAGTACAAGCTTCGACCCCTGGGAAAAAAAAGAAAAGAAAACGATGCATAATAGATTAATCTTAAATCTGGGTCTGAGTTTATAGACGGAATTTTTGTGTGAGATTAAACAGTCATCAAGTCCAGTCAGCAAATGTGGCAGGATGAAGCTGCATTTTCCATGTTAAAAAAAAAAAGAAAGAAGGTGGCAGTTCATTTCCTAAATTGAACTCTGACATTGTGGACTTGTCCCTGTGAGATTTTTTCCACCGCACCTATATGATAAGGCCTTCAAACAGGAAATGGCTCCTCCGACTTCCTCTGTATCAAGTAACACAAGGGGAGCTCGTGCTGTCATCAAGTCTTATTGTTCAGAGGTCAATAGGAGGAGAATAGATTGGAAGACAGAGTGAAACCACTACACCTCCTGAGAGATGAGTTACACTGGACCCAGAGCTGATTAATGATTTAGACAACTGGCTCCGTTGTGCACAACGTAATCATCTGAGCTGTGCAGACCCTGCTAACTCTTACACGCTACCAATATGCCATATGGTACGCAGCAGTAACACATGACGTTAAACTGTTGTTGTGTGTGATGTGTTCTGTCCATGAGCGTTACCTCTGTACATGATACAGCGAAGGGCTTCTGAGGCGTAGGTCTGAGGAAGGACCAGGCTAAGGTAGCGGAGAGGATACGGGATACATTCCACGGGCCAGATGATACCTACATCACAGGACAGGGAGGACAATGTGTCAGATGTGGGTAAGATATCATTTACACCTCCAGCAGGAATGCTTTGTGTCTGGATTCTGATAACAAGCAGGCTGTGAAGCATTAAAATAATCTCCCCTCTCTCTTGTTTTTTTCTGTTTTTTTCACATTCCAAATCAGGTTCAAAGTTCAGTCTGAGCAGCTGAAAAACTAATCTCACTTCACGGTGCATTTAGCAGCTCTTCTGCAGCAATCACTTCATCAGCACACAAATTTTGCTTTGAATTGCAGATGGTCAGAATTCCATCTTTTTCTAAGGAAGTCTGGACTCAGAGTTCAAAGATGGAAATATTGTGATATGGCTGGAAGATCCAGAGCAGAACAGCAACAGGATGAACACTGCGGTGGAGAGATTTTATTCACTGCTGTTTCCATCCTTTTAGGCCACAGCATCAAAATAAGAAAAAGCCTTTAAAGAATTTCTTATTATTCTGTGTGGTCTGACATCACAGATACGCATTTGAGAAATATGCAGAGTAAGTATTACATCCTCCAAAAAATGTCTTAAAGAATATCAGTTTCTTTACTCATGAATCATTAATTGGGACTTTATCAAAGGAATAACAAGCATGTCAGAATTATATCACAAATCTTATATGCCTCACACTGATATAAGAGCATTTTACACTTCATTGTATATTTCAGGCATGTTTTTCCTGTCTGCATGTTTTTTCATTGGATTTTGTTGTTGTTGTTTTACGTGGCCCTTGGGAAGACTAGCAACCACTCTGTGCAACTGCAGGGCTGCTAACAAGAAGTCTGATATGATATGAAAACACTGGATGACTTAGTGTGCATAAGAAAAACCAAAATTAAAGAAAATCTGCTATAAATTATTAAATATCAGTAAGTTTGGCAGTGGGTTTTAGTCTTAGTAAAAGCTTGTTTGCACATCAGCGTCAGCAAAGGACAAACAAATTTCCCATAATGTATATATACAAAATATTACACATCCTCCTACAGCTTCTAAAGTTTTGAGCTTTTAATCCAACTAAAACCACCATTTATTTGCACTACCTACACATATGCTTACACCCAGTTCCCAGCATCAAAGATGATTTACTCAGATTTCCTAATTCCCTGATTCAGTGATGCTCAGACTCACACCTACTGTGCTTTTTAAGGCATTTTGCACTCACAACAGTAAATCTCACTGCTTACCACTAAGGATGAGGTTGGGGTAGAAGATACCCAGAGCGGCCTGGTTGGCGCTCTGCTCGTCGTCGATTGCAGATGAGATGACGAGGCCGAATGAGATGCCTGTGACACCCTGCAGCACGATCAGAATTATGACGAGCACCAAGGAGCCTTCGTTAGGGTTCTGCAAAGACAGAGAGAGAGAGAGAAAGCGATGAAGAGCAGGGGTGAGAAAAAGATAACAAGCTTGATTAAGTTGTGGGTATTTTCAATGCAAAGCTGCAGCAGACCTAAAAGTAGAGAAAAATAGAGGGGAAGCTAGAACAAGGCAGTGCTTCCAGCATCATAAACATGGGTAAGGGCCTTCCATCAGATTATTACTGCAGTGATTAACATGTTTCAGCTGGCAGGTCATTTAACCCTAACTGATGCAGTGAGTAGCTTCTTATTTTTTATCCAACCATGTCAGAAACCATATCTGCGGTCAGAAAGGTCGAATTATTGGCCTGCAAAGAAAACAACTAAAGAGAGTAATGGAATTACTAAAAGTCATGTGGTTGGAAAAGAAAAATCTTCAACGACTTAGTAAGATAATTTTCTGCACAGTGTGAAGAAAACTCAAGGTATTGGGACTAAACAGCTGTGTAGCATTAAGGAAACCATTTATCAATGAGGCTAATTGGAAAAAATGGCTTCTTTGCTAGGGAGCATAAAGATTGAACTCTGGAGCAATGGGAAAAGGTAATGATCTCATGTTTACGTTGTTCCAGACTGACTGGAACTAAAAACAGAGGTGGATAAAGTGATGCACCCATTACGTCTACTCCCTGTGAGCCTCTGGGGGGCTATGCTATGATCTGTGGTTGCTTCATTTTGTCAGGTCTAGTTCAGCAACATTATGTCCCCCAAAAATGAGGTGAGCTGACTGCCTGCGTCTCATCATCAGTTCTGCTCTGCTTGGAAATAAATGTTGTAACATTGCATAAGGTCATCAAATGATGCCACAGCTAATGTGCGCTATGATTAAAGCTAAAGATGGTCCAGTGTTCAATATTGTTTTAGCAAGCACAGTGTTACTTATCACAAGTAGAAAAAGCTGAATAAACACACACAGAAACTGCAGCATTACAGCCGGATTTTTTTAAACTTAGAAACAATGTAAGCTTTTCTTGTAAAATATATTACAGTTGTCTATCTGCTGGGAGTAAATGTTGTGTTTCTAAAACTGTTTGAAGATGATAGCAGTTTTTTTTAAATGTTTGTGATGGTTTATGTTTGTGTCACAGAATTAATGATGAAGCTAAAGCCATGGAAAACCATGATATGATACATTTTCAAAAAGGAACTGTGAAAGACGTTTGCTGGACATGAAATTACACCAGCGCTTGCTGCATGCTCACTCCCGAAATGATGTACAATCATCTTGTGTGGCTGTTAAAGGGGAATTCCACTATTTTATCATATCTGCATCGTCTGCGGGGAAAGAGAAGTCTGAAAATGAATAAATAAATAGAGGTGAGGAGTTAGAAAGAAATGAGATTGCAGGGCTGATCCTAATCTCTGCCTTAATCAGTGGAGAACTCTTTCCTAATGTGAAATAAACTATTACGTTTTTAAGTGTTAAGGTTGTTTTCCCGTCCCTGGACATTCAAGCCTATTTCAAGGAGTTTTAACATTTAGTTTCACCACAGATAACAAGGACAAACAGTTTTTACCCTGAATATACACCAGTGAAATGGTCCTGTGATGTTAATATGGGAAGTTATCATGCATTAAAGAGTGGTGTACAAAATCCGGCACTGCAGAGAGGAGTTTAACTGTCCACCACATGTAACATATCAGAGTGCAATACTAAATCACCTGGGGCGATTATGAGGACTCTGAATCAGTGGAAATTTTTTTAAAGAACACAGGAAAAGACAAGAAGATGAGATGAAGAGAAAGAGGGAAAAAGATAAACAAATAAAGCACTTTGATTTTCTGGACTTATCTTCAGCCAAAAATACCACAAGAAATGGAAAGAAATATCACTGATAATTAACTTTGGTCTGGGTGTAAATGAGATATGAAACTTTTCAAAATCACATAAAAGCAGTGAAACAGAGACTGGAAGTCTCGCCTCACAAGATTCCAGGTGATAAGCTCCTTAGCTAAACTGTGTGTGTGTGTCTGTGCCCTCCTTGGAGTGTTAAGACACTTCCCGTCTCCCCTGACAACGTGCAAAAATAAACCTGCACCAAGAGACCACATGACCACTCGGTTGCCACAGCAATCAAGGCCTGTTGTTGTGGTGATCCCGCAGTGATCCTTGGATACGGCCGGAGCGGGAAGTGATTTATGGAGCGGTGGGTTCTGTGGACTTGAGCACCTTAATTAACACACACACACACACACACACACACACACACACACACACACACACACACACACACACACACACACACACACACACACACACACACACACTAACATAGAGGAGCACACGCATAAAAGCAGGTCCCTGCATGAACTAAGCGCACACTCACATTTATACTCTGTTCTTTCTTCTCTGTATTGATTTCATATGGATGTCTATCAATAATCAGTAGTGAATGAAATCCTGATGTTCCCACTGGTTTGGTCATTTCAGCGAAGTTATTAAAGTTAATCGAACTTGTGACATTTAAGTTAATGGTAATAAAAATTAAAAGCAGACTTTACAAAAAGTATAACTAAAATAAATAAAATACCAAAAATGTCTTAGGAACAACAACATAACAACAGCATAATTTAACAGTTCAGATACTTTTCTCACTGGATGTCAGAAGGATTCAAATTCTTTAAATAAAGAAGAAGCCACTTTCCCTAATATATTCTTCCTGGCCCAATCCCAAAGGGATTTGTATCTCCTTTTAGGATTTCTTTGCTTGTTAGTCAGTTAGTGTAAACCAATACACAGCTGAGCCACTGTTTAATGTCTTTAAATGTGAAGACAAGTTTTCATTTCCTCATAGTTAAGTCATAAAATGGCAAATAGCCAATGAAAACTGGCAAGATTCGTCACATGTTTCATGACATCAGCGATTCTGCATTAAATCTAGAGTCATAATATGGTGAAAAGCAGCACTGTTTGATAAGTCCATGCGTATATATAGTAGCTGAACTTTGTCTTGCCACATAAGTGATGTTATGAAACAGTTTTGGACCAATAGAAGAAAGTGGAAAGTGGCCTTTATGTGATATATTTCCTCTCGAGTGCACTGTACCCAAATTTTTATGTGGCGAAAAAGGTATATGCTTGAAAAAAATAGAGGTTAATAAAATTATCATAAAATTACGACTTGAATCCACTGCAGGTAAAGTCTGATTTTGATGATGTAGGAAAAATGCAAATGAAGATGGTAAAAGGTCGGTGAGGCATTAACCTTCAGTATGTCAGAGCTGTTCCCTGCATGTTGAACGAAACCATATCAGAGGCCGTTTTAAAAAGCAAAGAAAATCTCCCTCACACAGTGAGTTTGCACAGAGCACAGGAAATAGCACGTTTCAACCTAAAGTGTTCAACATTAAGTGACCGTGTTGTGGTCTCAGCAAAGGTTAAACAGGACTGACCCTGTGGTCTGGCTTTCCAAACACTTATTGGCATCACACTGACTGAAAGCAAACACAGAAAATCAATTAAAGAAGCAAACAGTGAGGTGACATCTGTTATACTGTGAGGTAAAAATAATAGTCAGCCTTGTTTATATAACCAAACCGTTCTTAAGGCTTCTATTTTTATCATTCATTTCCCCTGCTGATACTTTCTTCTCTGTGGACCTCATTTTTTTCTGCTGCAAAGGTTCATCCTCAAATCGACTCATATCAAAGATTCATCTGACCACGTCTGTATTTTGTGTTATTTTGCGGTTTTATTGCTTCTACCTTGAGGACGAGCAGTATCATAAGAAGCAGCAGGATGATCTGAACGCTGATGACGAACAGCTGAGAGAAGAGGTGAGCCAGCATCGTCTCCAGAGAGCTCACGCCTGATAGAAACACAGAGAGACAAAATTCAATAAACTCACTAAAAGATTTATACACATTTTACATTCACATCATTTATTTAATTAATTATGTAATGTTCAATTTATGGGTGCCCAGTATCTATCAAATCATAATCATAACAGAGGATAAACATAACATTTTTAACTGCTCAGCTATATTATACATTTCTTTTATTACAAAATAATTCACTGAGTGTTATCTGCAAGTATAACACATTTTTGATATAATTACAAATACTCAATAAGAGATTACTATTAAGTCATAATCCATTTTAATGCTAAAAACAGTAGTTTATAAGAAGAAAAAACAAAAGGTTTTCAGTGTGTCTGCTTGCTCAAGGACATCTGCTTAACCCTAATGTGATCTTCTTACTCCCTCTAGTGGTCAAGTCATGAATTACACTTGAAACAATCCATTGACTGGATTCTTATCACCACTATATGGTTAATACTGAACACAGACTCAATTTATTTTATGGTTTTTCCCATTTATGTGATTCACACCAGTTCTGCCAACAATCCAAAATGGGACTTTTAGATCAGACTGTCAAATCTTGACAAGAGAAATTAAAAACATGCTTCTTACAGGTACAGCTAACATTCAGATTTCTTGAAGCTTTTTGGCAATAAGCCACAGGTATGTTATTTTTTTTAGCAGGGTGAATCATTTTCTTTTTTCCTTTTCCCACTTGAGTGTATGTAAGTGGAGCCCAGGGAGTGTTTTAAAACTACAAATCATCATGGAAATGCACTTGCACACTCAAAACCTGCATAAAATTCATGTGTACAGGTGCAATATGTGTACCACTACAGTGGTTCTGTAGTCGCGTGCGAATGTGTGAGCAATGTGAGCTTTGATGGCTCACCTGCAACCCAGCATCTGTCCAAAAGCCCCTCTTTCCTCTCGAGAACGAAGGAGAGTGCCGTCAGACCCACGGCCAGGTAGAAGGTGATACTGGAGGGATCAAAGAAGAAGAGAAGGAGGAAGTGAAATGACAAGGTGGTATGTTGTTATTATGAGCTGATGCCAAAAATTTCACAAAATTGACCAAAAGGAAAATAAACACAGGTATAGTAACGCGTCTACTACCCTATACTTTAACCAGCACACAGTGTACTGACCTGAGCACAGCTCCAGGGGTCACAAATGTAGTAAAGTCTGTGTTTTGGCTGCCGTAGATTGGCTCCTCAAACTAGTAGAAGAAATCAAGAGTGTTTATTTTACTTTATTACGCAGCATGTATAAACTCAAATACATTTAAGTATTTACAGTATTTAATTACATTCAATTGCTTTTTTCCATAAACTCTCTTACCTTTATTGGCAAGGCAACCATATATGCCATACCACCCAACTTATAATCCACAAAGGCCTGCAGACAGAGGGCAAAACATAAGTGATGCATCTGTTTTTTAAGAAAAAAATCAGTGCTACTCTTTATGATCTTTAAGTATTTTCATTAAATATTCAAATCAGTTTAATGTTGTTTACATAATTCTAGTTCACAACAGCTCTCGTCCACAGACCGCTTAAAAAAGATGGGAGGTGTTTGAAAAGTGACAATGTGGAAGCTCTTTAAACTTAGGTTATTTTCCAATGGCCAGCAGGGGGCGACTGTGTGCTTTCTTGGCCTAGGACCTCATTAAACGCTGTCCTGATAACTTTATGGGCTCAGTCAACAACCAGGCTTCTTAAGCTGTGGCTAAAAGCTCAATGATGGCTCTTGTGCCCTGAAACATGGATATTTTATGTATACAGCATAGACTTCATATCATATTTGTACCTGAAAGGCCTGATGTAGTTTCTTCTGCACCATGAGGGCAATTTGCCGATCTAAGAATGAAAAAAAGGGAAAACATGAGCATCTTCGTCTTGTCAGAGTCATTTTTTAATGTACACCGTTCAAAATTTAAAGGGAGCGTGTAAATCACACATCAGATCTTGATGAATGAAATATTCAGGTTGAAAATCTTTGCTGACATACAGTAGAAACCAAACTTATTGACCTTTTAAGGGCTGGATTTAAAATTGTACCAGAAATCAGAAATTGAAATCACAGATTGAGGCCAGCTTGTGTTATATGTCTTAGAAGTATACATGGCCCCCACATGACATCTGGGCATACTCCTGATTAGAAGGTCTACGGTGTCCTATGAGGATCTCCTCCCTGACCTGGAGTATCAGTGAGCTCCTGGACAGTCTATGGCTGTACTGGACTGCACCAATACGTGAGGTCCCATTCAGGAATTACTTGTACACTTTGGCCACATGAGGCTCAGCACTGCCCTCCACCAGGAGGAACCCACTGCACCAGTTTATGGTCTGACAGTAAACTACCTAACAGCAGACAGGGTACTAATATCTAATACAAAGAGGTCTGCTTGTGCAGGCCGAATGATCTGCAGGTACTTTTTCATACTACCACTAGTGACAAGCAGTAGTTTGATGTAATGCCGGAATTTGATGTACGTGAGAATTCTATATGTACAATATACATTAGTATAACATAAATAAAGCACACAGTATCTTTCATTCAACAACAATTATCCAAAAAGAAGAAGAAAAAGAGAAAAAATGGTTTGTATCTTACTCGTCTGGTCCAGCCAGACGTGTATTGATCCTCCATCGATTATCTCCTGAGAGACCTGCCGCTGGAGCATCCTGTGCAATTAGGAACCAGAATTATGATCAGAAAAAAGTAGAACCTCAGTCTATCTAACAAAACACTAAATGTAAATATTGCAATGACAAGCTGAAAAGTGAGTGATAATCTGCTGAATCTGCACGTTTTCTAAATTTGTCTGGCAGCACAAGTTTAAATGATAGGGCAGCATACGAGACAGACAGATGGAGACAGATAAAGCATTACTGATCTATGTGATAGTGAAATCTAATCTCAGTGACCCAGGTTGAAGAATTTGGTCATTAGGACACTACAAACCCGGTGAACCTGAGGAAGGTGCATAAGAACATAAATATTCATTTTTTCCTAAGGAATCTAAATACAATTAAAACCCTGTTATTGATATGGAACCTTATGAAAGGAGTGTCTGACCTTAAAAACTAAGCAGCCAAGTGAATTAATACACAGAGTCATGCATGCATGTGACTGCAGGCTGGTAGCACTATTTAAAACTCAGAAGGTCAGCCAGGCTAATTATTATTTCTCTGACACAATTGAAGCAATGCCTCAAGTCTAGCTGAGCCACTGGGAGCACTGAACCACGTGTAATTTACTATTACTAAATTGTAACTTTGTTCTTAAATACCACTGAACTGAGTAGTGCGTGTCAGATATGTGTAGCCTGGAATTCCTTAAAGTATTTATTTCAGATGGTCTCACTTGGACAAACACTTACTGTCTGCGTAAGTGCATAGATTAAAATTTTGATTTAGGGTGTTGCACTTTAACATAGTTCCAGTAGAAAGTATGAAACAGATGTGCTGCACAGAGAGTTTGTAGCTACTGGAAATGTTCTGCCTTGTCCCTAGTTACGCTTTTACAAAACCAATGTATCATTAAATTATACTGTTCTTACTCCCATAAACCTAGACTACAGTTAATCCTGGATCTACTGGTAGTTGTTGTGTTTAATCCTTTCAGGAGATGATGATGCCAATACATGGCTGAATATCTAAAAGCCTCAAATTGAGGGTATTTAGATTTTTTTTATTATGTTATATGTTAGATATATGTATATGTAGTAATATATATGTTTTATTTTTAATTGTGACTTTTACAACAGCGATCCCAAAGTGGGCTGTGAAGATACTGCAGGGGTGCTAAGAAGAGATTTTGTTAAGAAAAAAATTTGTATTAAGGTTTAAATCCCAATAAAATATCAATGACAGAATACTTGCAATTTATTTTATAAAAAAGCAAAGCAAACTATTAAAAAAAGCATGGAAAGTATGCCTTCATTTTTTTGTTAAGACTTACTGACATGCAGAAAAGAAAATGAACTCTAAGAACTAACTATGGCTACTAAGAATGGCTTGTTTGGAAAGGTTGCCCAGGGAGCCTCTTCTCTCTAAAATAACGTGGGAGCAGAGCTTAGCTTTGTAAAGTTGGATCTGAACAAACCAGGAGGTTGCGGAAGAATGTGAGTACATGTGAGTCCATCTGTGCCACAACTAAAGCTTGGTTGAAATTGGGTCATGAAACACAACAATGATCCCGAGAACACCAGCAGGTGTTCCAGTGGTCCAGTCAAAGTCCAGATCAGACCTCAGCCTGACTAAAGTGCTGTTGAGGGATCATAAAAGAGCTGTGCATGAATGAATGTCTGCTTGATGAGCTGAAGTGAAACTGTAAAGACAACTGGGCCAAAATCCCTTCACAACAACGTGAAAGACTGATAAAGTCTGATAAAGGTTATTGTGATCATTGTAACAATCAATTTATCGGTATCACAAGTTGTTGTTCATCTGAGGTTATATCTAAATGATCTTAAAACCTGATAAAGTCCTGGTGAATTTTTTTATTATTTCCTCGCACGGTGATTAGCACTGTTGCCTCACGAAAGAAACTCCACCATCTGGCCGCAGCCTTTCTGTGTGGACTTTGTGTGTTTGCGTGGGTTCTCTGACTTCTTCCCACAGTCCAAAGACATGCAGTTATTTGGGTTAGAGTAATTAATGATTCAAAATTGCCCATAGGTGTGAATGTGAGTGTGACTCTCTGTGTTAGCCCTGTGATAAACAGGCCACCTGTCCAGGGTGTACCCTGCCTCTCGCCCCATGTCATGTCCAGCCCTTCCCAATTGAAAGAGGATGTACAGATGTACTTTAAGTTTCAAATGACTGTAACTTAGATTTTCCATCTAAATATGTGCCACCATATTAAGTCTGTAGAAAGGTAGGAGTTAAAATATGGCCACCAACTGCCATAAAAAAAGCTGTTTATGAAGAATAAACTTCAGTAGGGAATTTATCACAGAGTTGAAATGAATCCAGAAAAAAGAGGAAAAAAACATCATAATGGTGGGTCAGATTGTGATAGGTGTGAATATCTTCATTCTCATAAGATATTAAAACATGTATATCAAAAATACATTTGCATGAGCTCCTTATCCATCCTGCCTTATCGATACGATTATTAACAGGAAACAAAAATCTGCTTCATGCTTATGTGAGAACATTAAGGTCTGCTTGAGAATCAGCCAGAGTACCAGAAGGCACGAGAGAAGAAGCTTTTTGTTTTCCTTAGGCAGGTCTGTCACATAAGAAGCACATGATTTGGTAAGAATAAGCATCTTATTGGTCGGTGCTAAGATGCAACCTGCTCAGGTGTGTTATGGACAGGAAGGACCAGACTGTCTACCCGGCAGTCCCACACCGTGACTGACAACAACCCTGCTGCAATGACTCACCCTCACATGATTTTGAGGTGTGAGTTGGTGTGGTGTGACCTCTGTGAGCTTTTATGTGTATCAAAACAACAGAGAGTGCATGTGAAAAAAAATTTACTTTCAGATTAATTCACCCTCAGAAGAACAAATAAAACCTTTTAATAAAACAGTTTTAAAGCCACTTAGAAAAGCAAGATATTAAGCTGATTCATGTGGACCTTTTAAGTAGAAACAGATAAATAAATGATATATTATTTGCAGTAATACTCATTAAAACAAATATAAGAACACTTATTGGGATATTTTTGGGAAGCTGTCTACTGGGACTGAATTTGGTGGGAAAAAAGATTTTAATTCAGTATTTCAGACCCATAAGCATCTGGTACTTTCCTCCGGATGATTGCACAAATACCTTTATGCCTAATACATCAGGGCTGATGTGTTTGATCACGTCAGTCATGCTGTTTGTTTTCATTGGCAACAAGAAAGATGCACTGATTTACCTGAGGTCATAATTTCTCTTAATGCAAACCACACGCTGGGTTTCCTGGATTTTATGCACTATCACCAAGGGAAATATTAGTTGGATATATTGGATATATTGTGAAGATTTTTGTAATTTTTGTAATTATAATGAAGGCTGGTGCAAATCTTCCAGTCTACATGTCAAATTTTCCAAAGACTCCACCACCATCCTCCAATCAGAATTGCTAAGTAAGTAAATCACCAACTTGTGAAATGAGTGTTAAGGTAGTAAGTGCATGGTATTCCCTGAGGTGTGGACTGTTCGTGTCAGTACTTATCATGTTTGCAATATGAGTTTGTCAGCTGGAATGCTGCCCGTGTGTCAAACAGACTGGTCTTGCAGAATCGGTCTGCTTTGCTGTGGGATTTGTCTGACTACTGAGAATCCCTCTGACAAACACAAACGTCTGTACACAGCCTGTTCTGCCCACATGTAGGTGCATGACATCAGCATGTGCTGCTTGAAAAGGAACTATCAAAAGTAGGGCAATGAGGAAGAAAAAGGCAGCAGGTTGTTTGTTTGGAAAGGTACATGAAAACAAGCAACAGTCACAAGCTGAGACTTGTCGCAAACAGGTCAAATATAACATGTACATCCAAACTGATTGAAAATGCTGCATGTGCATATCTTAAAAAATTTCTGCAGCACTGGTATTTCCTTATAGCAATGACACAGTCATACTGTAGTGATTGTTCTGCATGCGCACATGGACCTTGCACATGTTTTAATGGTCATCGGAAGGTTTAACACTTGGTGAGTTTTTCCTTCCTAGCTGTCATGTCTTTACCATTCTCCATTATTTACTGAGGTGAAAGATGGTCGGAACCGATGACAGAGAGAGGGGAATCTTTCGAGATGCTGACACATACTACATCCAAAGAACCACCATCGACATAAAAAGCTGCAAGTAATATGGGTGAACGGCAGGTGTGGCCTTTCATTTCCCTTGAGGTTGCCTTGGCTTTTTAATAATTTACATCCAAATATCTATTCTTGCATTTAAAACCCCTTTTTGTGAGGGTAAAGTGTCTGATGTGTAAAAAAAAGCCTGCTGAAAGTCATGCCGTTTCCTCTTTAAGTGCAACAGTGCTTGAAATCATATTTAGTAATTTAGCAGTAACTAAGCTATTAAGGCTTATGACTTTTCAGTAGATCAACATGTACAAATAACAGAAAAGATATGTATAACAATCAGCATAAATAGTATACAATGATATGAACGATACCACGTACACAGTGTGGCCTTTTAAGTTACACGTTTCCAATTTCTTTGTTTAAAATTCTCAACTGTAACTGTACCATGTTAGCTGATGGCCTCCCATAGGGCAGGTTTTTGCTAGTAAAAATAAAAAAAGTCAGATCAAAAGTCCACACTCCACTGTGCCCACTGTGTCCACAGCAACACAATAATTTATCTTTTAACCCTGTGTTTTCATTACATGCAATAAAACTGTCACAACAGCTCAGTTTGATTGCTGCTTCCTTGTATGACTGAAAACTTTCCCTTCACGAGGGCAAAAACAACAGTATCTGTTGTGTTTTGAAGTTGTTGGCAGCATGCAAATGCTGATATTAACCACAGTAAGTCTATCTGATGTTTGTGGAGACAACGGTTTATCAGCTCTAATGAAGCGTGCTGTGAGGTCATTCCAGAGAAGCGTGCTTACATACATGCATACATTCTCCTCAGCATATTTGGGATTAATAACATTTCTGCTGTAATGTTGGCTAATCTAACCAAGAAAAATGTCAAACATTTAGGTCAACACAATGCAGTTTTATTCAACTCATCTGTTCTGACGCCTCCAATGTCGTGTGGCCATTTATCCCACGTCTTTGTATTTCAAAGGCATGTCAATCATTTTTTCTAGAGTAATATGAGGGCAATGAACATTGAGTGCAGACATGTTTTGCAGTCATAGCATCAGTTACAGATGCTGATCCAGTATATCAGCTCAGTCTATGATGCTCTGTCTCTTACCGTTTAGTCAGGTAGCTGGTGAAGTTCTTGCCAAAGCCGATTACACCCCAGTACTCCCCATTATAGATTCTCTCAAAAGCTTCTTGGTGGGACAAGTTTACCTGCAGATAAAAAAAGAAGCAGGTTCAATTCATTCTATGTTTTAAGTTTCGTTTTCAAATGCGGATTGACCATATTCTACACCACGTTTCCTCAACCAGTCTGAACTTCACCATCTGCCCCACAAGGTCAGACTAAATCAATTAAAGTTTCTGCACATTATGTATGTTACAGTTTGTTGAATGGCTATGGTTCTGTTACAGAGAGAAACAATCTTTCCTCTTCAATGATTTCCTAGAAATGGGAAGTCCTGGTGTTTGTTCCTTTGTGAAACTCATTTGCTTAGAGTGAAAATAGATTTTAACAGCTGAGAAAGAAGTCTGCTACTTTGAAAATTGTTCTTACTCACTTTCTCATGTGCAACCTACCAGCAGATTTACAGTAACAAAGGAAAAGTCAACAAATTCAGAATCCAAAGGTCATCACAGTTGATGTGGATTCATATCTCTCAGGGCCAAAACAAATACCTGCTGTACACTCGAGTTGTCCAGGAAGGAGAGGAAGGATTGGCTGAAAGCAGAGGGGGAGGTCTCATTGTTCACTATAGCAACCTGGATGCCTTTTGGATCTCCTCCGACACACAGACAGATGAGGGAGATTTGGATGACGGGCAGCAGGAACTGGAAACACAAAGAGCTGCCAACACAGAGTAGAAAATAAAGTGTCATGAACTGCTTACTTATAGACAGTGACAAATAACTTCTGCTAACTGCATCATACCCTGGCATTCTCTTCATCCGCACCAATGTTTTGATCATCAGGGCTGCGATGTTCCTCCACTTTGGCAGCACATGTCTGGCTCGCACCTTCCAGTCCACTGAACACAAAAATGCAATATAAGTGACTGCAACTTATATTTTTAAAACAGCAGTGGTTAAAATGTTCACCTTAATCCGTGCCTCCTCTTTAAAAAGCTTTAGTGAGTTTCAACTCATTGTTTATCTACCTGACCTGCAATTATATTATTATTATCATCCACTCCTCATACCTTTACTTTTTGATGTCAGAAGCAGCTGATTTTAAAGAACCTCCTGGCCCAGTGTTAAATGATATGCATAGGTACAAAAAGAAAACACGCTACATGTCAGTACCTGAACATTTGAGGCTTTCTTCTGCAGGTGGAGATCTGACTCCAAGAATTGGCTGACTCTCATCTTTCCCACTCTCAAATGACTGGCTTTTCTCTAATGTTCCATCTGGAGACCTGGAATCACATTTAGAGCCGACCTGGTCTGACGTCTCACACAGCTGCAGGAAGGCATGCTCCAGGGTCTGCAGGACAGTTAATATGGGTTAAAATTCACAAGACTACCAAAATATAACCTTTTTTAGTGTATTTGGAGAGTTTACTACAACAGCGTGCCACAGCCATAGTTTTAATTACAAGAGGAAAAAAGTTCACTGTTAACTTTATTCATATTAAAATAAGATGTAAAGCAAAAAGCAACCTAAACAACCTCCATGCCTTGACTACCAGCACCGCTGGGCACCCACACAATCTGCTGGGATTTGAGAGTACTCACTGTTGCACAGTGCTGCTTCATGACGGCATCTGGGGGACCTTCAGCCAGCAACCGGCCGTGCCGCATGAGACCAACCTGTACGACGGGAAAAAGAAAGAAGAGATGCTGAAGCACTAAGAGAGGTTCTCTTTATAAAATGAGTGACTTAATTTTTTTTTCTTGGCAATTATTTATTTAGTTATAAATAAGTGAGTAATAATATAATAAATTATTTATAAATAAATAATTGATAAGCGTGAATGCACATTAATTTACCCTGTAAAATAATAAAAACTGAACACACGCATACACACACACACACACACACACACACACTGAATGTTGTTAAATTAATGTTAAATGTTGGGTTTTTATCTTCTGCAAAAGAAATGCTAAAAAGTATTCTTGTCTTAATGGAAATCCAAAGTTTATCGCATATAGCTGTTGTCAGGGAGCCAAAACACACAGCTGTTTAAAGAAGCTTCTAAAGTTGTATAAGAGCGGTAAATCAGGATAAGCCAAACAGTGGATTTGTTAGCCATCTACAAAATAGCAAACTACTTCTTATTCTGTTGTGTGTGAATGGTACTCTTATCCTATTAGTTTTTTTTAGTGGGTCAAACATGGATAAACAAAGGCTGCAGTTGCAGCTGATCAGAGTTTATTTATTATACTAGAAGGCATAAGACCTGTGCATGCAAGAAGCATGTTGACATGGTAAAAGCTCATTCCTGAGCAGTGGAGCGATGCATTGCTGCACTGGGTGCTCTGTCAGTTGACATACGTTTGTCAAAGTATCACGAAGACAGAAACAAATAAGCCCATTTGCCTCAGTCACTGAATGTGACCATCCTTCACACAGATATCGTTTTAAGTGAAAATGGAGACATGGCTGAGAAGACTGAGTGGGCAGACTGGTTTTAGTGGAGACGTTCTGGATCTAGGTTATAATGATTGTGACACAGATAAAGTGCTTGAACTTTGTGACAGTAAAAGACTGATCTAGATATTTTCTTTCAGTGGGAAGAATTTACTCGACTACAAGCTTTGTAAACAGCTTTTACATTTTTAGGCCAATCTGAATTAAAATCAAGATGCACAACGAAACGTGAAACATTACACCAGCTAAATGGTGCATGAAATATCAGCTCTACAATGTGAGGCAATTGTAGGCCACCGCCACAAGCTGGGTAGATTACATTCATATCTGACACACTGTTGCCTTCTGACGTACAAATGTTATCCCTGCATCGTTTTGTCCTATCATAGCAGAGATTTTTTTAGCATAATTAACACAATATGTTTAGATATATGTGTTATATAACAATAGGTTTAATCGGGTCACAGTAATGTTGACCTCAGAGTCAGAACATTGGGAACTCTGTACTCCTGAGTGAGTCCTGTGTGAAGCCACCATAACCACTTCTGACTGTGGAATTTCTGTGGAATTCCTACCATCACAAAACCTCTACCTGACCTTCCATTGCCCTTGCCTCAGTGGTGAATTTGCAGTCATGTGAAAATGAAAACTTTGGAAAAACAAAGGAATTAAGAGAGTAAGTAGCAGCCAAGTGCAGAAATAAACTTGATTAACTGATAAGTAAATGTGACCACTTCTATGACAGGTGACACCTGCATTAACAAATGGCCACAATATAAGCGCCTTGAGGCGACTGTTGTTGTGATTTGGCACTATACAAATAAAATTGAATTGAAATTGAATATTCTTGAGTGGGCATCCCAGAAATTCTGCCCAAAGGTAAGACAGTGATCAAAGAAACGCAAGAAGTACATCTCATACTCTACAGGGCTCAGTTAGCACGTTAGATGTTAAAGTCCATGACAGTCCAATTAAAAAAAAACTTAACAAGTATAGCTTGTTTGGAAGGGTTGCCTGGAGAAATTCTCTCCAAGAATAACACGGCAGCACACCTTCGGTTTTCAAAGTTGCATCTGAACAAAACACAAAACTTCTGGAACAATGACCTTTGCACAGATGAGACCAAAGTGGAGATGTTCAGCCATAATGCAAAACATACAACACCACATTCAACACATGAGCACAAATACAGCATACATACTGTCAATGCAGTGGTGGAGGGGCAATGATTTAGACTTGTTTTGTAGCCAAAAGACTTGTGAACCCTGCAGTCACTGAGTAGACCATGAACTCCTCTGTGTAAGTATTCTAGAGTCGAACATGAGGCCATTTGTCTGCTAGCTAAAATTCGCTCATACAATGGGACAGTGATCCCAAGAACATCAGCCAATCTACGACAGAATGGCTGAAAAAGAAAAGAAGAAAGATGTTGCAATGGCCCAGTCAAACTCCAGACCTCAACCTGACTGTGGCAGGACATAAAGAGAGCTATCCATAAATGAATTCCTGCAAACCTCAAAAAACTGCAAATGATGCCGTAAAGAAGATTGTGCCAATGTTGTGAGAGACTGATAGAGTTATTCTAAAATCTTATAAAAAGTAAGATTTCTACATGTTTACCTGATACTTAGAGAAGAGAGACCTTACATGTTACGTTCAACTAATAGAAAACCAATCAATGAATCAATCGGTTGTTTTGTACTGTTGTTACAAGTATAGGCTGCAATTATCTAATGTTTGACTCTTCATTTGACACTTGTGGTTACACGAGCTACTGTGTAAACCTCTTCAGCTATTCAGCAATTTATTGATTCATAACACAAAGGTAGAGACAGTGAAAACAGCACATATTCTGTTTTCACTGTCTGCTCTTTGTGTTTTACATTTACTTGCAAACAGCTTCAACTTTAGAAAACCGTCCCCATACAGTCTGTCCCCAGGAGATGGCTGCTTCCAGTCTTCAAGTTAAATTTAAACTTAATGGCATCAATATTTTTACAAATTCATTGCACAAATTTATGCATTTGCAAACAAAATTTCATAGGCTATGCACAAGCGAATATGATGCTTCTGCCAAAATTGAGAGTATAAACTTTATACTGAAAAAATGTGGTTTTACAGACTTTATATTCAAAGGAGATTACTGGTGAAACAATGAATGAACTCAGTGAATGAATGGATTTGTGCTGAGCCAAGCATTAGTTTCACCATGAGTGAAATATGTTGTAAATATGAGGAGCTAAAGTCTGGAAAGCCCCGCTGACCTTTAGAGCGACTCTATAAGGCTTATGGTTTACAAAGAGATGATGGCTGTGTGTGCCTGCCTGGCTTTCAGTTCTCTCTGTTTTCTTTATAGCACCTGGATTTGTTTGTTGACGGGGTGGAGTTCAGAGTATGCAAAGTCTTAAGCACATATTTCATTCTTCTGTTGCAAAGGTTAAACTTCAAGGCCAACCAGCCATTTAATCTTAACTTTAAAATAAAAATATTTTTATGTTTTTCCTACAGACAGGAGAACCTACAAGTGAACCTTTACTGAGCTTTGGATTCAAGAAAATACAAAAAGTACAAAAGATTTATAGAGTAAAAACAAAACAGGAATTAACAAAAGGAGCATGAGGAACTTGAGAAACAGAAAAACTGACAAAGTAAAGACACACCCAGGTGCGAAAGGTAGTAGACACAGTAACAAAGGAGGGAAAGGAAATAACGCAGGAAGTAAAACCACAATGAAATGTGGAAAAACTGTCAAAAACAGGAAGCAGCAATACACAAGTATCACTGCCTAAAATTAAAAAATATGGCAGAGAGAAGGAAAGAAGGAAGAGACAGGAAGAAAACAAACAAAAAACTAAGGAACAGAGGGGGATTGTGACTGTAACCAAATTTAAATGTAACATACTGTAAGCATCATGCCAGGAGATGGCTGGTATTACACCGTCATCATCTCCAGCATGTGCTCAAACTTTCTGAAACTTCCAGGTTACTATTGCTTTTTAAGCAAATACAATCACCAGTAAATCATCATCAAGTATGTTTTTGCTCCAGAGGGGGTTACTTTGGTGTTTTAGTGATCATTTATTTATTTATTTCTAGTGCTTTTCATAAAATGGTAATTGGTCTGGTACTTTTTACTCAAGCTGAGCACTCAGAGCTCTTCCTGCTACAAGGCTCATTCACCCAATCACACATACATTCATAAACACTTTTACTTATGGTTAAGCACATTTTATAACATGTGCTTAAGCGTAACATGATCTGTGCAGCTAATGGATGGACAGATCACACGGATGCATCAGGGCAACTCGGAGTTCAGTATCTTGCCCAAGGATACTTTGATATATGGATGGGAGGATATATATGGGATATTATACATGAGTAAATGTCAATAATCTCCTTGTTTTTCTATGAGGAGTAAAACAGGACTTCACAAGTCTGCATGTGACGCTTTCCTCGACTGATTTTCTATTGAATAAGTTGCATTTTCCCATTTAATTTCCCATTGCATTTATGTGTTTAACATGTTCACATTTATTCAGCAACTTTTTAACTCACCACATTGGCTTGCCTGGCCTCTTCTATGTAGTGTGTGGTGATAATAACAGAGACTTTTCCCGTCTTCACAATCTCTACCAGGTGATGCCAGATCCTAGAAAGAAGACAGAAGAAATCCTTGAAACACTTGACCCACTCAGTAATGGAGTTTGCTTCAAAATCGCAGCTGTGCCAGCAACAGCTTCGCTGCCAGCCGTCTGATCTTAAGAGGCTTTGTGATTACACAATGACACTGGAGTAACATATTCAGGGGGTACAGTATGCTTTCACTAGTGTTTGCTTATCGATGCATGAATATGGGTGTAGACTTTATCACATTTTTATCAAAACTTTATTAAATATTAGCCATCTTGTTGAGTAAACAAGAGAGAGAATGTTAAATCCATGCAGAGATCTTAGTGGAAATGTAATTTTACTGTAGTGTTAACTTTTGTATGTCTATATAGAAAAATCTAAAGATGCCTGTGGGCTCTCAAAAGAGAGGAAACTGGATAAAAAGATATTTAATGATACCGTAATATAGGAAAACACAACTGTCCATTTAAGTAATCTTCATCTGATTGGCTGCCCCTTGAAAGCAAAAGTTTGGAACTTCTTCATCTTCTTGCATTCTATTGGCTTCTCTTTCCCAGGGTGGGTGGGTGTCTGGTCAAGAGTGTCTTGAGTCTTTAGGGGTGTGGTTTCCTTTTGGTCCTGCATTTTCCTCAGTCACTACTCACCTGTTGCAAATGAGCTCAGGCTTGTCCTCTCACTTGTTGCCTGACTGCTCTGTCTACTGGTGTGTTAGTATTGCTCAGGCTTCCCCTTCTCTTGTTAGGTTCATGTTTTTCACTAGTCTTACCTTGGTTTGTCACCCTGTGCGAAAGATTGCACATCACCTCAGCTTCTCGGATTGTCTGCCTGTCCACTCACCGCCACTCACAGACTCACAGACATGCCCCGTGTTCCCTGGACTTGCCCGCCAGCTCACCCTTGCCAAGCCTCTAGCACCACTGCATCTCAGCCTTCCACCTCAGGATTCCCCATTTCCCTCCTTGCAATATTCTCTGACTTTTGTAGTGAAATCTGCAAATCTTTACTGAGTGGTGTCCTGCATTAGAGTCCTCAGCTTGGTTAAAGATAACATTAATAGTTTTATTAATTGTATAAATGTTCAAAAAAATCACAAAGAAGTTTTTGTAAGGACTTTTGAAGGGATTGGAACTGGTGCACATGCCATAGACTTTGTCATATTATTTAATATTGATTTTAAAAAGATAGTGAAAGTGATACATTCTTATAAATCTCTTAATTTGACTTCTTTTTTTAGTTTCTGATGTTTTGCTAGCTGTGCTTGACAGCAGGGTTTCTATTTGGCCCTTTGGGATCAACTACTTTTTCTTTTATTTCTCATTATGTGATAAATGAAAAGATCTATTATACATGAATTATGAAAATCTCTCATTAACTAAAGTGGCAAAAAATAATTATATTACATTGCTAGTAATCTTCCATTGGTTCTGGCACCTTAAAAAAATTTCTCTATGCAGGAAAATATTTGGTGACATCACCTGGAAAACAACTGTGCACGTGTGCTGCATGATACAGGAGAAGACAGACGGGTTATACATACTTGGATCTGAGCACAGGGTCTACTCCCACTGTTGGTTCATCCAGGATGAGAAGCTCTGGATTCTGCAGCAAAGCTGCTCCGAGGGACACCCTTCGCCGCTGACCCCCACTGTAACACAAAAGCAATCAAAAGGCAACAGAGTGAATCTTCTCCCATGATGGTGCTTGTTTTGTAACTGGTAATTCTCCTCGGCTGTGTGCATGCCACTCACTCCACAGGGAGGTGGTGGGAGACAAAGTGACAGAGACAAAACCTACAGGACAAACCTGCCTGACAGCACAGAGGTACACAACAGAATCTGAGGGACGGATGTTGGGAAGAAGGCACATTTTCACACATTAACCTGATTTTATTTATGTTGTCTAAAAGTAAAAAAACATTTTCTACCACACCACAGATAAGTAGGTTTATCTTACATTTTATTTAAGAGACAAGAAAGCGTAATATTCATCAAAAAACAATCATGGGGACATATGGCGCATAGTATGCTGATTCATACCAGAAGTATTGTTCATGTTATGCAGAGTGGACAGTTTCAGCAGCTTGTCAGTTACATAAGCCTGCAGCAGAACAAGCCGAGGTTAGAAGGGCAACCGCCTGTTGCAAAATCTTTACCAACTTTACCATGAATATTAAATGAGCTTCTAATGAAAACTGGTGTTAGGGCTTCTTGGGCAACAGAAGGCTCTTTATATTGAACCAGGCTTGTGAGATGGTGATTACTCTTATAAAAGGACCATAAAGTAATCTGCCACTTGCATTGATCTGCAGGTCCTTTAGCAATTATATCTCTTATAGTTAGAATAATTAGTTACATTTCTAAAAATAAATTAAACCAAAGAGTCAGCTCAATTATTTCCAGAGGTTTTACGCTTATGCAAACTAAGCTTCTGAGGGTAGAAAGGAGGATACTATTCTTTTATTTTTTGGTTTACATCCCAGCATAAAAAAAACAAGAACAGGCCTCAAGGAGTTATTGCCATAGATTGGAAAAACAGGAACTCAGAAAGGCAAATGTCATCTCAAGAATGAGGCTTTTTGCTCTCGTTTTGTTTGACATGCAAAGGATGAAACTGTGATTAAATAACAACAAGCAAACAGAGCTGCAGCTGGCTCCATACTAGTCATAAAGACTCTGCAGATATGATCACTTGTTCACAAAAAATACATGCTGCATGTTTCAAAGTGAGGTGCTCAGCTGTAGTGGTGCTCAGACTTTTGGTCTGGTGATGCAAGCAGGGGTGAGGCTGAATGCAGAAGGACAACTTCTGACTAATCAGAAATTCTTTCGTGCTTACATGAAGCTCTTTACTTTGGAGCACATATTATATATTAGGCACATAAGATTGAAAAAGACAAACTTTGATGTCTTTACAGTGAAAATAGGGACTTTGTTGCAGTCTATAAACAGCCGGGGAGACTGGAATATGCAGGCAATGTTACATAATATTCAGGACTCCAGGGGCCTTTGCTTTGATGGCTACACAAAAGCATGCAAACCAGTGTTGCCAGATCGTCTACTTTTGGTTTGAATTTGTGAGCAAAAATAGTTTGGGAGGCTTGTGGAACTTTCCCTTGATGAAAAACACAGAAGAAAAATGCTAAAGTTTATACAAGAGCTACAAAATGCTCCAAAGTATATTATCAAGCTAAATTCTCATTGCTTTAACTGTGGTTCTAAATTTGAGTAATCTATCAGGTCTACTTCATTATATACTTAAACTTGAAAATTGTTGACAGATTTGATTTGATCTTTATTAAAAAGAACCATCTGGAAAGTCATCTGTGCATACTATTTTGAAGCATATGGCGCGTTCAAAAAACCTTGTCATGTGATTGGATGACCCATCTCTCTATCAGTGTCTGTCTAGTATCTGTTACACAACCAATCCTATCAGCAAAACACTACATGGAGAAAGCACAAATTAGGGAAAACAAGCCGCAGTCTGAGAGGCTTTAAAAACTAACAAGCAGTCAGTGTAGCTAGCTATATAGTTAGCATGTCAGTAGACAGTTCTTTATGTTGTTGTAAGAAAATCTCTGCATAAAAGACTCTTGTGGTAAATCACTTAAAATACACCTTGAAAACCAAACCGGGGCAACCTTTCAAACCAGGAAGTCGGAGCTGCTTGAAAAATAGCAAAAAATAGCAGTTAGGATAGCTTGCTAGTATAGTTAGCACGTTGACAGATGACCCATTTATCTTCAATTGTATTGAAGATTCAGCCATAGCTGAATCTTCATCTACAGTTCCTCAAACAACCCAAACTGAAAGTTTTTAGGACCTACTTCAAAAAATGATTGGATTTGGACAAAATATCTAACTGTTGAGGTTTTGTAGACACTTTACAAGTAATCAGGCGACATTAACTTTTCCGCCATTTTGGATGTGTGGCAATCATGGTGACAATGTAGGGTCAAGTGAATAAGGACCTGGTCACGCATGCTTAGAGACTGATCTGTGACCAATTGGCAATGACATTTGTATGGGGGAAATATGAGTATTTTGACTGGTTGCTGAATGTTGATGGTGGTTGCTTGGAAAATGATTGCTAAAGCCCAGTCACAAAGGCCGACAGACTGGTCAGTGACCCACTGACAACTATGAGTATTCCCTGACCAGCTGGCAAAGATTCCATGTCATTGCTTATAACTGACTGTATTTTAGATGAAAGTGATGAATTTATCTACAAACACTCTCCAGCAACTCTCACACTGTAGTGAAACTGAAAAGTACGATAAAAAAAATGTTACTTTTTTCCTTCAAAGTAAAAGTTGCACCTTGAAACATGTTGGCAATGACACAAAGGCACTACTTTTACTTTGAAGACAAATCTTCTCGATTTCCTGTTTGCGTTGTACTTTTTCAAGTTTTATTACCGCTTGGCTAGATGTTACTGAGTATATCCAGACAAACTTGAATAATTACAGGCAACCGAGGCAATCTGCTAGCAACCAAAGCAGTTTTGTACAGCACCTTCTTTGCAACTGATTTCATCCAGTGACAGCCAGCAACCTCCAGGAACCACTGCCAACCAGTCAGGGATAAACATATTTCCCTACCAACCAGTACGGCAGACAACTTTTGAGCAATGTGAGCATTATGTCATGGAGAAACTGCAATATGCTAACTGCATCCAGTAAAATCAATAGAACAAGGCGGACAGAAAGTGCCTTAAAGGAAAAACAAACTACAATCTATGGCACTTAAAAACCTAGCAGTTCCTTAGTCTACCAAACCATCTAGTTGGTGTCAGTGGCTGATTATTGCTCCATCTGTCCATCTGTCTTCTGTCACAGCTAAACTGTGTCTATGGCTGCTACCTGACTGGCCAGGAGCTCCTTAAACAACTACAGTTACATTTGTGGATCTGGTATAAGAGTACAGTTTTAAACATGGCAAGATAAGATTATCTCATGACTGTGATCAAGGATCCAGCTGCCTTGCAAGGTAAGATTTGATTGGGTATCTTGGCATCAGTCAAACCTCGCACCACTAATGGAAAGTGATAATCAAGGGAATATAATGTACTGTACATCTGCCCTTGAGTTTCACCTGCTGCTTTATCAGAAAAGTCATAATGTTTTACTGAGCCTGGGTTTACAGCCTGTGGTATAAATACAGATTTCAGATTAAGGGTTTAAAGTCTTCACACAGACATCTGGAAAAGTGCAAAAGTGCTACCCTTCATAAAATGGCTGTATCTAGGGAAATAACGCATGAGGTCACATCTCCCTGCATCAAATTTAACATCCATGAACCACATCACTGTTTGCACAAAAAACACTTTCAATATTAGTATACGCTTTTATGATGATCACTCTTACAACTTTAACCTTACAGGGTAAGATCAGCTTTTACTCATTGGATTTTGAAATCATTCTATCTGGTCAACTGCTGCATCATATGTGGTTTTTACCTAAGATTTCGGACCAGGCTGGTCTTCTGAGGTAGATCCAGGAAGTCAATGAGAAAGTTCATGCGTGCCTGAGTTTCCTTAGATGTCAGGCCGTGAATTCGGCCAAAGAAGGTCAGAGTGTCGCTAATGGTGAACTCATTGTACAACGCCAATTCCTGTGCAGCACAAAAGCAAAAAATGAAACTCATATTTGGTGCTCTGATTGAGTCACAAACACCAACATTTTCAGCACACCTCAGGACAATTACTGCACCAGTGGATGTAAATCTATTACATGTACAAAGTTAGCATCTGTTTTACTCTTACTGCTTTGACTTTGTGTTTTCTTGCTGTTTTCTTGCTTAAAGCTGGGATATTTTTTTAATAATACTTTTTGTTGAAGGATTAAAGTCGTACATAACAGCAGATATACATTTTTTATGCAACAGCAACTTCAAGAAAGCAGTATATATCAGTAGTTTAAAGATGCATCTGTCCGCATTGCTGTAACAGAAAACATTTAAGGTGTCACATTCCTCCCACTCTGGGTTGCAGATTACTTCCTGCATGGATGAATCCAATGGTCAGGGTTACACACAAGACGACAAATACTATGCTGTGTTATCTACTTCATCAGATACCTGATGACAGTAATGGGGCTCACTCAGGTACAGGTGGCTCACTGCAGCAAAGGCCAAATTACAGAAGCCCTAGAGCAAGGCTTCATACAATCTTTATGGCTTTAAAGCAGCTGATGTGGATGTTGGGGTGATAATTTTCTGGACAGAACACACAAGCTTAAACCTTCTGCGGATAAATGGCTGCAAGGACTTTGATTGTAGGTTTACAGGCTATTTAAGAACAACCAAATGATAGAGAATAAATAAAACCAGAGAGGGTTGCCTTTGTGTCACTTCAACAAATTTGCTGCGTTATTCAAATATAGTAAGGATCTTTGGGCACATGAGTATTTCGAAAAATTAAAACAAGAGCAAAAGCACACATTTTAATGTGAATATATACCATGTGGTGTTTACCTGTGGCATGTATCCGACTTTCTTCCCTGGAATATCGTGGCCAGGAAACGCAGGCGGCTTCCCCAGCACAGTGATGTGACCTCGTGAGATCTTCAGAGTTCCCACAATGCATTTGAGAAGTGTGGTCTTCCCACATCCACTGGGCCCCAAAAGGCCATAACTGTAAAACACAATCACAAAAATTTCAGATAAAACTTAAAGCGTCTCTTAAAGTGTGATCCTGCAGAGGGAAACACTGGCACAGTACAAAAGTATGTGACTAGGGAATGCTGCTCTTTACCCCACAAATACAGTATTGCAGCCTTTCTGGTTATTGAGTTAACTGAAAGGAAACTAGTTCACCATTCTAGAAAAAAGGTGTTCCTAGAATCTAATCTGAGACAGATATTTCCTTTTAGGTGTTTCAGTCTAATACCAGCCTCTGAAGATGCTGAGACACTAATGCTGCTAAGTGTTAAAAAGTTCAAATTGCAATGGCTTCCTGACTGTTTTCATACATAATATCAACTTACAACTTACGTCTGCTGAGTGTAAAGTTGCTTTCATGTACAATAATTTTGGGATAAATCAAAAATGGTATTTTTTCAGATGTAGGCTACAAATGGTCTCACATACATCACACAGAGTTTGCACTGCACTCTGTTATCATATGCACTTTCATCAGGTAGGTCTAGAAATACTGATGGCTAAAGAGCGTGCTTTAAATGGCTTAATTAGCTGGACGGGAGACAGGCCAATGACAGTTCAGCACATTTCTAGTTTGAGTTTGAAAAACTTGATAAAAGACTATATTAAGTTAAAGTGTCTATACTTATTCCACAATCAATGAGATACTTATCCTTGGGTTTAAAACAATGAACAATAACATAATGGAACAATATAAGTTATATTCCAAGAAACTTGTTCTTTTTCTTTTGTTGCCATGAACACACAATAAACATACACAGTTATCACTGTAGCACAGTTACAAAAATATGGAAGAAATCAATGCACAGTGGGGGTTTTGTAACACTCGTTCTGTCTGCATGTTTTACTGGTTTATCACATTCATGTTTTACATATTTCCAGCCAGCAAGAAACATGAGAAACCTTCTAGAATTTGACAGGTTGTTCGTTTGACTTTATGTTTTCTTACATACTTTGTGTGCACATGAAAGCATTGTTACATATTTCTAGGTCAATGTTTTTGGTTGTCCCATTCTATGTCGTCATATTTGTCAGTTCAAGAATGCAGATTCATATTAGAGGAAAATGAATGTAAATCATCTATAAGAAACTGACAACGGAACGAACTAACAGACAGCGACACGAGAAACGAAATGTGTACACTTAGAGCTGAACTGTCACTGACACATCAGGTTGAAAGTTTCTTTGCAGTGTCATCCTAAGCTCTCCTTCCCCTGTGGGATAGTGGAATTTTCCCATTAAGGCTTTACTGAGAAACAATGTAGATGTTTAAAAGATAAACCAGAATATCCTGCAGGAAATTAAGGTTGTGACAGCTAATCAGTCAGTAGATGCATGACAAAAGTGAAGGCAAGATGAGAAGCTTGAGTTGGGCCCCAACACCTAACCCAGAAATGTCAGCATTGTTTGCAGGTTAAGCATTTATCTGCTCACCAAGAAGAAAAAAAAAAGGTCAAATATTTGTCGCTGTTAGTCCTACAGGAAGTAAAACACCTTCAGCTTTTCACTATTAGTCAGTATTTACATTTTGATTTTTACACTTGACTTTTGTTATGAAAATTTATAGTCTTGTCCAGTTAAAACGCTCTAAATTAACAGGCTGCGTTGGTTTTATCTACTCACATTTGTCCCTGTGGCACAGCCAGGTTCAGGTTGTTGAGGACCTTCAGTTTGCCGTACGATCGGCACACATCTCGACACCGGATCGCAAAGTCTTCCTGTCCAGCCGGCAGAGGCGCCTCCAGATCAGCCTTCATTTTTGCCTCTTTCAGCTGGAAGAGAGAATATTTTGTTAAACACCAACATTCCCAATGCAAGTCTAAAAACATGCTCAGTATTGGCACACTTAACAGGACAACAATGATGTCTCGTAAGATGCGTTATCTGCTGTAGTCTATATAGACATTGTCACCTGCATAAACCTCCCAAATATCTTTAAATAATATTTTCTTTAGTGGAGAATGTGTAGCTTGCTGCTTTTGTATTCCTCCAATAAGGAAGGATTTATAGCAGGAAATATGATAGTGAAATAATGTCAAATATGCTGCAGTTAATCTGTAGTTATAGTCAACCTTTCGCAACGTTTATGCAATGGCACACAAAGTCTTTTATTGTGTTAAACACAGAGCGTCCATGAACTTAACCTAAAGTAAATGTTTTAACTTACTGCATTTTGTTTCTGTACATGAAGTGAAGGTTTTGTTGTGGTGAAGGCTATTACTGAAATACAAAGAGGAAGTAGTATAACTGTCTAGTCTTCCTCTTTCTACAAATAATTGAAGAAAACATGCCGCAGCCGTTTGTAAAAACAAAATCAAAAGTTTCCTACAACAGATTTCTGTGGCCACATTTTAATTTCTAACATGTTTTCCTATTTGTTGATTAAGTGCTTTGAATTAAATGCATCCATCATTAAATATTCACAACAGGAAGGAAGAGCCGACCACTTAATTTGCCACAAATTTTACATGTGCTTCACTTAAACAGCTAACATAACATGTTGATGTAATTCTCTCCAGAACCTCAGTTAACCAATACTTACACATATTTAACACTTATAGACCCAGAAATAACTGTTCTGGTTATCGAGTTTAGATGATGTTCCCATACTGTACCGTGCTATTTTATGCTTTTCAAAAATAGAAATTTCAACTTGTTAAAAATAAAAGCATAATTTTGTGTATCCTAGCCATCTCTACAAATAAAATATCCATCATTACTGTTAAAGTAACAACATTTGACTCCTGAATGAGTTTTAGTCCCCTGGAGAAGGTTGTAGCTCCTTCAGCAGGAGACGCAAAGTTGGATTTGAAAGACTTTAGTGCAAGAAGCTGAAAATACAAACTGTTATTTTTCATAAGCCAGTCACCAAACAATTGAAAGAGGCAGAGAATGCAGGCAGGAAGAGAAAGTTGTCTGCCCTTTCATCCAAAAGCCAAATACAAATCTCACTTCTGACCAAACAACACACAGAAACAGCCAAGCATACTCTCATGTTCCTGTTAATTTCTCTGCATCACTACGAAGCTGCAGCAGACAAAGTATGTGGGTCGTAAAACAATCCTGTGTCCAGTAATCTCTAATAACGGCGTTCTTTCACGGGTTTCCACCAAACTCCCTCCTTTAATCCAGAATCTCTCATTTTCCAGCAAGGAGATTAGAGAGACTGCAGTGAGTAATCTGCTGCATTTGGTTAGCCTCACCTTTGGCACTTTAGCCTACATTTGCAGACATGTCACCCTGATTCTGTGTGACAACTGTGACCTCTTCAGATGACACACTGATTTAAAATACAAACAAACGCTGACTATCCTTCACTGAATATGAGAAAGGCCTGGAAAAACGACAACGCTAACCTCATCTAGAGGAGAGCAAACCGATCGATGGAGCAAAAACTCACCATTGGACACGATGTAGAGAAAAAAGGAGATGTGGAAGGGATGAAGAGCACCTGAGGAGTGAGGCCAAAGACTGAAGTCAACAGGTAAAGAGCATTTGAACATCAGATGACACAAACATCTCATCCACATGAATGCAAAGTGGAAGAACAGGTTCAGTTCGAGAGACGGCAACTGAAGAAGGCATGAAGAACAGAGCACGAGCACACACACACACACACACACACACACACACACACACACACACACTTCTGCACAGCCTTTATCAGGTGCTATAACCTCAGTAGCTGTTCATAAGCATAAATATATATTCTGATGTCCCCAAAATAATACTTGGGAATATAATAAACAAACTGATGACTTATTTTAAGACCGTGATTTTTTCCTCCCACCCAAACACAGTTTTTTTTTTGTAGCAATCCCACCCTTCCACCCATCTGTCCAGATGGACAGACCTATACTTGATGAAAACACCACATTGCGTCCCTGTAGCCTCTTGTACACTGTGATAATGACCTCGATCAGCCCAGCAGAAGCTCTCTTTTCATTCATAACCGGCTCTGCTCTGTTGATCAGGAAGAATTTCCTACCTTGCCTGCCAAGTTGTTGCCAATTCGCGTCACTACCAAGTGGAAGAAAACAGGCTTGACGGCCGTATTTAAATCTCTCCGAATTCAGGAAGACACATTTGCCGAATAAAAATTGTCAAAGAGAAGTCAACGAGGGGCTATTTATAAGCCGAGCCCTCTGCAGCCGACCAGCTGCTGCGCTTTCACTTCTCCCTTTCACGCAGGACGTGAGCGCTGCAGCAGCGCTTCGATGCACGGCGGTCGCTCTCTGCCCCCTTCTGAAAGATAACCCTCATCCACCCTCCCTGCTTTACGGGGAAAAATGGAGCTCTGGCCTGAAATGTGACACAAAATGAAAAAAGAAATCCCATCTCCGTCTCTGCAGCGGCGCACCAAGGCCTGCGGTCGAGGGACCACCTCGATCCTGGAGGCTTCCCGCGAAAAGACCGCGATCCAAACTACCTGAAAAGCATCTTACCCGCACCTCCATCTCTGTGCTGTTTGCAGGTCCACGCGTGGCATCATTCCTACCGGCAGCCTCCGCGGCCATGGCAGCAGGGAGGACAGCCGGACCGGCTGGGTCTCTGTAGGAGAGAGAGAATGAGGAGGGAGAGAGGGGGAGAGGGAGAGAGATAGATGATGAGCTGTGGGAATTTTTAGGTTTAAGTCAGGCGATCTGTTTGATCTGCTTTCAGCGATTCCACAGATGCACAGAAATGCAGTTTGGAGAGTATTTTCTGATCTATTTGCCCAGAAATTGGTGCCAACTTTAGCTGATGCGGAGCTGCAGAGATGCACTAACCTGTAAGCAGCTGCAGGGGCTCGATTAATATTATATTTTTCTAAGAAATAAAAGAATTCACCAGGTTGCTAATATCATTTCATTTGGCATTTCTAACATTCACTGCTGCTGCAAAAGCAAAGGAAGTGAAACTGACCGATGCATTCTTGTCATGATGTCGTTCCACAAATAACCGCTAGGTGGAAGCACAAAAACAAGAGACCTTTAGGTCAAACGGGGACAAGCAGGCGTTTGATCACTGATTAATGAAACTGAATGTGACACAGACACATAAATGACTGTTACGGAAGGAAGAAAGGGAAATTTCCCCTGGCTCTTATGTTTTTGTTTCTGGTAGTAGCACAAACTTTGTGTTTTATACAGTTTAGTTTCTAATTCCAGTTTTTATTTTCATTATATTTTCCCATGTATCCATAATGTAGTGACAAACAACATTAAGCACTTTATAAGTTAAGGATAGACAAGCAGAAGCCCACACACTGTGATCAGCTCTGAACATTAATATCACCAATCAGGATTTGGACCAGAAGCTAATATCGAGCCCTCCACTGCACAAATTATCAAGAAGGAGGATAAACACTGTAAATTCAGACTCATGTGAAATGCTTCTGATTATGGTTATGATTTTTCTTCATTGCATCTTCATTAAAATACATGCAAAATCAAATGGAAATAAAAACAGTTTGAAACATAAAATTTGTGCTGCTGTTTAAAAATTTCTCCCTGATTGAACATTAGAGAATGAATCAATGACTGTGAAACGTCATCTCCCCTCATAGCTGTTTCCACAAATAATGAATTTTTAAAAACACACCAATTTGTTCCTACATTTCAAGGAACCATGAACAAAATGCTTCTCAGCGCTGACAGAGCTGCAAGGCAGGATGTTGGCGCAGCGGCCCCCTTTGTGCAGAAAATTGCATGTTCTTCTTTCACTGTGTCTTTGACTGAGGCACTGGTTTATATTTGGAGTTGATCACTGGGTGCTACACAGTGGCTGCCTGCTACTCCTAATACATATGATGGGTTTAATGCAATCGAGACAACTTTATCCTTCTCTAAAGAAAGACCTCAGCATTGAAATCATTTAAAAATGAGATTTAGATTCAGCTCCTTCTACATGTTAGTGTCTTATATATCATAAAATTATACAGAAATGTTTAATGACAGCTAAGAAAAAATGTTGTGGCTCGTTTAAAAAGAGTGGAGGGGACTACGAGTTCAGGACGTGAAACCAGACGACTGACACTGTGTACAGATTGTGAAGCGTGCTATTCTACACTTCGACAGCACTGGTTTAAATAAACTGTTCCCTGCTAAGGGAACACTTGATCATCGCAGTATAACACAAAGTCAGTTAAACCTCTATGCTGTCACCAGTGTTCTCTTCACACTGAGCCTCTGTGAGTCTGGACAGTTTAGAGAGGCTGTGCCAAATGTTAAGATGCCTGTAACTTCATCTGTCATGAGAGCAGGGCAACAGTGGCAGACCTACCAGTTCTGTTTTTTCTCTGGCAAATGCCAGTCAAGCTGGAAGGCACTGGTCTTTGAGCACAGGTCCCACTAAAGGGCATTCAGCTCTTACGTGGCCCTCCTGGATTCTGTTTGGCCAAACACATGCACATTAATAGCCTGCTGGAGGTCATTTTGCAGGATTCTGGCAGTGCTCTTCTTGTTCTTTTTTGCTGGGCCGACACCTTTCAATGTCCCTGTCCATCTCTTCATGTAACAGCCCACCTCCTGGTTTATTCTCCACACTCTTGTACTGTGCTGGGAGACACAGCAAATCTTGTTTGTGATGGCAGGCCTGGATGTGTTTAATTTAGGAAAAACTGAATAAGCTGCTGCAAGCATCTAATGAAAAGCAAAAGCAGAGCAAAATTAGTCAGGAATGATGAAGGGAGAGCAACGATCTCTTGCCATCAATTGCAAAACCATTTGTCTTGTTTTGCCTCTCCAGTGTACGCATTGTCATTTTCTTTTGCACCAAAGCAGGTGTAAAGCATTCAAAATGGTTTGTGCTTCCTAACTGGACAGACTATGTAAACACATCCTGATTTAAAAATAATTAGGATAAATAGGATTCTTGAGTTATGTTTTTATGTAATGTACAATTTTTCAGTGTAACTTCAAACCATGTTTTGTTTCAGTTGTCAGCATGCAAGTGTCATCAATGTGTGACCCTGCATAAGGCAGGAAGGCCCTCGAGAAAAAAATGTTGCCCAACCCTGGACTAGAGGCACGAGTAATGCATTGAATAGAGATATATGTAGGATATTTGGGTGTTGCTACTGCTGCAATAATAGGAACTAATAACTTGTTAAGGGGTGTTTCAGTAGTGCAGGGGTTTATGTACTTGGCTAACAAACAAAAGGTCCCCAGTTTGATCCTGGGAGGAGACACAAATCCTTTGGAAGATATGATGGGACCTGATTATTCAAGACTTTGTACGTTAGGAGGAGAACTTCAAATTCAATGATAGATTTAACAGCGAACCACTAAAGATAAACTAATCTTCTTCTTTCAGATACTCCCGCTAGGGGTCGCCAAAGCTCCATTTCTACCTAACCCTAGCTGTCATAGCTGTCATACATTCAGGAGGCCCTGCTTCCCTACATCCATGAATCTTCTCTGTGATCTTTTTCATTTCCTCGTGCCTTCTGGCTCCATCTTCAAAATCCCTTTTTCAAAATATCCACTATCTCTCCTCTGCACATGTCCAAGCTATCTCAGCCTTGCCTCTAGCTTTGTGTCCAAAATGCTCAACCTGAGTTGTTCCTCTGATATACTCATTTCTAATCTTGTTTCTGTCTCTCTGTCACAAAAGAAGAAAATCTAGTATAGAAGAAACATGATCTATCTTTCTTAACCCTGTCAGTTTCACTGTCGCTGCATCACTGAAGCTATAGTGCATCGATTTGCTTAGCGTGTAATGCCTTTAAATATCCACAAAGGGGCAGGGTGGACCAATTTAACTAAACAACAGTCGGTCTAACGATCAGAGATGGGGGTTGAATAGACAGAGAGCATACAGAAAGGACGGAGGGGGTTGCAAAAGTCAATGAACAGAGGATTGTCCACTTCATTCAGTGAAAAGCAATTATGTCCCAGGCTCACAAGTGAGCAGAAACAGGTCCATTTGTAGCTATTTTTAACTCCCTGATGCTTCTGAGCCCTACAGTATGGTTTAATCATTCCAAAGTATTGAGTGTGCCCACTTTGGCCAATTAGGCCAAAACCCCCAGTCTGTGTCACGGTCAAACTGGATAAACGACACGCGAGCGCAGTCTCATAAACTAACCGCTTATTTAAACCAGCTAAAAGTCGTGTCCTGGATTTTTATCCCAACCTAGAAACCCCCCAAAGAATCCAAACAATGCGTTGTCTAATTGGGTGAAGGGTTGAGGGAAATCTGTCTGATTAGCCTTCTCCAACAGACGGGGATTAAGCTTTTGGTCTGTAATTATTATAAAGCATACGTCAGCAGACATCCACCCATTTCAGTGGAGCAGAGGGATCCTGCGAGGTGACTGTGCTATCTGTCAGGCCAAGTCAGACGCGAGGACCCAAGAATAGGAGCAGTACTGGAGCAGGAACAGGAATATCCTCCTGAGTCAGTGCCACGACGCTGACAAACCACGCTCCCCGGCAGAGCTGCCTCTGCTCCGATAATCAGCATCCTATGCTATTCTGCTCAAGATGGCGGTGCAGGCAGCGGAGAAGGACGGAGTAGTGAGTATTTTGAAGGTTTTCGGGGAACCGAGCGGGGGCTACGTGTGTTGGTATTTATTTTCTGTGCATGGGGGGCCTGTTGGTTGCGATTTAAGCGCACCGTTAGGTCGATTATCCGGCGCTTATTGTAAATGCGGAGCGCCGTGCGCAGCGCATTCAGAGCGCTGGGCGACTCCTCTTTCATCTGTGGCCGGGAGGAAATGGGGAAATCCAATACGTTGTGGTGAAATGTACCGGCGGTGTGTGCTCCTCTAGGCCGCCCAGCCAGTGCGCATTTCCATCGTAGTGCAAGATGGTGCCAAATGTGGGGCTCATTTATAATAACTCATGGCTCCCGGCAGGAACGCCGATAACAACATGACTGGTCTGCTGCCACCTCGTCATTGTTGTTGCACGCCGCGTACGAGGCCACACTCTTGTGCATGTATTGAATGACAGGCCTGCAGCCTCTTTAACCTCAGCCATGCAAGTTTTATATCCTACCTGACATAGCGATAAATGATACTTTGCATCCTGTGTCTTTTGTCACTGGTGTTGAAGAATGTGGAAGAAGACCACCTGAATGACTCGCTGGGGAACCCCGGCCTCATCTCACCTGACAAGGAGGATTTATCACGCCTCCTGGTATGAAATATTTGAACGATTTCCTGAGTGTCCTTGTTTGATGCTCGCTCCTGGCTGTGCGTAATAAATTCAATGTGTGCAATGCGTAGACGGTGCCATTCAGCGGGCGCATCCGGGGCGGCATGCGGCCGGGGAAGAAGATAATAGTGATGGGCATCGTGGACCTGGAGCCAGACAGGTAACATAACACCTCACAAAGGCATGCAAGCACACACCGTTTATCTGGAGCCGTGTTTTTATCTCTGCATATTTAAAACATTCTGATTTACGTCTGCACAGTATACATTCTCTGCTAAAGGATGTTAGAGATAGGATTTTTTTTTTGTTTTGTTCTGAGGCTAGTCAGACTTGCACATCCACTCGAGGCCACTCGAGTAATGCGTAGGCAGCCAGAAAGAATAGTGGCTCCTTAAGTATGCAGAGACAGGGCGTTCCCTCACCAGCAGGGAGAATAAGGGGGGAATTTATTTATTTATTTATTTTTTTTTTAAAAAAAGAGAGAAATCCAGTGAAGCAGATTTGTTTGGGTGTGTCCTTACCCTACATGGAAACTTGTGTCAAACTTGGAAGAAACCTCTCGATGACCTCATCTTGTTTAGAGCCTGCTGCTGGCAGGATTTTCCATGCCAAAGTTCATGTGAATGTCCCAACAGACAGAGCAGCTCCAAGGCCTAAACACACACTGTCTTTCTTTGTTGCGTCTCATTACTTAGAAACTTGGTGCCTGTAACCGTGACCATAAACTTACACCAAGACGCATAACTGTGCAGTAGCAGGGGAGGGTGGATAAACAGAACTAGCATCAGGGATTATGCATAATTAACTCACAATTGGTGAGAATTGTTCTTACGCAGCAGAATTATGCATCTGATTTATCCCAGATTATCTGATGTGTGCTTTACCACTGCATCCTGCCTGACTACCCGATGCCCCGTTTCTTTCATACCCTCAGCTTTGATGTCAGCCTGATCTGTGGACGTGATTCAGAGAAAGGGGAGCCTCCATTTGATGTGGCCCTGAAACTCACGGCTCGTTTCACTGACCGTCAGTTCCTTCGCAGCGCTCGGGTTTCTGGGAAATGGACAGAGGAGGAGGCGTCCACCGCCTATTTTCCCTTCATCCCTGATCAGCCTTTTAGGGTAAAAAATCCCTTTTCTCACATCAAATAATTCTGGGAAATCCCCAGCAGTCTACTGTAGTAGAGATATTTTCAGAATTGGTTATAATGTGAGATTATCTTCGCAGCATGATAATAGAACACAAACGGGAAATGTTGTCCATGCTTCATCATATTGTAATGTAAATACAGCCTGTAGCCCATGTAGTGGCCTGTTTATTGCGTTAGGGCCCAGATCAGCTGTTGTGATGTGCTGAATGAGTTGGAGTGGGAGGGTGGAGGGGGTTGAGCAGCAGGGCATATGCATGATGAGTAATCTCATAACACCCGAGGACTTGTTAGCTCTTTAATGTCATATTCTGCTCCAATAAGTCTGAATGTGCACATGAATAACACACATGGTGTACGGCTAAAAATATACGATAGTGGCAATGAAGCGAAGAACAAAGCATGAAGTTTCTCGAGATGTTTTCGGGACACTGAATGAAGTTGATCTTTCTCCCATGTAGCCAAAGGTCTGTTTAAAGTGCCAAGGTCACGACACCCACACGTCACCATGAAATGCACCATAACATTTGCTGCAGTGTTGGCAGCTCTGTGAAATCCATATAGAGGTTATACTTGAGGAGCTGGAGGATAAAAGATGGCAAATGCCCAAAGCAACTGGGTCGGAAATTTGTGTACTTGTAACCATCTCTGTTGCGTAATGTCTCGAAATGTTCAGGGCTCTAGTGCATATGTGCAAATTTAGTAAAAATTTACTTTGGCACTGATTGCTGGAGCTATTTTTATTTATCTTACATAGTGATTGTGACGTGATCTGCTTGAGAAGGAGGTCCAAAGTCTCTTACAGGTGTGCACTGCAGCTGAGTTTGGTCCACTGTCAAAACCATTGCATATGATTAATCTCCTTTTCAAACTTAAACAATTTAGTAACCCATTGCTATCCTATTGATGGGGGACATTATAGTCCTGGAAGAGACCACCATCATGATAAGTTTATGGATTTACAGTGATCCTTACTTCTAAGGAGACACAAACAATGTGAGCAAAACTATTCTAACATCATAACAGAGCCACTGGATCCCCTCATTGCAGGGGTCAAGGGTTTTTGCTTAGTGTGTTTTCCAGTCTGTAATATCTTTAAAACTCAGCTGTCCAGCATTTAACATTTGCTAAATGGATGCATGAGAATTTTTACAAAGAGAAGCTCTTTCTGTTTTTTAAGAATGCGTAACATGTATATGCAGACACAACAACTAAAGTTATTTTTAAAATTGAACCCTGCATCTGGTTGTTGAATGTCAGCTCTCTGATAAAGTGTCATTGTTTGTGGTTGCAGCGTGACTGAGCAGGTCGGCACAGTCATGACTCTGTCGAAAGCTGGAGGCTGGAGATTAACTCTGCCATGCAGAATGTTTAAAACAAACTCCCTCCTGAATCCAGGGGCATGTGGAGAGACACATGATGTGCTGCGGTCTCAGAGCAGGATGGCTTGTTTCTGCTGCTTCATCTAAAACGTTCTGCCTTGAGTTGTTTGACGGTTTCTTTTCTTTTTTTTAAATTTTCCCCCACTGGTATAAACCACGCGGAGGTGTTTATGCTGTTACATTTTTGTTGTCGGTTTGTTAGGATTCAGTGTGTGCACGTACAAACAAGAGAAGAAAATGAGAGTGAGGCTCAGGTCTAGCCTACTTATTCAATAATGTTTTGGGAACTTTAAATGTTTTAACATCAACTAAAACAGCTGATAGTCATCCTCAGTGTAATGGGTCATTTGGTCTTTCTCCTTACAAGTGGATGTCTTTATCATGCACCTAACCAAGGAAGAAAAAATGACAGATTAGCTTGGGTAAAAGGCTGGTAAAATTTCTGGGCTGCCTTTCCTAACAGCCATCCCTCAAGATTTTCTCCATTTAAAGCAATGCATTATCAGGGATTGTAACATCTAGTCCTTTACTGAATCTATTTTGTAATTGTTTACTCTTAATTAAAACTGCACTAATAATATTTTTATACTAACAAGCAGAGAAAGAAATGGTTGTATAAAGTGAGATGTGTCCCTTCAGCTCATGAGGTGATTGTGTGTAACTCTGACACAGCTTTTTCCACCCACCCAATTTCTTCTGCTTATTGTGACTGTAACCGAATGAGTGTGTTCAGTCTCTACTTGTGTCATGAAGTCAAAAGTGGTTAAAGTGCAGTATTTTCTTTCCACCTTTTGCCTAACTGTCTTTTTCTCCATCTCTTTCTTCCTTCTGCAGATTGAGATCCACTGCGAGCACCAGAGGTTCCGGATATTCGTGGATGGACACCAGCTCTTTGACTTTTATCACAAAGTAAAATCTTTGCCCTCTATCGACACAGTACGAATACAAGGAGACCTACAGATCACCAAGCTCGGTTAACTTGCCCTCCGACCAATTCCCGCTCCGCAAGTCGTGTGTGAAGCAAGGACTTGATCACAGATGACCACACACACGTGCGCCTGTTACATCATCATCCATAGCCCATCGTACAGCACTGCATCAGCATAGTAACTGGATCAAAGTTTTTCTGCTTCGCTGTTTCTTCTTCTTCCTCTTCTTTCTGTTGAACCAGGATCTGATGTGATGGTGCTTTGTGGGTGAATGTGTTTGATCCATTTTTCAGGTATTTTTCCCTTGTAGCCCCAGTTTTTAGATCAGGGAACTTGTAGCTTATTTATAGGACATTCCACTTTTATGTCGAATCCTTTAGGGAATTTGAGATGGAAGCAGGTGTGGAGGTTTGAAGAAACCAGTTAAGATAAAAATATCTGACACTTAGCAGCTAAAGTGAAAGTTAAGTGTTGTTCATGGGTAGAGAACAAAATCAAAAACTTAAAGTCAATTCAACTCACTTTGTTTAAACATACAAGCGTCCTCTTAAATGACCAAGCAACATGAACAAATGTGCAGTAAAACTCAGACAGGCCAGAGCAGTGTTCCCAAATTAGGCGGATACATGATGCTATGCGAGATGCAACTGGTTTCAATTCAAATATACCTGTATGTGTATATGTGTATATTTTATATGCTTCAGTTAGATTGAGCTCAGCACAGCTGGATGTGTAATTATTTCAAAAACTCATCTGAGCACAACACAACGCTGCATAGCGGCCTGTTTTCTCTCTGCTGATGTATATCTAACTCTGCTGGCACTCCTCTGCATCCCTTGGGTTTATTCCAGTTGTCATGGTAACATGTTGCAGCCTCATTGACCTAAATACCCAAAAATGAGGATTATATCATGACAAGATGTAGCATCCCATGCTTAACACAGCGTGTCTGGATAGTTTGCACTTTCTTTTTTTTTTTATTACAGCCACTCTCCTGTAGGTAGACTACGCTATAGAGGCAGTAGAGCTGCAGAGAAATGAATTTAAAAATTGACTTCTGCTCCTTTTTTCTTTTGCAAGCCTCATCAGAGTTGAACACTAAAATAAGATATAAGTTTTACTCCTTATATGAAGAAGAAACCGTGCTGTCAGAGAGGTCACAGGTTCAGCCAAGTGCAGGTTCAGTCACACATTTTGGAGTCAGGGGTCAGATCCTGGGGGTACTTTGAATGTATAGGGTTGATGTTTTTTTTTTTTTTTTTGTTTTGTTTTGTTTTTTAATAGTAGCATAGAAGATATAGTGATGCACAGATTGATTTCTCAATGTCACAGTTTTTGGTGGTATGGCTGGTGCTGTTTTAGTCCATTATAGGTCTTGTGTGTCTCATGGCTTTTTAAAAAAAAAAACAGTTTTCCTGAATCATTCCTCATCAGCATCTTGCCCACACTGATGCAGTCTCATCCTTTCCTAGTGCTGCAGGCTGTGTTTTAGAAGTCTAACTAACACAAATGTCTGGTCTCTTATGCATTGTCTTTATGACAGTTTCCTTCACTGGGGCAGAGAGCAAGTTCTAAAGAACATATACAAATAGAGAGGAGATCTTCAAGTTAAACCCACAAGTATTGTGTGTATTAAATCTTAAGGTGCTCTGTTTACACTCTTCCAGTATCAGCATTGACTATGCGTTATGAGATGTTTCTCATTCTCTAGAAAGATGTAAAAACTCACTGCAGACATTAAAAGGTACTGTTTTTTTTTCTGTTTATGCATTTATGTGTTTTTTGGCACAACTTCACCTACTTCTAATATGCATGTAGGAGAAGGAAAAGTCTGAAGAAGACAAAGCTCTTGCAAAAAGATGGCCAGATTTGTTCTAGACAAATGGCTTAGGGCGGCAATAAAGTTTCTCTTTGTTGCTGAAGTTTTGACCTGTTTAAAGGGTTTTATAAAAAAAATGATTTAAATTTAAGTTATGTTTATGGGTCAGTTATAAGCCTGAACATATTTGCCAAGTTGTGAAAAATCCCTTTTGTGTGTAATTAAAATTGTATTTATTAATGTTGGTAAACGTCTATTACGAGTCCCACTTTTAGAAATGTTAATAAATCATTAAAGTTTCCTGGGTTTATAAAGATGCATTAAAGCTAAAATTATAAACATTGATAAGCTGTTCATGAATAATAGATACACTCTGGTGCAGATGCCCTGCAGCTGTTTCCCAGACAAAAAAAAACAAGGCACGTATCATTTCACATGAAGGGTTAGCCAAGGGGGTTTTTCACAACTCTGAAATGTTTCCTGAAACTGCTCATAAATGTGATTTGTAATACATTTATAACACATTAGGGGGTGTAACAGAAACCAAAGTCATGATACAAATAATACATTTTGAAGGTCTTTCAGGTACAGAAGTATCATGCATCACAATAATGGAAAAATGGAATGGCGTACGCTGTTTTCCTACAATTATTATAATGTCAGAAATCAAACTATTCGATAGAAATTCACAGAATAAATTATCACAACTTGTAAATGTTGGAAAGCGGCGCTGCTGGTTCTGTTTATGACAGTAAAACCTAAACCAGGTTTCATGAGCCTGTTTGACACTGAAGAAGTGAACAGCAGTTGTCTGCACAAAACTGCTCAGACATTTTGACATTTTCACCCTCACACATTCTGTGTTTATCATAAGCCAATGATGGTTTTTGGATCGATTTTTTGCTGCTGTAAAATTGGAGTAAGCCATGAATGAGGCTTCCTTTATGGGCAAACTCTAAGTAAACCTCTTCATTACCTGTGGGCAGCGTTTGTCAAAATGCAGAAAGGCTGCTTTCTATACATGCATGAGTATTTACTGGTTCCTTTGACATAGCAATAACATCGCTGCTCCTACAGCTGACTCTAAGCTTCTTTTTGCCTGGTTGGTCAGACAGCGTCTTCCTGAGTTCCTCGTTTTCCCCAAATTTATTCTGGACACAAACGAGCGTGGTACTGAGAATTGGACTAAGATGGATAGGTGTGTGTGAATCATTCTTACTTCAGTATTACAAGGGCAAATGTGTCCAGATAACATGTAATTATGCTGATTGGGCGTGTTGTTGGATGCTATTTTTATTCTGGTGACCATATTTCACAGCAGTTTACTGTAATAATGTTGATATAGTCCATGGAAGTATGTTTGAGTGATGTAAAAACAAGATGTGTGTTGAAGGGTGATACAGGTTCATGTTTTGGGTCTTCAGTTGACTGTGTTGACAGCAGCAGGAGGTACGGGGGAGGGAGAGGAACAATTCAAGACTTCCTGTGCTCATTCCAGGGAGCTCTTTATATGTGTGCTGAGCTGAGCTGGGAGTCTGTTTGGCTCAGCATAGTGTACACTTGAACTCTGCCATTAGCAAATTGTTTCTGGAACTGCTGTGTTTTTTCCCAGCTGAGCGCAGTTTGTTTTCCTCTAGGTTTTTAGATGTGGTGCAGGTACAGGATAAAACCTTGTGGGGTACTTACCTATTTTGTACTGTTGCACTTTAAAAAAGAAAATTGCAAAACCACAGCGAGAAGAAAACAGTTGAAGCATTTTTACTGTTTAATATGCAGGTCCCTTTTTCTGATCTCCTAATGATCCCACATCTTTTGAAGAACAACCTTGGGAAATCATAACTTATTGCTCTTTGTAACTCTTATTTTATTTTCTCTGCAACACTTTAAAAATGTAACTGAAAAGCTGAATGTCATTTTCTGGCTGATTGTAATCTAATGATAATACCCAGGTGGAATCACTGTTCACAATCACCCCAGTTATTTAGGACCTGCCCTTTTATACCCATTCAGTTGTGAAGTAAATCTTTACACTCTTCCTACCTTTAAAATCCAGCACGTCTGATGTAAGAGGAGTGTTTGTTTGGGTTTTTTTTACCCATGTCTGTCTGTTTGTTACCCTGCTTTCAGACTTTGGATGTACGTGGACTCAGGGTTTTTATTTTTGAAGAAAACACATGAAAGCATTTGTTGTGCATGTAAGCTAGTACCTGGCAATTTGGAAAGAAGACAGATTGAAGTACCAACTATTTATTGCCAGTTTCTGTTTCAGTCAAGCACGCCGTTTTATTTCTTTTTGCCATCTATCCACTGTCTGTTCTTTTGGGCTGTATTGTTTTTTTTTTGGCCTAGTGCATATACATATACATATGTATATATATATATATATATATATATATATATATATATATATATATATATTCATATATACATATATATGTAAAAGTTAAACTTGAGTGTGGACTCGAGTATTGAATTAAAATCATTTCCCCGTGAGTTTCACCAGGTTAAAGAGCGGTTTTCTAAAAGGTGCTAAAATGACTTCATCGTGTTCATTGAGTAGAAGTAGGCTGATGTGTTTCTGATGTGTTTGTGCGGTTGATCATGTTACCATTTGTATTTATTACACCATAACCAGCAGCTTTGTGCGTGGTAAAGATATCCTGACTGTATAGCTAACGTTTTGCTGTTTATATGAAGGCGCGTTGAAAAGTTGAGTCTTTTATAATAATGAAAGTGTTTTCTTTGGCTCTGGGTTCTGATGTGTACAAATATTACAAATTGTATGAAAAAGAGTATTGTCTTAAACTGCAACCTTCCCCATTTCCAGATGCTTTTCTTTTAACTGCACAACAGTTTCCTGTCATTGTTTTCAAGGATGTACTGAGTCTGAGGATCACTCGCGTGCCGGCTGTAGTAACTTTGATCTCCCTGATAGTCTTTCATCTCACGAAGCATCATGTTGGCTGTTTGATCTGCTTAAAACAGGAGCACTTGTAATTACCACATGATGTCACATTCCCGAAATAAATAGAGTTGACTGTAAACTTTGTGAGAATGTGCACACACGGCCAGTGTTTAGATGAACACAATACATGCTCCAAATGTTTTTCTCCCTCTATGCTTTTGTAAAAACAGCTCCTTTGCAAACTATTAAACTTCTTAAGTTGAGGTTTTTTTTTGTGGTCACTATTTTTGTGTTAAATAATTTAAGGTTATAGATGCATATCGATAAGTAGATTGATGATACATATTCGTCTCCTGTCTTTGTGTTTAGACCTGTCTTTCTCTTTCCCCTCACTCCAAAACCTGTTATGGCAGATAGATGTCTTCCTCTGGTTTTGCTTGAGGTCTCTTTCTGTTAAAAGGGAATTCTTCCTCCCTGCTCCTCCTCTAAAACATTCTCCTTGAGTCTGAGTTTGGTGGTTTCAAGGAGAACGGTACTTGTCTGACTGCATTGTGCCTAGTGTAAAGTTTGGTGGAGGGGGGATTATAGTGTGGGGTTGTTTCTCAGGCGATGGGCTCGGCCCCTTAGATCCAGCGAAAGGAACTCTTAATGCTTCAGCATACCAAGTCATTTTGGATAATTTCATGATCCCAACTTTGTGGGAACAGTTGTGTGAAGACCCCTTCCTGTTTCAAGATGACTGCGTACCAGTCATGGATGAGCAAGTTTGGTGTGGAAAAATCTGATCAGCCGGCACGGAGTCTTGACCTCAATCGAACCAATTGCCTTTGGGATGAATTAGAGTGGAGACTGTGAGCCAGGCCTTCTCATCCAACATCAGTGACTGACCTCACAAATTCTGATACACTCGTAAACTTTGTGGAAAGCCTTCCCAGAAGAGTTGAAGTTGTTATAGCTACAGTTCATATGTATGTGAAGTGAATACGAGGTCATCTTGGCCACGTCTACATGTCAAGATGCATTCACTGCAGTTTCACTTCATATTTTTCACATCATATATTTTAAATTTACACTAGGATGTGTATGTTCATAATGGAATTCTCCCAATGAGTCAGAAATGCAAGAACAAAAACAGACAATCAACAGATAATTTGGTATATTTCTATTCCTGATCCTTAATAAATAAAAAAACAGATTCTTTCATGTTTAAGAGAAGCACCTGAATTCTCAGAAGAAATGATTCTTCCTCTTTCATCTTTCATCTCACAGCAGGAGAAGAGTCCCAACTCAGAGGCTCAGCAGAGGCAAGATCAGTTATTTCTGCACATGAAAGAGGGAGAAGAGGAGCTCACATTAATGCTGGGTCCTTTCCCTCCAGCACAAAATCTTTATACTGAAACAGAAGGACTTACCATCTGTCAGGCTCCTTCATCAGACTGCTCTGCTTCTGCACATGTAAATAAAGAATAAGAAGATGAAGGCATGCCACGGAGCCTCCAGTCAGGTCGCTGCTGTCTCTGAAGAGTACTTGGCAGCATGTGCAACATCCATGAAGAGTATCTAATCATTTACAATCTCACACTGAGATAAACTTCTGCTGTGTTTGCTGTGCTTGTTTTAAAGAGGACGTTGACCTCGTAATACATGTGAACATGACAAAACATTCAGGCACAGACATAAGTGTTTGATCCGAGTGTGCCCCTGGGTGTTCATCAGAGAATCCATACAGGAGAGAAACTGCACTGTTGCCTCACTTGATGCAAATGTTCCAGCAGCAGAACAGCAGCAATTCAAGATATTACCTGAGATATTGTAGAGATAAAAAAGTAAACAGCCCATTTATGATCCACTGTGCACAGGTCAAATGAGAAGAGAGATCATGTCTTCAGCTCGGTGTGCCAGGGAGCCAAGGGTGCCTGCTTCTTCTGACAACCGACCTTATTGTGCTCAGTTTTTTAATTAATGCTAATGGAGAATATTTCTTCCTATCTACTGCATGTTTTTCAGTTATGATAAAACAGCTCAACAGTTCACATTCTTTCCTTTGCGACTATCTACAGTGACCAGCAGAGGTTTAGCAGTCTTTCAGTCACTAAGTCCCCAGGGCTGAGGGCTCCATTAAAAAAGGTCTGGACCACAACCATGGTTCAGCACCTCGGTAATGTATGTTACAGGGGGTTCTGGAGGGGAAAAGAGCTCCACCTAGAAAGAACCATTTGCAGTTGTGCATTCAGTCTATTCCTGAAACCTGCAGAGCTCAGCATTTTTCTGAATCCTGTTTTCTGCCTCACACATCCATCGCCTCCCTCCTTTTCTGCACCTTGCAGATTTTTTTAGCGCTTTTGCTCAGAGCTGAGGGTGAAGTTGCACTGTGATGATAACTGACCTAAGTTAGAGGAAGAGACAACAGTGTTTCTAGCTTGCAGTACCCTTAGCTAGCAGACCTTGTGATATTCATATCACTGATGCACAACTTGTGCATTCTTTCCATCAATGATTAAAAAGTTTTCACCCACTTTTCCGTGAAGCACTTTTGATGTTGTTGGATATTTTTAGGCTGCTTTGCAGAAGATGCAGCATTTTTAATATCTACCTACAGAGTTTTCAAGTCAGGTCACTCCAAAATATCCTGCTTGTGTTCCTTAAAGTAGATCATGGTGCATTTTTTAAAATTTGCAAAATCACACACAACGTACTCAATTGAAAACTGATACAGTTTTGTGTTTCGTTTAAATCACAGATGCTACATTAGACATGGTTATTTGTTCTGTCTCTTAACCATTTAAAAAAAAAATATGGGACATATTTTTCCAACAGAATTTAGAAGATGGCATTGTGAATTTTGATTCCTGTGCATGTAGCAGCTGTCTTTGGAGAAACTGTTAATTCACTTCACTGGGTTCTGTTGATATGGTTTTAAGGAAATGCTTGAGACTTGAGATAAAAATTGATCCATATATTTAAGAGGTGCTGTTCATGTTTTTAAGACCTAAATTGCACTGGTTAAACTATTTTTTCATGTTTCTTCATGACATAATTATGTCAAAAGGACATCTACTCATCCATCTATCCATATCTTGCTGCTTATCTGGGTTTGGGTTGCAGGGACAGAAGGTCCAAGCAGAAACATAAAGACCTTACTCACATCTCCTTCTTCCAGCTGTGTGTAAATGAAGTGGAAAAAATATAATTACCCAGAGGAGATGGAGAGATTCACTCACAGGTTACAGAGAAGCAGGTGGATCAAAACATCAATCCGTACAGTCTGTACTTTAAACAGTGTTGAAAGGAAAAATCTTAAATTACATCACTGACAACACGGCTGATGTATTGAAGTGATGCTTCTTTTTCTTCATTATAACACTGAAGCCTCTATGAAGCTGAAACAGTAACCAAGGGGAGAAAAGTCTCATTTGTGTAAAAATTTAGGAATGAACTCTTTACAAAAGCTCAAACAAGTTATTTCATTACATGTGCCTTGGGATGTCTGACACTCAGCACTGCATAACTGAACTGTATTGAAAGTGAACATTCCCACGGGATTTAACACATTTTGCATAAAATACAAGCTGCATCAGAAAAACAATGCAATTTTAAATGTATCCAGTTTAAAGTTCAATAATTTTCCGCTTCATTGCCAGGACATAAAATATCCCAAATGACCTCACCTAATGACATTACTCACCCACTCCATCCTCCCCTCTTCTTTCTCCTTCTCACAATTACCTCCTATAAGGTCTGTGTGTAAGGAAAATAGGGAATATTGTGGCAGTGAAGTTGTAATATTGGGGTGACCGTGGCTCAGGGGGTTGGGAAGCGCACCTGTAACCGGAAGGTCGCCGGTTCGATCCCCGGCCTTTCTGTCCTGGTCGTTGTGTCCTTGGGCAAGACACTTTACCCTACCGCCCACTGGTGTTGGCCAGAGGGGCCGATGGCGCGATATGGCAGCCTCGCCTCTGTCAGTCTGCCCCAGGGCAGCTGTGGCTACAACTGCAGCTTGCCTCCACCAGTGTATGAATGTGAGCGAATGAATAATGGCATTGTAAAGCGCTTTGGGTGCCTTGAAAAGCGCTATATAAATCCAATCCATTATTAATATGTACTCATGCCAAGTAGCAGTTTATGAAGAAATAAAATTAATCCTGAGTAGAACTGAGTTTAGCTTATCAGTCCGAGCCTCCAAACCAGTCTCAGTTTTTCATGTGACCCACTGGAAAAATGAATAGTCCACCCTGGTATGGCTTGCAGACAGTGAATATTTGTTATTAATCTTGTACACTGTATAAATGCCTCACATTTTAATCAGGCTTCCCGTAGAAACAAGATGCTGCTGCGTCTCTGCTCACCATGGAGAGGCAGAGGTTGAGGTTGTGTGTGAGAAACCTCGGTCTTATTACACAATCCATATTACTATGAATTACTAGGCTAACAATTACACCAAACTGCCAGGCTTGAGACCATCTGAAAAGTAAAATGAGCAGCTTACCCAACCCAACCCAAGTTAAATAGTATCACACAAGTAGCTCATTTTACTTTTGCTCTCCCACCTTATTTAATCAACCAGCCACAGTGTGGAGCTGACATTCCAATCAAGCTTATAAATAATTGCTGCTAGCTGTGATGTTTAAGCTAATAGTGGAGAATGAACTTCTTTTAATGGTGTGTTTTATTAATTTTATTTAATAACTTGTGACCTTTGAGTCCCTTCATTGCAAAATCAAGAATTATGGTCAATGACCTAAATGTATGTATTACATTTTTAAGATTGGAAAACAATGTCAGTGCCACAAACGTGAGTTTTCATATATATCTGTGAGTTAATGTGCACAACCGTATGCACATGCGCTCTGTGCATGTACACACACAAAGAATCGACCTTTGTTCCTTAAATTTGTAGCATTGCTTCTGTGCTGACTGATGCTGCTCAGTGGCTTTTGCTCCTTGCTTTTAAATCAGATGTCACTCTCAACATAAACACAAGCTACAGCAGCCCAGCTGTCTTAGCTGAGGAAACAAAGATACATTTCCTCATTTAATGTAAAATATTGTGGTGATGTTATGTTATATTAGGCAGGCAGCTGCCCACATTACACTGTGACAATCAAAAGTATGGTTATTTATTTTGAACACCTCAGCTGGAAAAAATTCAAAATTGTTCATAAAGTTGGCCACAGGTCTGTATGTAAATGGGAGTTAGAAGATTGCTTCATATTTTGATATGTATAACGTTAGTGTTTCTAAAAATACAAAAAAATGTCTTTATTAACAAAGTAAACTAAAAACAGACGTTATTATATTTTATACTTTAAACTACTGACTTGAACATAATATGAAATAATGTGTTTTCACTGTGGGAATGATGGATCCAAATTACTGAATCTGTGGAAGCTCCGCAATAGCCACCACCAAACAACTGAGTTATTTTTACACATCTCCCAGCATCTGGACAATCCACCACCTTTCAGTGTTTATACCGTTATGGGAAAAAAAAACGGAAAAAAAAATCCCATCGGCCCATAAAAACGAAAAATCACCATCGGCCCACCGGGCAAATGCCCGGTATGCCCGATGGCCAGTCCAGCTATGGCCATCTGTCGCTGCCGAGTGGGGTTCAACTGTTCACTGAGCACCCGCCTTCTAACAGGAGTTAGAGTTCTTTTACAATGTCAGAAGGCGGGAGGCACTAAGGCACCGCCTTCCGCCCCTCGACGCCCTCGCGGCGCCCCCCCTCCTTCTCACAGGAACTTCCTACAGACCAGGTATGAATGATGCCTGAGTGGACATACAAAACTCACAAGTTCCTGGCTCTCACGGCTCCTCTGCAGAGGGTTAGTCGAAGAAGGAGGGGCATCGCGAGGGGCGTCGGGGGGCGGGGGACTGTGCCTCACTGCCCTCCCCTTCTCGAAGAAACCCGTCTTCAACCGAGCCGAGAGAGCCGGGAACTTGTGAGGTGTGCATGTCCTGGTGATCCTCCACCTTTTATAGGTGGGTGCAGCCTCGACTGTATAGAGACAGACCAGACCAGCTGCACCACACAGGCACTTCAAACCTCATCTGAGGATAAAAATTACAAGAACATCATAAAAACGGAGAAAACTAAAGTTGGATACATGCAGGGTGACAGGAGACGGTGGCACTGCACAGGTGAGGACAGGTAGCCAGTTCAGGGTGTGTGAGCATCAATTTCACTCCTATATATGACCTCTTTGGATACAATATGCAACGCCAATAACGTGGTGCACAGTGTGACGTCAAAAAAGGCGCACACCTTTGACGCTGCGTTTTCTCCGTTTTCCTCGTCCACATGTAAATGCAAAAACGGAGTTTTCGAAAATATCCACCCTGGCAGGCGTTTTTAGAAATCTCCGTTTTCAGTGACCGAAAACGCCGTTTACGTGTGGACGAAAGGTGCAAACGCATAGAAAAATCTGCATTTTCAAAAATACCCGGGTGCGTGTGGACGTAGCCGTAGTCTACAATGTGTCATTGTTTTCGAAAAGGCTCCGGGTTCGCTTTCCACACTGCTTCGCGAAAACTGCGTTTTCAAATGTATAGGCTTTGGAGAGCGTTTTCAAAACACTGCGTTTTCCTTGACCTAAAACGTCATCTCAGTGCGGACGGAAGGCCAACACGGAGAGAAAAAGGTGCGTTTTCAAACGAAAACGTATTAATTCAATTCAATTCAATTCAATTTTATTTATATAGCGCCAAATCACAACAAAAGTCGCCTCAAGGCGCTTTATATTGTACAGTAGATAGCACAATAATAAATACAGAGAAAACCCAACAATCATATGACCCCTATGAGCAAGCACTTTGGCGACAGTGGGAAGGAAAAACTCCCTTTAACAGGAAGAAACCTCCGGCAGAACCAGGCTCAGGGAGGCGGCCATCTGCTGCGACCGGTTGGGGTGAAAGAAGAAAAAAAGGATAAAGACATGCTGTGGAAGAGAGACAGAGATTAATAACAGATATGATTCGATGCAGAGAGGTCTATTAACACATAGTGAGTGAGAAAGGTGACTGGAAGGAAAAACTCAATGCATCATGGGAATCCCGGCAGCCTACATCTATTGCAGCATAACTAAGGGAGGATTCAGGGTCACCTGGTCCAGCCCTAACTATATGCTTTAGCAAAAGGAAAGTTTTAAGCCTAATCTTGAAAGTAGAGATAGTGTCTGTCTCCCGAATCCAAACTGGAAGCTGGTTCCACAGAAGAGGGGCCTGAAAGCTGAAGGCTCTGCCTCCCATTCTACTTTTAAATACTCTAGGAACAACAAGTAAGCCTGCAGAGCGAGAGCGAAGTGCTCTAATAGGGTGATATGCTACTACAAGGTCATTAAGATAAGATGGGGCCTGATTATTTAAGACCTTGTATGTGAGGAGCAGGATTTTGAATTCAATTCTGGATTTAACAGGAAGCCAATGAAGGAAGCCAAAACAGGAGAAATATGCTCTCTCTTTCTAGTCCCTGTCAGTACCCTTGCTGCAGCATTTTGGATCAGCTGAAGGCTTTTCAGTGAGTTTTTAGGACATCCTGATAATAAAGAATTACAGTAGTCCAGCCTGGAAGTAATAAATGCATGAACTAGTTTTTCAGCATCACTCTGAGACAGGATATTTCTAATTTTAGAGATGTTGCGCAAATGGAAGAAAGCAGTCTTACATATTTGTTTAATATGTGCATTGAAGGACATGTCCTGGTCAAAAATGACTCAAGGTTCCTCACAGCATTACTGGAGGCCAAGGTAATGCCATCCAGAGTAAGAATCTGCTTAGATACCATATTTCTAAGATTTTCAGGGCCAAGTACAATAACCTCAGTTTTATCTGAATTAAGAAGCAGAAAGTTAGCGGCCATCCAGGTCTTTATGTCTTTAAGACATTCCTGCAGTTTAACTAATTGGTGTGTGTTACCTGGCTTCATGGATAGATAGAGCTGCGTGTCATCTGCATAGCAGTGAAAATTTATGCTATGTCTTCTAATGATGCTGCCTAAGGAAGCATGTACAATGTAAATAGAATTGGTCCTAGCACTGAACCCTGTGGAACACCATAATTGACCTTAGTGTGTGAAGAGGACTCTCCATTTACTTGAACAAATTGGAGTCTATTAGATAGATATGATACAAACCACTGCAGTGCAGTACCTGTAATACCTACAGCATGTTCTAATCGCTCTAATAGGATATTATGGTCAACAGTATCGAACGCAGCACTGAGGTCTAGCAGGACAAGCACAGAGATGAGTCCACTGTCAGAGGCCATAAGAAGATCATTTGTAACCTTCACTAAAGCTGTTTCTGTGCTGTGATGAGCTCTGAAACCTGACTGAAACTCTTCAAATAAGCCATTCCTCTGCAGATGATCTGTTAGCTGTTTGACAACTACTCTTTCAAGGATTTTTGATATGAAAGGAAGGTTGGAGATTGGCCTATAATTAGCTAAGACAGCTGGGTCTAGAGATGGCTTTTTAAGTAAAGGTTTAACTACAGCCACCTTGAAGGCCTGTGGTACATAGCCGATTATTAGAGATAGGTTGATCATACTTAAGATCGAAGAATTAATTAATGGCAGGACTTCTTTGAGCAGTTTTGTAGGAATGGGGTCTAAAAGACACGTTGATGGTTTGGAGGAATTAATTATTGAAATTAACTCAGAAAGATCAATTGGAGAAAAGAGTCTAACTTAACATCGATGGTATTAAAAGTAGCTGTAGATAATACTACATCTGTGGGATGATTATTGGTAATTTTTCTCTAATGATAAAAATTTTATTTGTGAAGAAGTTCATGAAGTCATTACTAGTTAACGTTAAAGGGATTGTTGGCTCAGTAGAGCTCTGACTTTTGTCAGCCTGGCTACAGTGCTGAAGAGAAACCTGGGGTTGTTCTTATTTTCTTCAATCAGTGACGAATAGTAAGATGTTCTGGCTTTGCGGAGGGCTTTCTTATAAAGTAGCAAACTATTTCTCCAGGCTAAATGATGATCCTCTAAATTTGTGACACGCCATTTCCTCTCCAGCTGACGAGTTATCTGCTTTAGGCTACGTGTTTGAGAATTATACCATGGAGTCAGGTACTTGGATTTGAGGCCTTAGTTTTCACAGGAGCTACAGTATCCAGAGTCGTGCGTAGTGAGGAGGTAAAATTATTAACAAGATAATCGACCTCTGTTGGAGTAGCGTTCAGATAGCTGCTCTGCTCTATGTTGGTACAGGGCATTGAAGATGATAACAGTTGGTGGATTATATTCTTAAACTTAGTTACAGCACTTTCAGAAAGACATCTACTTTGATAAAGTCTACTCTCCGCTGCTGTGTAATCAATTATTGTAAATGTAAATGTTATCAGGAAATGATCAGACAGCAGAGGGTTTTCAGGAAACACTGTTAAATGTTCAGTTTCTATGCCATATGTTAAAACAAGATCTAGAGTGTGATTAAGGTGGTGGGTGGGTTCTTTTACATTTTGAGAGAAGCCAATTGAGTCTAATAACAGATTAAATGCGATGTTGAGGCTGTCATTTTTAGCATCTACATGGATGTTAAAATCACCCACAATAATTATTTTATCTGAGCTGAGCACTAAATCAGATAAAAAGTCTGAGAAATCAGAGAGAAACTCTGTGTAAGGCCCAGGTGGACGATAGATAATAACAAGTAAGACTGGTTTCTGAGTTTTACAGCTGGGGTGGACGAGGCTAAGCATCAGGCTTTCAAATGAATTAAAAGTCTGTCTTGGTCTTTCGTTAATTAATAGACTGGTATGAAAAATTGCTGCCACACCGCCCCCTCGGCCTGTGCTTCGGGATTTCTGGTAGTTAGAATGACTCGGGGTGTTGATTCATTTAAACTAACATACTCATCCTGCTGCAACCAGGTTTCTGTAAGGCAGAGTAAATCGATTTGTTGATCAATTATTAAGTCATGTACTAACAGAGACTTGGAGGAGAGAGACCTAATATTTAATAATCCACATTTCACTGTTTTACTCTTTGGTTCAGATGTGGATACTGTATTGTTCTTTCTTTGTGATTTTTATGTTTAAGTTGTTTATTGCTGGTTTTAGTTTTTTTTTGTCTTTTGGGAGCTGACACAGTCTCAATGGAGATGGGTTTTGGGGGTAGCAGGAGGAGAGAAGCTGCAGAGAGGCGTGTAAGACTGCAACTCTGCTTCCTGGTCCCAACTCTGGATAGTCATATTTTGGGGGGTTTAATAAATTGGTCCATATTTCTAGAAATAAGAGCTGCTCCATCCAAAGTGGGATGGATGCCGTCTCTCCTAACAAGACCAGGTTTCCTCCAGAAGGTTTGCCAATTATCTATGAAGCCCACATCGTTTCTGGGACACCACTCAGACAGCCAGCAATTTAAGGAGAACATGCGGCTAAACATGTCACTCCTGGTCTGATTGGGGAAGGGGACCAGAGAAAACATGGCCTGTGATGAGTCATGATAGCATTACAGGCTGTTCATTTTAAGTTTGGTGATTAGAAATATTGCAAAATAAAATGCCCACAAATATAGGGGAGACCAGGGATAGTTGTAACGTGGGTCAGTTGTAACACTTCCAATTTCTCCAATCAGGGCTAAGTTTCAAATGATGTGACTCATCCTGTGCATGCCCAATTCAGTTCTGCTATCACATGTGAAAAATCAGCACATTTTGTCAAACACAGACAATTTAACACGAAAAAAAAGTAATTTGTATGCCAAAAGTAAGTTTTTCTACTTTATTTCAATTTCTAATAGCATTATCTGCTTTGCAGTTAAACTCATCAAACTTAAATTATGTTATTTGTATGTTTATGGGGATATATTCCGTGTAGGTCTTTAGTGCTAATGTTTTAGCCGTTGGCTGTATTGTTAGCTAGTTCATGGCTATAGGAGTCTGGGTCAGTTGTAACAGCAACAGTCTGGGTTAGTTGTAACAATAATGCAGATGTTACAACTTACCACACTATTACTTTAACTTATATTAAACAAGTTGGGGCAACGACATCAGCAGAGAGAGGTTCACTGGTCACTTTTGTATATGCGGTTAATGCCATTGGCAACACAATTCCTCCACTGTTTGTGTTCCCACACATACATTATGCAGACAACTGTGTCAGAGATGGACCAGTAGGAAGTATTGGTAGTGGAAATAAATCAGGATGGGTGCAAGAAACAGATTTCCTCATCTTTCTGAAGCACTTTGCAAACCGCACCAAGGTAAGCCATGATAAAAAGTAATGGAATTGCGATGCTGGTGCACAACTACACATTTTTCAGCTTCATTGTTATGTTCAAAAGTTGGTGCAAGAGTTGTAGGTTATAATGCCCACTGAGCCAATGAGGCCAAACTCAAGGAAGACCAACCAACTTAATGAAATATTCAGTTGCAGAAAATTCCATCATCTGTCTTTTTTGGGGGGTTGGAATATGCTCAAAAGCTAGATTTCTGCATTCTGTCACACACACATAGCTACATAAATGGCTCTATGTGCATTCATCTGTTGAATAAAAAAGATTACATGTTAATGTTTTGTCAGTACCCTTATTTCATTGTGTTACATTTCACCCCAGAATGTGTTACAACTAACCCAGACTATGGGGTTAATTGTAACATTTCACTCTTTGTGTTTGAGACCATACCATGCAATGGGTAATTGTGCTGCAGAGAAAATAGCTGCACTATTTAATAGCAGAGACATGTAAATACTTTGCATTACATTTTCAATCCACTACCTTAAAAGAGCTCCAAGGTACAGACAGAAATGTCAAAAATGTTACAACTATCCCCGGTCTCCCCTACTGTAAGAAAAGGCTTTTATTTTTTAGTATATGCTGAATTATCAGTTTCAAAGCTACTCTACCAGAGTTTCACTAAAAAATGAAACAAAGGATAAGTTTTAACCCTTTCATGCATGAATTATGACAACCTCAATTGGGATTTTTTACTTAAGTATTTTTATTAAGCTTTGGGCATGAAAAAAGCTTTTTTGAACCTTTTAAACATCTACTTTTCAAAGAGGTTTTTACATGTCCACTTGTCTAAGCAACAGAATGTCATTTATGTTTTGTTTTAAATTGAGTTTCATTGCTGAAACTAAGAAACAACAGGCTGTAGAGGGAGACTTTACTAAGGTTCACTAACTCTCACTATCATATCCAGAGTGGAAAAATCTGCATAGATTTAGCAAAATATATGAATCATTCTTTGGAATAATCCAAGTATGCAAAATAAATATCACAGGAGAGCTTATGATTATGAGACTACAAACACTGACGAGGTCCAGTTCAGAGACACAGGTTTAGCAGAGGTGAAGCCTAGAGGACAGCTGGCAGCTGCACTCATGTATGTCAGTACTCATCTGTCACAAACTGCAGCCTTTCCATGCCTGACTCTGCATACGTGTAAGCATGGAAGAATTTTAAATGATTAGTCATCTTAAGAAATTATCCTGTTTATAGGTGTTTGAAGGGAAAAATAAACTTTAGAAATGAAAATCAGATTTGCTGATCTGCTTTGTTTGTTATTAAATTTGTAAGGTGTCCATGAGTGTTTTCAAAGGTGCCTATAAAAATCGGTGTTACTGATGAATGTTTGCATTTTTTCAAAATAAGACATCTTTTATGAATGATGTGTACAGATACACCCTTAGTAATGGAAAAGGGATGTGAAAATCATCAGTGGAACAGCTGTGTAATAATATTCAGATCGTACACAGATCAGCTGTAACATTACTTCAGTTACATGTGTTAGCATATGCTGGACCCAACAGTGGGAGGCAGAGACAAGTTAAATAAACAAAAGTTAAGCCTTTAATGCACAAAGCCTTTAATCCAAAAAGAACTAATGTTACACACAGTCCAGTAGGCAAAACAAACAGAAACTCCCACTCAAAACACAAGCGAGAAGGAACTCAGGGAAGAAGAGGTGGGGAAACAGATGAGCTTACTTGGGGAGAAGCAAAACACGTCCACACATGACAGATTGAACAGAGTTGAAAACAAATAGAGGTAATACTCATGATGGCAGACTAACTGCAAAGAGGAAAAGGAACAAAAAGTAGTGAGTAAAATTACAATGACAAAACTAACCTTCAAAGTAAAACAGCAAGTTAAAAAAAACAAAATACTGAAACATGAAGGCAAAAGGAAGGGGAAATGGAGAAATGAGATAGACAGGAAGGCACAACAAAACAAACAGGAAGAAAAGACCGTAACAACATCCAACTAAAAATCTCAAACCAATCACTTAAAGAAAATCCTGAAACTATGTGGCCTGTAAAGCCTGACACTTTCTTTTATTCTGCCATACAAACAGCTATGCTGAATCAGAAAAAGTCAGCCCAATCTTCACACAGTTCGACCCAGTTTTATTGTTTATTTTCTGATATTTTATGTGTTTGCTTTAAATGTTTGCACAGAAAAAAAGAATAATTATAGACAGTGATAAAGCACACATTTCCATAAATTATCTAAGCCTTTGTACTGTAGGATATGAGGTAAGGGCAGGTTATCTGCCTTCTGGACAGATAACCTGATACCTGTATGAAGACTGTCACCATCATCCCAGTCCCCAAGAGTTCTGCTGTGACAGGTCTAAATGACTATCAGCCACATCGGCCACTAGCCCTCATGCCGATCGTCACGAAATGCTTCGAGAGGTTCACACCACCCTCACCCACCTGGAGCAGAAGAATTCCTATGTCCGTTTGCTTTTCGTGGACTTCTCATCCACTTTCAATACAATTATTCCGCAGACACTGGTTGACAAATTACTGACCCTGGGACTGAGCTCCTCTCTTTGTAACTGGGTCCTGGACTTCCTGACCAACAGACCGCAGTCTGTGAGGATCCACAACGTCTCCTCTTCTTCCATAGTCCTCAGCACTGGCTCCCCCCAGGGCTGTGTGCTAAGTCCCCTTCTGTTCACGCTGCTTACATATGACTGCTCACCCAACCATCCAGGCTGTCATATTGTGAAGTTTGCGGACGACACAGCTGTGGTTGGTTGCATCACAAACAATGATGAGACCGGCTACAGGAAGGAGGTGGAACACTTGGAGGACTGGTGCAGGCAAAACGATCTCTGCTTAAATGAGAAGAAGACTAAGGAGATGATTGTGGACTTCAGGAGGGGAAGACACACACACACACACACCCCTGCACTTTGGAGGATCTGCAGTCGAAGTACTACCCAGCTACAAGTACCTGGGTACGTACCTGGATAGCAACCTCACCTGGAAAAACAACACTTCCAGCCTGATCAGGAAGGCTCACCAGAGGCTCTACTTCCTGAGGAAGTTGAAGCGTGCGGGAATGGAGAGCTCAGTCCTCATCTCCTTCTACAGATGTGCGGTGGAGAGTGTTCTGTGCTCTGGCATCAACGTGTGGCCCGGAAACTGCACTGTGGCAGAGAGGAAAGCTCTACAGAGGGTAGTGAAGGCTGCCTCCCAACCGTCACAGACATATACACCTCCAGATGCAGGAAGAGAGCCACCTGTAACATGAAGGACCCCACTCACCCAGCACACACACTCTTTGTCCTGCTCCCCTCAGGAAGGAGGCTGAGGAGCATTAAATGCAAAACCACCAGACTGAGAAACAGCTTCATTCCAGAAGCTGTGAGACTTCTCAGTGCATAAATGGACAAGAACTGTTATTGTAGCACCTTAACCGCTACTTGACACTTACTGACACTGTCACTTTATCAATGCTGGTCATCATGTCCTTTGCTGCTAAAGTATTTATTTACACCTATATTTATACCCACACTCCATACCCATACTCCATACTGGTACTCAGGTTGTTGCACTCTAGTTATAGTATTATTTACTGTATTGTCTTATTACTTGTCATTTCTGTTTGTTAAAAAACCCAACTATTTATTATAACTTTAAGGAAAAAATTCTGTTTCCTCATTATTTGGCTTTCTTTTCACTCCGGGGCGTGTGTACATAATTTCGTTCCACCTCATGTTAACATGTGATGCGAATGACAAATAAAGCTCCTCGAATCCTTGAATACAGGTGAAAAAACATGATAAAAACCAGGAAGAATACATTTCCCACAGTTGCAAACCTGAGGATGCTAACTTAGATCCATGAAACATAGTTTTGTTTATTCGTTTGTTTACAGTGACAGTAACAAAGTGGAGGTTAAAAAAGGCAGTGTAGGGATAAATTTCCTCCAGTAGGAGGCGATATTCTTCCTCAGGCCCTTCGACGAAGATCGTCTATTTTGAAGAGGCATCACTTTCCCCGTCTGTGATGCTGACCTTGAGTTACTCCCTTCACTGTGGATGGAGCAGAGTGTGACATCTTAGTACTTTTAGCATCCCAGGTGACGCCTACGGAGACCGCGAGAGGATGGAGAAGGGCTGCACCGTTGACAGACAGGCGAAGTGAACGAGAGGTGATAAATAAAGAGCTGGGATTGCTCGTTAAACGGCCTGTCACTGTCTGGCTGATTCTGACGGACAGCTAGCATCAGACAGCGGCTACATGAGCTAGCCGCTGGCCATGTCAGCTAATCAGCTTCTGTGTCGGTAACAGGACAGCGGAATGCCATTTGGGAACTACCTTATTTTAACCCCATTATTTATTGGTGAGTAAGCTCTCTTTGCATCAGTGCTACCTCATTAGCGAGTTTCGTGAACAGTTTGCGTTTACGTGACTCTACATTCAGCTGTTCACGTCATGCCACGATGACACCTGTCTGTCTGTCCAGGATGAAGAGGCTGGAGAAAATGGCAGGACGGCGGTGCTTGTTTTCGCCCACAAAAGGCGTGCGTTAACTTGTTTAACACAGAAACAAGCACAGAGTTCACATGATCACATTTTGTTAAATAGAATCAACCAGAATAGACTCCAGTTCATTTGTTTTTTGCGTTAAGAGCTTATCTGTGACCCTGTAGGCTAAGACTTCGGGTTTGTGCTGTTTATCTAAGTAGCACAAAGCTGCGGATATTGTTTCCCGTATCGGCTTACTGTCCGGGGCCAGCGCTGGCCTCTCTTGCACCTTAGGAGCAGAACCAGGTGGCGAGTCATGCAGGTGGTTTTATAGATCAAATGAAAGAAGAAGGTGATATTTGAAATGAGGAAATCAGATTGCTCATTGTGTACATTATGTGCAAGTTCCTCATTATTTAACTCTGCAGAATGCCAGCAGTCCCATGCACACAAGTGTGGAAATCAATGATCATAGGGCTGTGCCAAATTTATTTCAGTTGGTCTTTTGTTCCACCTGCCTGCTATTTTGATCTCAGGTGAGCCAGGCTAATACAATAAAATAAAATAAAAAATTTAATGTAAAAATATTCATATTTAAATGGGACGTGGCCTGGGAGGGTTCAGGGTCACCTGATCTAGCCTAAACTATAAGCTGTATCCAAAAGGAACCTTAATCTTAAAAGTAGAGCGGGTGTCTGTCCTGAATCCAAGCTGTCTAAAACAAACCGTTTTAGATCCCTTCTTTCCATCTGATTGGCAGCTTCTCACCAACAGAAGGTTTGTGGTTTGGTTGTCCAGGTGTGGGTGATTATTGTCACAGGGGCCAAGGTGTAAAGAGCCGAGTGAGGAATAAATGCAATAACCTCCCAAATTATTGAGCAAATACCTTTAACACTGAAGTTATTCCCAGAAGCTGTTTTTTTTTTATCCTTTTTTTCTGATTGTTTGCACTTTCTTCTACCAGGTGCATGAGTCCTTTGGGTCCTGCAAGGAGAACCCATGGAACCCGACATCATACCCTTGCACTCCTCCTCCCTGCCTCTGATGGATGATGATGGTGATGGGGAGGTGGCATCAGAGGAGGATGAGTTTAAGGACTTTTCTGTCGGGATGCCCTGCTCCTCTCTTAATTTTGCTGATGCAACTGAGTCACCTTCTAGTTTCAGACCTCCTTCTCCAACCTCAGAACCAGCCACTCATCAACCCAGTTGCAGCTCTAAGTGCGCAGGTGAACAAGCCCAGCCTACATCCAAAGTGAAGCTGGAGTCTGGTAAGGCTCAGACGGATGTAGGACAGCAGGATTCTAATGCTGAACCTTATTTGCACCTCACAAATGGATTTGCTGAAAGTGAACATAACTCTGGGGCCCATACTTCTTCTGTAGCGGGTGGTCGGTCTCCTGTGGAGGAAATGGGGTTTGCTGATTTCACTGTGTTTACAAAGCAGATGGGACACCCCTGGTGTTGTGGCTTCTCTCCAATGGCTAACGCAGAGCAGAAGGATGCGAGAGTAAGAGGGACAAACAGCAGCTTTAGTGAACAAATGCATGAATCAGGAGAGGATTGTATTATGGAATCTGAGCCCAGATCTCACTGTGCACACAAGGAAAAACAAAACCTCTGCGCTGAGATCAGGGACAGTGAGAAAAGAGATGCAGCACTTGTGCAACCATCTCAGGTCCATCATCAGCCTCAGGAAGCTGCAGGAAATTTGAATTTTCCATCGGAAGAGAAGGAGCTAGATAAGCCTTGGGATAGTCAGAGGGAAAGGAGGAATAGCTTTAATTCTCCTCAAACCTCTGAGGTACAGGACGATGGAGATGCAGAAGAAATCTTTCAAACATGTAGTATGTATGAGCCTATGTCAGAGGACTTGGCATCCTTCAGTGATGATTTGTCGTTTGAGGTTGCTTCTGCAGATTTGGAACCAAATGTTTCATCCCTTGCTTCTCAAGATGATCAAACAGATTGGGACCAGTTTGATGAAGAGGATGAAGACCTGGGAAACTGCAGACATTCTGACTCTTTTGGAAACGGCAATGTGACGAACCTCAACCAAACTGAGTCAGAGAGGGGCGTTCATCACTGCGAATATCCGACTCAGGAAAATTCTGCTACCTCCAAACAGTCACAATCTGGAACAAATTTGCAAGACAGATTTGCTGACTTTACTGACAGCAGTTTTGAGCATCACAGACCTCAAGAAGATCTTCAAAAAGCTGATGCAGGGGTGCAGATCCTGGGAAATCTCCCACTGAGTGACAGCTTTGCAGATTTCTGCTCAGCGCCCACGCAGGAGGATGAAGAGGTGTCGTGGGCAGAATTCAATGACCAGAGTGCAGAGGATGGAAAAAGTTGGAGACAGTTCAGAGTGCCAGTCAGCAGCCAGCAGACTGATGTAGATGATGAGGAAAAGAATAAGCAGGACAGAGTGGAAGGAACAAGAAGGAACAGCTCTCAGGTAGAAGTTAATTTTATTTAAAAACCTAAACCGCCGCTTACATTGTCAGTTGTATGTTTTTATTATTAAATGTTACCAATTTTTAGAAAGAATGTAAGCTATTAATAGGCATGGTCATGTTTTAAAAATATAAATGCATATTTCTGAACTTCTAGTTTATAAATGAACAGTCTTATATTCCTGTCTGACCAGGATTCACTGCCCTGTCGTGTCCAGGAAATCCTTCAGGCCAGTTTCCCGAAGGTAGTGGTTCCAGCTGTGGAAGATGAGAAGGAGCTGATTGGCCTCAGTGCTTTGCTTCAAGCTGAGCATCTCTCTGAGGGTGGGGAGGAGGTACCAGTCACCAGCAGTGCTCAGTGGTGAGGAGAACCTCCTGAACTATGGCTTAACCAATCTGGAAAGCCATCAGCTAGTCTTGCTCTTTGTGACAGGTGGATACTGACATACGTCAGCTGCATCTCTGCTAAGCCGGTGTCTGTGAACTGGACCTTGTCAGTGTTTGTGGTCTCATAATCTCTCCTGTGATATTTATTTTACATACTTGGATTATTCCAAAGAATGCAGGCAACCACCAAGATCCCACTGCCTACAAACATTCAGTAACACTCAGAAAAGTTTGCTGGTAATTAGATAGTGTTAATAAATATCTTTCACTAAATATGATCCTATCCTGTCACTAAGTTTTCTACATGTCCTAGTTTACATTATGAAAGAAGTTACTATGAGTGAGAATCTCTTGAATGTCTAACACTTTTCTACTAAACAGTCATCTTCTACTTTGGTTAGTTTTTTCTGTTTTAAACAATCATTTATTAAAACTTATGTTTTCCTTTAACCCTTTCACGCGTAGTGGTCACTACAGTGGACAGCTATTCAGAGACTGTTTGCTTGTTTGTGTCAGTGTTGATGGTATACTTGCACATAAACCACTACATTGGACATTGATGTGTCACTCCATACCCTGCCACCCACTCCAAAGGTGATGTTGTCCACCTAAGTGGACATGCAAAAAACTATTTGAAAAATAGTTTAAAAAATGAAGTTCAAAAATCTTTTTTTTTTTTTTTTGCCTAAAGATGAATAAAAATACAAATCCTGTTTGAGGTTGTCATAATTCATGCATGAAAGGGTTAATATAAATCTGGTCTGAAGATGTACCCTATAGGATTGGTTTGCACTGTTAAGGACGTATATATCCAGTTTGTTGTTGTTATCCTTAACATTTTAGAATTTCATTCCTTGATATAGCAGATAAAGTAATAACTTCTCAAAATCTTTGCTGCTTTGTAATTTTCTTCTGACCTTCCAGGATTCAGCAGGAGATGTTGAGGCCACATCAGGATGTCCACAGTGCAGTTGGGCTCCAGTTTCAGTGGGGTGGCTCCCATACTAACAGGACTCTGCTCAGTTGCCTTGGTGTGGACACAAGGAACGTTGTGAGTTAGGCATCAGTAGAATTTCCCCTTACACGGCTTAAACTGCTGCTAAAATGGACCAAAAATTCTGTTGGTATCTTCCAATGTTATAGTGTTGCTAACACTTGCTCATTCCCAATTCCAAGGTGTTCACTGGGAGGAATAAGCAGTTTGTGACTGTGCCTGCTTTTGCATCCAGTCTGGTGAGTCTTGCTGCAGTAAATGTGAATGAATTTCACTGTTGTGTGGTAGGAGATCAGACCAACTGTGTCTTGTCTGATTGTCTCTGAATTGAGGACAGATTTAGTAGTACTAAAGCATACTGGGCTTTGTCGCTTCTAGGGATGGGTATCGAAAACCGGTTCTTGTTGAGAACCGGTTCCCACTGTTTCAATTCCTTGGAATCGTTTGCCATTTTTGCAAATGATTCCCTTATCGATTCCAGTCGCCCCGAATGACGTCACCACGTTGCGGAGCGTCGGAGCGTACCTGGCAGGAAACACGGCGCCTAAGCGGCTCAAACGCTCAAAAGTTTGGTTATACTTTACAGAACGGATAACAACAGGGCAACTTGCAAAGTAGATATTTCATTTAAGGGAGGAAACACTACGAATATGCAAAAGCATTTGCTCACAAAACACGCGATAACCTTAAATGAATGTCGTGTTTTTAATTCCGCTCTGGACTCGTGAATCTCAACCCAGCAGCAGCGGTAACGTTTGCACGTCCTCTCCCGTTAATGCGGCAGGTAAATAATCAACTAACAGTGCATATTATGTTAGCGCGATCTGCTTTATTACAAAACCTGCCATTACTGTGCATTTAGGTGACCGTGATGAGAGAGACAGACAGTCTGGCTGGCGCTCGCTGGCAGTTGTCGCTGCAGTCCACCGGTAGCGTCTCTTTTCAGGCCCGAATGTCACCGAGCAGTGACTAGTTTGTTGTAAAAACCTTGCAGCCATTTGCCACAGCAGATGGTAAGTGAATGTGTTTAATTGTAGGCAGGGACATTACTGAATATTCTTGTGTAATTGCTACAGAATAATTTATGTTATACTTTGTTATTGCTACAGAACAATATTTATTTTATTATTTTACATTTACAATTTTCCCCGGGGACCCTGTGACACCCCATTGAAGAGCCATAGGCTGGATCTCTTAAGATCTCACTGTTGGGTTTATAAGGCCATGTTACTCCTAAATTTCTATCTTGTTCAAAGAGAAGATATAAAACAAAATTCTAAGCTAATCGACCTTAGTGTTCTCCTTTTTAAAAATATGAATCGATAAGAGAATCGATAAAGAATCGAATCGTTAAACAGAATCGAAAATGGAATCGGAATCGTTAAAATCTTATCAATACCCATCCCTAGTCGCCTCCCTGTGGGACCGGTTGCTCTTTATGTATCTTTATTCAGTGTTTCCCAGCTGGAATATCAGTTTCTGTCACTTTCAGGGAATGCTTGAGCCCACCAAAGATGTTGTGCCAGCTGCCTGCTCTTCAGAACGCACAGCTGTTACAGCACAAGCACCTCCAGGGCCCCGGGATATACCGGGCCCCTCAACACATTCAGCGCAGGTAAACTTGTCTGTTTGATTTGACTCATAAAAAAAAAAAAAAAAAAATCACAAAGCATTACACATGAATGGAATAACTTAAAATACCACTAAAGGTCAATTTTGTGTCGTGGCAGGAGGAGCTCCCTTCCAGCCAGCTGGACTGGAGCGGTCGTGGCCTTAGCAGCTCTCAGGACGGTACGTCCCCTCGCCGAGCCCCACATTTCTGGGGTCGGAAGTAGACTACCAGTCATGGCTTCTATTATCAAACCAAACCTTTTGTTAAGATTTAACTCTGGGCTTCTCACTATCTTCACAGCATGTGCTTTTTCTCCTTGAATTTACTGTGTTTCCCCTTAAGGCACTTTGCAGTAATACGGGATCACAACATGTCTCAAAATATAATATTTTCCTTTAATAATAATTTCCTCTCAAGAATAACAATCATCCAGTATTTTGAAATTATGACCAAAAACAGGGGAAACACTGTGCTGACCTCCCTTTTTGCTCTTTTTCTTCACCTGTTGTATTTACCTGTTGTCCTGTTGAGAAAACATTTATCTCAGTATTTATCAGTCTAATTTATTTATGGACAATTTCTAATGAACTCACACCTGATGTGTAAGAAGCCTATTGAAGACATGATGTGCATACTAACCTGTTTCTTTTCTGTTTTGTGGTTGACTCACTGAACATGAAAATAACATGCACTCTAAATAATTAACAGATTTGTTCTTCTAAAGGATCTTTTTTTTTTTTTGTCTTTTAATTTTTGGTTATTGTGGAGGTCAAACTCCCAGGTCCTTAGTGCTAATATCGTCAACCTGTTGCCAGAATTACTGTAAGTCAGCCATTAGACATTTTTAGTAAAGACAAATTAAAAAAGAATAATCTATACCAGTATACTTTTTTTCTTTTGCTCAGGAATGTTTTATGAAGTCAGTGAGAATCATAACTTATTGTACTGTTCAGTTTTATGTTTTTGCAGTTTGCAGATGAACATTTGTATTCATCCTAAATTCCAAAAATCCTGAGTAATAAATTAAAAATTGTTACATATTCTCTTTGACAAGAAAGTATGATTTTCCGAGACTCCACAGAAAAACGCAAATTAGATTAAAATATGGCCAATCTCCCCTTCAGTGTAATCTCGCCTGTGTACATCTGGATCACTTCAAGCATGACTGCCTAATTTCATGATGAACATCAAACTTTTGGAAAGCAAAGGTCAAGGAGATGATCTTGAAGGGGACTTCAGCCAAGTGTTGGTGGGGTACGGTTTTTTGTTTTGTTTTTTTTTTTTTTGTGTGTTTGTTTTTTTGTTCTTTGTTTTTTGTTAATTTGCCTTTTGTCAATTGAATTGCAGAACTTTTTGATGAGACCGCAAACAAAAAACAAAAAAAGGGCAGGTAGGAAAATCCCATCTGGTTCTTTCATAACTTAATGTGAAAGGGATTCAAACCAACACACTAAAAAAGATATAGCTGTGTCAGTGCTGGAAAACAGCTGTGAACAGTCATACCGAAACTCATTTTGCTGCTGCATATGTTTAAGAGGGTAAAGCTAAAATAAAGTGTACTAAAGAATTATAACTAACAAAGAGTTTGTTTTCCATGTCTGACATGCAGCATGGCTGAAAGCATAGCTTACTAACTTAAAAATCTGAATTGTGACTACTAACTAAAATATAAAATCCATTTTTAATTTGTAGCATGAAACGTAGCATCTTTTTTTGATGGTGTTTATTGATATACACATGTATATAACTAAGGATGGTTTTTATTTATTTGTAATTTTTTTTATTTTATTTTATTTTATTTTTAGATCAGCAACACATAGAAGACAAAACTTAGGGCAGAACAAAGAATAAAGTTGTAATAATGAAGCTTGCACAGCAGAGGGCAGTGTGCAGGGTGTAAGTGGTGCTGATTGCAGAAAGAAAGTCAAAACACATTACTAGTTTGCAGGAACAAATCTAAGAGGATGCAGGATGCAATCTTATTATTGTACATCATTTTATGTAACTGTGTGTTCTGTAATTTATTATTTCTTTCTTTCTGTTAGATATGAAGCCAATTTTGGGGTTAATTTAATTTGTGGGATTACTGTCCTAATAGAAGGCAAGCTTTCATAATTACAACTGCAAAGGAGGAGTCACAGTTAAAGCTTGCAGGTGTGATTTTTATGTTGTCAGTTAATACTTAATCCTTTGTTTTTCTCTTAGTGTTTTTTGCACTTGATTCTAGATATGATCGTGCTGAGTGTGGCAGTGTTTGATTCCAATTCGCTTTATTTTGAGAAAACAGGTTTTGAGTGCTTTTCAGTGTTTCATTATCAATCAGACATGTTTCTGCACTATTTCTGTAAAACCCCACACTTTTCTTTTCTTTTTCTTTTTTTTTAAATAATGAGTTGTGCCTTTTTTGCTAAGCATTTTCTAATGAGTGCTTTTTTTTTTTCCTCCCAAATGGTGAAATAATGTTTGGACCTACAGTGACAAAAACCTTTTTTTCCTCTTAATTTATTCAGATTTACTGCTCAAATTGAGAATTAATGCACTGCTATCAGAGTAGAGGGAAATAGTTGTAAATACTGAAATAAATCGGTTGATCCTTTCTGCTTGGTTTGTCTTTTCTTGTCTTCAAGTTTTCACTCTTTTATCACTTTGTGATAAAACCACTTTTCTCAGTGGTTGACTATAGTTACAATACTCAAAGCTTAACCATTTGCATGGCTTTTCTGTTTATTTATTTATTTTTTGCAAGACAACAAATGTAAAAGTCCAAAGAGCTGAGCCTTTTTTTAACCCCCATCTAATTTAAATTTTGTGTCATTTTTCTGTTCCAAACTGTCAGATAGTCAAACAAGATTTTACATAAAAACATTCAGTTAACACTAAATGATTGTGTTGAGTCTTTTGGGGAATGATTCTGTGATTCTATAATAATTCAGAGACGTGATTTCTTATTACTTAGTTATAAGTAATAAGAAATCGCATCTCTAAATTTAATAGCTAATTGTGCCACCTTTAGAACATGTACAACCAAATGCTTTGTGCTTTGGTGCAGCCACATTTAGGGGCTGGTTTTGAGGCCTAATGGTTCTTTTCAGATCTTCCCACGGCATCTCAGTCGGGTTCAAGTCCAACCTCAAACTAGCTCACGCTAAAATTGAATTTTAGTCAATTTATGAGCCATTTAGAAGTGAACTTCTTGGAAGTGTTTTGTTTATTGTTATGTTTAGATCATTGTCTCACCAGGGTTGCCCTTGCACTCAAAACTGGGTTCTGGGATTTTTGACACGAGCCCCCAGGCATGCTAGCGTAATCATCGATCTGGTTTTAAACCCAGATAAATGGGAGGGGTGCGTTAGGAGAATCCAAGCAGATCCACCTGCTGTGGGGACCCTTTAGGAGCAGCCGCAACTACTTTTTGTTCTACAAGATTTTTGGTCAATATCAAGTTTCTCTCTGCCAGCTGGCTCCAACAGCATTCCAGCTACACTTCCATGCTTGATTCTTCGTAAAACATCCAATTTGTGGAATTCTGAGTCTGGTTTATACCAGGTGTGACAGGATCCTCTTTTACTAAAAAGTTCATTCTAATCATTCTTTAAAACATTGACCCAAAATGTCTGAGGCCATTAGAGTATGTTTTAGCAGAGTCTGTATAAGCCTTAGTCTTCCTCAAAAGATGCTATAACATCTACACTCTTCCATGGATCTCATTTTTGCTCACTGTGCAGTTTCTTACACATTTCTCTTTAGATGTGTGTTTCTGCTGACCTCTATTTTTTTTTTTTTTAATGACTTCCAGGATGAGCCGTCCTGGAAAGGGGGACTACTTTTTCAAGCCTTTATTTATTGGTAATGTCTCATTGTGGATCTGGAGGCCATGTGTCTGCAAGGGTTTACATGAACTGGCCTCAAAAATAGCTTTGTAACCCATCCCAGACTGATGTATTTATCACTTTCTTCTTAGGTTCTTCAGAATTTCTTTGGATTTAGGATTACTGTATTGCTGGAAGGTCATTTAACTGACTCTGCGCTTCTGAAAATCTCTGTTATTTTTAGTTAGGACTGGTAGTAGGTGTGGTTGTCTAGTCCAGCTGTGTGTGTGTGTGTGTGTGTGTTTACACAAGGTCAGTTGGTATTAATTGACCTTTAAGACTACTTCAGTTGCACACAAAAAAGGAAAAAAAATCAGAACATGGGGCCAAACATTTTTTGAACTACAAATGACAAGATTTTATTTCATGACCTTATAAGGACAAATCCACCAGAGTCTCCAGGAGGAGGCAATCCTCATCAATTAGTACACAAGACAACTAGTTTGATTGGATTATTCTATTTCATCTTTAAGGTAGAACCTGTTAGCATTACCATTCACTAGTATTACACACAATAATCACATATAAAACTTAAAAGAGAAACGCACTAAAATAAAACCCAACTTTAGCGGTGTGTTTCTACTGACCTCTACTGTTTAACCTTCTTCATTGCAGTGAAGCGGCAGCCTCCTGGTTGTGACTGGTTTTGTCAGTACAGTTTTACTGTAACATTAACAAGCATTACAAATGACAGCATGACCGAACGATATTGCCTCAATTTGAGTCTAAATTCTAATTTTCACTGCTGGTTATATTTATTCATCTGGTAACATGGCTCTAACATATAACTTAGTGTGTCCAAAAACACACTGCTCTTTATTTACACGAAAAATCTAATAAACCATCATGGACACATTAAGTATCAAGTATAAAGCTGGAGGATTTCTTGTGGCACATGATTTAATGTGACTTATGGTAACTAAGCCCTTGTTACATTCCTGTTGTGACAAGTCACAGTATGTCTTCTGTGAAAAAGGTTTCACTACAGTACACAACACCACTGGGTGTTCTCAGAAGTGAAGACTTCTACCACAGCAGGCTACAAAACACTTATTTTACACTTTGGTATAAGAGTCCTCTTTAAAACTAACATACTAATATACATATACTTGCCTTCCAAGTGTACATGTGGATAACATCTAACAAACAAAACTGCTGACACCACATGTCATTAAGGTTCTTTTATTTACCTTAATGATTGTAGCCATTTCCTTTGACTGTCCTGATAAAAAGACAAAGCTTCAGACCTCTTCTTCTTTCTCCCTTATGCTAGCACAGACTGTTGTGCTCTCAACCTGGATTACTTTGGTCCTGAGGATGACAGCAGGTCCAGCAGTTTCACACAAAGCCAGAATCCCACCCCAGGTAAATAACTACACCTCTCAATTGTGATACTACCTTGGAGCAATACAGAAATGAGCATAGATCTGGGGTGGACAAACCAATCTTATTTATTTAATTCAATTTTATTTATATAATGCCAAATCACAACAACAGTCTCCTTGTAACGCTAAATGTTATAAGGTAAAGCCCCTACAATAATACGGAGAAACCCCAACAATTAGACACGCTATCAGCAAGCGCTTTAGTGACAGTGGAAAGGAAAAATGTCATTTTAACAGGAAGAAACCTTCAGCAGAACCAGACACAATGAGGGGTAGCCATCTGCCATGACTGGTTGGGGGTGGGCTCATCTCTTTATAAGCTTTTTAATGCATCCACCCACAACAATCCCAGTTTCATTTGGAAACTTGGGAAAATTAATCGCCCACCCCTGCCTTCAATGCTGCTTATGTTGTATGTCTTGTTATAACGAAACACTTTTGTGTAAAGGAATCGATCCAGAGCTGTATGAGTTGACCATCAGCAAGCTGGAAATCAACACTAACAGCAGCCACCCAGAGGACGCTTTGAATCGCCTGATGTCCTCTGCAGAGAAGACGAGCATTTCAGTGAGGTCAGTGAATCTGATATATGATCGGTTTTTTGTTTTAAATTGAAATAATTCAAAGCCAGTTTAACTGTTACTGTTTGGTTGTGTGTGCTCTCTGACAGAAAATTCCTGCCGAGTGAAGAGCTGAGTGAAGAGCTGAGGAGTGAAGAGGCTTCCAGGGTGATCGCTGTGCTTCCTAACCTGTCTTTCATGAAGGCCAAGGTCCTCATGTTCCCAAGCATACTCCTACCCAAAGCACGCTGTTCTCCAAAATGACAACACATTATTTATATTTACAACAAACTGCATTGTGAAAATATGAGATATTTTTGTTAAACACACACAAATGGAAGAGTTCAGAACATTTGATAACACAACTGATCATTTTAAACACATTGTGAGTTCTCCTTTCACTGTTTATTCCAGCTGACTGCAAACCTCTTTTATACGCTGCAGGTGAAACACTTCAGTGTATAAAAGAGGACAAAGGACACACCTGTGCATTCTTGATTGTAGCTTCTTGTAGCAAGACCTGCAGATCCATTTTAGGAACTGAGACAGGATGAAGAACAGGCGACATGAGAAGGCACAAATTAGAGAAAAGAGAAAACCCTTTAATCTCTCACTTGGCCTTGGCCTGCTTTCCCATGTATGTAGCTGATTCAACATGGGCTGTTTAAAGAGGTATGGAATAGGTATACTACTACATGTGAGGTCACATGAAATCATAGTATACACAGTGACTGAAAAGCCTCCTTGTGGGATTTGAATACTCCATAGGTATAAAGACTTATTGGGAAACGAGGTTGATTTTCCTGCTTTAGTAAAAATACTCCACCTGCTGGCTATCCTCTGCTTTTAGGGTGAAAGTTGTGAGTAAAAAAATATCCTCATATATAAGGATATTCAAATTTCAAAGCATACGAAACTGCAAACTGCACTGTGGAAGATCAGCAGCAACAGTACAGTGTGTAGAAGTATTATTCTCCTCAATGTGCAGTGTTGTGATTTAGTTTGGTTTAACGTTCCTTTCACCCACATTTATTTAGTCTGTTACAGGAAACACGTCAGTCCAAATGGATATTTTGATATGTATGTTGTTATTTCTACCTAAAAACGACACACAACGTTATTTTAATGTAAGGCTATAACAGACAAATCATATAAAAGACAGAAAGAATGTGATTATGTAAAGTGGCCTTTTTAAAGAAATATAAATTTAAAACAATTTTTTTGTTTGTTTAATTTCAGCTTTAGCAAAATCACCTTTGTTTTCACTTTTTCTTTTTTCTTCCTCTATTACAAAATTTTGCTTCATGCCAGTTACAGTATTCTGTTATGGTCTGTTTTAGTATTAGGATGCCATACATGTGTTTCCATATAAAAGTCACGAAAGTATTTGAGGTTTCTTTGATGATAACATTTTTTTTCTGTTTCCTGCTCCTGGCTGATTTTTTGTTTTTATGTTTTATGATGCCCACAAACTAATAGGCTACATGTTCCTGACTATTTTAGAAAATATTTAGCATTATTTTTGTTCATTTGTTTGTTTCCCATGGTTTTATGTTACTGAGGTGCTTTGGAGTATAAAAACATTGTCCTGAAATACTGCTGTGACCAGCTTGTTGTCCACTTGTGCACATTCCTGAGAAACAAACAGCTGCTTCCTGTAGTTGCTTTACAATAAAATGAAGGGTTTATGTACAGTCATGACAGTCAAAGAAAGAACACCTTCTTTGAATCTGAAATGGGCCTGCCTGATCTCACAAGCAGCCTTCTGTCAAACAGGAAGTCACTAATCCCAATGCAGGTGGGAGCGTGGGACGTAGAGCTGGGATGATGGTGTTGAAAGCATAACTTTAGTGCAAGGGATCCAGGAGGGGGTCGATGATGGGTTTGAAATGGGACGACACAACATCCTCAAACATTTTCATTACTAATGAGGTCAAAGAAACAGGACTGTAGTCATCAAGGCAAATTTTAATTGTTTTGGGGAAACAGAAAAATGGTGGAGGCCTTAAAGCAGGCTGGCACATTTCTTCAGCGAGGTATTGAAGATATCAGCTGAAGTACACAAGTTTGCTCAAGCTGTTTTGCAAAGGTTCTGTCTAATGAAGAGTCTATTTACATCTCTTTCAGAAGCAGTTTATGAAAAATTAACTACATCCCATAAATCAGTAGTTTATGGAGCCGCCTTTAGCATCAATAACTTAAAGTAATGATTTTCTGTATGACTTTGTAAGTCTCTTGCAGAGGGATTTTACCCTACTCTCCTTTACAGTGTTGCTTCACCCCATTGAGATTCATGTTATAATAAGGTCCTGTCCTGTTGTATGAACCAGTTTGGACCAAGCTTTATCTATGAGACAGATGGCCTTACATTTAACTCTAGAATAATTTGGTATGCAGAGGAGTTCATGGTCGAGTCAGTAACTGCAAGAAGCCCAGAGCCTGTCGCTACAAAGCAAATCCAAATCATAACACCTACACACACTGCTTCTGCTTTTGCCTTAGTTTTTGCTAAATGACACATTATAATATGTGTCATTTAGCAATATGTGTCATATTTGTCATTTAGTTGATTGTCAGAGGTTTAATTTTCCTAATTTTAAGGCCTCCTAAGGATCAGATTACTTTTATTATGTCCTGATTTATAAAACCTGAGAATTGAAAGACGGTGTACTTTCTTTTTGCCATGATTATAATGTGAAAAGAGGGATGGAAAGTATTATCGGAAACTAATTATATAAGCTAAAAGGAATTTGTTCTCTCCTTTTTCCTTTACTAAATAAAAATATGTCTGGAAGTGTGAGAGGGTAATTCTAAATTAATAAGTTTGTATAAGATACATGGATTGTGTGCAGCCATTTATAAATATAATTGTGGTCAGAAGTGGGACGCTCGTCATGAGCCTGAATTTCTTGGTAATTTTGGACTTGTTTTGTTATGATTTATTTGAACTGTTCATTTCCCAGGATGGAACGATTGTACAGCATACATCTTTCTTTGTTCAAAAAACACAAATCTGAATTTATGTTGGATTTTCTCTAATCCACACAAGATCACAAGTGCACATGCATGCTCAACTATATATATACACTCAAATATTTTAAAAGTTAAGGTTCTGCAATTTCATTTAACTTGATAAGGCCTACTAACTTGATTGATTATGATTGACTATGACTGTAGTTTCTCTTTGCCAGCATAAAAAGAATTTGTTTGACAGCACTCATTGGATTGGCCAACACTCAAAACAATGAGAAATTCCAAGGAACTCAGTGAAGTCTAATTAAGACTGCAGATTTACTCAAGTTGGGAATCTATTGGAGTAAGTTTTAAACAGTTGCAGATTACAAGATCATCAGTTCAAACAAGTACAAGTACAAATTATTCTTATCTTATGTACCACCACTTTTCCAAGGTCTGGGAGAAGATGCCAATTGTCACTGTGTGATGACAAAAAATTGTTTAGGGTTTTCAGGAACAACCCAAGAACCACCTGGTTCTCAAGCCTGCCACGAACTGGAAACTGCTGGAAGACCAGTGTCAGAAACTGAGCTATTTGGTCACAATAACAGAGGGTATGTGTGGAGGGGCAAAGATGATACTTTCAAACCTAAGAACACTGTACCAGCTCTTAAGCATGATGGTGCTAGCATCATTCTCTGGCACTATTTTGCTGTCAGCAATTCTGGTACATTGCAGAAAGTGGATGGAATAATGAAGGAGGAGGATCACCTCAAAATTCTTGCAAAGATAGTAGTAGTAGTTAGACAGAAGCTAGATAGCCACACAGCTGGGTGCTCCAGGTTAGGTTCATGACAATGACCTAAAACACACATCAAAAATGGACCAAATAAATAACTGTGCATCCAATTATTGTTTTTTTTTTATGTCATTAAAGTAGTATGCTATGCAGTACGTAAACTTCTAACCACAACTTTATGCGTGCACAATATGTAGATGGTTTATGACACACAGTAATTATTTGTGTGATTGTGTTTTTCCCTTCCTTCTTTAACTGTATGTAGGTTGATGCTATGAAATTAAAATAAATAAATAAATAAATAAAATTTGAAATAGATAAATTAAAAAAAAAAAGGTTTTATGGGAAGAATTCAAAGATGAAGAAGAGAATGTATGTCATTTGAACACACCGGATGAGCACCCTTCCCTTCCTCCTTTCGGCCGGGTTGGTGTGTCTTCCTTCCGGCTTTGCCGAAGAAAGTTGAGGGAGGTTCAGCAGCAACTGGGCTTTTACATAATGGACAGTCAGGGAAGGAAAGTGGTGGTCTGCGACAATGGGACCGGGGTAAGCTTACCGTTTTAGCTCGGCGTGTTACCAGCACGAATCTTGCTCTAAAAGGAGCCGTTATGTCGACTGATTTGCTGAAACAGGAAGTGGGTCTGTCACCGTCCAAGCTAGCTAGCGTTAACTGGGTGTGTAGCTAGCCAGTTAGCCTGCTAATTTTCATTCATCCAGTCCTGATGCGGAAACGGCCCGCAGATTGGATGGAAATGCACGGATAAAATTTAATTAAAATCTCTAGTTGTATTGCTTCCTCCTGCATAACTCCCTTAATTAATACTTAACGTCCTAGGTGCAACCACCGGTTAGTAAGCTAACCGAGCTAGCCTTTCTAGTTAGCTTTTAACAGCTGGCTGTCTGGTTTCTGCTGTCTGGCAGCTGCGTCAGTCATTTCAGCGATTTGTTCGGCAAACCACACGGAATTTGCAGATTCATTCTTTCCATGCTGTAGTCCGAGTTTGCTTTCCAAGGACCGGAGCTACATGTTTTTTCACTCAGTGTCGGCTAGGTGTAACGCTAGCTAGGCCGTGTCAGGTGAATTGAGGAACCACCTTTACGTTTACTCATTCCGCAGCTTACACCAACTTCGCTCATTAAAAATTTAACCCAAGCAGCCATTAGTAAGGAGTCCGGGAAGACCTCAGGAGGTGTATTTCTGCACGTATCTTTGTATCTGCACGTCGGCTGTGTGTTTACATGTACTTATTGATTAAAATTGGGGGCTAAACACTCGGAAGTTAACACTGGGGTGTGTAAAATGAAACATTGCGAAAGAGCCCCCACCACAAAGGAAAGTAACCACCATCCAAAAAGCTGCTCATATTTGCACTACATGTGATACATTTTTGTGGTCTTTTCGTCCCCAATAGTAATTATCAACATGAATGATATACTGCTGTATTTCCTTGTAGCTGTACTCACTCTTAATAAAATACTCAGCTTGTGCGCCATCAAGCATTTAATATAAACTTTACTGAGCTTTGTTTATGCTTCTAAATTGCTTATTGCACACACACAGGTAGCACTGTTTCTTTTGGGGTGTGCTGGCTTCCTTGTCTAAACGTCAGCAGTCAAAGAGGATGTTGGCTCAGCATGTTACTGACTAATAAGGCTCTTTTGAGTTGTGAGTCTTTCAAGAGCTTTCTGTGAAGCAGGGGAAAAAAACAGCCCTGTGTCAGAGTTGAACTGAGAAGTCAAGAGGAAGTGAGACGAGTCTGAACCACAGTATATGTCACTAGCAGATTTGTTAAGAGCGCTGTTGCATGCTTTTTCACAGTCCAATGCAAATGCTGTTTTGTTTTTTGCATGCAGAAAAAAGTTTAGACTATTAATTGTTTAGTTTACTCTTGATAGTCTTTCAATGAATTTTACCATAACGGTTTCCAAATTGCATGCTTGCAGTCTGCATCCCTTGTTACTTGGTTAAATTTTGTGCTGTGTATTGATGCAGAAAATGTTTTAATAGTTGGTTCAAAGCAAATTAAATTGGTGCAAAAAAGGGTGTGTAGAATCAGAAAAAAGGCAAATATTTTAATTAGAGCTAAAACAACTTCCTGTAACGGTATTTGTGGCTGCTATTTTAGAGGTAATCGTACACCAGTGCACCTCTGATGCTATCTTTTCCTGGTCTTCGGTTATCTGAGCTCATGCAACTATTCTAGCTGAGCGCAAAGAACAGCAAATTGTCTATATCTCCATTTGGTGTAAATGATAGTCTTTGTAGCTCTCACAAAATTGATTTTTACAAATGGTTCTAATAATATTTTATTTGTTGGTAATAACACAGAAGGGTTTTTAATGTATAAATGTGAAAAGCACAGATGCAGAATATTAATGTTAAATATCTTTGTTTGTTTTTTACATTAAAAAGGAAATTAGGCACAGATATAAAACATCTTGTATACTTGAGGTTTTCTATCAGTCTACAAATACAGGAACTGACCACATTTAGACATGCAGTACATGAAACGTGCAGCGTCATCAAACATGCTCATTCTGAATGGTAATTGGGGCCTTTCTTATCAATAGGATGATAGTGATGTTTTCAAGTTCTGTTCTAGAATGTATCTTATCAGTATTTTCTAATCACTTCCTCTGTGCTCTGGTTTTCTTCCCTTTTTGTCTCTCTATTGTAGTTTGTCAAGTGTGGCTATGCAGGCTCCAACTTCCCAGAGCACATCTTCCCTGCACTCGTTGGGAGACCCATCATTCGTTCTACAGCCAAAGTGGGAAACATTGAGATCAAGGTACAGACTGTTCCTCCTTATGCATTTTTTTCCACTCGACTTTTGGAAATGGGTCATCGGACAAAAATATAACTTGAAAACAGGAGAGAGAAAAAATCAAGATGTGAAATATACATTACAGAATAAAGTCAGTCTCTTATATAAACACAGTGTCAAAGTAATAGACAGTCGAGATAGACTCTTGTAAGAGTTAGCACCCTAATGAATCTCTGGAAAATACTTTTAACACCAGCCCACATCAAAACTAGCAGGTCTTTTTATTTTAGCAGGCAAGACAGCAGCAGTGTAAATGTCTTGACAGCTTCACATTATTTTGGCATGGTGCCTATCTCTACCTTTCTCGTTGTCCTTTCCACTTTTGTTTGTTCATTTTTTTTTATATATCTGCCTCCTCTTCCTCCATGTTTTGTTCCTCTCCTGGTGAAGTAGAATGTCCAGAAAATGGTAAGTTTAGGTTGGTGTGTGCTTCTCATTCTTGCTTGCTATAGAGAGCTGAGTCATGTAATGAAATTAAAAATTAAGCCCCTTGTTTGATTGAGTTTTTCTTTTTTGTCCAGTGTGTTTCATGAATTTATTTTTTCATCACTCATTCTGATCCCATTTTTGTACATCTTCATTACCTTTTGATTTTGGGTGCAAAGCTGGGTATTGCTGGCTGGTAAGGCCAATCCACAGCAGTTTTTTTTTTTTTTTTTTTTTTTTTTTTTTATCTCCAGGCTGAGAGTGTTAGCAGAAATAGCTGCAGTGAATCATAGGCCAGCTGTTATCGATGGAGTGCTAAAAGAGATTTTGGACCGGTTCCATTGTCAAAGTCTCTGATCTCCTGCTGCATCCTGACAGCTACCCTCCCACCAATCCTGAAGCAGTTTTCAGCTGAAAACAACTTAAAATGTCACCCAGAGCAATGTGTGCCAAAGGACAGATTTTTCTGTATCTGTATGTATCATATGTATCTATTTTTCTAGCCATTTTGAAGCAGTCAACATATTTTAATTGATTAGTGTCCAATATGAAAAAAAAAAAATTCTTCATTCTAAGTGCAGAGGAAGTGCCCATACTTGAGGATGCATGGCAGACAGCTGTGGTGGAGATGGAAACACATCTGTTTTTCTTTCCTTTTTTTCCCCCTTCTTTCTTTCTTTTTTCTTTAATGACACCACATGGAGGCGATGCCTGTGACTGGTACTCATTAATGCCAAAGAGCACAGGATGAACCCATAAAATGGCTGCCTTCAGTAGGCTTTTGATGTCTCCAAGTGGAACGTGAGATGCTTGACTGTGTGGCTAACACTGAGCTCTAACCCAACAGTTGTTTACATTTTGCTGCGGTGCCTTGCATGCAGATAGTTGAATGGGGCTTAAACGAGTGGTGTACTGTAGCTAAAGGGAAGTGTTTCCAGGTGTATATGCATGGAAAATGATGCCTTGTTGTGCATGGTGGGTAATTGAGTTTTAAGTCGAAGTGCTACATGAATGCTTTTGTTGTCAGATGACAGAGGTTTTCAGGTGGCAAGTAGGCAAATGAGATGACTGAGTTTAATTTCCAGACCGAGGCTATGTACTCATCCTTGTCCCCAGTGACTCTGATTGTTCCACAATGGGCTCCACAATCCTGAAGGCTCTGCTGCCCTATTTTTAAATATTTATCTCTGTTAAATTTCCTGCAGGACCTGATGGTGGGGGATGAGGCTAGTGAGCTGCGCTCCATGCTAGAGGTCAATTATCCAATGGAGAACGGCATTGTCAGGAACTGGGATGACATGAAGCACCTGTGGGACTACACCTTTGGCCCAGAGAAGCTCAACATCGACTCCCGCAACTGCAAGATTCTGCTGACCGAGCCCCCCATGAACCCCACCAAGAACCGTGAGAAAATCATCGAGGTAACATTAAAATTGTCATTATCAGAGGCAGCATCTTGCAGCCTTTCGGGGGGAAATGGATTTTTAAAGCATAGCAGAAGTTGCAGTTTGGTTAATCCTCCGTGAAATGACTTCATTGTGTGCTACTTCTGCATTACGCTACAGAAATAATTTTGCACCCACGTTACCCACTGTAGTGTGTCAAGTTTCTCAACAGTTGTACTTCCTGTCGTCTACCACAGGTGATGTTTGAGACCTACCAGTTTGCAGGAGTCTACATTGCTATTCAGGCTGTGCTGACACTGTATGCCCAAGGTAGAGGCCTTTACACACACGTTTAGTCAAAACAGACCCTAACCTTTTTCTGTTGCATAACACAGCTTTCATGTCACAGACATTTTAGACTTGTTCTTCTGCTTCCTTAAACCGCCTCATCTAGAAATTAATTTTAGCCCTAAAGTGCGATTATAGGCCCTTCATGCGGACAGTTATAAACGTATTGTACTATTTGCTTGATTACTATTTACGTCATTAAACTTAGAAACAAGAGAGCTGTTAAAGTTAGTTGTGGAAGTTTTTGTGTAGCAGTATTTAGCTACCACACAAACACGTCTTGGTCAAAATGTTCTTACAGACCAACACAATCATATTTGTGCCAAAACATTTATCAGTACTTCTGACATCAGCTGATATGTTGTGCAAACACAGCTCTGCGTGAGGTCTGTCTATTATTCTACTATTTTTATCAGATTTTTTTTTTTTTTTTAAAATAAGCAATTACCTAGTTATAAGTAGGTAACTGTTACATTAGCTGTGTTATTGCAGCAGTTTTTTTTGTGTATGTTTACCCAGCCAGCAGTAATCAGCAGCTGCAAGCACACTCTGGATAAAACTCTCCTTGCTTGATAGAATTGCAGGTTATTAACTGTAGCGTGTGTTTGCGTTTCAGGCCTTCTTACTGGTGTGGTGGTGGACTCGGGTGATGGTGTCACGCACATTTGTCCTGTGTATGAGGGCTTCAGTCTGCCCCACCTGACAAGACGTCTGGACATCGCAGGCAGGGACATCACCCGCTACCTCATCAAGGTATCCAGTTTGAATAATTTCATCAAAGTGTTTCTATGTCAGGTGGAGACTTGGCAAAATATTCTTAGATCAATCTTTAAATAGCAGGTTCTGTGAGAACTCCATTCTAAGATCTGACTTCCAAAATTTGCTGCTGAATGCACAAGTTTGAATACGTTTTGCAGCGTATAAAACAAACAAATTGTGTCACAGTTTAGTCTTTTTTGTGTGTGAAGTTTTGCATATGTCATTAGATTCTTTGTTTGCAACTAAGTGGGAAGATCTTAATTTAGAAAAGCTCAACTTCCTCCAGTGCAACTTGATATATTAGGAGATTACATTAAGTAAGCCAAAGCGTCTCTCATTTTATTCTGCTTTTCCTTCCCTATTCCCTGACCTCTTCCTCATTCTCCATGTGCAGTTGTTACTGTTGAGGGGTTATGCCTTCAACCACTCTGCAGACTTTGAGACGGTGCGCATGATGAAGGAGAAGCTGTGCTATGTAGGCTACAACATCGAACAGGAGCAGAAGTTGGCGCTCGAGACCACCGTGCTGGTGGAATCATACACGGTAGACACTCGCATGTTTATTCTTAATAGTAATAAATCACTGACAAATGCAGTTACATTTGGTGTGACATTGTGAGAGAACTGATCCACATGTTTGATGTTAATCCCGAGCTGGTCGGTACAGTTCCCTTATGAATTTTAGGGTGTGTCGTTTTGGAAAGCTTTATCAAAACACTGCAGCTTGCATAAAAAGGGCGTTAAAAATGATTGCTGCCCTCACATGGGCATTGTGTGCATTAGTCACTCAAGAACCCAAACTTTATATAACAAAATGCAGTAAAATAATGATAACAAAAATCTAAATACATTAACTACATACATTAATAGTCATTAACTCAAGTATACCAGTCAGCAGCTCTGTGCATCGAATCTTTTTAAATTTTTATTCCAATTTTGGCTCTCAGTGAGTCAAGTCACTTTCATTTATCCAGCACATTTAAACAACAAGACTTCGACTCCACTCCCAAAAACACACACTTGTGGTTAACACATTTGTCTAACGCACAAAAGGTCTCCAGTTCAAGACTCAGAAGAGGCACAAATTGCTGGCAGGGTATCTGGGGTAAAAGTCTGTGCCAGATCAAATATGCAGATTTATATATCCTCTGTCGTGACCCCTTGTGAATAAGGGAGCAGTCAAAAGAAGCTTTTAATAAAATCTAAATATTAAAAAAATTAGTAATCTTTTTTTTTTTCATCAAAAAACAAGTTTAAATCCATACTTTTTCTAAACCTTGAGTATTATATTTATTAAATAATTGTCATTAATTGTCACGGTAACCAAGCAGCCCTACCCATCACGAGTACAAATGTGCAAAAACCGACTGAAATTCTGAAATGTATATTTTTGTCATATTAAACATCTATTTTATTTAGGTTGAATGTTTTTACAAGTCAGCAAATTTCCAGCCGTGAGGGGTTGCACGTTTTTTTTTTTTTTTTTTGTTTACTTTTTTCCTTTAAAATGAGTTCTTTTTACGCACTCCACGTGTGCACAAGTTTCATATTTCTGCCTAAAATAGCAGCGGTGCAGACACAATCCCTCCCAAAGGATTTGTTATTCAAAAGTGGCTGTATTTTGAAATAATCAAAACTAATGGGGTAACTAAATCTGTTTCAGCACTGAGCTAAGTAGACTACCACATGCCCACTGTTGGTGCAGTTGGCAGTTTTGGTACAGGGCAGTGCTACTGACTAACAGTTTTCTCTGAGACTCAGACATATGGGGGTGCAGTGCTCCTCCGTCAGGCTTGCTTTTCTTTCCGAGGTCCATTTCCCTGCAGAGAGAACCACAGAATCTAAACGTCGGTCCTGGTGTCTGTGTTCCTGCACGCCTTTCCGAGCACATGTTGTGTCTCAGTGCGCTCTGACCATGTGTGTTTGGGTTAGTGTAGGCGACTGTGTGCGTGCAGGTGAATAGGTGCGTGAACATGTATGTGTAAGTATGGTTTTGTGTGCCGAAACAAGGAGGGCAATGTACCTGTGGCCGAAAGGTCCTGAATTGCGCGTTGCATCATTTCCTGTGCAGCCACTTTGCGGCAGTGGCTAGGCTCTGCTTCCTCCCACTGCCCTTGGCTGAATGAAGCCTTTTTATAGTCACATGCATTCACTATAGTCAGTTTGAGGCCAGCACTCTCCGTGCTCTAACTTGCTGTACAGTGTCACCAGTCTGGGAGGATTTTCTTTTCTTTTGAGAAGTTAAACCTTTCAGTATCAATCATGATTCTCACTGTCGAGTTTCACACCCTTGGGCACTCTTGTACATTAAATCTTACCTTTTCATTAGTGTCATTTTTTTTTGTTTTTTTTTTCCCCCCCCTCTTTGCTTTTTTTTTTTCTCATCTCTCCCACACAACTCCAGCTGCCAGATGGCCGTGTGATCAAGGTGGGAGGAGAGCGGTTTGAGGCCCCTGAGGCTCTGTTCCAGCCCCACCTCATCAACGTGGAGGGCGTTGGAGTGGCCGAGCTACTCTTCAACACCATCCAAGCAGCTGACATAGACACCAGGTGAGGCCAACAAAAGGGCACATGTATACTCCACTATCAATAAAAAGCTTTCCTGAGGGTGACTCAGTGTTTCCACAGCATTAGGAAGTTTCAGCAGAGGCAGACGTTTTGGCAAGGAATAGATAGATGGATGTCAAACGGCAATGTCAGCTGATCACAGCTTTCGCTTAAGCAATGGAGGGTTTTAGACATAAAACTAAATATTTTGTGAAGTCTAGAGTTCAGTATGGAAAGTTTGAAAATTGATCATGAGTCTTTAAAAGAATGGAACAAGGGGAAAAAATGTAAACACTTGCAAGTCAACTAAGTATGACTGATCCCTTGCTGCTTTAGTTCAATAATTTATTTTTACTCTCTTGAAGTCACTGAAGATCTGTTTGGAAAGTACATTTTCCAGCATTTGCTGACTTAAAATGAGAAAATGTCTCTTCCTGCTCTCACCCTTTTCTGCCTTCCTGTCATCAGGCCTGAGTTCTACAAACACATCGTGCTCTCAGGCGGATCTACCATGTACCCCGGCCTGCCATCTCGGCTGGAGAGGGAGCTCAAGCAGCTGTACCTGGAGCGTGTGCTCAAGGGAGATGTGGACAAGCTTTCGGTAAGAAACCAGGCCTCTCCTATAAAGTGACATGCACTACTGACTGTGAGCGAAAACTGCTCAAGTATGATTCACAGCATGATTGTCACTTTGAAAAACTGGGACATTCAATTTAGCTCATTAGATCTATCCAGTGTGATTTTTTTTTTTTTTTTTTTTTTTTAAAGAGTGCTCTAGTTATAGAAAGGAACATAGAAGTCTGCATCTGGCCTCTGGTTTAAGTAAAACATTTCCCCTGATTCTCACAATTCGTTAAAGATCTTCAGTACGGCTTTTCCCACATGTTAGAGAGCATTGAAGTGCCAGAAGCAACCACAGGGAACATGTTTCAAGGATGTAAATGACATCTCGCTGTGTTTTCGCACAACTTGAACTTAAACTACATGCACCTATCATGTCTGAACCTTGCCCGTTTCAAGCACAAGACTGGCTTTATGAATTTTTTAGTGCAGTGTAGACAAACTACCACAAGGTAGTGCCAGAGGCCAGACGCTCATTTAATTTAAACAAGCGTGCAGTTAACTTCATAGTGACAAATATTTGTTTTGGTAAAATATTTCTACCTTTTCATGTCGGTATCCCAAAGACACAGATGATTTTAAACAGAAGTATTTTATAAACAAAGCTCAGCAGATGACTCATAGGTTTAAAGAACACATCATTATGTGCTTTACTTTTCTGCCTGCAACTGCAATCGACCCCAATTTTCCCAGATTGTCTCATTTTTTTGAATTGAAGTCTGCAAAGTTAGTGTGGGAATCCAATGATAGGATTTTTTCCCCTTCATGAAAACTCTTCAGAACTAAAAAGATGCTGCTGAGATGCAGTTTTTGCTAGAAAGAAACTGCTTTGCTGAATGTCAGTTTCAACTCTGGCGTTAACTAAACCACAGTCAGTTTTCCTAGCACTTGTTTTCCTGCCAGAATATGGCAAATACACCACCTCCTTGTGTAGCTTGCACCTTTACGTGTTTGTTAGTACGTTTAGATAACCAGTCACGTGAGCAACAAACCGAAGCAGCATCCTTTGCCCTATTTGGTGAAAATATGAGTGTTTAAACATGCCAGACAGAAGTAGATTGTGCTGAAGGAGAAGTTTGTGTTATCATTTTTCTGTGCTGAAAACAACAATTGGACTGCGTGTGAATCTGACCACAGCTGTCATGAGGCCGCTTTAAAGCATCATCGGTCTGTGTTTTTGATTAACAATTGATCAGATGACTCTGTAATTTGAAAGGTCTCAGTTGTCATGATTAAAATCAGTTTTATCAGCTCACTCTGTGATTCCTGCTGGCTCTTAAAGCAGCATTTAATGCCTGTCACCTGATTGTTTTGGTCTTATGATAGAAAGTTTATTGTTTTTGCGTCCGTCTCTGAGCTCTCAGTCGTATCGATTCCATGCAGGCAGCTTTCTTTATGTATTTCCCTCAGGAGCTGGAAAACTCCTGAGACAAATGCAGATTCTCACACGATCATGATCATAAGAGGATCAATTTTTATTAGACTAAAAGCTTAGCATTTGTTGGTCGGACCAGTCAGCTTCTTGTGGCAGCTATTTTTTTTTTTTTTTTTTTTTTTTTTAGCTGCAGTAAAAGTCTACGTGTTGTAGTGGTGTACAGTCTCCAGGTTATTCTTTGTTTGTGCTCTCTCTGAGGCCATGTAGTCTTGTTTTGAATTCTTTAATCCATACACCAAATAAGAAATGTAACAACACAAACGAGGTAGTAAAATGTTTATATAATTAATAATGGTGTTGTTTAATGCCTTTCTACAGTTTCACACTAACATTTCCATGACAACAGTGACCTCCATCAGTCATAGATGTTGCTGTTTCAGTTATTCACTACTTCTGTATTTTTGTTAAAACAAGGTTGATATGTGGTAGATTTGTGGTTTGTGCAGGAGTAGAAACCATCGTTTCACAGTGTAGCTCGTAGTAAATCTACTTTAGATGGTTATAACATTATGGCTCATAATCAAATCCCTATGGAGAATATAAATGGGATTTTCACTTCCTGAACCTCACTGTTGAGTTCTGTTAATACCCACATTAGCCTATGATAGACAGATGGCTCATCCAGTCACCTGTCAAGAGCCTTTAAATGTCTGCCGATTTCCAAGAAGAGCCTCCCAGTTGTGTAAAGGGCACCGTAAATTTGACTGGTCACAAACTGGCTCCAAACGTTTACTAATGTCTTGTAGGTCGTGACAGTTTTTGCTCATTTTGTGATTAAAGAAACTTGAGAGTCAAGAGCCGGTAAATTTTAAAAAAAAAAAAAAAAAAAAAAAAAAAATTACCTCTGTTATTAATCACATGTAAGTCAGTTTCCTTGAAACATTTCAAAGTTTGCAGTTTTAGTTGTCACTTGAAACAAAAATCTCTAGCTTAAAATTTTTTAAAAAAAATTAAGGGTTGTTTATTTAAAAATGATAATTAATAATTAAATGCGTGATAATTTATCACATACTTAGCTCTCATTAATTGCAATTACTCGCTTTTTCCTCCCCAAGACTGAAGTTGGTAAGTTTTCCATAAGCACTAGCTGCTAGCCCAGCAGTCAACTACTCATTTATATCCCGTAGCTCCTTTTATGGTATTCACTTTGCTTCAAAACAATGCAAACATGAGGATAGACTGACTGTCTCTGCACACATGCTCTCCATTAATGTGCGTGCAATTCGCTGGAAAGTCTTTGCTGAGTAGAGACTAAGAGAGTCACCTTTAGTGTTTTCTAAATGTTAGAAATATAGTTAATATCAAAACAGAGTAAAAGCAGTATTAAAGGAGTATCCTCAGTAGACGGGCTACATCAGGATACTGCGAGTGGATGGACGTGACGGACTACAGAGGTGCCCTGGAAGCTAGCACATCAAATTCACATTACTGTTATTTGTTAACAGTAAACTTGGAGAGGGAACACGGGTTGATCCGATTCCTTTTCCCTCAATTTATTCTGGTGTTTTTTGCAAGCAGAAGCTCCTCTGAAGTTCTAAACACATTTAAACGTGTTTTATATTTTAAATGTCACAAAAAATAACACGTTAGTTACACCTGGCTAAACTAAGCTGTCCAATCCTACTAATTTGTTAAGTTTGCTGTTGGGGTATTAAACAATTTTGAGATTAAACAAATTTCTCTTCCAGTCCCAAGTATTAAAAGTTACCATGTGAAGCGCTATGAAAAGGGTTAAACTGTAAAGAATTTAATTCAGCATGTTTTTGATAGAAACTCCTCCCAACACTTGGTGTTTGTTTTTTGTTTTTTAATTTATTTGGAAAAATCCTGCTAGGTCTTGAGGAAAGTCTTGGCCTGTTTAACACTTTTCTGACAGAGGTGCATGTGAGAGTGCAATTATCCACCACCATACTGGTCATGCATTAGCTGGTCCTTATCCCACCAGTTCTCCAGTACAGAGTCCGTGTCAGATATCAGATCACGCCAGTGTGCAAAAAGCGCAACTAATATTTAAGTGCATTTAATGCTAGCAAGAGGACATCATGTGTCCTGCCTCCTGTAGTCTCCAACTCAAGCAGCTCCTGTTGCCTGAATCACATGAAATATTTTCAGTAGCTCAAATCCAGTTGTTCTTTCTGAATGTTAAAAAGCGGACAACTGTGGAAATCAGCAAAAAAAGCTTGTATTTCTTTCTTTTTTTTTGCTTGCTCGCCTTTTCTTGTTTTCATCGGATTGCCGGCTGTCTGGAGGCGGTGTACGTGTATAAACTTAACATGAGGCTGCTTTGACAGCGGACTGTGGTTGAACTATTTTTATTAAGAGAGCTCACGCCATCTGAAGCCAAGAAGCTCATTGTGTCAAGAGTTGATTTTTTTTTTTTTTTTTGAGGGGGGAACCTAATTTTTATGTTGCACAGCCATGAATTCAGTTATATCATAGGAAGAACTAACAGTTAAGTAAAACGTATTATCATAATTATACCTAATTATCTTCTGGCTTTTATCAAGTTAGTTTCTATCTGATTTAGACCACTCAAATTTTGATATAAATCTTGACATTGATTAGAAAAACATGTAGACTTTTGGGAACTTTGAGCAGTATTGGCAACTCATCCTTCTCCTCTGTGTTTCTTTTCCTGTAGAAATTTAAGATCCGGATTGAGGATCCTCCCAGGCGAAAGCACATGGTGTTCCTGGGTGGAGCTGTGCTGGCCGACATCATGAAGGACAAGGACAACTTCTGGCTGACCCGGGAGGAGTACCAGGAGAAAGGAGTACGTGTGCTGGAAAAACTCGGAGTGACCGTCAGATAAAGCACTGGACGGACAGAACGCCCACACGACATAATAATACACACACACACATACATGAATATACACACAAACGCAAACATACACGACATGCACACACATTTCCACCCCTTGCCCACATCGCAGAGTATATATCTATTTATCCCTGTTCCTCTCTGTTTCGGCCGTTGATTCCCTTCAAACACCACAGGGAATCCAGCCATCACCTTCCCGCTCTCTCCTCTCTCTCTCTCTCTCTCTCTCTCTCTCTGCCTCTCTGCCTCTCTCTCTTCTCTCCTGGTTCGGGATTGGTTCACACTTTTCCTCGCAAGCCCCAAGAAACCAATTCCATCTTTGCAGATTTCCACTGATTCTTGCTGAGTGCTGGTGGGAGAAGGTTAAGAGCTGTCAATGCAGCATATTTACCTGCAGATTAGGCTTGTTGTGAATTAACACTTGTCGGGTAAACCGACCAGGCTCGGCGGAAAGCTTAGTTTCCTCCCTTGTTAAACCTGTAGAGGAGATAAAGTGATGCAAAGTTTCTAAGCAACTTGTAAGCGTCTGTAACGTCACAATCAGGGTCCACCACAAACAGCCACGGGCCGCTTTGAGCATCTGTTCCGGGTGAGCGAGAACTGATCACATTTTTATGTCGGTTTTTATAAATGATATCATGACTTTTCTTTTCTGGGAGAGGGATTACTTTGTTTTTGCTTTTTTCCCTTTTTTGTTGGATGTATGAGTTTGATTTCCATCTTTAAATTTGACTTTTTTTTTCATTGACTTTTTTGTTGCTGTGCACTGCTACCATTGTAAATGGAGTGTATTGTAGTAACAGAAGGTCCTCCATGTGTTGTTTTGTTTTCTTATTTTATGAAGAATTAATGGTTGATTTATAAAGGGACAAATACACAAACTAAAAGCCCCTGAGCTTGACATCGAGTGTGTGACGGTACTTTAGGGGTTCGTTGGTGGTGACACAGTGATGGGGTGTGGGGAGGGTTAGTATTTTTTTCCTCGTCAGACAGCTTGGCCTCTGCCTCCTCTCTGGTTATAAATCAGAAGTTGAATGAATGGGTGTGAGCAGTTATAGCAATATTTCAAACTGTATCGACGCTATAGTACCTCACTCATCGTATTCCTCCAGATCCACCAAAGCACGGAGGCAGTGGCAGGTTTTAGGATGAGATCTGTTTAAATTTGGGCACCTGGAGCATCGCAAAGCTGGGAAATTAAAACGGTATATTATACGGCTTATTTAAGTTCTCCAGACTTTCATTCCCAACGGTCGACTTAATGATTACTGGAGGCACTTCTATTTTGATTACGATAAATGTGTATATTTTTTTTTTTCTCCTCTTTCCATGAACGTCTATCCAGTGCCAAGTGCAGTTAATGTTAACTGGATCTCATGTTTTAATGTCTTTCTTTTTGTCACAATTTTTTGTTTTTACTTTCCTGTGTTGTTCATAGCATAACTGCCTAACGCTGATTTAAATAAAGAAAAGTGATTTATAAGGATGTTTGTGTGGCAGGTTCCTTCTTTTTTTTGGCACATGAAGCTTCTGTTTCACAAATTTATGGCTCGGAGCAAGAAATCCTGAACATTGATTTGTAAATATTTATCTTTTGAATGTATATTTGCAAGTAGGGGACAGATTAAATGAGTTGATTAAGCACAATGACAGGAGAAGGGTGTAGGTGACCGAGGCTCATCCACAGAAGAGGACGAGACCTCTGCTCACAGACCCGAAGGAGGAAGAGGAAATGGAACAGCGGCAGAGGACTGGCGCCACCAGAGGAAGAGGCTCTCTTTCCGTGCCTGAAATAAAGATCTCACCCAGACTCTTCCGGCCTTGTTCCATTTTAATCCCTCGACTCTTGCCACTTCCCTCTTAACCCTGAACTATTACCTCAGGAGCGCCGTTTGAAATTTCCTCCCCATCAGAGCACAAAGGGCATCACGTAAGGATGTTTGCAAAAGTAGTTTGGCGCATTTCATTGTGATTTTTTTTTATTTATTTATTTTTTGTCACTTCAGAATATGTATTTAGTATGAAACAAGGAGAAAGGAGTTAAAATTCCACCACATGAAAACGTGAACTTTACACATTTAAATGGTGCACTCAAATTCCCCCAAACAGCTTCTGAAAAAACCTTGTTTAGCAATTTAAGACTTATAAAAATAATTCTTCTTTGATACTTGTTTTCCTATAGTTTTGCTGCCCAAACAATCTCTAAACTCTCTCTAGTCAAAGCATTTTCCACAGGGTGGGAGTAGAGCGACATTTCCTCTCAGCAGTCTTTATCTCAAGTTCAGGCAATCAAAAAAGTATGCTGAAGCAACTGTGTCTTCGAACGTTACATCTGTAACGTCTCTGTTCAGTTTGAGTGAATCAAGCAGTTTTCGACCTGATGCAAAACCAGAACAGGTTAAAATGCTACAAAGGTAATACTCTCCGAGTTAACTGTTGAACAAAATCTTTGTGGTAAGGAAGGAAAAACGTTAAATCCTGCCTATCTTTGGGCATGGGACCACGGCCACCCATTCCTGTAAACTGCACTGGGAAGTGAGTGCCGGTGCTCATGCACCCAGAGAGGGGCCATGCTGACCCCATTACACGAGCAGATATCTTAAATGCTTGCACATGTGGACCGCGATGCTGTTTGCAGCCGTTGAGCTGCTTAGCAGGCCCCCAAAAGCCCTCAGGGACCTTCTTTCTCTTCTCTTTTCTCTCTCCCTCCCCCTCCCCTCACTTGCTCCATCATTATCGCCCACATGCTTTTCCAGAGACATCCTGAGTGAAACAGCTCGACGTCCTCGATGGCTATCACATGTTCCTCCTGTGGAGGGAGGCAGCTCCCCTGGAAGACATGTTGAGGAGAATAAGACAGGCTGTACTAGCCTCAGTTTTTCTTTGTGCTTTCTTTCATCAAAGATGTTGCAAAACTTTTAGAAGTTTCAAAGTCATAGCGAAAAACTTGTGGCTTTGACATTTTTTTTAACCCTCTGGGTCTCCTCATGAAATCACCCTTTCTCTTTCCATGAAAAGTGATTTATAACGATGTTTGTGTGTTAGGTTCCTTACATCAAACTTCTACTGTTAGCTATTACCTCACTAAGTTCTTTCACGATTTAAAACTGTTTAGGGACTTCATATAACTCTATATTGAATTTTTCAGTATATTTGATCTACATTTCAGCAACTTCTTTCAGATGCTGGAAGATGGACCTAATAATATAAATCATTGTTCTCTAAACTATCTCCTTGGATTTGCGCTGCAGCAGGAATTGAGGCCAGTTTTTTACACAAACCCCACCCACCTCAAAAAAGAAACAGAGAAATACACGTCTTATTTTTGAAGTGTTCACCAGAGGATAAATCCTACTGACTTTGGAGATTTTGTGTATTATTACTGGAATTGGTGGCCGTGGTCCCATGCCCAAAGATAGGCAGGATTTAACTTTTTTCTCCTTACCACAAATATTTTGTTCAACAGTTACCTTTGCAGCGTTTTAATGTGCCCTGCTTCTGCATCAGGTCTAAAACTAAACAGAGATGTTACAGATTTAAAATTTGAAGATACAGTTGCTTCAGCATACTTTTTTGATTGCCTGAACTTGAGATAAACTTCCTAAGGGGACACGTCTCTCTACTTAGGGTCATTGTAGTGTCACTGTTGTTTTGGAGTTGTATTGGAGCACACTGGGAGACCACGTTGGGGAGGGCTGTTGCACTGAGAGGCTGTGCTTCATGTGCAATGATTCCTAGGCGGGTGGTATGTGTCAAAGTAACAACCACATGGATAAACTTTTAAGCATACCACTGAATTCTAACAAGATCTAAACCTTCAGGTAATTTTAACGCTATGCTGATTTCTGTATGAACAAATTTATAAAAATATATAACTTAATCTTAATTTCAGCTTCACCAGCTTATCAGTAATGGCGTAACTGATGTGTGCTTACAGTTACAATAACATATCTCCTACTTTTACTGATGGGTTGAGTATAACAGTTTGTATAGTTAGTATATTGTAATTAGCTAACTGTTTCAGTTATTCATAGCTAATCATTTCACGAGTAAAAATAGGATATCAACCACCTTGCAACTAGGAAAAAATCAATGGCTGCCCAGTGACTGCACTGAATTATTTTGCTGTCTGAGACTGTTTTAGAAGTAGTTTCCATGATGTCTGGTTGCTCAGAGGTTGACTGTGCAACATCCTTATCCTTTTGGCGACCACTTTGGATCGCAAGTTGAGTGCAATTGCTTGTTTGCCTCTTGAAACAACTGCAGTCTGACCCAGAGTCAGCACTCTCAGACAGATTGGTCAAAGATTGACATCTTTTTTTTTATAAATGTAGATAGACTGCCAGCATATTGCAATCAGTGAGTTAGTCTGCATTGCAATAGGACACTTGACTCAAGTGTCAACTGGTTACATTCTCGTTACATTCCAATATGAACAGAAGATTGTTGTTCCTCTATTAGTTTGCAGTTAAACTGCCATCATGCAGCAGCATTGTCACCATTTGTGTAGGATTTCACGTTTCAATCTTCATGAGGTTCTAGCTGGACTGTGAATGGAATAGCTAACGTGAATTAATGTGTATGTAGACAGCAACACATTTGCAATTTTGGGTGATTTTTATTGCCCTTTTATCTCTTTCTTGATGCACCAAAGTCACCAAAAAGATGGCAACTGACTGCGAGTGATCGCACCCATGATCAGCTTCTTTGAAGGAACCATTGCAAACGCAACAACGAGTCGTGCTGTGGTCTCCAGCCAGTGTTGAAACGGATAAAAAATGCCTTGGCTGTGTTTGTTTTACTTCAGATATGGGATCTTCAAGGAAAGACTAAAATAAAGCTGTAGACTTGTTTTTAAAAATTGTTTTCTCTCATTTTATTGGAGGCGGAAGGTAAGACACACATTTCACTTTTCTCACAAACCTGGCCACCCTTCAGTATCTACAAAGTACTTCCTGTTCCTTCTCGAAAAGCAAGAACTACATCCATTGTACATGTTAGAAACAGTTATTTAAAAAAAATAGAAATAAAAATGTACAACATACACTTGATATATATAATATAATTTTTTGCTCTTTTTTACAGAGGTAAAAATACTAAGCATAAAAAATGGGTCTAATTCAATACAGGGAGTTGTTTCTTAAATTTTTTAATTTAAATACACAAGGAGATAATGAGGATGCGTTCAGGCACTTGTAAATGGCTCTGCATGTGAGAACACACTCAAACACCAAACAAGATGGAGGTAAAAGATGACATGCTGACACACATACGCACACTCTTTCCAATCTGATTGGCCCCTGTCCCTGATCGATCATCAAAAGGATCTGAATCTACTCAGAAGGTGTCCATATGTCATAGCATATTCAGCTGATCCCAGTAGCTTTGGATCAAGGAGCAGAAAAGGATGAGCAGATCTGGAATAAACGCCAACACACACACACACACACACACACACCAACAACATACAAACTGGTACACAGGACAGGATGTATGACAAAGATACCACTGGGGAAGGAAAAAGGACATCCTCAGGCATTCTGTACTTCGACTACAGTAAGTGACATTTCCTTGGCAAAACAATCAGTGATGGATGTTTGTTTCCAGAATTTCACGTTTTTCAGACTCCTGATCTTTTCCGATGGGATCCTGCTGATGTCCTGCGTCTCTTTATTTTTAAAAATCTCATTGTGTTTGCGTTCTGATCCTCAATGCTGCCATCACCCAGGCTTAGATGAATCATCCAGCACCGGAGTGGTTGTACATTTAGTGTTGTGCTCTTATTGTGAAGGCGTGATGGGCCAGCTGCAGCATAACAAAGCACGACAACTGAACTGACTATAACGTTTTTTGTTCTTTTTGAAATGTAGTCATGCCATATTCAAGCATCTGACTTTACGCTCTTTGTGCTTAGGATGATACAACAGATCTGGGATTGAGGGGAACAAGTGCTGTAAGACTGAGAAGAACAGCACATACATGTGTCACATGTGGTTTCAGCAAGTTAATCTCTGGATTAAAACACCACATTCTGCCCTTAAGGGAATAGTTTGACATTTTGGAAAGTTGTAATTAAAGCACAACACCTTAAATGTATGTTTTATAACCATCAGAGCCACCAAGAAAGAGTCTGACACACAACTATCTGTAAAACTTGCTGATTTTACATTGAACGTTTTGTATGGATTCAACTTAGACCCTCTGATGGATGGTTTCTGGTGCCTTCTAAGACAGCCAGACAGTCCGATTCTACTGCTTCCAGTGTTTACGCAAAGCTAAGCTAACCACATCCCACATCTCGGTTACATTTTTATTTATTACACAGACATCAACGCTATTGCACGTCTTATCTGTGTGTGCTTCCTAAAATGTCAAACTTTTCTTTACAATTTTATAAATCAGACTCATCACATTGCTGAACTGACATACATACAGAAAAAAACACAAACCCAAAAACCCACAAGTCCCATGTTTTTAAAAGTCAGCATTAATGTTTTACCTTCATTCATTTGTTTTGGTTTTTTTTTGGAGTGATTTTGGATGTTTTCAATAGAGTTGTACGAGTTTGGCCTTTGCTTTTGCACATAAATGACAGGCGGGGGAGAGGTGATTGTACTTCGCAGGCAAACTAAAGTCCATAGTTTACACGCTCTTTTTTTTAAAGAGTTTCTTTTTTATTACAAAAATAGCTTAAATGGAGATTCAAAGAGTATGTGGTGAGGCTTGATTGAGCCATAACCAAGCTCACACTTTTCGTTATAGCAGACATCTTAAAAGAGACGAGTGAGACTCCACATTTTAAGGCATATGGGCACCAATTTAAACGGTATCGGATTGATTTCTCAGTCCTTGATGTAACACGGACCGCTGGCTAAGGTTCTGCAAAGAACAAGAAAAAGAAATCACACTACTCCAAGTGCTCTGTAAGTAAAAATGAGCCAAAATCTGACTGGAATAAGACTCAGTGGGTTCCCGGTTCAGGCGATTTTAGGCACTGTTTGAAATAATGTTTGAAAGGAGCAGGGGCGGATGCTAGCGTGACTTGAAGCACCGTCTCATTCAGTGAATGAATCATAGCCCAGCACCCTTTTGATGGTGGATCAATTTAAGAGAGAAAAATAAATAGAATGAAAGCTTGAATCTTTGGGATATTAGACGAAGATTAAGATGAGTACCACGTTTGCTTCGGTGAACAAAGAAGACGTTGATGGTGGAGGGCTATGTAGACTATATACATGAGCTTTACTATAAGCTGCAGTACAGACAACAAAAGGCCTAGGTGCACAAGCATGCACATATACCATCAACGCACACACACGCGCGCACACACAAACACACATGCGCAAAGAGATGTAGTGTTTGATGTCTCGTGTTGCTGGAGTTGAGCTGAGCGGGCCTGATATTGGAATAGAGTATAAACAAAATGGCCACGCGTACATCAAAGGAGAGAATGAAAAACAGGACAAAGAAACAATTCAAGTTCTTTGACGCCGAGTCAGTGTACAAATATAACAATATAAAGTACCTGCATATGTGATACATGACATATAGGTCAGCTATAAAAAAAAAAAAAAAAAAAAGGCCCCCTGAAAAAGAGTGCTCTCTCACTAGAAACAGAGCAAATGGCCACGTGGAGAGCTGAGAGAACTGTCTGCCGTAAGGGGGAGCTTATCTTCCCAGGCCGTTCAGAAAATGCACCAACAGTTTTTTTCTTTTTTGGCTTATTTCAGTGTCTGGAATTTGTAGAGAAACCCAGAGAAAACAAGGCAAGAGAGTAAGCAGCCATGACCACTTGTCCCTTCTGTTCGTTTCCCCATCCTTCCCTTTCCCTGTCCTTGCATTGGGTTTAGGTTTGAGTCGTGTCCCTCTGAGAGGTTTCCAAGCACGGCCGCTCAGCTCAGGGCCTTGTGTCGACTTCCGCAGCAGCCGCATGCAAGCCCTACCCGGTGGCAAGCGTGGAGAGGTGGGTAGAGGCAGAGGCAGGGCGCCACCAAAGACAAGCCAAACAGGGCTAACCAGCGCGTGCCCAGACGGCCTCCCCCGCTACCCTCGCCCCCGTCACAGGAGCAGGGGTCTGAGTAGTCCCCCTCTGGGTCAGACATGCAGTGGTAGAGCATGGTGTCTGCCAGCCACATGCAGCTGACCCGTCGGATGCACGTGCGCACCGGGTCTGGAGCATCCTCGCACCTGCCTCTCCGATTGCTGGAGAGGTAAAAAGCCTCACCGCAGTGCTCACACTGAGCACGCTCCATTCTTTCATCCTTCCGCCCCTTCCCACCATTGGTGGATGAAGAGGAGCTCGGGAGTAGGGAGCGAGGCTGACTGGACACCACAGACGGGAACTGCTGGCGATACGAGACGTTTTGGCCCTTACTGTTTAAGGGTCCAAGGGAGGGATCAGAGTCTGAGGGCGACAGCGCCGGTGCCAGCGGGTACGTGTAGTCGTGCTTCTGCGCCTCTGTCTTGTCAAAGTGGACATTGGGCTCAGGGTCGTCCATGTTGATGAATTTGTCACGGACTGTTGTGTGGCGGTAGTCCTCGTAGCCGGTGAGCCAGGAGCGATCTGAGTGGCGTCCACGATGACGCTCGGTGGGACGCTCCCAGCTGCGCTCCCGAGGGTTGATGCGGACGATTTCCTCGTCCTCGAAGGTGACATGGCGGGGAATCCGAGACAATGGCTAAACAACAAAGACAGTATAATACATAAACAATGCTGGCAGTAATTCACTTATAAAATATATGTATAAAATATGTATGGATACAGCTTAGCCGTGTTTGTCTCACCTGGTCCAAGTAGTAGTGGTCTGAGAGCCGATAGGGATCGTGGCGAAATCCCAGCGGGCACTTGTGTCTCTGGGGAAGGGGCGAGGACTCGAGCGGCTGCAGAGAGGTCTCCAATTTCTGGGAGGAGTTGGATGAGCTGTCTGTGGTATTCTGAGGTGACAAACAAACACAGGATGCAGGCTGAAAAGCTGATTTCTGATTGCACACGTCAAACAAATAGCGAGAGAGGACACCCTGATTGGACAAACAAAAACAGGAAGCCTCCATGCAGCACTGATTGGAAAAACAGGAAGTGTGAGCTCTGTTTCCCAATCCACTTTTGGACTGCTATATGTGAGTTAAGCTTTTACTAACAACATCTGCCACAAAGAATCACTTATGAAAACATTGCAGTAACCATCACACATAAAATCACAATTGAATTAACCACTTTAATTTTTTTAACATATTTTCACAGCAAAAACTCTTGTCTGACTCAGTATGAATATATTGTCTTGTATATTCATATGAACTGGGTATTTGACAATAAAAGTAAAAGTGAATCAGTTAAATCAACATTTTTTAAAATGGCTAAAAAAAAGAAACCTAAGCATTCATGAAGTAAGATCAAGTGACTGATACAAAATATTCCTAAATCCAAAAAAGTGGAAACAGAAGCATCCTTTAAAATGATTTTTTTAAAGTCTGCAGAAAAACTGTACACACACCATATCCAGAGGCTCACCTTTTAAGCCTCTACACTTCATCTCCTTCTCCCCAGTCAACCTGTCCTCCTTTCCTCAATCGCACTTTCTCCACATTCCACCTTTCCTTCTCCCTTTTCCACCTCTCCACGCATGTGTGTGCACATGTGAACAGTATCCCGTCTCCTTTCCGCTAAAGTCTATCAGGGCTCCAGTCCAACTCAAACACTGGCCAGACACAAGACAGTCAGACCGCTGCCGATTTCAGACATGCACAATGGGGGTCAGCCTCTGTTAGCCACCAGCTGATAGGCAAGGACTCCTTTTGTCTAATCATATCAGCATTGTAATATGAGTGCATGTATTGTAGATGTGTTTAGCCCCGGGGCAAAGGGTGCAGGTGTTTCTGTTTGATAAGTTGTGCTTGAAATGTATCCTCTGCATTTTGTCTTGCTTTGAGGAAGAGATGACTGGTCACAAGAAGTCAATGGCAAGACAGATTTTGGCATGTCTTACTTTTTCTTGACCATCTTCTCTTAGCTATCTGTAACATCTGTGAGATTTCCAACCCATGTTTTCCCAGAAATGTGATTTCACAAATTAGATTAGATTTAAAAAAAATTCAAGCTATCCAACTTCTCTTCAACTATTACTGGACAGATATACAAAAAGCTAGATCTGCCTTAGAGAGGTGTGGCTGTAGATGCAAGGAATTTTCTATTAATGGCCGCTACTTTTGTCATTTTGGAGATAAATAAAGTGTACCTGAGCAAAGCAATGAACTCAAAAGTGCTACCGTTGGAGGCGACATTATGTGTATAGGCAATGGTAATGCCTTTGAGCTTACATGCTTATACTAACATGCCAACATGCTAATGATAATATTTCTAACATGTAAAACTCTATGCTTACCACTCCAGCTGTTAGCATGCTGTCCTTACATAATACAGCTAATTGTGCTATTCAATATATTAAAATCTCTGAGTTGCTTACAAACAAACCACAGAAAACAAACACAAAAAGAAACCACACAAACAAACGCCAATCAAGGCAGATAGATGAACTTCTAGAAGGCAAGATAAAGAGAGGTTCACTTCTCATTCAATAACAGAAGTTATGCATTTCATCATCATTAGCACTGAATATCAGAGAAGTCTCTGAATGAAAGGAACAAGGTCGAAAACCAAAAATAAACGGCTGTGATCTTTGGGTCTGAAGTGGAAATCACTTCACAGGCTCAGGAACACTTCAGGTAACATGAGGGAGGCGATTTAAAACCGTCCTGTGCAAAGACATTTTGCACATACTGGGATTTTGGAGGACTCAGAGTAGGAGTAGCTCATTTGGACACCATATCCTCCGGGCTAAGAGGGGAGAGCCTGTTCAGCTTGTTATCAGATCTCAGGACCTGTGATGTTGTGACATTATAAAACTGAGCAACTGAAATTCTGTGGTGACCAAGAATGTGAAAACATTATGCTTTCAAAACTACAGCAAGTGATCCGGGAAAGATGTCTCATCCCGTACTTTGGGAAATATGTGAATGGATTTCTGTACCAACACCTGATAGTTTGTTTTCAAATGAAATGCGAGGTTTTAATGATTTGCAAATTCCACCTTTTTTTGGAAGCTGCTTACATCATCGCTAGAATTTCTAAAAGTATTCCTAAACTTGTTGAAATGGATCCCCCCCCCCCAAAAGAAAATACTTTTATTCCAAATATTTGGCACTCCAATAAGCCTAAATCCAATGCTGCAAACTATTCTGCAGAACTATATGACCCAGATCTGATATTTGTGTGTGTCTGTCTGCTGAAGCTATCCCCATTATATCCTACTCCCCACATGGATACTGCCATGCTGAGAATTTCCCCTTAGCTTTCTTACAAAGCCCTCAGAGCAGCCTGCCAAAAATAACATAACATGCTGCCTCAGCTTTGGGCTCCGCCCCCTGGCGAAGCCATTACTGGGGGAGGAGTTGATATGGTTGAAAACCAGTCTGACTCTGGCCTCCATGGCTGCATCTAATTCAAAACACAGACCAGACTTTCAGCTGCAAGCTCAGACTGCACAAGAGGACAGGGAGACAAAGGGAGGAGTTGAGGGGGAGAGTTTGTATTTCTGGACATCCTCTCTCTATATATTCTGGTCCAAGGCTGGACAGAGGGCATTTCAAGTTATTTTCTGACACAAAACATGCCCCGACTCAAAGCTCAGGAGGATTCATCCTTCAACGGGCCTGTCTCGCTCTCCTGGGATGAGCCCAGAATTGCTTCTATAGCTTTCACTCCCCCTGTTGTGAATGAGCCAAAATAGAGACAGAGAGGGGAGATGTGCTGAAGGGAGGGACAGAGGAAGGGTTAGGTTAAGTTTAGGTTTGGCAAACGAGGAATCATTTAGGGAAGTATGTCCATCCTATCCCCCAAGCCCATCCAACCATCCTCCCCCATCCCTCCAAAGGCTGTAAATTTGCTCCAGCATTTCCCTCTGTCTACGACCGCCTGCCTCACTAACTGCCACCGCCGCCGCTGCTAACTTTAGGAAAGGTCATTAGCACAGAAGAAGAACACAAGCAGCACTAAACCCCTCATGTTCCACCTGTGATTTTACAGTCATGACACTTCGCAACGTTTCTTTAGAAAAGGAGTAACTTTTTGACATGTTTTATAAGCCTGCTGTTATTGTTATATTCATGTTTTGGGGTTTTATATTCCAATATGCTATGCAGCACTCGTCAGGTAGAAAAATACAGAAATGTTAAGAGAGAAATCCTAATAATGGGCAGGGAAGACACAAATCGAGGCAGTAATTGTTTCCCCGAGGTTTCATTCATGAGTCCAGTTGGATCCTGACAATACTCGAGTGACTTTCTGAATGTGTGTGGGGGAATATTCCCTGTATCTTTCATTTTTTTAATATCTGACACAAGCATAAAATTCAGAATTAAACCCAAAACGTAGCCTATTTTTGTTTTTAGATCCACTATGTTTTTTACATCACAAATACAGACTGTGTCCTAGTATTTCCTCTTATGCAGTCGCATGCTATGTGTAGGTCTGCTGGCTGTTTGCTGTAATCTTGTGGCATTTTTCAGCACAAGTTTTAAAAGCAGACATGAGGCAATGCATAATATTTCCTCAGGCAGCCTTTGTTGGTTGCTAGCACGACTCATGTACCAAACAGGGTGAGCCTTGTGCTAAAAAATAGTTTATATTAGGCCGCAAGGGAAATGGAAAAATCGAGGCTATCACACTGTTTTGTTTTATAAGTCAGTGGGGATTTAACTGAAATGGATGTGAGCTTTCTGGGTCTTCATTTGTGGAGAAAAAAAAGTTCAATTTTATGCCACAATACCCATGAATTGCCATGGATTTGTTGCACTTTTAGCCTCTCTGTTAGTGAAAACCCGCTGCTCCATTTCAGGGGAATGCTCCGCCCTCCGACAGTGCTGTAGTCACCCCCCCACTCCTCAAGTGTTTGTATGCATCTCTGTGGCGGCTGTGTGCTCCCAGCAGAGCACCTATTAGTCTTGGCCCGTACAGACAGCTCGAGTCAAAGATGAACCACGAGGCACTTCCTCTCGTAAATCACCGGCCCTGCGCTAAGCTGGGAAACAGCTGCTAACTGCTAGTTTGGTAGCATTTCTCTTTTTCAAATGGGAGAGGGATGGCGCGGGTGGGGGAGGGGTCACCAGGAGAGTGGGAGTTTTTGGGACACAGGAAGCGACCTTGTGACCCTGCCTGCTGGCCCTTGAGTCAGATTACAGGAGGGTGTGTGTGTGTATGTGTGTATACATTTCCTGTACTTTGTAAGGTATAGATGCCCGGCAGCAAATACTCGGTGAAGTCATAAGCAGACATAATTTTTGAATGATGGATAAAATAAATTTGATCAGTGTGCGCTCCACACCAGATCCTAATTCTGCTGCCTCCTTCTCAAGTTATGAAGAGTGGAACTTCTAAGATAGGACTGGGGCAGTCAAGGTAACACACATGGACGTCTACACCTAAAAAGCCATTCAGACTAACATCCGACCTGCATTAAAACAGGGCTTGTAGCTGTGCTGTAAAAGGCGTGTTGTTTAAAGTACTGGATAGACATGAAATGTGATCCAGGAAGTCCAGTTTGAGCGTTTTAACCCCTAATGAATGGCACAGCACTGTGCAACAGCTTATAATGTTCACAACAGCGTTTTATAACTCTACAAAGTTATCACAGCAGCAATTATTTTCTGTTTTGTTGAACGGATAGTTAGGTAAACACAGTGTGTACAAAGTAATCCAGGAATGTGTCCTTTTCAGATGACATTGTGAGAAATGCTGCTGTGTTGACAAAAACCTGGCTCAGCTTTTGCCTTTGAGTAATACCACACAGACCACTGAGGCACACTGCTTCTGTTTACCTCACATGATAGTAGCGAGAGATTAATTTTCAGAGCAGTGAAGTTCTCACACACGACATTAAAAAAGTTTTGCAGTGGCTTGATGTCTGATAAGCTCCAACTCTGCCTGATCTGTAGTACTGAGCAGCTGGCTGCGTCTACGGCCAGTTGTTTTTATTTGGAGCCTTTTGCTGCATGATTTTTATCACTGCCAGGGTGTCGGTTTAGTTTGTTTGTGTTAGCAGGATGACTCAAACGGATACAAGATTTGCATGAACATTTTACCGGAGATCGGGCCTTAAGCATTTGATTTGGATCTTTCCATTCAGAGTTGATGTGTACTTTGCCAGCAGAGAGCCTACAGAGCAACATGGATGACGCTGTGAACTGGGATGAATAATTTTGATGTTCTTTTGGATCTAGTGGTTCAATTGTAGTGGTGACTAGAGCCACAAGGTGTTGGCTTCTTCTTTTCTGTGGTGGAGACTAAAGCTGAGAGCTGTATACAGACATTACAGAGATTTTTATTATGTATGACCAGCGATTATGGTGCTGTGAAGACCTGACATTGTACGGATGATATTATCCGTGTGATCCTGAAGCCCATGTTAGGTAAGCTAGCCGTATTTTGTTACAAAATCTTTACGCATACAACCACACATTCAATCCACTGTGTCCACAACAAACTGAAACTTAGTAATGCTGCCTGCTGTGAGTCAAAAATTGTGACCATCATAGTTATTAATGCAAAATAAAGTGCTTACAGTAAAGACGTCATCGTCACCCAGCTCCCCCTCATTCTGGAGCGCCGTAGAGGAGGTCGTGGACCCTACAGACAGGAAGAAAGACGGGAATAAACTTTATTTCAGGTTGTTTAATTTTTACAAACAACAAAGAATCTTTTGACGTGCTTTGATAACTTCATGGCAATCAACTAGCTCCTGACTTCCTCATCCTGTCCCTTACCAAATTTGTTTTACTTTTAAGGCAATAAACAAACTCTACTTTCAGGTACACGTTCCTCCACATACACGTTCCACACACGTTCCTTCATTCATGTCCTTGCCAAGACTAACTGGTTATACCGGTGGATTGTGTTATGCTTTAAAACTTCAAACCTTGAACCAGCTAGTGAGTGTCTTATTCATTAAGTAGTGTGGTTTCCTTTTTTTTTATGCAGTCGGAAAGACACAAACAATGGTTTAGTCATAACTAGAATGTGGAATTCCTGGAGAAATAGTAGCAAGCTGCTGCAGCTTTTAAAGTTCAGGAGGAGCATGGGATTGAAACAAGAAGTCAGCCTTTAGTGGACTATGGTGGGCACACATACAGCTGTGGTCAGAAGGTTACATACACCCATTATGTACATGAATATGATGGTAATTTTGGGCTTTTTTCCAATGATTAGCATACATATGGCATACATCTTTAATGACTTTAAAAGCAGACACGATAAGTGTATCTAAACTTCTGACCACAGTTGTAGACTGTATATAAAAGATGGACTTAGCCACTACGCTATCACCCATGACCTAGTAAGGTTTGTTATAAAGCACTGAGATGAGCATTTGCTGTCTTATGTTTCTGAAACCAGACCTCGAGAAAACAAAGCAGTGAAGTCTACAAAGACCGTATGCCCACTAAGCATATCTTGCTTTATCCTTCCCAGATAGGTACCATCATCTATAAAACAAATGTCATGTTTTATACAGTAAGACTAGAAACTAGCAAATGAGCCCATTAACCCAACAGCAAACTGTTTACTGATGTCGATTTCCACATAGACTTCTATAAAACGGAAAGGTTTTTTGGAACCACCAGACCGCTCCATGCTAGCCATTAAAAAGAAGGCACTTCAACACTGGCTTCATTTTTCAGATCCACCATTACAGACTGCAGATGGGTTTAAAAAATGTAAGGTTTTTGTCTTAACAATAAAGCCTTTCAGCTTCTGTTTTGGTGTGTTTAATTAGAGATTGAGCATATTTTAGCTCTGGAAGCTTTATAGGTGCTAGGACAGGTCTGTCTCTGTCTTTTCAAAATATTTGAATAGTTATAACTGCAGCACAGTTTACCTTCAGCCAGGTCATCAATTGCCTTTCGAACTCCCCTGTCGAAAGCTCTGGCATCAGCTGGACTCTGGAAGGATAGGCCGCACCTTCTGTCTTCCACCTTCCAATGGTGAAACGTGGGCGTCGCTATGGTGTACACTAGATCCTTCCTCAGCGGGCAATCCAGGATCACCTGTTGATACGACACACACCAACCATTTACAACACGGATCCATTTCTGATCTTTAACAGACACGTTGTTGCCCACATTCATGTATCTGTGTGTGTATTTTACCTGTTTGTCTCGCATTCGTTCACCACGGATGAAGAACTGGGAGCTGGTGGAGCCCAACACAGGTGCCAACTCTGTTGGCAGGAGGCGGCACACCCCTACCCTGCTCAGAGCTCCCCCGTCCTGATTCAGCCACCCACCGCTCGAGTCGTCCCGCGTCATCACCACCGCTTTTACACGTACGATGTAGCTGTCACTGCACAGAAAGGAAGAAAGAAGATATTAGCACAAAGACGACTGCAACGTAAATGTGTTTATATTATAGCAGACAGTAGAGTGGTGATTCCAATAGATGATAAGCTCAGGATCTAATAATTTTTAACCCTTCTATTATGCTCATTAAACTTGAAACATGCTTTAAAATAAAAACATCATCCATTATGTGAGTAGTGTGATTTTGGAGAATTTTGAGGCAGAAAAAAATTCTCCGCAGCTATAAAGTTACACAACTTAATGCTTTAGGTTACTGGGAAACCCCCTCAAAACCTTCACTGCTGTTTTCAGACTTTTTGTAGCTGCAGTCATAGAGGAACCTTAATCATATCAAAGCCGAAGCCAGCAAACTATTCTGTATTTAACAATACAAGCCTAAAATTAGTTTGTCCACAGTCAAACTGAGCTAAGCAAATTAGTGTGTACACTAATATATTGTGAAGTGTAACTGTATCTAAAATAGCATCAGTAAAATTTATAGGCGTTTTATGCCATTTCCATGCAGGTGGACAGCGTATACTGAAAGCAAAAAACACGTCGGAAAGAAAATTCGCCCCTTCTGAAGGAGGCAGAAGGGGCGAATAATCAGATAACTACACAAACGACTAAATTTAACACTGAAACATTTAAAACAAATCTATCTAATCTCTTTATCAGATTCTGGTTTTGCTGCAGTGCAGTCCAGTTTGCTTGAAATGTGGCAACATGTCGAATGACAACCATTTCCTTCCACAGGAAAACCAAAGAAATGTATGAATAGAAGATAACGTAAGGTCAAAGCAAAATTCACATGATTGCAAACCGAAAAATAACAGTAATATTTTCCACACGACACAATAACTCTTTCGATAAGAAAATAACATCTTATCCCAGCTTGTGAAACTTGTGAAAACTGACAATGCTTTTCTTAATGTGCATTAAGAGTTTATTCTAGAGCAGGAATCACACCCTGGCAGACTGTTTGAGGGCGTTGCAAGTCACGACTTTGCCTGGTCCTCGCTGTGCTCAAGTAGGAGGTGTTATACCAGGACAAGTCAGCATTGAATGCACACACACAAACAACCCCAAAGTTTAATGTAAATTTAATATGGTGCTATGTTGTTTTAAAACTTCTGAGAAGAAAATTTTTAAAGTTAAACTGCTGCCATTTTAACATAAAACAGTTCACGTATTTAATAAAATGCTGTTTCAGCCCATTGTCTCCTCACTAACCTCGCCATAAAGCTTATCACTTCTGCTATAAATTTTCCTGGAGTAACCCTGTGATTATTAGTGAAAACATCCCTTATCTTGTCGCTATAGTGGTTGTAAACAACAAGAACTTCCCTATTTTCATATTACATGTCATATCACTTTATTTCGCTACCATCACTATAAATTAAAATAAAATTGCCTACAACAGTTGGGAGATTTGAGTGGATGTAAAGTTTTTGCAAGTCATCAAACAACAGAAAACTTAGGTTCATTATTTGATGTTCATTCACACATGCCTTTCCTCTTCTGTTAAGGTTAGATCCACACATAAAATGGAGATGTTCCGCTTTTGTTTTTGAGAAATACTTCTGGACACGTGAATACAAAGAAAATTATGCCAAGTGCTATGAAAAGCATGCTAAAGCAACAGGTGGTAATAGAACCCTAACCCTATAGAAATGTTTTGTATTTAGAAGCCTACAAACAGTAATGCAGCCCACAGTCTGACCTCAAAAAAGGGAATGAACGTGCACATTTCTGACGTTGGAAGACAGAGACATCTGGAAAGTCTTAACTCTGGAAGGAATTTTTCAAAAGTTCAGTTTTCAGTGACTTAAAATGTTATTTTATGCATAGAAGTAAGACTAAAATGCTTAGAAAAAAACTATGTTTTCTAAAATACCCATGTACATGTGGCAGGGCGTTAGTATGATTGTAAACGGAATTCTTTTTTTAACAAAGGGAAATTTTAGAAATAGTGTATACTTAAAAATTGCTCTCAACTACCTGAGTGATAAATCCACTAGGCACATATATTGTGTGCTCACTTAAAATACAGGATTTTTTATCAACGTGTTGGCGAGTTTTTGCAGACACGTTAGCATCTTGCATGCAAACTGCAAACTGCAGCAATTAGTGTTAATAAAATAAGTCCTGAAATCGCATTTTCTGCTATTTTTTTAAAATTCTTGTTAATAAAAGGGAATTAAAAAAAACATTTTACTAATTACTCGTACAAAATGGCTGCAGCCGAGTTAGAAGTCCCACGTTACCCATGTTATGTCTTTTTTTTCTTTGTGCCTAAATCGGAAATGGAGTCGTCTGCACCATTTATATGAGACAACATTGGATTGGAGCCACAAGTTATACAAGCTGACAGATAATACAGTTTATTCTATAAGAAGTACAAAGCAGATGACAAAAACTGAAACCGGAGACAATACACCGCAGGCTGATAGTAAAATACATGGTATTCATATGTGTAAACATGACAGCCACCACTGTACGTGTACACAATGGACATGGTTGCAATCCACATGCATGTACCCATGTATGAACTATTGATGCTGTGCTGTGTGTGCGTACATGTGTGTTTGTGTACGCGTGTGGGGGAGAAGCATGAAGAGATAATGACAAACATAAAAAGAGAGTGATGAAGTGAGGGAGGGAGGATGAGTGGGAGTGAATGAGAGAAGCGTTGTTATATAATTAGCTAACAGTACTGAGGACTCAATGCACACACACACACACACACCTACACACACAGGTGGCAAAACTGGTTCACCAGCTCCCACCCACACACATTCATAAAACCGACTGAATGACAGACTGACTGGGTGACAGCAGTCAAACTGCACAAACAGAAAAGCAACCAGAGATTCACCCCCAACTCCTGAGCTTTTGTTTCCATTCAGAAATTTAAGGTTACTTGAATTAGAAACTCAAAGACACTACTCAAAATCTACTTAGCAAGGAATATTACTCAGTGTGAAGCATTAAAGATTTAGTGTTGTTATTGGCCCTGTGATGGACTGGCGATCTGTCCAGTATGTATGGCCTCTTTCTGTCAGCTGGGATATGATCCAGCCCCACTGCAATACTAATTAGGTATGTGGTTAGAAAGTAGACAGATGCACATGTGTTGTTTCTGGCTATAGCAATGCACTCTGTAGGCAGATATTATTCATCTGCTATGTCAAGCCACAACAGGCGTAGGTAAAAATTATTATTTTAACTCTACTTTACCGTGTGGAAAAATTAAGTAGCAACAAAGGAAATAAAAATGAAATCTAAAAATAGAAATGGTGGTGTACTTATTTAACAAATGAAGCTTACTATTAATCATGGACAAAAAAAAAGACAAGATTGATTTCAAAGGTCAGACAGGCGGTAATATAGTTTTACATCTATATGGTTGATGATAAAATACAGTTAACAAGCAGATTATGGTATGTTTGTAGTGTCAAATGTGTCTGCAAAAGGGAAACAACTAAGGATACAGAGCAGAACCACCTGACAACCACTGCTCATAAGACAAAAATATATGCGTATCTATTTTTTCCAGTTAAATTGCTTTTCAATTGCTTATCTGTTTTAAACATTTATCTATAATTATCTGAGTACAAGGTATCTACTGCTTACCCACTTACTGCTTAAATGGGTCATTTTTACCCATTTAACCACTGGCTACTGCAGAAGTAACACTGGAGCATTTGCACCCCTGGTTAGGAACGACTAAGCTATTTTGGTTCATTGACATAATTTCTGCTCTTAAACTGAAAAATGTTTTAAAAAATCCACACTCTGCTTTTACATGAAAGTACCACAGTGGTTCAACATGACTCAAACACATGTATGACATATTCCCATACAGAACCACACATCCAGGCCACCCACATACAGAAATAACACCAAATTCTGTACTATATAAGCACATGTGCTTTAAGACACACGATACCAGCTATCAGCTCTCTGAGATGAACTTGTCACATTTTGGGCTGTCTTGTGACCCATGTTTAGAGCCCCGTCTGCCGACAGGCCCTATAATCTGTGGCGGGGACACACAGACAACCACAACCAGCAGCTACACACTACTTTAATACACTTGGAATGGCCACACATTCTGACACACACATACATTTGGGAACTGTGAATCTAATTCTGTCCACACGAATGTTGCAAGAGGTACTGATGCTGAAAAAGGATTGCAACACCCATTTTGAGAAAAGGTACAGTACCGTGCAAAAGTCTTGTGCCATCCTTCATTTCTTTAGGAGCCTGAGTTTCGTGTAATTTTTTAAAGTGGCCTTAAGCAATATTTCCCCAGGCTTCCTTTGGACAGTCACTGCTTTTTCTCTTATTTTCACTCCAGCACTCATACTTGACCATTTTCAAAGGAATATTCTTTTGTTTGTTAGGTCAGTTAACACTGATTCAAGCACCTAACTCTAGGAATGAATGTTGAATAATTTAGTTTCTACACATATAGAAAGCTTAGCAAGGCACCAAGTTTTAAAATGTACATTTAAGCTTTTTGTTACTAGCAGCCTGCACAAAAATACATTATTTGCTCCTGTTTTTTAGCTGAATCTATGAAAATTGCCCAATATAACACAGTTTGACAGGCGTAAAGTAATACTTTTGCACCAACAATGTGCTGCAGAAAAACCTTTTGGATGACATATCTGGACATGGTGCGTCGACTGTCCTTAAAAAACTTGCGGAAACTGCAGAATTTCTCTTGAAATTGATGAATCCAAATTTGAACTTTTTTTGTTCAAATTACCAGAAGAGTGGAATAACAGTGAGTGTCTACGGACATTTGTAAAATACGGCTGAAGCTGTGGCTCTTGAGAATTTTGTACAGTACTATAGTTTGTACACTATTTATAATCACCAATTAAAGAGGAATTCACATACGGTACACAGCATCTCTATTTCTAAAATATGATTGTCTAATATTTGGGGGGTTTGTGATCTCAAGCTTTAAGTTGAGACTGCAAACACGTTTCAAAGTCTCTTTGGGTGGGATAAGGGTACAGTTTATTGCATCAGAAAATGACTTGGTTTAGAAGAAAGACTTGGTGAGCTCACCTACCTGTTGATAAGGAAATCATGCATCACATCCGTTTCTAATTTAATATGAAACTTCAGGTCAAAGGTTCAAGGTGTGTCTGGCTTCCATTTCTTAAGAAAAACAGCACTGCAGTTGCCAGCCAATTGCTTTTGTTTGCTTTGCAGTACAGCCTGACAATACCTCACAGCGCCAGATTCAGCAGCTTGGCATGCAATCATACCAACAGGTTCATTGAGCTCATGGTAGCCATTACCTTAACAGAAATTTAAAAAATCCAGGCTGGAGCACAGTCCTGTTTCAAAAAACCTGGGATGTTGTGTAAAATATAAATAAAATATTTAATGTAATATAGTCAAATTGTTAAAAGTGAATATTTTTAGATGGTTTTTAGTCAAATGTGAGAGGTTTACACAATCTGAAGAGAAACAAGATTGTGTTTCCCAATGCTTTACCAAAATGTTACACCACCTCTTCATTTACGAATACTTAACTAACATCCTCACCTGTTAAAGGCTCAACAGTTTTGGGTCTTTGTCATTTTTAAGTGTATAATAAAATCCACTAAATGTTTTAAATGGCTCATAAATTTGGAGTCCAGACAGGCCAGTACTTTGCACTCTAACTATGGAGCCATGCTGTTGTTAGATGTGCAGAATGTAGTTTGGCATTAAAGGACTTCCTGGGCAAAGCCAACTTTCAGCATGAATGGTGCTCTCACAGATGTGCTCGTTACCAACGCAGTGCACCCTAATGCAAGCTCCACACCAATATCTTGGAATTTGTAATCTGTGCTGATAACATGCAGCATGGTCTCTCATCTCTTTAGCCTGGAGGTAAAGATTTTACCCCTAATATTTTCACAAAGAAATTGACACTTAACAAGCAAGCTGTAAACACAAAACTGACTCGTTATAAGATTCACTCTCAGTTTAGCTCCGTTTTGGTCTCCACCTTCTGTGATGACAACTAAAACAAGTGTAAAGTTGCTACTGGAAACCAAAGCAACCAGCTGGCATAAGGCTCCGTAACAGTTAGTAGTGTAAATATAAAGACATGAAAATGCAAATGTCTCCCTATCCAATGGCACTGTGTACACGTGGTTCAGATATTACTGCCAAATCTTTAGAAATGATGTAAACAAACAAACAGAAAACCAGAGTCCTTACAGAAACACCTTCCTTTCATTTAAATTAACACACATTTGTTGCATTAGCTAGAACTCCAGGTCCACTCTAAAAGTCTAAACAATTCAGCGTAACATGAACTTGTAAGAACAGTCTCTCCGGTTCAAGTGCTTCATTGCATTAATCATTCTGTTCTTTTTATTTTTATGCCTGCTCCACACCTTATAAGCGAGTCAGCATAATAAGGAAATGTTATGTGGGTGGAGTACACACCTGTTGAGTGAAAACTATTTATTGCACTGTCATTGTTATTTGCCTTTATGTCTCAACTGTTTTTAATTCCACATTTTGCCTACACTTGCTGTTGAACCACAAAAACACTGAATACACTTTTAGATTATACACTGTTAAAAGTACTCCACAGATAGCTGAACCCCGACAATACTTGACGTCGTCTGTGTGTAACAATATTGCAATAAAACAGTGAAAGGGGGTCGGAAGTGCACTGGTTATCAGGCCTGGAATCCAACTCATCTTTGACAGATAAAAAGGCCAGTGAGGGCAGCCCAACCATGTGTGATAACAGTGGCTATACTTCCTCTGATAAGGAGTAGCTGGCCGCGCCTCTGCCCGATCAACAGAACACATACACACACCCACGTCTCTATGTACATCTGAACACACCACACATGCTCCCTGTGTCAGGAAGTGACAAAAAGGTCCATCAGAATAAGGGTTGCTTTATTGTACTGAATGCTTACAGTGTTTCACACTTCAGCCTCAGTAATGGCTGTAAGTAAGGTCACATATAGAGCAGAGCTGATTAAATATTTCTTAAATGTTTGGACTTGATGTTTTCTTTTTCACATCACTGTAACTTTGAAACTTGTGAGTTCCTTCACTCATGTTCAGACCAAACATATGTGAATATATGTTAGTTTACTTCAGAGTGACCACAAATGAAGTCATAAGAGTGGTTAGAGATCAGCTTTAGAGATCAGTAAAATGTTATTAAGTCATAACATATGCACTACATATGAGTTGTTCTTATATGTGCAAAAATGACTGAACTGAACAAAGGTGAACATTGGGTCATTTAGATTTATTATTTAAGCTAACGGTTGTGGTTCACAAGAACGTAGAGCTTAGGGCACAAGGGTTGTGGTGGCAACCCTGAACTCCAGTTATCTTCAACTCACAAGCCTCACTTCCACTGTGCACTCTTTCACCAACAAAAATTCACACAATGAAACAAAAAGACAAAGTAAACTCTCCAAGTTCTAAGTGAAAAAAAAAAAAAAAAAATCTAACCAGAAAACAGCAATGCCCCTCTCTGCTTTCTCTCATTTTGTGATAAGGTTGCAGGCTATCAGTGTACCTAGTCTTCATATGCATGATAATTTCTGTGCAAAGGTGCAAGCATGGACTTCATGTGTGTAGCAGTTAGAACTGCCACACACATAATGCTGACATGAAGCTATAGCAAAAAAAAAGTAATATGTGGAGCATGAGGTGGACTGTTAGATTGGCAGGGCGTCAGCGGTAATGTGAGCTTTGTACCAGACTGTTGTAGTGAGGACAGAGCACACCCACAGTCTTGAGATTTGAGTAATGACTGAAAGAGAAGGTTGGAAATACAAGTAGTCAACATGCTGGGCCTTACAGATGGGGTAAGGAGCTCAGAGCTTATACTCACTGTGTCAAAAGGACCATGTTAAGGCCGTTCAGGCATATGGCTAGGGCACTTCCCTTTGGAGGGTTTGTGGACCTACCCACCTGGAAGCAGACTCGAACTACATGCAGATCCTGCTGGAGAGATTACATCTCTCATCTGGCCTGAAAAATCTCAAGATCCTCCAGGAGGAACTAAACAATGTTTTTGGGCAGGGGGACATCTAGAATATCCTGCTTGACCTGCTGCTGATGTAACCTGGTTTTAGATAAGCACAACATAACAGATGGATGAACTCATTACTGTGAAAATTGCAAAAGATGACATAATATTCATTTAATGCAATAACTGGAGAAAAATAAATGTGAATATCCGGTTCATCGTACAACTAGTGAAGTTCATTGCTTATTGGCTATATGCTAGGTTGAGCATATAGAGCCTCGTTATGTTTAACTTATTAATTATTTCATGTTTTAATAATCTAACCAGGATATGTGACAAACAGCTTCTGTGGAGTGGTGTGTATTGTGAAAGAGAGAAGAAACTGATCAAATGCGTGGGCAAAAATGTGTGCTGCTATCAAAGTCTTGGTAACACAACTCCTAGTGTCTTACAAGGCAGCTTGCTACCATTGGCGAGTAGCATGTACATTAATTAGAGGCTCGCTATAATGCACACTGGGTAAAAACAATATGGAAATAGATTTATGAAGCCCAAACAGTATGGGGAGTTATCTTACAATGTTGTTCTTTCCTGTTCTGGCTTTCATTCAGAGGGCAATAGAGTGGGGGTTGGGGGGTTGGGTGAAGAGAGTTCATTCACAATTATTGACACCGGAGGCTCCTCAGGGGAAGTTTGATCAGCTTTCTGTCAATCAGCTGTTGTTATATGGAGCAGTCACATGTTTGGGCAGCACAAGACTCGAACTGCCAGTGTGAATGAGTGTGAATGGGTCAACTGACATCAGAGAGGTCACCAATATTCAGAGAAGTGTTAAAGGAAAACATCCCATTTCCAAATGACCAGTTAGAACATGAGCGCTGAGCTATTCAGTGTTTCCAGCATTGTGTTTGTACGCCAAGAGAAAGCCATCGGTGCGAAGGTGACTCTGCAGCAGCAGACATGAACTTTACTGAAATAAAGCTGATTCTAAACCTCTAAACCTCTTAAAGGCGACTAAACCAATTCAAGACTCTTTACCAGATATCCGCTTAGGCTCCGTTAAAACCTGACACTTTGGGGCACCCGTTAAGTGATGGGTGAAAGGAGGGGGGAAACTATTTTAATCGTCTCTACATCTGTGATCTACATACACCACTGTGCCAACCTTGGTCTTTTAATCAGGTAGATGCTCACGTCTAAATTGTCAGATGTCAATGGTTTATCTTGTGATTGGTCTGCCTGTGGCGCTACTCCAGGGCATTAAAGAAACGGAAAGTTATTTGCATAATAAACAGCAGGACATGTGTTCTCTTTAGGCTTCGTTTAAATATACTTATTTTTACAGCTACACGTGACGGCTGAAATCTTTCAAGATGCTGTTTGGGATTAACCAACCTTAGCGTTTCTCTTTTTCATGGGCGTAGGAATACTTTTCATTTTATCTTCAAACATCTGGTTTGAAACTATGTGAAATGAAAGTGAATCTCACAAAGTGTGGTGGAAGTTTTTTCACAATTAAAAACCAGTTTGCTAAGCTAAGGTCAGCAAAGGTGAATAAACGAGAGATTGTCTTGTACATACTCCAAGAGAGGATCTATTTTTCTGATTTTGAATTAAATGTTTTTATTTGATTGTAACTCTGCTAGAGAAACACTTCAATACAATCCTTATTCAGTTAGATAACTTATGTTTGAAATGGTTTATTGCAGTAGAAAAACAAAGTCCGAACTTGGGCTCCAGGCTTCGCGTTCCCTGCAGATATGACACACACGGAAATTAGTGAGCGATGAGTAAACATCCCCCTGGATCCCCCAGGTGGATGCTGGGGTGGTGGAGGGGTTGAAAAAGCAGGCAGAAATGCACTGACATGTCTGCAGGAGAAGCGGAAAATACTTCCACTCAAATAGACCACCACATTGGGGTAGTTGTGTTTGGTGCATGATGTAAGGAGAGAAAGGTGGGTTGCATTGCCTCATGCACACTCGAGCTGCGTGCATGAGGCAGTACAGCTCGAGTTTCCTGTCTGAACTAGCTCCCAGGCTTCGCTTCATTTATCGTATACCGGGCTTTGGCACAGCCCCTCAGTTCATCCTCTGAAACAACCTGTTTTAGCCAGCTTTATTTTAACTGGGTGCTGCTCGCAAACAAAAGATTTGAAGAGTGAGTGGGTGGCGCTCTTGTGCTCACAGCCTCAGATGACTAACTTGACATAATACATAGCCAAGGGCAGAAAAAACTGTCTGAAACCTAGAGTTTCACAATTACTTGTACATATGATGATCTCATTATTTGAAAAACTGGGTATGATTAATTTGAATGGGCAACATTAAGGAAAAGTAGAGTAGGTTCCCTTTAAACTTGCAAAATAAAGTCTTCGGTGGTGATATCAGTAAGTGTAAAAAAGTAATCAAAGCACACTCTCATTTTATCTAACACACTTGTATTATTTTTAGCCATCATACAAGAAGAAAATAAGGCACTGGTAGACGAAAAGCTAAATTATAAATGCCAACGGGATTGAGATTAATAATCAGCCAGGATAACAGAAAACCCACAGTACAGTTTTATTTATCTACAAAATAACAGATTGCATGCATGCAAAGTGCACTGTTTGTGTTGATTTAAGTAAATTATTCGAGTAATGAAATGCCAAACCAAACTAAGCACGAACGTAAAGTGGTTATTGACGAAATGGAAGTTCACGGGGTTCACACACTGAGAAGAGTGTTTGCAGTAACCCAATGGATTTTTTTACATGTGGTGTGACAAGCGAAAAACACACAGTGGAGTGAATGAAAACTTGAGCTATTATAATCTTGGTCATCTAGTCAGCTGATGAGCAGAGATTAGTAAAAAAACAGACAAACAATCCGGCTCCATTGTTTAGTCTCTCGATATAAACAGCTCGGGCCATTATATAAAGGCTCCGGATAGCAACCAGTGATGAGCTGCTCTGTAAAACACAGGAAACACTGTGAAAAGGGATCTGTTCCACATGATGTGTGCATATGTGTGTGCGTGCAGAGGGAGTACAGACTGAAAGAAGAAATGCAAAAGGTCTGTAAAGGAAGTTATTATGTTAATTATGTGTATCCACATATGTGGACTTGATATTTACCCAGATATGAACCTAAATAAACTGCTGCTGTACTAACAATGATACTCAAAGTACTGCATCTGTCTTGCAGGTTGGTTAATACAAACAGAATTTCTTATTTTAGGATATTATCGTGTTTCTGCTGTTCTAACATAGCATAAAAGAGAAGCTGCTAAACAAGCCCATCTGAGTTTCTTTCCCACCACTGGGTCGTTCGGTCTATGCATGCTTCCCAGACTGTTTTGTTATATTTATGTACTCTTGTTACAGTATATGAAAACACTGTATACATGAAAGACCAGTTAGCCATCTACAATGCAAGTTTGACAGTAGAATGCGTTCGAGCATGCTAAAATACCAACAGAAAAATTTCCAAATGAAAGAAACAAACAAACAGAGCCTTGCTAGGCAATGCAAAGTGACTCCCAACACATGGAGGCAAAGTCTCATGTTTGAGTTTTGCCCTCGCTGCAATAAATCTTGCAACACATTCGGAGAACTTTTTGATGTGCTGTGATCTTACTGGTAAATGACGGATACAGTGTGAAACAACCCTTGCAAGCATTCCTGAAGTGACATACAGGAGCTTTTCCACTTAAAAGAGCAGAAAAAGTTCATATTAGGTGGCAGGTAGACTGGATGGCACAAACACATTAAGGTTACGTCTGAACTAGGAACATTTTATAGTTGAAGTTACAAAAAGATCCTAGTTTGTGTTAAATATACCCTTTCACTATGTTCATCATGTTAAAATTAATTGGCAACCTCTGAGGGTAAAAATATGGAAGTCTGTTTCCAACACTAAAAAAAGAAATAAAAAGTAAAATTGTGAGTTATGTATGTCAAAATGTCAACTTACAGGCAGAAATTACTTGAAATTGGGAAAATACCTAACTCAAAATTTCAACTTATTTTTAACTTTTTTTAGTGGCAAAAGCAACCTTCCATGAATAATAACAATCATATAGCATCTTTAGAGAAACCCAAGGTCAACTTACACACAAAAGACAAAGGCTTCAACAACAGCTCAAATAAAAGTGTCAAAACAGCCCTGTAGTTCCTTGAAAGGCCACAGGGCAAACTAACTAGAAATGTGAGTCAGTCGAGGTGTTAAAATGTTGAACTTTACAGCAGGACTTTAAAGCAAGAGCTTTCTTAAACAGCTTGCACAAACTACCTAGCTGAGAGCGTTGTCGTTTATTGAATTACAAAACAAGAGACAAGGCCAGCTGAGGTAACATGTACAGCCAACAAACTAAGTTTCATAACAGTGTAAGCAGTATTTCTTTAACATAATGTGCACTTGTTACAAAAGTGAAGCTCCAAAATGACCAAGTACGGTTCATACTTGCACTAATGAAACGTGCTAGTGGGGACACCTCTTATGGTTTATCTTAACCTTAGCTTTACTCTGTTTTTGGCGATGAACTTTGCCCTAAAACTCCTGTCGGGTTAATTATACTCTATTATGTCGAATGCTGCTAATGGAGAAAAGCATTATGTGCGAGGAATGGAACAATCCTGCTGGGGGAACGTGCAGGCCTGCTAACGCCTGGGTTTGTCAATTGATGAGTGCTTTTATTCAGGGATTATATTTCGATGCTACGTTGACCTTCTCTGAATGTCACTGGACATCTCCTGTCTAATACTGACTGTGCACATGCTGACCCTGCAGCAGCTCACATTAGATCAATACGTCCTCGGCTCGTGTTGTGACTCTCGGTGCAGGGGAGAGCTTCTACTTCTATAAAAGGTAATAAATGTCCCCAGAAGGACGGTGCAAAAGAGGGACATCCTCCAAAGAGGATAGTGACATTATAGTTTAAGGTATGCAGTCAACAAAAGATCCTCTCAAAAACTATGTGTGTGCGCTTCTAAACACAATGCCTGCTGATAGTAGGCTGACACATGGGCATGTGACCATCTCCATAGCATGGATCAACAAAGACAAGCTAAAGACGCACAATAAAACTGAAGCTGTAAAAGAAGCAGTGAGAAAAGCTACACTGCTGCACAACATAACATAAAAAGGTGTGTCTTATTTCCTGACACACCTGTAATCCCACAAAAGGTGTAATTTCTGATAAGAAAACCACAACACGCAAAGTTGCAGATAATAACAGCCGACCACTTCCTTCCAGTAACTGGACAATAAAAACTTTTATGAGGCCACACAGCCGAGTGGTTCACATTAAAAAACAATACAAAAAGAGATTTTGTACAATGCAGAATAAAGTAATTACTGCAACAAAAAATCAATTAGAGAAAGATGTGGATTAAAAAAAACCTTGGCCTGTTACTGGTGATTTTATTTGACTATATTTCTATTTAGATACAAACATATGGACTGCGATGGCAAATCTGCAGCTGTCAGATGTTTCCAGACAGTCTAACTCAGTCCAAAAGAAAATAATTAAATAAAACCAAAAGATAAATTGAAATCTGGCAGCCAAAAGTTCATACATTAAAACCACCTGATGTTTATTGTGCAATACTGTGGCTCTTTGAGTGTTCCTCTAACCGATCCTGAGCAGTGTTTTTGCCATGCGGTGGCGTCTATTTTCACTTTTGTAAAGTCTTTGCCACTAAAAAAATTATTATTTGTAAATATTATTGCATTTAGAAACTTATATAGGCCAGTTTTAATGACTGCAAGAACTTTAACTGATCTTTTTGGCCATTTTAGTGTAAAATAATGAATCATAAGAACATAAAAAAGGCCTCTTTTGCCAATTGATAGTCAATCAGCCATGGTTCTTTTGAGTGCTTTTCCCATCACACCATGAGAACGCTGTTTATCAGAAACACATGACTCAGAACAAGGCCATAAAGATACAGTTAGCACAGATGTTAATACAGGAAATGCAGAGTTTCAGAAGGCAGGCAAGACAGCAAAGCGTGGTTTGATTTCTTGGTTGCATCTAACACCCGACCACCACCCCAAATGTGTGTCTGGCAACATATGACAAGCAGAGACAAAGGCTTGGTCGCAGTCCCTGCTTCTTTCAAACCCTGGGACCGGGAACAGACACATAGACGCTGGCTTCGTAGAGCAGAGTACGGCCGGCAGGCATGAATGGGGACGCGCTGAAGGTTAGAGGGCTTTTATGAATGAGCCGGCGTCACGCCACCGCAGCGCAAACATCCCCTCCGGTGCCCTTCGCCCTTCCACCCCCCCCCCAACAGATTTGCAAGGCAGGCATTCCCATCGAGCACAGCCCCGTGTAGACTGACAGAGACAGACGCTGACGATACGGCTAGGCTAACAGAGCTGTAAAAATGCAAACAGGAGCCAGTAAATTAAATGGTTTGGCAGGCCTGCTCGTATGTCTGTACATATGGGGTCTTTTTTTTTCCTGACAAGGCTGCAGGATTGAAAAAAAAGAACAGACTATATAACCCATATTTGTTTGTTTTAACTGGCGCTCTGCAGCCTACACAGTGTAAAGGTAGCACAATACATATTAATCTGCTGTTAAGCAAATTCTAAGCGTCAACCGCTTGAGTACAGGCCGATCGGTGCCACACACGAACGTATCTGTGGGCCTAAGCACTGAACAGCTCTGTATAAGCTACAGTTCGCAGAAGAAAAAGCACAATCCCCGCGTGTGCATGTCAAACACAACTTCGCCAGTTTCCAGTTTAGGAAAAACGGACCAGTCTCTCTTCTTTCTTTTTTTTTTTAAGGCTGAGTCGACGCTTACGATCGCTATTTTTTATGAATGGAGCGTGGTAGGCTATGCAAATGAGGGCGATTGAGAAAGAGATGGCGGATGAGGCATATCGGATATCTCACATCCTGTGAGACTTCCCCTTCGGTTAGAGACAAACACACAGATGTGACTAAAAAACAAAGCGAAAATGACCCTGCGATCGCCGCTCAGTGTTTTTTTTGTTTTGTTTGTTTCTCCCGAGCTACGCACAAACAAAAGGTTCGCGAGCTCGCCGCCGCGCGTGTATTTATAAAAGGTGTAACTTCTGGGCGTGCTGGAGTTTCTAAGTTACGCTGCAACAGGGGCCTGCTCTCTCGCTTCAGATCCTTTCAGAAAATGTTTCCGACCCACCCACGCTTATTCCCCTCCTCCTCCTCCCACTCCCCTCTCCTTTCTCTCTTGCCTTCCCAAGCCTGGAGTCTACACCGAGGTGGGGGCCCTAAAAAACCCTCTTCGACAGCACTGTCAATGCATTGCTTCACAGCAGCATCAAACAGCAAATCCAACCAATTGAGCGTAATAATAATAATAATAAAAAGAATAATATTAATAAAAAGCATACACCATGAACTGATCTGCACAGAATGCACATTCCATCAAGTTGCTCCAATCACCTCTAACTTGTAGTCACGGAGGGAAGCAAGGGGGGAAAAGACAGAAAAGAGAGAGCGGCAGACATATAGAGAAATCTTTTGAGTCCCAGTACTTACTCGTTTGGGTGTGTTTCTTCTATCATTTTCTCGTTTCACCTCAGGTAATGTACCACGGCGGTTGCATACTTTTCACTTGTCATTCTTTCACCGTGGCTCCTCCGATTCTGTCTCCAATTCCGCATAAATCCCCCCTGCGCCTTTGTGCGAGTGTCGGCTCTTTGCTTGCCTTCGACTGGCTGCGCCTCCGTCTTCTTTACCCCTAAAATTTTCCTCTTTTACCCCCGGAGCCACCCTCTTTCTTCTGGATCGCGAATGCCCGCTTTACTATAACTTTAACACACCATCACCTAGCATGAACGGACAATTTTGTAGCTTAATCCAGCTCCGGTCTTCTATTACCCCCCCCTCCCTGCCCAAACACACACACACTCACTCACTCACACTCGCACGCACGCACGCACTCTCTCTCTCTCACACACACGGGCGCACAGGGCACACACTCCGTTTTTAAGTCCTAAGGCGCATGTTTTCACCGACGACTCCGGTTCCAGTTGTGCGTAAAAAGCGCGTCGTCGCTGCTGTTACCGAGGGGTGGCCCCGCTAGAGCCCCATCTCTCTCTACTCCATGTTGGATTGCAGGCGGCCGAGAAGCTCCAACGACGCCGGGGGAGGGAGGAGGGAGAGGAGAGGGGGAGGGATAGCAGGAGGAGGGGGCGGAAGCGGTGACGTAGTTTACATTTTAGCGGAGGGCCCACGACGGCTGCAAGCCAAAGGGTCTCTTGACAAACGCACTCTCTTGTCTTTACTTCTCCAGAATCCTTCATTTTAAACCTCAGTTGTCACCTTTGTGCGCATATTAAATCCTTCACTGGGCACAGTGCAGATAGTTCACAGAAAGAAAGAAACCCCAACTACATTCCAGTGTTAACACCCTTCAATGCAATAAATCAGCCTTTATTATCATGATGATATTACTTATTTATTATTTATTTATAAGTTCTACACTTATAGATCTCGTTATTAAGCAATATAATAGCACCGAGTTGCTCACAAAAACCAGCACATATTGAATTTTAGGGGGGAAAAAAGAGGCAAAGTTCAGACTTCAGAGACTAACACAATGCCTGATGAATCAAAACAGATTAAAAGCGATTGCTGACTAATCTTGTTAACTTTTTAGCACCATATCAGCGAGAGGCTATCCGGTAATCTCTTATTGCCTTTGTGCAGTGAACTACTCTGCGGATCGAGGTCTTTAACACCTATTGATTTGCTAAGGTGTGTGTAAGTTAGATGATTAGCCTGTTTTGTTTGCTCTGAGTGCTGCCAGATTTGTGTTCCTGCCCCCAAACAGTTGCCAGCATTGTTTTCAGGTTCATGCCTAGGCAAAAAAAAAGAAAAAAGAAAAAAAAGAGAGAGAGAAAAGAAAAAGAAGTCTTGTTTATTACTGTGGTCAAGTAGCGCCCTCAGCTGGTATTTCCTACAGCTTACACATTTGGACTTAACTGGTTTTGACCAATAATAATAATAATGTCATTCTGAGAGTTCACAGGGGACAATGTCAGACCTTGAAGTAAAGCCAAGACATTCCCTCTAAGTTTTCACAGTCTGTGTTCATGCAGTTGATGAAAATATATGTTTCCAAGGATACATTAAGACACATTTTTCATAATATTTATTTATTAATTTATTTGTTTATGTTTACAGAGGGTAACTCAGTGAGCATTTGCCCTCATATCAGTAATCACTACATACTTTTACAGTAGGTTGCACATGTACTTAGTTTTGTCTTTAGAAACATACTTCTTGATGATGCATTCACAGGGGTTCTGGGGATATGTGGATTTTTCTCTTAAAAAAATAAAAGAAACACAGAAATGCTATAATAGCTATACCAGTATTCTCCAATACAGTGACGTCTCTGTCAGGGCCAATTTTTGACTGCTCGCAGAAGCAAGTTTTATTGTACGTAGTAAAACTATGACATGTGCAGCAAGCGAACTGATATTTGTACAAAACTAAGAATGTATGAATGGCTGCATGCACTGAATATAAACAGTCCATGTGTTCAACACTGACACGGTGTGGTTTGAATGTGTAACTTCAGAATGTAGTCATCCTCCACAGCAGGGGCATCAAACATAAGGCCCGGGGGCAGTGAAGACTCCAATCTGGCCCACTTGATGGCTTTGGAAAATGTGAAGGATATAGATTTTCAGCTTTTAACTGTATTTTCACAACTTTTACAGCTTGACAAATACCTCCCCATTGGCATTCATGCTACACCAAAGTAATTAAATGGTAGATTTCTCTAATTTCAAACATTTACTTATTCATTTACGTATTCAATTTAAAATACTACTCTTCACATACAAAATTATCAATAATTTAGCTCAATTTACCTTAGTTACCTCAATGAACTTCTTAGGTTACACACTCCTGTCAGAGCACTTAGATATGCTACCCAACTTCTTCTGGAGCAACCTCGTTCTCGGCTGAAGTCTCTGGGCGACCGTGCGTTTGCTGTAGCTGCCCCAGTCTTATAGAACAATCTTCCTGTTGCTATCCGGGCGTCTGACTCTATGCCATTGTTTAAATCATGATTAAAGACATATTTATTTAATCTTGCTTTTCCATCTAGCTAATATTTGGCGTGTGTTGACACATTTTTATCTATTATGCTTTGTTAACTACTTTTATCTATTATGATTGTCAAGGTTTTATATTTAATACGTGCCGGGTCCTTTCTCTTTCTCTTTTCCCTCTCCAATCTCCTTATTCCTATCTTATTTTGTCAAGCACCTTGGTATACCCTTGGTTTTTTAGTGTGCTTTATAAATAAAGTTCATTATCATTATTATTACTTCTTGCAATTTAAGCCCATAGAGTCACGCTGACAGATATCAATGTCCACAAGGCTGCAGGTCCTGATGGTATCCCCGGGCGTGTTCTCAGAGCGTGTTCTGGGGAGCTTGCAGGAGTGCTCACAGACATATTCAACCTGTCCTTGGCCCACGCTGTGGTACCGGCCTGCTTCAAATCCACCTCCATCGTCCCGATACCCAAAAACTCCAACCCATCTAGCCTCAATGACTACCGCCCAGTAGCCCTCACCCCATCATCACTAAGTGCTTAGAGCAGCTGGTCTTAGCACACTTCAAATCCTGTCTCCCCCACCCTGGACCCCCACCAATTTGCATACCGCCAGAACAGGAGCACAGAGGATGCAGTCTCCATCGCACTGCACTCTGTCCTCTCACACCTGGACAACAACAACACCTACGCCAGAATGCTGTTTATAGACTTCAGTTCAGCATTCAACACAATCCATCCTCACAACTCATCAGGAAACTGACAGACCTGGGCATCAGTTCCCTCATCTGCAAATGGTTACTGGACTTCCTTACCAACCGCCCCCAACATGTCCGACTGGATAACCGCTGCTCATCAACAATCACAATGAACACCGGTGTACCACAGGGCTGTGTGGTGAGCCCTTTCCTCTACTCCCTCTTTCACCCACGACTGCAGACCTGCTGATGGTTCCAACACCATCATTAAGTTTGCAGATGACACCACGGTGATTGGCCTCATCAGTGACAACGACGAGGCCGCCTACAGGGAGGAGGTGGATCGTCTGGCTGAGTGGTGCGACACAAACAACCTGCTGCTTAACACCGAGAAGACTAAGGAGCTCATCGTGGACTACAGGAGGAATGCTGACCCACATCCACCCATCCACATTAAGGGGACGGCTGTGGAGCGCGTGTGAGCAGCTTCAAGTTCCTGGGAGTCCACATCTCCGAGGATCTCATCTGGACGACCAACTGCTCCAAGCTGGTCAAGAAGGCTCACCAGCGCCTCTTCTTCTTGAGGACTCTGAGGAAGAACCACCTGTCCTCAGACATCCTGGTGAACTTCTATCGCTGCACCATCGAGAGCATCCTGACCAACTGTATAACAGTCTGGTACGGGAACTGCTCTGCCTCGGACCGGAAGGCGTTGCAGAGGGTCGTGAAAACTGCCCAGCGCATCGCCGGAGCACCACTTCCTGCCATAAAGGACATCTACAGGAAGCGGTGTCTGAAAAGGGCTGGGAAAATCATCAGAGACCCCAGTCACCCATCACATAGACTCTTCACCCTCCTGCCCTCTGGGAGGCGCTACAGGAGCCTCCGGACTAAGACCACCAGGTACCGGAACAGCTTCTTCCCCACAGCTGTCAGACTCCTGAACTCTGCCTCCTGACATCTGACCCACGTTAAACTCATGGACTGAACATACACACACCCACAACCACTAGCACTTTACCACTACTGTATAGTTCTGTGTAAATAATCATTCTGTACATACGATAATTTTTAATCCCACAACTGTTTATAACTTACATAGTTCACATTCTGTATAACTGTATATCTCAGATTTCTGTATAGTTTTTATTTCATATTTATATCCTGTTCATAGCCTGTACATAGCTTGTACTCACTACAGCCTGTACATACTTATAGTTATAGAATATTCATAACATACTTCACACTGTGTACATTATAACATACCATAATAGACCCATTTCTGTAATATACTTACACATCTCTATTATTGCTAATTTATATTGTAATATATCTATATCACGACTAAAGCACTTTCTGGATGGATGCAAACTGCATTTCGTTGCCCTGTACCTGTGACATGTGCAATGACAATAAAGTTGAATTCTATTCTATTCTATTCTATATTTTTAATTTATTACAGCAGCATTTCATATCATGTAGAAAAACAGAGACATACTTTTGAAATTGGGCTTCTTTTTCTGATATTAGATGTTTAATTGATTATAAGTTCAGTTAAATTTCTGTACACTGTGGCCCGCAATGTAAAATATATTTGACATCCCTAGCTATACAGCTAATAACATTTAAAAGGACGCAAAAAGATTAATATGCATATTTGTCAGATTGTCAGTTGCTGTAATGAAATATTATTTACTGTTTTAAAAATAGTCAAGATTTTCCTATATTAGAATGTAAAATGTTATTGAATTATCCAAGACTATGTCCCCATGTTGCAGTTGTAATTAAGAATTGTCTTTGATCCCCTTAAAAGTACAACCAGTTGGTATAGTGTTTTATACTATGTCTGGTTTCTATCAGAAGTTATGTTGTTTTTGTGTGCTTGTGCTGTCCTAATATTTGCTTTATATTCCGTATGTACTTCATGCAACAGAAATTTCCCCTTAGGGTGTTAAGGGGTCATTCATCAACAGCTCTCCAGTGTATATAAACAGTAAATGAGTTCTCCCTCTCTCTCACACACACACACACACACACACACACACACACACACACACACACACACACACACACACACACACACACACACACACACACACACACACACACACACACACACACACACACACACACACATACAGTCGGCATACCATTTATTTCAGTGGAGTAAACACTATGATTTTAGTCTCAGCTTTCTGTTTCTCAGCTCTGGGAAATGTATTATAGTTTCATTTTACAATAATTAACATACTTTTGAATGGCTGCATTCAACAGTTACTCCATTTAATAAAACTAGTCACATTTAATGAATCAGGTTGTATAGTCTTGTAGTTTGTAAGGTGCTATTTGATCAACTGGGACCTCCTAATGTGAAAGTTCACTCATTGTATTAATCCCAGTAGTGATACAATGTAGCCACACATTTGTGTGTGTGTGTGTGCACGCACTAAAAGTCTGTTTTTTTCACAGATGATCTGTGCCTACCAGTCTGAGTTTGGCACTTGTCCGTCTGGTCACGATTTGTGTGACATGTGATTGGGTCATGAGTTATTTGGAAACCACTTGTGGTCTCAGATCAAATTTACACAAGTATGTTGTGAAAACTTGAAAACTTTCCAGTTCAATAAAATACTTTTTCACACCTAATTTTACTTCTTAGTTCAGTTTAATTAACTATTATGGCTTTACAAGTATCCAGGTATACAGTAAAAGATGTAAAAGCAAGGATTAGAAAAAAATCTACAGTATCAGCATCAGAAAACTTGTACTTGTAGTATTCACTATTCCTATTAGTGCTTAATGTAAATGAGAAAGGGTGATTTTGATTGAGTCACAAGTTGTCTGGAAACCATTTGTGGTTCCATTTCCAACTTTCACAAGTATTGTGTAAAAACTCAAAAAAAAGTCCATATACATAAAAACCATCACTTTAGAAAAGGAGGAGACATACTGTGTATTACACTTAAATCAGTTTCTTTCATTTGAACAGTATTATACTGTGACACCTACAGTAAGAGAATGTAATAAGTCTATAAAGTCTATTACTCGTAATCGCAGAGGAAGATGGAAAAAATATTAGGTAATTATGATAATTCTTCACCACTGTTCACAATAGACAACCTACTGAGGAAAAACTGACCAGCCTAATGGACTTTACTATCGTGGAGGTGTCTTGTATCCTTTTTGGGTGGTTGACATTTTAAAATTTAAGTAAAATGAACTGGTGAGCATAAATGCAGGAGTTACATTGGTTTTATTTATAAATATCTAAAGTCCAGTCCAGTTTATTGTGCCTGTGTAGTGAATGGTAAATGGACTGGGTCTTATATAGCACTTTTCTACTCTAGCTGAGCATTGAAATGTGCTTAGATAGAGCACTACTGTGATAGAGATCTACTGCGTGGCTGTTGCTTCTGCTGCTGTTTGATGCTCCAGGTGTGTAATAAATTCTGAAGACAACCTTGTAGAAAGAGCAGGAAGCGGCAAACCAATAGCAGCTGTGTGAAACTATAGTGAGAGATGTAAAATTTGTCATACATGAGAGGAGTGCAGATCTCTATCGAAGTTGGCATCAGTCCAGCTGATGGGGTTTCTGTATTGTAAAACTAAAAATTGTCTATAATTGATATTAATAATCGTTTAATTTGAGTTATGATTATTGACCAATTTTTCCAATTTTAATTCTTTAGTGTTGCGTGTTATCCTGTGAAGTACTTTGTAACACTGTTTTGAAAGGTGCTATATACATAAAATTATTATAGTACTTAAACTCCAATATAAACGGGAACACATACAGAAATATATTAGTTTAGTAGGAACAAGGGGAACATGCAAACTCGATAAACTGTTATAAAAATGTTACTTTGCCACAAAAAAAAACCACCAAGCAAAAGCACTTGTGATCATAATTACATGCAGCTGTTTTGGTCCTTCCCTGGGTTCATATGGATGCGTCCTCTTGTGTTTGCGGTGCAAAAAGGATGGCAAAGGGATACTGAACTTGCTCATAATCTGGTTTCCTCTTTATTTTGGTACAAAAATCATCATCATCATCTACAGTTTTTAATGCAACTGCAACATTCAGGTCTCCAGCTTAGGATTAGTTAATGAAAGACTAATGTAACATAGGTTCTTACATCACAATGTTTTCAAACTCTTCCTTTATAAATTCTATTTCAAACCAATTGTGTGATCATATAGTGGCAGTAATATTTCATACAATACCTGACAAATAAGAGACTTTTTTTTACTTTCTTTGACTAGCAACAACAAACCAATGTCTTTAATTTTGCTCATATAAAACACATGTATTGCCATTCTTTGTTATATGTGATGCAAATATTATTGCTGTTCTACAAAAACCTCATATCAGCATTTCGATAACTAAGACCATTATTTTCACTTTATACTTGTGACCATACATTTCTAAATGGTTATCAGGCTGTAAATAGCGGTCCATAAGAACCAACATAAGCCTTCTTTCCATGCAAATCCTTTTGTAAGAGCTAGAGCAAGTTTTTGTACAACATCAAGTACAACTTTTACTTAACAATGCCCACCTAGTATACAAATCACATTACACAGCTGTCATCAGCAATGTGTTACGCAACGGCAACTTTCAGGTCTGTAAACAAGCATACAAGAAACCTCATACATAAGAAAAAAAACTTTTAGTTGTAACTTGAGAGAATCCTTCAGTAACTTAACTTTGACATTAGGAGAGATTATGGTAACAGGAGACACAGCATTGGAAAGCATAGCAGAGTCTATCATCCTGAGGAAGCACAAGGACTCAGTAATTAAAGAGCCACCCTGTCACCTACAGCTGAGAAGTCTAAGTCTAAGCTGCGAAGCCACATGGTAACCGACTCAGCTGTTGTGGAGCCGCCACAATCAGCAGCGGCTGATCTGTTTCAGTCCAAATGTGAAGCTGCAAACTGGGAAGAGCAGCTGCCAGATACTAGAGAAATACTAGAGAATTTGGTATCAGGACATACAGTGTGTAAAAAGCCAGCAAAGTCTACCATCTTGAAGAAGGAAAAGGACTCAGCTGTTGTGGAACAGTCACAATTACTTGTGGTTGATCTGTCTAAGTCCAGCTGGGAAGTCACAGCTGGTTTAGAGGGGGTCCAGCAGGATAAACACTGTTACTTTTATACTTTAATCTCAATATATTTATATTTTAATCGCAACAACTAAGGTGTCGCAAAAAATATGCTACATGCTTGAATTGACCTGTTCAGCATTACATGAACCAAATTTGAACTTATTTTTAACTTACATTTTAAAGTTAAAAATCATGAGAGTGAAGGGAGCTATTCAATTCAAACGGTGTATATCTGCAAATATTAACTTAATCTTTCTATATGCTAGAGCCGGAGTGTCCAAACTTTTTTTTTTTAGTAAGAGTGCCATATTTATCAGTAGAAAATCACCCAAAACCCAACAATCCTTCTCATCTTTCTTTGAAGCATAAACATGATCTTTTTTTAAAAAAACAAACAAAAACATTTTATTTTCTATAACACAGTAGGTCTTTAAAATCTGACCTAGGGACATGATTGGCCCCCAGGCCGCACTTTGGACATGCCTGTGCTAGAGCACTGACAAAATGATTATTGTGCTGGTTAAACAATTAATTAAACTGAGCTTTCAATGAACTTACCACTGTAGCCTGTTAACCAGCAAACTAGTCTATGGTGGTCAGCTAACTAGCAGCCTTTACTTTAGCAATCCAAATCAGAGGCTAGCATTAACATTTGTTAGCATCAGTTAGGAAGGTCTGAGACTACAACTATAACTCTGCCTGAAGCCAATTTAAGTGTAAAGTAAAGGTAACTGTAAAACACAAGTTATTATTAAAGATCTTATATTTGAGAATATACCTTCCTGTTTAAAACACATTATATTATTTAAAAATATACATTATAATGCATACCACGGAAACATACGGTGAGTTTCTCCAGCTCCAGAATCCAAAATTAACCCTGTCAGAGCAATGGTTGCCCTCCATGGGGTTTTTGTTTCCACAATTCATTGTATAAGTTAAAACATATGGAAAAATAGCTGTAAATAACTCCATCCATTTTCTGCAACTCATCACGATTTGTTTGCAGCAGTCTGAGCTGAGAAGCCCAGCCACGTCCTCCAGTTCATCCAGGGACACCAAGATGTTCCCAGGCCACCCGGGGAGATCTGGGTCTGCCCCTGGGGTTCCGCTGAATAGGACTGCAATACCTGACTTAGCTGACTCCGCAGCATCCTGTAAATAACAAATATGTGAAATCTTTACAGCGCATCCAGTACAATACTGTGTATTGAGACTTTTTTAATTTACTTTTTTATTTTTTTATTTGTTTACAGTGCAGAAAATTATCAGAACATTTGTGGCAAAAATTCTTGGTCAATAAAATCAGCACTGATAGGCAGAAGGAGAACATGCAAATGCCATAAATTAATATAAAGATGTTGTTGTGCCACAAAAAGCAAGCAAAACTATTTGTGATTTAAGTAGCTATTGCAGAATTATATGCAACTGTTACAGTCCTTCTGAGGGTTTATGGTACATTATGGTGCCGAAAGGATGGTACAGTGACACTGGACTTTCTCTTACTCTAGTTCCTTTTTATTCTTCTTCCTTCTTTATTATTCTAGCTATTTCTTCCTTTGTAGAAAGCAGAAATCAAATCCACACAGGCACAAGGATAATATGCAAACTGATAGAAAAATGTTGTTGCTTTATAAAACGCAAGCAAAAGCAAATGTGATCATAGTCATAAGTATCTGTTTTTATTAGATCAGTGTATTACAGCGTATAATGGAAAAAATGTATCCCCTTGTTTTTAAATGTTCTTGGGGACTAGGGATCACAGTGTTGAAGCCTTGGTTACGGCCCTGCTGAAGTAGGCTACTTAGTTGGAAGTGGCTACAAGAAACGCGTTTACGTTTCTCCAATTATTGTTGCCATGGAGTCAAAGATAGAGTTCTCTGACGTCAGAGCTTTTGGTTGTCATATGATCTGATTCAGTTCCACTTTCTGCTTTGATGTCTCATCAGAAGGGTTAGTTGTCTCACAGCCTCATACAAATTTATGCAAAACACAACAAAACAAAACAAAACAAAAAACGTTTAGTAGCCTAACTTGAAAGAAACGTTTTAGAACCTAACATTAACATTAAGAGAGAATATAATAACAGGAGATACAGCGTTGGAAAACACAGAGGAGTTTAACATCCTGAAAAAGCTCAAGGACTCAGGTATTATGGAACCACCACAGTCATCGGCGGCTGACACGTCTAAATCCTGCTGTGAAGCCGTAGATGGGGCAGACGGGGACCAGCACCCACAGGAAAATAAATTGTCGGGAGTTACCTCGTCGGAGGACGCAGCAGAGTTGATCATCACGGAGAGGCACAAGGACTCTGCTGTTATGGAGCCACCGCAGGCACTTGATGCTGATGAGCCAAAGTCCAACTGTGAAGCTGCAGCTGGGGCAGGTGGGGACCAGCAGCTGTCAGAGACCATAACACGTCCCGAAGGTTTGTTACAAGTAAAAGTAGGTCCGGAAAACAGAGCACAATCTGAAGTTCATGAATCGGTTACAGACGCACCTGCTGTAGAACTGGCATCATCATCAGCTGCGGCTGATAAATGTGTCTCCACCACATCAGACCAGAGCAAGCAGCAGCTGGTGTTTGTCTGCGATGTGACCTTCATGGTGCTCAAAGACTGTGGAGCTATAGGTCCCCACACCGATACCAAGCAGGAGTGGGAAGCTCCCGTTGGACGCCTGGCGGCCCAGACGATGAACGGACTCCGCATCTCGTCGAAATTCTGTCCTGACAAGAAACTCATTAAAAAAGTCTCCAAAGCGGTTATAAAAGACCTGCAGAAGACATTCAGTCGTGAACAGCTTGAGTCTGTGCTATTAATGCAGGATCCAGCCATGGAAATTGCAATCATCAAGTCAATAAAATCCCGCATGATAGGGATAGCTCCTCGCCATCAGAAAAGGAAAGAGTACCTGGGGATGCTTAAAAACACACTGAAAGTCTTCATTTTCTTATCATCCTTCTCGGTGGCTCTTGTCGTAATCGCGATCATTTTTTTCTGATGTCCATCTGCAGGAGAAGAAGGCCAGCAGCAAGAGTCTATAAAAGGTCCCCATACTTATGGGCTACCTTTCAAGAGTCTGGTTTGGAGTCTCACCCTCCTCCTGGCAATCATTAAATATAAAAACTATTCCAGATCAGTTTTTAAGTTTGCCAGTTATTTATTTTTCATAAATCATGCCTGTTTATTATTTTATATTTTTATACTTCTGTTGAATATTGTAATATTGTATTAACATGGTATCCATCTATTATATTCATTATAGTTGTATCAATAGAAGAAGTCCCTGCTTGATCAGTTACAAAAACAAAACAGAGGATTTTAAAAAGCTTGAAAGTCTGGTATGACCACCTTTATTCTTCAACACAGCCTGGAGAGCGTTCTGGATATCTTAAGTAGTCATCAGGAATAATCCTTCAGCTTCTCAAAAGACATTTAAAGATCTTCTTTGGATGTGGGCTGCCTTTAGTAAGATTCTTTGTCTACATGATCTCACACTGCTTCAGTATTGCGGGGTCTGGGCTCTGGGGAGGCCAGTCCATAACTCTGCTCTGTTGTGTGTTTTTGCATCCAGGTATGTTTTTACTGCACTCGTGCTGTGTTTGGGATCATTGTCATCCGGAAAAATGAAGCTGTCGTGTATTATATGACTTCCAGATGGTATTGCTTGGTGGATAAAATTTTGATGATACTTTTCAGTGTTCATAATTTCATGAAATGCAGCCCCAAACCATGACAGAGCCTCCACTGTGCTTTAAGGTTGGCTGTACAACACTCACTGCTGTATCTCTCACTTGACTTTCTTTGTACATAGCCCTCACAATTTGACCAAAAATTTTACATTTGTTTTCATCACTTCATCAGACCTGGATTTTCAGCCCAGTTCCTGTGTAATTTGGGATACATTAGCTTTTTCTCACTGTTTTGCTTCCCTAAGAACTGTCTCTCGACAGGGACCCTGCCACTAAGAGCATTTCTGTGAGGCTTCAGTTAACAGTACCTGGATCAACTCAAAGGCCTGATGTATATTTCAGGTCTTTTTTCTGGTCTTTGATGAAATTTTTTTCCTATTTCTTAAGGACATACGTTTAGATACTGTTCATCTGCTGTAGACAGTTTTTATAGGCCTGACATTCCAGTTTTCTTAATTCTTTTTAAGGACCTACTGCACACCTTGCTGAGATATGCCTTTTTTGGCCAATATCTTTTTGTGAATCTCTTTTTGTTGGTTCAAAGATACTATTTTATGCCTGTGAGACTTGTTATCTTTGGAAGATTCAACTAAACAAATGGGAACAAACTGCCTAAATATACCACTTAATTCTTTGCTAAGTTGCCTGTTACACAACATAACACTGATTGATCTCTTAGGTTTGGAGCTGTTTTTTATCCTTGAGTGATTCATAGGTCAGTGATTAGTGAGTAAATAAAAAAAGTTCCTCTGAAAATAGTCAGACACTAGTATTGGACTGAGAATGATTGAAAAAGCAGCCAATGTTCAAAGAAAAATTGAAGAATCTTCAGAAAGCCTCAAGAACTGTTGCTCAAGACCACCAGAACAAAACAATATCTGGCTTTTCATAAATATAATAATATCTGCTTCTGCACAGTACTGCATGTCCTTTACTTTATGGGGTGTCCACTGTGAATTGAAACATGAAAATTTAACTCCAACATTTTGCTGCATTTAGATCCAAACAGTAACTTGTTAACAAAACATCTAAATCATCTAAATAAGAAAAGTTAATTTTAAAAATAAATGCAAACTAGTAATCGAAGTATAACTACTAAATGATAAATGTGATACGTCGGGGTATCAAATCTTTAGCTAAAAGCAAATTTAAACTTCCGGTCAGTGGAAGTATCAAAATAAAAGCTTCCTGCAATGCTCGGCTCCTATGCAAAGTGTCAGTCAGGAACGCCGGGCTCTGTACCCCTGAGACTGTGCCATTATGTCCAAAGATCCGTTAAAAACACAGGAAGGAGTTACAACAACGTCTGCAACACGGCAACACGACCATAACACCACAACAATACTCGGTAGGTTTTTTTCACTGAGCAAACAGCGCACAGGTGAGCTTTTCTAAGTTGGGTACCTTGATTAACATGCATACGACGTAACTACAAGACCCATGCTTTTCTTCTGTGGTGGACGTTAGTCTTAGACCTCTTCATAAAGCACAATTTATTAATTTATTAACTATTTGAGTTCTACTGTACTAGGTCCTCCTGGGCTTTATAGTGATATCACATTTGTGGCGGTTTGACTACTAGCATCATGGACTTTAAAAGGAGGACATGAGTAGTTTCTAAATATTTATGCCATCAATAAGGAAGTGATATTTATACATTTTGCAGATATTGTGTTTCATTAGCTTAAAGTCAAATTGTTTCTTCACTATGAAATTCTTCAGTTCAGTAGGATTTCAGAAATGTACAGTAGATTTAACACTTTGAAAACAGAAACTTTTATTCATTGTTACTTGCAGTGGACAGCAGGAGTTACTTAACTCAACATATTTCCACACTTGAAGCAGAGGGCAGAGTGGGGCAGAAGGGATTTCACTCAGAATTATAGTTCTTGGAGTCAGACTGTCAGGGGACGAGGTAGAGGAGGGCCTGACATTAGAAGGTTAAAGTTCATGGAAGGACTTGGCAGCTTTTGAGGAGCCTGAGCAGGGACACAGGACCTCTTACATCCATTATTGCTAAGAAGCAATGTGCAACCATTGCTTCTGAAGTCTTTTTGTCTTGTTGAAGGAGAAATAAAAATCATTTTCCATTGAATTCACACACACACGTACATAAATATAGAGTTATATAATCAGGTTGATAACTATTTATTTAGTTTATTCATATAATTAGTATTATATTTGCTGTATTTTTGAAGTGCATTTCTCTGCACCTCTTCTTTATGAATTTATTTTCAAGCCTACTGAAATTGGGTTGAAACTGTTTTTAGGAAGAAAATGAAAACAAGACTACGCTAACCACAAACACCTGTGATTACCTAACAGTAAATAACCGTGTTTGTAACAAAAATCTTAGACCACGCAAGCCAGAGGCAGGTGCTCTCTGAAGGCAGCCTTACAGCTGAAACCACTGTGGAGCTAAAAACATTGTTCAGCATATCAATGGTCACAGCATGACTCAGATGCTCAAAGATCTTGATATATTGGGTCCTGGTTTTTGATATCTCTGATGAGGGTGAAAAGAATAAAGCCTTCAGGCTAGTGCCTGAAGAGCCCTTTTTTTAACAGAGTGCAACAAGGCTGCCTCAATCTACCAAGACCATGGAAGGCCTGTATAGAACGGCAGATGATTTCCTTTGCAGGTCATTGCCCTGTACTGCAGTTTGTACCAGGGAAACCAAACCACACAACCTCAGAGCCCTAGCAGTGTATTTTGGATGTTGTTTATTTGCCTCAACTAAGGAACTGTCATCTTCCTGAAAGTCTGGCTGGTTGTCCTCCACCTCATCTCCTGACACCACTAAGGATGACCACCCCTTCCACAATTCTGAATAAATCCCTTTTGCTTGACTCATCTCTCTGTTATATCATGAGTGATGTGACCTAACAACCCAGCTTGTGTTGACTATAAGGTGTGCAGCATGCAGTTTAATCAGAGAGCTTGAGTATGTTTGATGGGATGAGTATGTTTTAATATTTATAAAATGAATTTTACCAGAAACCCACGCCAAAGTCATTCGAATATCATTACACTACATTGCTTCATTACAGTTCTGATGGCCACTACAAGGCACAGACATTAAAAGATTACTCTTCTTCTTGAATTTATTACAAAATGTAACTTCTTACAAGTGTCTGATTTAAAAGAAATGACCACTTCCCTGCTAAAAGGAAAATAAAATTCCAGCCACTGACCATTTCCTTGTTTTGGATTTTAGAATTTGATGCACTTCCCTTAAAAAAATTAATCATTAAATCAAAAGGTAAATGAGAGAAAAGAAAAATACATATAATTTCAAGACAATTTGATCCCAGGTTAAAATAACATTTTTAGTTTCCTATAGCTTGCTAGTGTATGGGTTCATAGTATTAGACGTGTTTTCTTTCCTGGCTTGGTGCTACTATTGAATGTAGCTGTCATTAATGTGGAAAGTAGTCTTTTAACAGGCCTGCACAGTGTGAGGAATATATGCCATGTGTCATAACATTCAGTACTGTCACAAGCGATGGCGGGGGCTCAAGCGCAGAGCAGGGTTCAGTTCCAAACACAGAGTTTATTTACATAATCACCAGGTGCAGAATATATACAGTGGGGGAAATTCGGGGTTCCTAGGGTCCAGGGGGAAATCCGGGAAGGGGAAGCTCTCTCGCACTCGCTCTCTTCTTCACACTAAAACTTAACCACGTCCACACGGGTCCGGGAAAACTATACACAAGAGAGATCGGTTACGCAGAATCACAGACTAACACAAGAAAACTTCACTGAGGCTAGAGTGGCTCACTAACGTCTCACACAATCATCCAGCGATGAGACTGTCTGCGTCCCGGCTTTAAATGCCAAACACATAATGGCAGCGTGATGGCCAACAGGTGTGTGGGCCAAGGGCGTGAGCTCCGCCCAGGCGGAGTGGCGAGAGAAAGAGGGAGAGAGTAAACAAAAACACATGTAGCCTTGCGGGGCCGGCCGGGCAGACACGGGGACCATGACAGGTATGGTGATGATGACATATCTTTCTGTTTTAATTTAAAAAGCTACTGTTGTTGTGATTTGGTGCTATATGATTAAAACTGAATTTAAATTAGTGCCCCAACCCTAAAATAGGCCTCACAGATTTCTTTTTTAAATAATATTCCAAAACAAAAAATAAATTGCACTCGCTTGACACTTTGAACTGCCTTTTCCTTTCAGAACTTTCTTAATTTGTGGCATAGATTCAACAAGGTGCTGAAAGTTCCTTAGAGATTTTGGTCCATATTGACATGATGGCATCATACAAATGTTGCACATCTCAACCTGACTGAAATCCTGCGGTGGGACCGTAAGACCGGGCTGCACATGAATAAGATAAGACAAGATAAGATAAACCTTTATTAGTCCCACACGTGGGAAATTTTGGTGGTCACGGCAGAAAGTGCAAGTTAAGAGCAGTAAAAATTAAGAAAAAAACAAAAAAAAAAACCCCAATAGAATAAGATAAGATAGAATAACATGCTATACAAAACATTGTATTGTATATAGTATTTTATTTTATTCTAAGTACTATACACATAGAATAAAATGCTGTACAAAATAGAATAAAATATTTTGTTATATTGCATGATGTGCTTCTGTAACCAACTTTAAGGTATAAAGGTGAATTACAGCACAATAACTACTTGGGCTCGTAATGAGGCCCTGGCCAGTATCAGAAGATGCCAAATTCGTATGGAGCCAAAGTATTGAGCAGCAATAATGACCTGGACACGATGTTGACTTTTGAGTAGCCACTCTTGTATTGCTACAAGATATAAAAAAACAGTGTCCAATCTGTACAGAAAAAAGTACAAAACAAAACAAACAGTGTGCACACTTAAAGAAAATGAAAGTACTCGTTGGGGCCCTTTAAGGATATAGAGTTAAGTTGGCAATAGCCAACTTCAAAGGTCCTTGTGAGTGTAATTGGAATGTATGAGTGTGTGGGTGTGTATCTTCTTTGGGGTAGATCGTCCTCAAAGTGGTTGGCTCGCCATCTATCACGACCGGAATTTTGTCCTGGTCCTCAGACTTTTCTGTCCTCTCCAAAAACCCTGACCTACAATCCAGGTCATAAAATGTACATTCTAATCAGACTTTCTTTCAGATGCATTGTTTAAGGTTAAAATGTAAAATCAAAATATTGCATCAACCTCGTATTCATTGCATCAACATCTTAAATCTTATCAAATCTCACAGTTCTGTTGTACAACATTCAATTTTCAAGTATATCAAATATGAGAACTAAACATCTAAGTTGCTCAAATATTTCTCTATTCATGTAAACATTAATTAAACAATACTTATGGTAAGTAACCATTGACATTCAAAATACAATACACCATAACAATTCAGAACTATGTGCAAATAAGCAATAAAATACACATGTGAGTTCAGTTCAGAGGCATTAAAGCAGTGTGCTTAATTTCTCCACACTAAAGGCCTATTTGTGAGAGAGAAATGCACTAAAAATTACCCTCCATGTTACTTTAAACTCACAGTGAACTGACAACAATTAGCTTTAGAGCGGCTAAGAACATGTTGCTCACCGTTGCTCTGTTTCACAAAAGCCTAACACACGCTGGTGTTGAAATTGCAGCAGCTCTCCGGATGAAAGGTGAGTGGTTAGCCTGTGAGAGACCGAGCTAGCATTAGCGTGATCACGACGGTAAGTCTCTACAAGTTTTTTCCTTCGAATAACACTGCGTCTTACCCGACGTTGCTTCTCTCCTTCATCCAGCCACTCGACTCCGGACATCCAGCAGGTAAGTATGCTGGCTTTCCTTCCTCTCAATTCTGAGTTTTTCCTCTCTTTTGTCCCTGCGATTTCTCGGTTTGAGTAGCAGATGCCTCCACTCCTCTAGCTGAGATGAGAAAAACCCGGGAGCACCATGCACCTTCACCTCACTTCCTGGCTGACAGGGTCAGTGCGGCCTCGCGAGGCTCTGATTGGTCGCTGAGCTAGATGCCCTCACGTGGGGTGAACTGAGAGGTGCATTCAATGGTCATAGGAAATATGACGTTCTGTTGATGTGGACAGTTCAAATAAAGAGAATAAACACTCTCTTTCTTTATCATTGGTGTAAATGTGTTTTTTCCATCTGGGCTACACCTCCCTCCTGAACTCATGCACGTCCCTGTGCATGGTAGACAGTTAGATGATGATTATTCGAGGGGTCAAGGAAGGGGGTGGAACCAATTCTTCACCATCACTGATGACATCTCCCCAAGCTGAAGACAGTCCTTGCAAGAATGATTTTGCTGCTGTGATCAGGGGATTGCCTAGCTCCGTATAGTCCAGCCGTCGTGGCGGGCGACGGTTTCTCTCAGATCTCCTGACAGAATCATTTGTTTGTGTGGTTTCCTCTGTATCCATTTGGACTGCTTCCTCCATTCTCTCCTCAGGATTTGCACCTCTGGTGCCAGCCTCCTCAACTGGAAGTTGCTCTTCTTGGACGTCTGGATCGTCAATGGGTGAGTCATTTTCAATCAAGGTTGGTTCATCCACTTGTTCGGTTGGTGTGACTCCATTGGTAGATAAGTACTCAGTATTAGCTGTAGTACTGTTAGGCATATCAGGCATGTTGCCAAAATCAGATTGGCTGTCAAAATCAGGTGGGTTGTCAACATCAGCAACATTTAGAGGACTCTCACTCACCGTGTGGACAGGGGACTGAACCAAACAGGAATGAGCAGATCATCATCTTCATCCGAGGAGTTCTCTTCCTCTAGCGCTGGATTTGCACGGGTTCTTGGCCTGCGTGACACTGGCTTCTGTACATGCTCACTGCTTTCCTCCACAGGTAGGTAGCCACATGGTAGCAACAGATCCCGGTGTAGTGTCCTTAGGGGACCATCTTTGTTTTCAGGCTTCACTGTATATACTGGGAGGTTGCCTGCTCTACTCACCACTACATGCACAGTGTGTTCCCACTTGTCTGAAATCTTATGTTTCCCCCGGATGCGGACATTCCTGACCAAGACCCGATCTCCAGCTTCTAAGTCTGAGGCAGTTACATGTCTGTCAAACCTCATTTTGTTCTTGTGAGCTATCTTTGCAGCCTTGTCCATAGCTAACTTGTAGCTTTCTTTGAGACGTGACTTGAGTTTTTGCACATATTCAGAGTGAGATGAGTGTTGTTCCTCTTGTACTGGCAGATTGAATGCAAGGTCAACTGGCAACCGAGGTTGGCGTCCGAACATCAGTTCATGACGGGTGAAACCAGTCACTTCATTCCTGGTGCAGTTATAAGCGTGGACCAGGGGTCTTACATGGTCACGCCAACAGGACTTATCTTGATCACGGAGAGTGCCCAACATGTCAAGCAAGGTACGATTAAATCGTTCCACAGGATTGCCCCTAGGATGGTATGGGGTTGTCCTCACCTTGTGGATACCAGCCACCTGACAGAGTTCCTTGATTGTGCGGGACTCGAAATCTGGACCCTGGTCACTATGCAACTTTTCTGGGATGCCATAGTGTACCATAAAGTTCTCCCACAGACACTTTGCTACTGTGCGGGCCTTTTGATTAGGTGTGGGGATAGCAACCGCAAATTTAGTGAAGTGGTCTGTGATCACCAATATATCCTTGGTTCCACTCTTGTCAGCTTCCAGGGACAAGAAGTCCATGCACAAGAGTTCAAGAGGTCGTGTCGTGTTAATGTTGACCAAGGGGGCCGCTCTTTCGGGCCGTGCCTTCCTCCGCACGCATCTGCCACATGTCCTCACTTTCCTTTCCACGTCCAGGGCCATCCTTGGCCAATAGAATCTGGCCCTTGCAAGGTCCAGTGTACGGTCAACTCCCATGTGACCCATATGGTCATGCAGGCTGGTGAGGACTGTGTTGCGAAGCTCAGCCGGAAGTACAAGCTGGTAGGTCGTCTGGGACCCCTCTTGGCGTCGCCTGTACAAGACATTGTTGCGGAGCTCAAGGCGGTTAAGCTCCGGAGGAGGAGGTGGAAGTTCAGGAGCTGTGTACGCACGGTTGGAGGTGGTGTGTCCCCATGTTCGATCTGGGAGATAACATGCTTTATACACTGATCGGCTCTTTGCTCGCCTGCCAGCTCTGCCTCAGTTAGATGGGGAACGGTTGGCAGACCTCCAAACTGTTCCTCCTGCCCATAGCTATCAGGTACAGCGCTAGGAGACATAGCAAGAACCTCCACCAAGGCAACACAATCTGCATCTGCCTCTCTCTCATCGTCAGGACTGGACGCTGTAGGTGAACTGCCTCTCACAGATTGCTTTCACCACAGACTGATTTCTGGCATTGACGTTGTCTGGATCACAAAGGTGATCTTGAGTGAACTGTTGTATCGTTCTCTCTCTTTTTGTGATTTCAGATCGTCCGCTAGCCCTCCGTGTGGTCTGCGTGATAATCCATCCGCATCTCCATTCTGTTTCCTGGACGATAGAGGAGTTTGAAAGAGAATGTGGACAGTGCTGCTAGCCACCTATAGCTAGTTGCGTCAAGTTTTGCTGAAGTCAGAATGTAAGTCAGCGGATTACTATCCGTTACAACGGTGAAGTGGTTGCCGTAGAGATAGTCGCTGAACTTTTCTGTGACTGACCACTTGAGCGCCAGAAACTCCAACTTGTGCGCTGGATAGCGATTTTCGCTCCGTGACAGCCCTCTACTTGCATAGCCTATGACTCTAAGTTGGCCCTCTTGCTCCTGATACAACACAGCACCGAGCCGGTGGTACTGGCATCGGTGTGCAATATATAGGGCTTCTGAGGGTCAGCAAAGGCAAATACAGGGGCTGTGGTGAGACTTTGATGACTGACTCGAAGGCTTGCTGGCAAGCTGGCGCCCAGCGACCTCGAAGGGCTCTTTTGGGTCATGGTACTGATGTGCAATTTGTCTTGTGTTTGCTTTTGATTTCTTGTGGCTAGGTGGGTACCCGAGGTTAAGTTGTGGAGAGGTTTCACAATGCTGGAATACCCTTAACGAACCTTCTATAGTACCCAGCAAAACCAAGAAACGACTTTAACTCTCGCAGAGTCTGGGGACAGGCCATGTCTTAAGAGCCGAAATCTTCTCAGGGTCAGTCTGAACACCATTTCTGGAGACCACATGTCCCAGATAACGGACTGAAGTCTGGAAGAAGACGCATTTCTCTGGTGACAGCTTTAACCCAAACTCTTTCAGGCAGTGAGCACTTTCATGAGTCTTTCTTCGTGTTCCTCAAGGGTTCGGGAGAATACTATCACGTCATCAAGAAAGACCAACGCATCCTTCAAATGCATATCCCCATGCACCGCTCCATTAACCTCTGGAATGTGCTGGGGCGTTCATCACACCCTGAGGCATTCTGTTGAACTCCCAGAAGCCGAGAGGGCACACAAAAACCGTCTTCGGTTTGTCTGCTTCTTCGACCTCGATCTGGTAGTACCCTGATTTTAGATCAAGAACAGAGAACCACTGAGAACCATTGAGGGCTGAGAATGTGTCCTCTAGCTTCGGAAGGCTGTACGCATCTTTTATAGTCTGGAGGTTTAGACGCCTATAATCAATGCACAACCGGACTTGGCCGTTCTTTTTCCGGACAACCACTATGGGTGACGCAAATGGGGACTCTGACTCTCTGATAACTCCTGCATCAAGGAGTTCCTGAATGTGCTTCCGGACGGCCTCAATGTCCCGTGGGTGGATTGGCCGGGCACGTAGTTTGAAAGGCGTGTCATCTGAAAGTTTTATATGATGTCGCACCTGGTCCGTCCGGCCAAAGTCCAGGTCATGCTGTGCAAACACCTCAGGCATGCTGCTGAGCTGCTGAGTGATGCGCTGTTTCCATTCCAGTGGAACTGGGGAGTCACCAAAATTGAAAGTTATGGTGGGCTCTTGGGATGACGGAGTCTCTGGAGTTCTCTGGGATGGTTCTGACTGTTTGGTCTTGTTGTGCTCCTTTAATAGGATGGTCTGATAAGCACTAACCTCTGCAATAGTGCACTTGGCAGGGATGACAATGTCGTGGTCAGACTCATTGCTTATAACAACTGGCAACTTGTGGGGCCACCGCTGGGGAAGTCAACCAGACCGGCTTTAAGTAACAGGCCACCGGGCAAGGGGACGATGACGGGTACTCAACGATAACTGATTTTTCATCCTGAAGGCCCCTGCCAAAGGCGACTCCCTCCACCACTACAGTTGAACCAGCTGGAATGAGTTGAGGCACCTTGCCTTGCAGCTTCACTACACCCTGATGGTTGTCACTTGTCTGCTTTCGTCTCAACTCAATGATTTTGAAGACTACTTTGTAGCCATGTGGAAGGGATTGACGATCGGCTAAGTCAGTCTCTGAGTAAATGTCGAACAGTACATCTAGGGTGTTTGTGCCTATGAGCATGAGGGATTGTGAAGTGTCAGGGACGATTAAAGCAAGTGTGTTCACATCTACTGGAACACCTATAAAGTCCTTTGGAAAAGTTATGGTCATTTCTATATAGCCAAAGTAAGGCACCAGCTGGCCATTAGCACCTTCCACTTCTAAGAGGTCATGTAGTGGCTTGATCTTCTGCTCTGAAAGGTGCTGCTTGTAAAATGACTCAGGAACAGTGGTAACTTGGGAACCTGAGTCAAGAAGGCAGTTGACTTCTTCACCTCTCACAGTCACTTGAGCTGTACTCTTGGTGCCAATCAACTGTTTAGGGAGTTGGAAAAATTGTTTCTGCTCGGAATGTTTTAAGCCAGAACATGCTTGTGCTTTGACATTCTTTGCTGGGCTACTTACTTTGTTAACCTCAGCTGTGATTTTGTCGCCATTGTTTACGTCTGAGGGACGTTGTTGACTCTCCTCAGCTCCTGTTTGTCCCACAACAGGAACTGTTAGTCGTTTAAAGCTGAGTCTGAACCATCTTGCGCTTCCCACTGACGCTGTTTTGCCTCCAACTGCTTCTTTTTCTCTGCCACTAGGTTAGGGTTAGCAGGGTCAACACAGCATGGAGCGATGTGCCCATCTTCACCGCAGTTGAAACAATACCAGGGCTTGGGTCGGCCTGTTTGCCTCTTTGAAGTCTGTCTTTGCATACGTCCATCTACATCATGTGGCTTTGACATCTTACTCAGCGGCTTCCTGCAGATCCCTTGCTGTTAGCAAACTTTGGTTTTTTCTGTGACATGAATGTAATTAATTGACTTTGCAGACTCGCTACCTGCTTTCTCAGATCCTCAATAGCAGCGATGCTACTCTCATGTTTCTCCTCTGGTTCACAAACACGTGCACCCTGGGACTGTAACTGAGTTCTCTGCTTTGTGGTGCCAATGTGTTTTCTCATGCGACTAGTTTTTGCTTGCTGTCGATCTTCCTCAGAGCGAATCATTAACAAGAGGTCTGAGAATTGGGGTGGGCTGCTCTTCTTTTGTTCAAGTTGCAGGGTGCTGATTAGGTCGTTGTCCCAACATCCCCTGCAGAACTGTTTAAGGAGATGTTTGTCCACTTCTTCACATGCGACTCCCCTCTTCGTGGCTCTGTTTAATGCTAGCTGTAGCCGGTGAAGGTAAGTGGATGATTTCTCACCTGGATCTTGAAGGGTGTTGAGGAATTGAGCGAAAAGTTCCTCGCCATCTTCTACAGTGCCAAAGGCTGAATCTAGAAGCTGCAAATAAGTCGCAGGTGGTGACTCAGGCGTAAACTCTTAACTATATCAGCTGCTGGTGGGAGCAGGCTCTCATGGATTTTTCTGGATATTTGCAGGGGGACATGCTGGGATCATTTGGAGCAGTTCAATCTGTGTGCGCCACGTGTCATAATCAGTTTCATTGTTAGGTCTGGGAACCTTACCAGAGAAGGAACGGAGTCTCACCTGGGACTGGATGTGTGGGACAACATCTTGCCTTCGTACGATATGCTCTACCACGACCTTCTGAATGTCAGGTGGGTTCAAGTCACTCACTGAAAGGGACGCTGCTCTCCTTCCATTAGTGAGGGGAACATGATCAGTGGCACCAATATCACTTGGTGTGACATCTGAATGTGAGGTGTGACACTGTTGCTCTTTAGGAGGCGGGCGGAGATACGACAGTAGGCTCGGCATACGTGGGGAAGGTTCTTCAGTGGTAGGTCGCATGGCTTCAACATCCTCCCCAATCTGACACATCATCTCCTTCAGCACCTCACCGTAGTCTTTGCCACTCAGCTTGGCTAGGTCCTTGAGTTCAGCTAAGTAGGTCTTTGTAACATTACTCCCAACCTTGGTAGTGTACATGCTACTGAGTGTTCTAATTTCATAGACAATGCTGGGGTCAGCTTGTGCTGTGTGCGTGTATGGTAAGCGAGGTTCTAAACCTTCTAAGGCTGAACTGCTAGAGTATTCAACGATCAGGTTTTGGTAGAAGTCGGACAGTGAATCATCAACAAAAAGGACTCTTGCGATTTTACCATACTGTTTCAGGAAGTCAATGACCTGTTCATCTTTTTCAGATACCTGTGTTATCCCAGTGACAACAACTGCAATAGGTATTTTGACACCAGACTTTTGTATGAAATCCATACTGGTCATTGCCTCAATATTGATGCTCAAATCAAATGGCTCCTGGCTGGCTCGCCACTTCTGTAACCAACTTTAAGGTATAAAGGTGAATTACAGCACAATAACTACTTGGGCTCGTAATGAGGCCCTGGCCAGTATCAGAAGATGCCAAATTCGTATGGAGCCAAAGTATTGAGCAGCAATAATGACCTGGACACGATGTTGACTTTTGAGTAGCCACTCTTGTATTGCTACAAGATATAAAAAACAGTGTCCAATCTGTACAGAAAAAGTACAAAACAAAACAAACAGTGTGCACACTTAAAGAAAATGAAAGTACTCGTTGGGGCCCTTTAAGGATATAGAGTTAAGTTGGCAATAGCCAACTTCAAAGGTCCTTGTGAGTGTAATTGGAATGTATGAGTGTGTGGGTGTGTATCTTCTTTGGGGTAGATCGTCCTCAAAGTGGTTGGCTCGCCATCTATCACGACCGGAATTTTGTCCTGGTCCTCAGACTTTTCTGTCCTCTCCAAAAACCCTGACCTACAATCCAGGTCATAAAATGTACATTCTAATCAGACTTTCTTTCAGATGCATTGTTTAAGGTTAAAATGTAAAATCAAAATATTGCATCAACCTCGTATTCATTGCATCAACATCTTAAATCTTATCAAATCTCACAGTTCTGTTGTACAACATTCAATTTTCAAGTATATCAAATATGAGAACTAAACATCTAAGTTGCTCAAATATTTCTCTATTCATGTAAACATTAATTAAACAATACTTATGGTAAGTAACCATTGACATTCAAAATACAATACACCATAACAATTCAGAACTATGTGCAAATAAGCAATAAAATACACATGTGAGTTCAGTTCAGAGGCATTAAAGCAGTGTGCTTAATTTCTCCACACTAAAGGCCTATTTGTGAGAGAGAAATGCACTAAAAATTACCCTCCATGTTACTTTAAACTCACAGTGAACTGACAACAATTAGCTTTAGAGCGGCTAAGAACATGTTGCTCACCGTTGCTCTGTTTCACAAAAGCCTAACACACGCTGGTGTTGAAATTGCAGCAGCTCTCCGGATGAAAGGTGAGTGGTTAGCCTGTGAGAGACCGAGCTAGCATTAGCGTGATCACGACGGTAAGTCTCTACAAGTTTTTTTCCTTCGGAATAACACTCGTCTTACCGACGTTGCTTCTCTCCTTCATCCAGCCACTCGACTCCGGACATCCAGCAGGTAAGTATGCTGGCTTTCCTTCCTCTCAATTCTGAGTTTTCCTCTCTTTTGTCCCTGCGATTTCTCGGTTTGAGTAGCAGATGCCTCCACTCCTCTAGCTGAGATGAGAAAAACCCGGGAGCACCATGCACCTTCACCTCACTTCCTGGCTGACAGGGTCAGTGCGGCCTGCGTAGGCTCTGATTGGTCGCTGAGCTAGATGCCCTCACGTGGGGTGAACTGAGAGGTGCATTCAATGGTCATAGGAAATATGACGTTCTGTTGATGTGGACAGTTCAAATAAAGAGAATAAACACTCTCTTTCTTTATCATTGGTGTAAATGTGTTTTTTCCATCTGGGCTACACATCTTCCGTTCCACCACATCTAGTTTTATTGGATTGAGAGCTGGTAACTGTGGAGGACAATTGAGTATGTTGTCCTTATTGTCATGTTCATGAAACTATAAGATTTGATTGGGGCTTCGTAATAGGGTGAGGTACCCTGCTGGAAGCGGCCAACAGAAGCATAGCCTCATTGGTATGCTGTGGTCATAAAGGGATGGACATGGACATTGAGGTGGGCTGTGACGTGTAAATGATGCTCAGCTGGTACTAAGGTGCCCAAAGTGTACAAAGAAAATATCCTTCACCCTATTACACCAGCACCAGCCTGAACTATTGATTCATGGTAGGATGGATCCATGCTTCATATTGTTATGGTCAAATTAAAAAAAAAAAACAGTGTTGCGGCAGAAATTGAGACTCATCCGACCAAGCAAGATTTTTCCAGTTATCTGTTGAAAAATTCTGGTTAGCCTGTGCAATTGTCAGCCTCAGTTTCCTGTTCTTAGCTGACAGGAGTGCTGCTGGAAAGTCCGATTACATCAGCAGTTACTGAAATACTCAGATCAGTCCGTCTGTAAACAACAGCTATTCTTCCCCATTCTGATGCTCAGCTTGATCTTCAGCAGGTTGTCTTGATCATGTCTAAATTTCTAAATGCATCGAGTTGTTGCAGTGTGGCTGACTGATGAAATATTTGCATTAACAAACGGTTGAACAGTTGCACCTAACAAAGTGGCCACTGTGTGTATTTCAAACATGATTTTATTGGACATGGTGAAATATTGACATGATGAGTCACTTACCTTTCTTATTCATTGCCTTTTATTAAGATAATTCTATCACAGTGATGATGATTATTTATTGGTCAGCACTAATCTTTGTTCTTCAATAGTTCTGTGATAGTGACTTGCATGATGTGTGTTCATGTTGTTATCCTGTTGTGCTATTTGATTTTAAACAATACCCTATCCTAAACTATGCAGTAATTCACTATGCTATATCCACAAAGTTTCTCTGTCCTCTATCCATGAACTTAGTGTTGGCATGCTACAGATAAGATTGGTCAGTTTCATTTATTTATTTATTTATTTTTATTAGTGAACCTATAGGAACTGGTTGTCATTGATGTTTAGTTTGGAAAGATAACCTCGAATAAGTATTGCACTGGCATTTGCTTTGTGACCTGGCTTGGCTTGAGTTGGAGTGTTTTCCGGGTATTTTCAGAGCAGGCATTTTGACCTGTCACACCTTTCCTAACTTGCCATGACTAGGAAAAACTCATCCAAGCATTTATGCATTCTTCTCTTGAAAACTGAATTACTGCGGTGCTCTTTTTGCTAGACTCCTTAAAATAACTTTCAGTAGGCTGCAGCTTATTCAGAATTCTTCTGCAAGGTTATTAATGAAAGCCAATAATAGAGAATACATCAGTCTAGTCTTAGTAGAGCTACACTGGCTCCCACTATCCTATTCCTATTATTCAGTATTCTAGTGATCTTGAGCAATAATTCTCCAGTAGTAATTCTGAAGGTCTTTCGCATTTTTTATTGGACATTGACATTTTCAGAGGAATGTTTCTTTCTGATTGTCAACCCACTTAACACTTTGCCCCTTACGACTAGCTTGTTACTACCATCCTGTTGCAAAAGCACATTAGTTGTTCTCATTTCTTTAGTTGAATCTACAAACATTGCCAAAGTGATTCCTAATTAGGTTTTTGCTTAAATCTTTGCATAGTATATTTAACATCTTGAAAAAATTGGACAAGTGGAGGACACAGGAAATGACAGGCCTAAAAAAGCTATCTACAGCAGATGAACAGTGTCTGAAACTTAAGAAATAGGGGGAAAGGTCGGCAGCCTTATGAAATTTCCCCTTGTGGGACTAATAAAGGTATATCATATCATATCATATCATATCATATCATATCATATCATATCATATCAAAATCCAGCAAAGACCTGACATGAGAGCTGAGAAATACATCTGGCATTTCAGTTCATCCATTTCAGTTCATCCATTTCAGTTCACTGAAGCCTCATCAGAAATGGTCTCAGTAGATGGGTGGCTGTAGAGAACCCATTTTTAAGAATGGGAAATAGGGAGAAAAGGCTGAGGTATACCAAATTACACAAGAAGTGGACAGAAAATATGTGGCAACAGGTTTTATGGAGTGATGGTTTAAATCGTCATCAGTATGTCAGGAGAAAGATACGATAGTGTGTATCTACAGCTATCTGTAAACATGGTGGGAGGTTCTGTCATGGTTTGGGCTTGTGTTTCAGTCAGTGGTGTTGGGAATCTTATCAAAAATGTTAAAGCTTGATCTTTTGATTATTTACAGTGTCTTGCAACAGCTGCATTGTTCACCACGACTATGACCAAAACCAAAACAGATTACCAGTGTCCCTGAATAGAAAAAATTGATGAAATCTTTTTTGCCTTATATATTTTATTTCAGTTTATATTTGCTGATTTTTCAATGACTGACTGAGTCTATTTCTCTTTTTCCAACAAAAGGAATGAGAGGTGATCCAAGACAAAGTACTCTATTAGGGATACAAACTGTAGTGATGAGTGGAAAAAACTCTGAGGAACAACTTTTTAATCTGGAATTTAAATCACTTTTTCACTTAATACCATTGCACAGACATACCGACTAGGAAATTCAACCACATTGAATCTGGCAGATAGAGAGCATAGTTTTCTTCTTTAGTATCCTATTGGCCTACTGCTTTCAAATTTAATTAATTTAAAAACATATCTCTGGTTGTTTTACAGTATTTTATGTTATTTATTTTCATCTATGGATTACTTACTGGATTATAATTTATATGATTATCTGTTTTTAATGTGTTAAGACCTCAAGTAGTTAAGGTTAAAACAATCTTTACCTCCCACAGGCACCCATGTTTCCCAAACATCAACTTCTGTCATAAACCAAAAAGCCATTATTTATTTTTGATGAGTCAACAAGTCATTATTTAAATTAACACATGTTATCAAAGGAAATTATCTTTCATTAACTAGATATCAAAGTGAGCCTTGATTGACATGACTGGTCGGGTAAGACTTCCATAGTGTTTGAACTTGTGTTGAAACTTGCCAAAACAACAAGGCATGCTTGTTGTTTTGGCAGTAGGGAAAATATTTATAACAGACACTTGCTGTTTGTTGGCTTTTTTCCACTTTGACAGTTGACTGTCTTTGTTAACTCAGTTCAGTTAACTGTAATAAAGGCCGCTCAAGGATATTTGTCTGTTTTTTTTTTTGTTTTTTTTTTTTAATGATTAAATATTTGTTTATCCCAGCTGCACAGCATTGTTCCTGGCTAAATAAAGGTTTCTGAGCTATTTCATATGGCATGACTACAGTTGATATATTCAGGTAAAAAAAAAAAAAAGAAGTAAAATGAAATAACCAGTAAGGTAAAACACTTTTCAAACTGCCAATAGAGATCGTAGATATGGTTATTCTTGTGTTTAACTGGCACTGGAAACTTAGTTTTTATACATTTTTATAGCTACTCAGGATCAGTCAGAGTAAAGATAAAGATGAAGAACCTGAAGGGTTATGCATCCTTACACCTGGTTAATACTCTCTTTGCTAATATTAGGAAAACGTTCTCTCTGAAGACCCCTTTGTGCTTGTTGTTAATGAAACAATCCTGTGCAGGATCAGCTACAAGCCCCTTACTGTTAAAATGTTGACATGTTGATAATGCGATTGCTCTTTCATGGTGGGAGGCCATCAAAAGATGTATCAGTACAGCTGACATTGACAAGCTGAAACAACTTCCAGTGTATGTGGTTGAACATTTAAGAGCAGGAACCCAGTTACCCTTAGGGTGTACTCTTTGGCACAGCAGACACAAGGTGATCAGTACACTGCCCGAGCATGTTGAACCCCCAAACTCCAGTTCATTTGACTAGTGTGATATGCATGCCATGCTCAGGCGCAAGTAGACAAACCATGATCCAGTTGGACTAGAGTATGGGATGCATACAATTTGATCGCTATCTGCTCTCCAACATGAAATGTCAACACTTCCTCAGTGACAGCTGCCTCTGCGAAACTGTGCGAGAGCGCTTTTCAGGAGAGTGTATGCATGTGAAGTAAAGAGAACATGCACAAGAGAAACGGAGGCGCTGAGACAAACGGATGCATACTTGGACCCGGCTCATTACGTGCAGTGTGAGTGCAGGTCAGAGGGGGAGTGGGGAGGGAGGATAATCGTGCTCAGGCACAGTATGAGGCAACTGTGTCTAGTTTAAGTATGCTCTATTCTGCCTCCAGGTAATTCAAATAACTGCAAAGATTACACATCATCATTACAACCTATAACTTCATTTCAATGGGACTATATGTGCTGTGTTCAAAATGTAATAATGTTCCCCGTTACAACAATTCATGTTTTAAAATGATTTCAGTGGCCTTTCTTTTGATTTCAGTACAGTTGAGGTAAAACTGAGATGGTGAAAATGTGTTTGTATAAAAAAAAAAAGAAAAGGGAAAAGCAGATGGATCAAATATTCTTTTATTTTTCAGTGTTGGGAGACGTTCACATTTAATCTATTCTAGGAGCAGTGAGCAGTCAACCCTGGGGATCAACTTCAGGTGTAATCTAGTTCTTTGGTCAAATGTGTAATTTTTATACTAAAGTAGTAGCCTAATCACATTTTTTTTTTAAAGCAACACTTTATTTTACATTTTGCTATAGAGCTGTGCCTTAAAATTCCTCACATACAGACAATTTTGAAAAATATGCCAAGTCTTTTAAGCACAGCTTCACTTCAGCTAGTGCATGGTTGTCAGTGTCAAAAATATCAAAGATTTTACTGCATAGGGAACTAGCTATACTATTTTGAAAAAAGTTAACAGCTGTCAAAAATAAATGGGAATAAAATGAGAACTTTTCCTGTTCTTATCTCCAAAAGTCTTTTTATGAACCTTCTCTACTGATTTAAGTTATACTAGTAATTACAAAGTATGTTTAAAGGGGTTCAGCTTGTCACTAATTCAAACCACACTACGCTCCCCCTCTCGTACAGACCCCCCCTGAGTATCACAAAACATTCATCAGGCCTGACTCCATGACCCCTCTGCATCCCCGGCCTCCCCGGCCAATCAGAATCAAACCAGACAGCGTCTCTCTGTCTGTAACTTTTGTACACACACATAAAAGCCTTCTTTCCCTTCAAGACTGTTTATACCCCCAGAGCCACGTCCCCCTTAAAAAGAAAAAAGAAAAAAAAAGAATCAACATTGGCACTGCCCTGCACATTAATGACCCCCAAACACCCATACACCCCTCCAACCACCCCGTTCTTCCCTCCACCCCCTTATCACAACACTCCATATCCAGGTGACAAATGAGGTTGCTCCAGTGTGTGGTATAAGGTCAAAGGTCAACCTAACAGTTTTTGAGGTTTAGGGGCAAATAGGAGTCATTGGGACTGGGGTTCCTATTATGGTCACAGTGCTGCAATGCTTCCCACCATAACACTACATCTCTCTTCCAGCAGAGGGAGACAGGCCTTCACATTCTGGCTCAGTGCTCTCAAATTCCATAGACTTTATGGAAGATGGTTTAAAGTGGGTCACTCTAATTTTCTAAAATGTATTAATTAAAAATTATATGTTTAATATATGTACTCTCACTGTATTTAAGAGAAAAACAGTAACACCATTTGCACTTTTAAATGGTGTAAATGGTGGAGCTCTTCTTCAGGAAAAAAAGGCTGCTAAATGCAAATGCCTAACGAAAAAAGTGCCAATGCACTAATCCCAGAAATATTGACTAACCCATCCAAATTACTGAATTCAGGTGTTCCAACACTTCCATGACCACAGGTTTATAAAATCAAATACCTAGCCATCAGACTGCTTCAACAAAAATTTTTGAAAGAAAAGGTTGTTATCTGGACTTCAGTGAATTCCAGTGTGGTACTGTGACAGGATGCCACCTATGCAAGAAGTCCAATTGTGAAATTTCCTCACTACTAAATATTCCACCGTCAACCATTACTGGTATTAAAACAAAGTGAAAGTGGTTGGGAACGACAGAAACTCATCCACGAAGTGGTAGGCCATTTAAAATCCCAGAGTGGAGTCAGTGGATGGTGAGGCGCATAGTGCGCACAGGTCTCCAGCTTTGCAGAGTTCATCACTACAAGCCTCCAAACTTCCTGTGGTCTTCAGATTAGCTCAAGAACCGTTCATAGAGAGCTTCATTGAATTGGTTTCCATGGCCGAGCAGCTACTTCCAAGCCTTATATCACCAAGCGCAATGCAAAGTTTCAGATGCAGTGGTGTAAAGCATGCCAACAATGCATTTGGAGGAACAATGGAGTGACAAATCACATTTCTCTGCCTGGCAGTCCAATGATTGTCTGTTTCTCTGTGTTAGCCCTGCAACAAACTGGTGACCTGAAGGCAGATGAGTGGATCAATAATGTATATAATAATAATGATGATAATTATAATATGGCAGCACGGTGGCACGGTGGTTAGCACTGTTGCCGCACAGCAAGAAGGTCCTGAGTTCAATTCCACCATCAGGCCAGGGTCTTTCTGTGTGGAGTTTGCATGTTCTCCCCGTGTTTGCGTGGGTTCCCTCCGGGTACTCCGGCTTCCTCCCACCGTCCAAAGACATGCAGCTTGTGGGGATAGGTTAATTGGATAATTCAAATTGTCACTAGGTGTGAATGTGCGAGTGAATGTGAGTGCGGATGGTTGTCTGTCCCTGTGTGTTGGCCCTGTGACGGACTGGCGACCTGTCCAGGGTGTACCCCGCCTCTTGCCCTATGACAGCTGGGATAGGCTCCAGCGCCCCCCGCGACCCTGAAAAGGATAAGCGGAAGCGGATGGATGGATGGATGGATAATTATAATATAATATGCTCGACATAATAATAATATGTTGAGCAGTAGTTTTTCTGTCTTATGAAGGTCTTATGGCATTAGTCTAAATTTGAAACTTGTGCTTTAGATTGTCATTAGCAGGTCAGAACAGGGGTACAATAGTGACATGACTCTGTCATGATTAGGTGCTGCATTTCAGCCAGCAGTGTTGGGGATCTTAGGAAAATTATGAAAGCAGAATAGTACCATCAGATTTTGATCCACCAAATAATGCTATTTGGAAAGCATCTAATTGGCAGCGGCTTCATTTTTCAGCTTGATCCCAAACACACTGCCAGTAAAGTAAAAGCATACCTGCATAGATGAACAAATGGAACACAGTCATGGATTGACGTCCTCAGAATCCAGACCTTTGCATTACTGAAGCAGTGGAATCATCTTAAAGGAACACAAAACAAAAGGCAGCCAGCGTACAAAGAAGGGTGCTGGAAGGTCCTTCAAGAAGCTTGGAAAATTCCTAAAGGCAACTTAAAAAAGGCGCTCAGCAACCTTGCTTTTATACAGGAATATAATCAGAATACAACCAGTTGAATCGACTCCCCTGTTGCAAAGAGGCACATTTTAGGTGTGCTGGACTCACACACTCAACCTATGGGTGACCTGCTGCAACTTCTTGCAGTCGGTCGCTAAATACAAAAAATAAATAAATGCAATCACCTGGAAACCAACGATTTTTAACAAGTCACAATGACATTGCCATCCAGTTTTTAGACAAGTGTTACTGAGATCTCATTGACTAAAACTGTTCATTGTTCATTTCAAAAATTTTGCAAACATCTTTAGGCTCTGGCTGCTGAGATGTACAGATTTTATGCTTTTACTTGCCTTGCAAAATTTTGAATTATACAGCAAGCTTCAAACAATTTGAGAACAGTCGTGAGGTTCAGGGAAAATGAGAGCTTTTTATTCCTCTGAGCATGTAACAGATGTCTGTTCTCATGAACTAGATATCCGAAGAGAGAATATTTTTCAATTTAGGCACAAATTGTTGCCTGAACTCATGAATGAAAAGATTAGCATTGTCAAAGGTCAAGGTCACTTTGACCTCACAACATATGCTTTTGGCTCTAACTCAGAATTCAGATGTTTTTATTAAAATACATTTCTAATAGGACTTTTCACAGCAGAAACACTTTCCTGACCATTTTTACATTTGGTCAGCTTTTTGATGAAACTAATCCTTGGTACCCACTGATTTATTCAAAGTTGTAGCTTGATTTTTATGGGAGTCTTTCCTTGTTTCTGTTTATTTGTACAAGAACAAGTATGTAACATGAACTATGCCAAAATCCACAGCATTCGTAGCCTAAGGTAATTTGGCATACCCATCCTTTGGTAGACTCTTAAAACATGAGCCAGTAAGAAACACAATCTGCTGTATTCAACAAATGCAAACATTAAGCCTGGACAGGCATGACTACTTGGCTCGTTTAGGTCATAATTTGAGGTTCTGGAGGTCAAAAATGATCAAGGATTTCAAAAATAATTGGCAGATTTATTGATTATAAAAACTTTATTTTTTCTTAATTTTATTTAAATCTCTTTCCCCAATACTGACCAAATTGTTCAGTTTTTTCTCTTGGACCAGGAGGTTAGAAAATGCTATATATCATTTTGGTGTGTGTGTGTGTGTGTGTACTTCTAAGGTCACCATTGGGGTCATCATTGTTTAGTCTGTGGGTTCTCTGGAGTGGCGACTACAAATTTCTGTTTGGACTGCTAATTTATAGGTAACTTCTCAACTTTGGACCTTTTGTAGTGATATCTAAACATACTCATACAATATAATATCAGAATATAGACACAGACACTCCATAAGGTAAATGAAAAGGTCACCAATATAATTGTGAGATTGTTTTACCTTGGTGTAATTATAACTTTAAAGAACTAAGATTTTGTTGGAATAAACTGGCATTATCACTCAACAACAGCTTTGACAAAGCAACAATTTTGATTAGACTTAACAAAGAAAGCTGAATTAGGTACAGACACCATTGTAGTCATGCACATATTTTGTCAAATTTGGGCTCAAAAAACCTTGCAGCACTATCAAAACACACATTGACTCTCACACAGCTTGGCCTCCGTGGCTCCAGCAGGCGCAGTAATGGTTCTGGGAGCCAGACTCTGTCTCTGTCGCCAGGCCTCGGCTCCAGCCCCTGCGTGTGCGACAGCAATTTCCTAAAGAATCCACAGCAAGCACAACACTTCTCCCTTTTATTTTAACAAAAACACCACTGAACCCCCACCACACAAACATGCACAGGCACACACACACACACAGAACACAGCCACTTCTGAGAAACACAGAGCAGTCACTTGCAATTATAGCTCATCTAATAGTATGATATACAGTCCTGTCAAATAGCCAGCAGGCCCACAGGGGAAGCAAAGGGTCATTTTTTTTGTTTTGTTTGTTTGACCACACTAGACCAGCCTGTCTATCTCTGCCCTTGTGTAGCCATATGGACTCTTAGAAAGAAATGCACCATTACTAAATGCTCCTCTAAATTAAGACTTTTGCAGATTCGTTAATAGGCACATTCATAATATCAAAGTTGTCTGCAGTAATGTTAAACCATTTAACTGTTACTGATTGTTCATTTTAAAGGTCTAAATAATAGTTTTGAAAAATTATATACAGTTGTTGATTGCTTATCTACACCAATGCTATCGCATAGGATATCATGTTACACACATCAAGGCCCAGACATTTGCAATTATTCATGACAGATCTGACATAAACAGCTTATCATCTCTGTCTAAAGCCAGCTGTAAACAAATCCACTGGTGATCAACCAACCTGACTTAATCTCCCACTTAGATTTCCAAACAGGCCTTGTGCGACACACGGTGCTGCAGATGAAGACACACACGTAAATGCTTCACAGATCCTAAATCTGAGTCCGTCACCAGAGAACAAGCAGACGTTTATGAGATTAGACATTTGGCATCAGCTATCAAAGCGAGCAACAGCAGAAACGGTGTTCCTTAAAAGGGATCTATGTGTTTCTCCGCACGTGTGTGTATGTTGTGTGTTTAAGGCAGGGGCATGCGTGTGTGTGTGTGGCCCCCATCTAAACAAGCCCCAACAGCCCCTTTGTTGGCGAGTTGCTCCAGGAGAGCGTGTTGATGGAACTGCATTGATGTTCGGATTAGGGCACGCCTCCGTGATCAAGTGCTCAAACACTAGATAAGAGCGTCAGAAACACCCTTTAATCCTGGCTAACCCTTTTCTAAATAGGATGGGATCCTACCATGCTCACTGGAGGGGAGGAGGGGGTGAAGGAACAGCTCAAAGTTGAGCTTTAATCTGGTATGGACACTGTGTTTTATTCTAAATCCAAGAAGTCATCTTGTGTACATAATTGGAGATAACAGTCCACTAAAATCAATTCACAATATCCTTAAAAGAAAGACCAGGAATGGAAATGAGGTTGGAAAATTCATCTCGAAGATTATAGAATTATTGGTCGTTTGGAGTCGTCTTGTTGCCAGGCTAGTGAGTGTTTTCAAGCCCTTTTTAGATTTAGTCGGCCCTAAAAGTATTTTGTTACCTCAGGAGTCTGTGGTGACTTATGTAATGTGTTTTGGTGCCATGGAAGGAATAAATTCACAGCAGCCGAAAACGACTTAATGCGTCACCCAATATCATTAATACAGAAATGAACCTGGGAGAAAATTTGTCAAAACAGACAGGAATTACAGCTGCCACAGATGATGAGCTCTCTAAAAAATGCCAGCTGTCAGAGAAAATGGTTTTGACCGCTTCAAGAGCCTGGCAGGAGAAAGTGTAAACATGTGACTGATGGACAAGATGCACAAATGCGGGTTTTATGGATGTCCATATTTCATGTTTCACTTATGCGATAGTAAAGGCTTCAGTGGTTAAGACTCTGTTCTCCTTGTATCATTGGTATCTCAGCAACGCTTTCCAAACAAGTTCAGGACAAAAATGCTAAAATCTGTAGGAAACGGCAAAATCCAATATATTTATTTTGATCATTTGTGAAAGATGCTTAGTAGTTTTCTTGCCAAGAGTTGAATTTGAAGATTGATATGTTTACCACTGTTATGTTTGGTTCCTCTGCCAACCGGTTGGAAAGGACTTTCTGTTTTTGGTTGTTAATCGATAGATGTTTATCCATCCATGTCCTGGAGCTTGTCTCACTTGATGGACTTGTTCTTGGAATATCAACTGTAAAAGTGAGGATATAATGCCAACCACAGAGAATACTGAAGTTCTAATGTATAAAGAGCTATAGTGAAAGTTGTTCTTAAAAACAATGCAAACTGTCCACTGTACCTACTTTCTATGCTTTTGACGATGCTTAAAAAACCCCATTTTTATTTATTTTTCATCCTGCTTCTTCCTCTTTGTAGTAAACTACTGTCACACCCTTTCTTGCATAGTGTCATCCATGTTGGATGTTGTTGGCATAATCTTTATCTAATGTATCCAGTGCTGTTGTGACATGTAAATTGAGATACTTTATTATTTAAAAAAAACACACACACAAAAAACTGTGTTCACCCATGTAATCATCTGTGACCTTGGAGTAGCCCGAGAGGCTGACCTTCTAACCTGTAGCTGGGTCCTTGCTGGTAAATAGTTGAGGATTTCCAGTGTAAATGATATTGTGATTACAAAATTGCTGAATAGACTCTAGATTAGTGTTCAGACCAAAATCAGCCCTGCTTTATAACGATGCAAAAAGCTGTGATTGCAGGGCATTGAGATAAATGCGGAGTCTACTTGGAGCAGCATTAACGCTTTAATGCCTTAAACTGGCATTGTTACTAATGGCCAGTGTGGTGGTGGGCGGGGGCAACTCCTGGTTTTAAAAAGTACTCCATTCAATACATGTTTGCTTTTTGTTTTTGTTTTTTTTGTCAATTATTGCCTCATGTAGGGTAAATAGATGATATCATGCTTCAAAGCTTCATAGTGCGAGTGCACAAACCAATGGATAAAGTCAATACTTTTCTAATTAATTTACAGCCTGATGTATTATTATATTATTAATATTGTTTTAAATTATTCATTTTTGCTGAACTTCTGCTCCACAAATGTACTGGCTCCTTTTAACTGTTATTTTGAAATAACAAGGTTCATCATGTTTTTTTTCAAACCATGGCATTTTTCAAGGTGCTTTAGATAAATGCAGCAGCAAAACACTCTGTGTGTGAGATATCAATACATCTATATATGTATAGATATCTACAGATGTAGGCATATATGAGAGAGATAGATGAAGATTTTTTTTTTGTGATAGTGAGAAATGGTGGTAGTGACAGACTCCGTTAGTGTTTTTATTTTCTTTAGGGGACAAAAAAAAAGAAACCTATATCCATTCCCAAGTTAAGATCCCTCTTTGTCTCTCCTCGATTTTCATTTTCACTCTAGTTTGTCAGGATTGTGCCACAAAACTGTTGAAATTGGATGTTAAAATACCTTTGCTTTAGCAAGCTGTCAGCTTCAAGCTGACGTGTGAAAAGGTAATACAAGCTAGGCTTTTACTCTCACTGAGGAGCCCTCACCCGCTTTCCCCATGCCTCGTTGCTACACTACAATAACTGCACCAAATTCACACCATCCCTGTCCAAACCATCCTAATCCAAAGACGAGTAGAACCCAAGTCAAGTGATTTTGCACTTCATTAGAGAAGGAAAAATGCTAGCAATTTTCATTGATAACACTTAAATGAGGTGACTTGACATATGTGTTGAGTTCTCACGATGACAGGAAATCCACAGAACAGGGAATTAAAAATAATAAATGTGATAAATTTATTTCCCACTGGCATCACATCTGTTGATCTGCAGGGGTTTAGGAAGAATAATAGTTTACTGTGTTACTTGGTACAGTAATCATACAGTACACATTTATAACATTAAATATTTTAAAGGATGAATTATTGGTGGGCAGTTTTATTAACTGGCACCTATTTTGATAAAGGGTTAATTCTTAAGGGATAAATTGCTAAACCTTTCTTGGTTCAGCATCTTTGGTGTTTTAGCTTCTTTTAGATGGATCTTCTGTTTAGATCTGCCAGGATACTTGAGTACTTTGGGGCCTAATTGAACATTTAGTGTAGTCACACAGGACTATAGACTAGTTGGCAACCATCTAGCAACCAGTAGTTTGGGAATAACATGTATTCGCTCACAACTTTGAAAGTGGTTGCTCGTGAAACTGGTTGCAAAGAGGCTGCTGTACTGAAAACCTCCATGTGATTGCTTTGGTTGCTAGTAGATTGCCAAAGTTGCCCATAGATGCATGGAAGATGGTGACTTGTCCGTAAACACTCACTAATTACTTTGAGCCGTTTGTTTGACACAAACTGGAATCCGAGGATGTTTGTTGTACCTTTTGAAATTTGTGTTCTAGCGCTTGTTTGCAGACAAGTCAACGTGTTGTATGGTCACTACTGGTGACTACGGCAGTCTGATTGCAACCAAAGTAATCACAGGAAGGGTTTTGGTGCAGCACGCAACAATTTCACCTGGAAACTGCCAGCAACCACTTGCTAACCATTTGGAGAATAAAGTTCTTGCCAGATGGTTACTGACCAGATATAGACCTGTGTATTAGACTTTAAATGAGTGGGTCAGTTAATGGTTGCTAGTTGCTGCTGCTATTTTTTTTCTGACTCTTTAAATATTTTCATTAGCAGTTTTGTGTAATGGATATCATCATTTGGACTTCAAGAACATGTAAGGAGTTAAATATGCATGACCACTACCACAAAATAATCTGAGTTACATTTAGTTGGGTGAGGGTTAATTTTTTTTGGTGGGGGTCAGCAGTGACTTTATGCTTACACAACTAGGGTTGTCACTGTTGCCTTTTTAAAAACTGAACAAAGAAACACAGATGGGGAATTTGAGACATCTCATCCTTGTTACCAAAAGAGATTGGCTGCAGTAGCCGTCATATGAGATCCTTCACTTGTGTCTGGGTGATACAATATATATATTCTTTTGCTGAGGAAATGTTGCATAAAGCATAATGGTTTTTGTAATCCTGTTTCCTAACATTTATCAACAAAATTTGATCAAAGGATGTTCAGTGGATGGGTTTCCACTAGAACACTAACTAACAAAGCATTTTTAAATAAAAATCTTTCGCTTTCTAAACTTGACTTGAAATGCTCAATTAGATTGACACGAGCTGCTGATAAGTAAATGACGAGCCATTACGTTTTAAACATGGCAACCCCTGAGCGCCCTTACAAACAAGGACTGTTAATTCCTGTGTCTAGATTAAAAACACCTGTTGGTAAACAAGACAATTATTCTGTTCAGTCCGATGGGGGAGCAGTGCGTTAATCATACATGCATCCTCCTGTGTTAAAAGGCAACCCGATATCCCCCCAATGAATTCTCACTGATTAACTTGATACTCCTGACTGTTTAAAATTCAGCCCACCGATGAACAAGAAACTGATCTCCTCTGTGTGTGCGTGCGTGCGTGCGTGCGTCTACACGTTTGTGTTATTTCCCCAAGATCTTGGAAAGTGTATGCATAAAATATCCCAGTCCCTGGCGTCAGCACAATTAGCCGTTAAATAAAATGCCTTCTCCTCGATGCTTTAGCAACATTTTAATTAGACGAACCAGCTGAATTGAGGGCCCCTTTTTAGTAAAATAAACAGCTCTGTTTGCCAAGAAAAAGCTCCCTGGAGGGAAAGACACTAAGTGAGGTTGCTTGGGGCAGGAAATTGAGAGATAGCAGCAGTTTATCCAAGAAACTTAAAGATATTTGTTTCTTTGAAAAAGTGGAAAGATCTGAACACTTCCTCAAGGCATTAGCACTTTTAAGTACATGTGCCATGTTTGTACTTCTGTGTAACTGTAGCTTCTTTACATATCTGTCTCAGTGCAAATAATGCAAATGTGCTGAATGAACTTTTAAGGTTATTCTGTACTTATAGACACAAAGATTACATTGCAGGTTTGTGAGGAATAATCAAGTGTCAGCGTTAACCAAAAAAAAGAATCTAACAAATTTGATATGTTTAACATCAACAGCAGTATTAAAGCTTTACGGAAAGCTCTGAAAAAGTGATGTTTTTCTTTAATGTGATGTTCTAAGTTACTATTTTGTTTTATCTTTACCTCTTTTTTTTTTTTTTACCATTTGAGTACAAAGACCCTCTTGACTTTGATGCCTAATCATAAGTAAGGCTTTAATTGCCAACGTTACTCGGAAATGCCTGAATTATAGGAGCTGAAATGCAGAGTATTTGTAATCGTCACCTTAACAGAATAACTTTTGTGTATTATTGAATTTTCTTGAATAATTTAGAGATTGAGAGACTTCTGGATTTAAGTATATAATAAAAATGGGTATGATGATAAACAGTTCATCTTCTCAGCAGCCAATCAGTAAATAACAACGTGAGGACAGTGTATTTAAAGTGATTGCTTTTTTTTTTTTTTGCTTTTACTTAAGAGGAATACATCCAGTCTTGAACCTGTATAAGTCAAAAAGTTTATTTCAAAACGTGTGATATCCCAGAAACTGTCCACCTATTCTGGTTACACTTAAAAAAAAAAAAAAAATCAGGGTCTTTCCTTCTCTTTGCATCACATTGTGTAATAGCTTTCTTGTACATAAGGAACCAAGGAAAATAATACATATAACCCATATTCCTCTTTGTCTTCCTTGTCTCTTTATCTCACTGCCAAACTTTCCTCCCGGCCTGTATTTTAGCCAGTATATTGTCAAAAGTTTTTCCTTTTGTCCTCTGTCCACTCTCTCTTCCACATAAAACATTTCACATCGCTGTTCTCCATCTCCTTTCAACTCTTCTCCCTCCTCTGCTCCACAGAGACCATCATAATCCACATATTCTCCTGATGACTTGCAGTCTCCCTCTCTTGCATTCCCATGTCTCCCTTTTCCTTGAAGTGACGACCGGCATGCTGTCATACATGTTTTCACGTTGTCAGGCCATTTTCAAACACTGTCAATCGTTTAGTTCCACAGAGGATGTAAAGTTGGAAATACTCTATATTCGAGGTCAACAATCAAACAGTGCATAAATGGAATGACTGACAGTGTTGCAGGCTTTTCCTGGGTGATACATCATCATCTGTGGGTGCTGATAAGTTGCAGAAATACGGTGTATTTGTTTAAGTAATTGTTTTTGTCATGTATTGATCAGATGTCATGAGAGTGTGACTGTTTGCACATGTATGTTTACATCCAGTTAAAATGAATAGCGAAATAGGCAATTTGGGCATTTTCATCTACAGCCTGAACTAATAAATGTTCTACTACACACGCAGACAAAATTTGTTTTGGAAAATACTCTACCACAGCATATTGTGTAAATGAGAGCTAATTCGGGCTCAGCTGGTATTTAAAATAAACCTAATCTTAATTTCTACATATTTGCCAACACCCGTCTGGTTATGTGTCTTTAGATCAGCACACCAACTAGCTCTGAGGACCTAACTTTCAGCTTCATTCTGAATGTTTTATAAAATTTGATTGCCTTCTGCTCGTCAATGCAGAAATGTAAGCTTTTACTTTGTGCCACTGGGGGGCAGTATAATCCTAGCAGTCAGCCACTGTTGAACCAATAAGAACTCCCCCTGGTTGTCCTCAATTTTAATTTTGCCTTCTGAGGAATAAAGTGCAGTGGGGTAAAGTCATTCCTAATCACCTTTGTTATTTGTGAAATAAATGTTTGTCACCTTTTGTGGAGGATGTATTCAATGCAAATCAGTTAGCGGAGAATTGTAAGTAACATTAATTCTGCAAAATAAAAGTTATCGCAGTTGTTGAAGCTCTGTTCAATACATGGAACTGATAAAATCACTTTTACTGTGTAATAGCTGAAGTTCATTTGCTCTTTTTTGTCCCAGAAGATGCTTCTTGCGATGTTTTGATTCTTAAGTGTCAGGAAAGTAGAAAATTTGAAAAAAGACTAATGTTGCTACAAAAAGCAAAAAACCTAAACTGAATAATTAAAATGAGTTGCAAAATTAATATTTGTATCTCTGTTTATAATAAATAAATAAAATCTATATATTTTTCTGTCGTTTGTATTTTGTATTCACTGTTTTGAGGCTCCTGATTAAGCCAGTGTGATAAGACTTTTCCCTTTACTTTGCCTTCTTTTCTTCCTCTTGTTCCACTTCTGCTTTCTTAGTTCTCACTGCTCACTGTGTGTCGTGTAGCTGCAGCTATTTACAGTCACATAATACTAGCTAGATAAACTCTTTTGATGTGCCGCAATCTCAGATCTCCCTGTCTTTGATGGGAGTAGGTTTAGACATGGCAATCAAGACGTATTCACGTGGTGGGCATTGATTGATTCTTAGATTATCTTTCAATGCAAAGTTTAGATTTCTTTCCTTAAAAAGGTTAGCCCGGAACATGGTTCCAATCAGCCAAAATACTTTCCGTGATGGGGATTAGCTACACAGATGGAGACGAAGGAAAGTGAGATAAGTTAAGGGCTGCCCAGAGAAATAATTTTTGGCCATTTAGGGGCTTTTAAAGTGTCAGAGGATATTCTATCATCTTTTTTTTTCTTTTTATTCCAGTTAATTCAACTTAATATTCTTTGAGCGATTTACTGACCACAGACAATAATGGTGCAGTCATCTGCTTTGGTGGCAGCCATGCTACACTCATGCTTACCATATTGATGATTCTGGAATACAAACAGAGGCCAAGACAATACTAAAGACGTATCGCGCCGCAAGTGAAGGTTCAGCATCCAGTGACAGATATTGTTTTTCAATACTGTGTTCTTGTGAGAGAGTGAGCGAGAGATAGCGGCGGTGTGTGATAGTTCGTCAGTCCAAACAGAGTCATAAAGCGCTGCATGGTTAAGCCTGATGAATTAATAACAGGGAGGCAGATGGGTCCCAGGGGCACTGTGGGAGCAGAGCAGCATGGAGAGCAGAGAGAACACACGTTGATATCACACTAGTGCACACGTACACACATGCACTTTTCTATGCCTGCGTGCATCCAGATAAACAGCCTGAAAATCATTTGCATCCATATAAAGACACATGTGCCGAATGCCGACAGATATATGGACATATGAGAAGGTTAAATGAATCTAACATTTAATTCAAAACTTGATTGGCTGCTTGAGTGAATTTGTGCACAAGTAGAACAACGGCTCTTCTTCAGGAAGTGTTGATGATTAGTTGTTGTACATTAACGGCTAGCACTTCTGCAGACCTAATGAAGGCCAGCTGAGGTCACAACTTTGATGAATGAACCCACCAAAGAGCACTGGTTTAATAGGCAGGTGTGTATTTCACCTTAATTGTTTTGTGTTTTGCATCAAGCTCAGTTTTAGGTACTTATGAGCTTCTGTTACTGCGCTTGCGAGCCCTGTTTGTTTGCGAATGAATGAATGAAGCTGGTAAACTGAGGTAATGATCAGCATCTGAATCTTTTATCCCAGTTCTATTAAGCTGGGTGGGAGTATAATATATTGTTTAAGATGCACATGTCTTATTAGACTTAATTAAGAAATTGGAGCTCTTGTTTTCCTTTTGCTGGCTATCTGAGCACTGAACCTACCAGTATGGTGAAGCATTTTAACTCCCAAACACTAGCAATGAGTCAAAAACATGCTTAAATTATTAACGTAAAGAAAAAGTATACAGAGTGTTGCACAGTGATGGTGGGAAAGGCATCTCGAATGCAAAAACAGAGACAAGCAGCAAGTGAAAACAAGTTGAAGACAAAGACCTGGCAAACACCGAGGAGACAGACGTAGATCAAATGCACACAAGAGGATAAAAAGGTACAGGTGAACGTAATCAGACACTAACAAGGGTGGGGAAGAGAACAAAGGAGGGAAGTAAGAGCACAGAAAACCACGAGGATCTAACCTTCATAATAAAACAGGAAGTAAACTGAAAGCACGACGAAGCCCAAACTCATACAGATAAAAGTGAAGTGGAATTACTGGCATCCCATTTGTTTCTCTTTGCACAGGTTAAAAATAAAGTATGAACGGCAAGCTCAGACAGTGGCTGCACTGGGGAGTTTATATTCGTTTTCACAAAGTTTCACTTTGCTAGAACAACATTCTGTGTGTGCATCTTATGACTTTTGTGTTTTCTTTGGCAAGGATTAGGCTAAAGGATGAATGACAGCACAAATACAAACACATGGAAGTTTGTTTCAGCCACTGAAAACCAAACCAAAAAAAAATCTTTTTTTTTAAAGTCAAACTTTCAAGTTATTATAACAAAATTTTGACTTACTAACTCACATTTCTGAGAAAATAACTTGAAATTTTAAGATAATACCCTGAAATTTTTGTTTTTGTGGTGGAAACAAGCTTCCACCCTAACAAGAGTACATCAAGGGCTGGTTGTTCCACATATTTTTGAGACCACCTCTTGGTGACAACAAAATACAAGATCATTTACGACATGTAGATGATGTAGATCTATGTATGATTGACGTACAGCCATGTTGGTGTCTTCAAAAGCAGATGGGAGGAACATAGGAGGGACATTAAAACCAAAAAAACAAACCCCAACCCCCCACCATATAGGGCTGTAAATAAAAGAAATAAACCCATGTCAAAATGTCTGTAATTCTTAAACTGCATGCTCTCACCTCCTCTGCTCTCTGCTCAACTCTGTTTGTACCACTTTTTTATTCTTTAGATCCTTAGGCTTCCACTTTTGTATATCTTATAATGTTCTGTGTTCTTGCTTTTGCGCTGCAACCTCTCTTTCTTTGGGCATTTGGATACTTTTCTGTTGTGCAGCTTTCAATGTGCTGCTGATGAGCTGTACAGGTCCTGATTGGCAGGTTTTAAATCTTTACTCTTGAATTAAAGCTGAAAGTCTGCATTTCAATTACTTTGATTGTAATTTTAACAGTCTGCTGTGATAGAGTCCAGAGGCATAACTACAAAAATTTTCATTGTTCCTAACAACGGCATTTGGTGATGATCACATCATCAAAAGTACCGCCATAGAACTCAACAGCCGCTCACTTGGAACATTCCAAAATATGGTGTAACCCAGGGGTGGGCAATCTCAGTCCACGAGGGCCGGTGTCCCTGCAGGTTTTAGATCTCACCTTGGGTCAACACACCTGAATCACATGATTAGTTCGTTACCAGGCCTCTGGAGAACTTCAGGACATGTTGAGGAGCTAATTTAGCCATTTAAATCAGCTGTGTTGGTTCGAGGACACATCTAAAACCTGCAGGGACACCGGCCCTCGTGGACTGAGATTGCCCACCCCTGGTGTAACCTGTACAATAGACTCCTTATTTTGTTTTAAGTCATCAGTGCACTGATGTGACGCAATGGCAGTTGTAGAGCACAAGCTGATGACGCACCAGAATGATGTGTCAGTGGAGACTGTGTTGAAATTTACGATCAGCAGACGGGTCAAGGTTGCCATGTAATCTTCTGTCTGATGGAGAGCAATAAGTGCATCAGATGTGCTGTAAGAGGGGAGTATTTTTTTTTTTTTAATATATATGTGCATGAACGTACTGGAGAAAGAAATTAACTTTTTTTTTTTTTAAATCTTCAGACGAATTGCAATAAAATCTAAGCTATTTTTGTGTTAGTGGTTTGTGTTAGCCTGTGCTCCTCTATACTAAAAAAAAGTGAAAAAAATGTCTATTGCTTCAGGCTGTGCAATCTCTCAGATTCTGTTTCAACTTTACATTCTTAAAACACAATATCTGGGTTTATATCTGGTATTTGCTTGTACAATTCGTGGAACAGTATGGTTGAAAACCTCAAGACTGCGACATTGACTCTTTAATCATGATACTGTCACTATATTCACAATCAAAATGATTAAAATCTGTAGAGTAAGGTCTAAACATGATTATACTCCATGCTTGTTTAGCAATGACCCTGCTTTCGTTGTGATACATACTGCAGTACTGTAAATCCTGCCAGTGCAGATGTTCAAGCTGAGGAACAAAACTAGCAAGGTTCTCACTGAGTTTAAGACCTGCCTCACAATTTATAAGCAAGATCTGAAAAAAAAGAAACATTCACCAGAACACAACCAGCAGAAAGAATTACAATACAATAAAATCTAATCATTACAAACCAATGCAAGAATTATTAATTGTATAGTTGTATAGAACCTGAAATCATATCTATAAAGATGAGTTTCTAATGAATTGTAGTTAGAAGATTTAATGAGGGGAGAAATGTCAGTGCATGACATGGTTGTTGGGATCATCTGATTATTTCTGTAACTGCTGATCTACTGGGATTTTCCCCATACAATCATCTCTAGGGTTTATAGAGACTGGCCCAAAACAGTGATCTGTTATGCCAGTATGGCATTCTGAGAAAAGTTTCCAGGACATGTTGAATCTATTCCATGAAGAATTAAGGCAGTTCTGAAGGTAAAAGTGCAGCCTGGCCCTAGTGAGGTATGTCCAGTGAGTGTGAAGTCAACATTATATGCTTAACAGTTATTAAACCCCTTGTTTACCACTGATAAGTTAGTAGTCGCTGGAGATTATTTTGATTGCGTCTGTATTGTTGTTTATGCTTTATAGGAGGATAATATTTTACTCAAAGTCCTGTCACTTTATAGTTTGTATAGCTTACTATGAAAACTTGCTTTTTTAACTCAAGTTTAACACCAAAAAACTTTAATTTAACCTCTTTCTTCCGAAGACCTTTTCATGTCCCATTATAATAGAATATAATAGAATTTTTGAGGCTTCATAAAAATCCAGACATACTGTTATAGACATTAAAAACCCATATCAGTCAATACCCTGAGTAATATGTGCCCTTTCTTCCGTAGTTCCTGGTGGATCAGATCATATCGAAATTTGTCCTTCACTTTTAAGTGCTTTTCACTGTACTCATTCTCAGTTTTCACTCGCTGTTTAAGAAAAGAGGATCTCAGCTCTGGCAAAAGCAACAAAGTAGTAATGACAAATTAATACGCTTCAAAACAAAACAAATTATCTACATTTCATTGAGCAGCAGTGAGTCACAACATTCTCACAACAAGTTACAAGTTAAAAGGCCGGTTGCTCTGTCTTTGGCTTCTTGGTCCGCCAAGTTGAATAATTGAAGTTATTTTCACTGACTGTCAGGCCAGGAGATGTGGAGCCGAGGCTCCATCACTGAGTCTCTCAGCTTCTTGTCTCTTGTTTTCTTAAGCTCTGACATGACATTGCTGCATGTGTCTGCATTTGTGTGTGTGTGGGTGATTTCTCAGATGAGTTATGAGTGTGGGAATGTCTCCACATATTCTTGGATAAATATAGGTAGGCAGTGAAATGCATAGAGATGAACAGTAGGCAAAGCAGCGAATAAGCTCTGGCACACAGACAGTTGGATGTACAGAGCAACCTGCCAGATGCATACACATCTGCAGGCACTCACACAAGCGGTGAAACTCTGCTGCACAAAGCCTGCATGTTTATGAGTATGTATTTGGGCAGTCAGGCCAATGGCAATCATGCATGTAGGCATTTGTGTGTATTGTTTACGTGCATGTGCCAGTTTCTGTGTGTGTGTGTGTGTGTGTGTGTGTGTGTGTGTGCTGGCTGCAAAAAAAGGAGAGCAGGAAGAGGAAGAGGCTAGATGGTTGGAGGGGGTGTTTATTTATTCATTACCCAGCGGCCTTGGCGGTTTCAAGGGGACATGGCAACACTTGTCCTGGGCCCTTTAGCGCTGCTCTGTTTGTGGCCTGCTTTGGCCCTGCCAAAGCCTTCAGCTCTCACCTCCTCTGCTTTCTGCTCAACTCTGTTTGTACCACTTTTTTATTCTTTAAATCCTTAGGCTTACACTTTTGTTTATCTTATAATGTTCTGTGTTCTTGCTTTTGCGCTGCAACCTCTCTTTCTTTGAGCATTTAGATACTTTTCTGTTGTGCAGCTTTCAGTGTGCTGATGATGTACAGGTCCTGATTGGCAGGGTTTAAATCTTAGAGCTAGGCAGCTAGGTTCAGGGGGCGGCTGGCTATTGCCTAATATTAAACAAATGGATATAGAATGAATAGATTTTTAAATTCTCGGTAGCATAAAAGTAGTGGGATAAATGTCCTCTAAAATCCATACTTGGTGTGGCTGAAATGTTCATGATGGACTACAGCTGGTTTGAAACTGTTGAAAGAGGCAAATAAATGGTGTGAAGTACAACTAGATATTCAAACAGCAACTAGCAAGCTTTTGTCCCACAGGACATTGAACTCACCAGTTTTTAATTCTCTATGGTTCTATAAATTTACAGCAGTTTCAGCCAGTTAGTTTCTTGTGCTTCCAAGTTTCATTTTTTTCTTCCTTATCATTACCCTGCTCCGATTTAGAGAAGTCAACATGTAATTTTTGTAATTCAACTTAAAAGTGACGTTAACAGGAGAAAAAGACACCTCAGATAAGAAACTGATTCAAAGCATTAAGGAACAAACGCATGCTTGTTCTTTGCACAGACTAAAAGTGTTTTTGCAGGGACGCGTGCTCATTAGATGTCATGCTCGATCACGCTCATGCACTCAGACTTGTTTCTCTGTAAACAGTGTCATTGTGTGAACTTCTAGTTTGAGGTAAATTTCATAGACATATTTTTATTTTGCCGTAAGACAAATGTGTGTTTGTGTGTCTCCTGATAGTGTCAACTTCCAGCAAAGCCAATGACTAACTGCCTGAGATGCAAACTTTTTTTTTTTAGATCTGGTCACTTACAAACAAATACTATTCACAAGGATGGCAAAGCAAGAACGCATAAGTTAGATTGCAATAAATGATAATGTATAAGAGATGCTCATGAACACTGAATGAGGCAGAAATATTGCCATCAGACACAGTGTACAAACTCATAACAAAACGTAACTCGTGCTGTGCTCCTTACGTGACCTGAGAGAGCTAATCTCCTCCATTGTGGGGGACCATTGATTCTTGAACAAAACAACTGAGCCGGGCGCACATTTTTGTGTCTGACCCTTCCCTCTGTGCTTGGCCTGAGCACGTGTTCAAACCCCAACCCAATCAATGGCTATACTGAGGGATCAATTTCCTAAGCTTTTGGGGTGTCAAATGTGATATGGTGTCACTTTAGCCGGGTGGCGTAAAGAAGCCCAGCCGAATTGATGTTGTAGAGCTTTTATGTCTCTTTATTAGCTGAACTATTCAAATCAAGATTCAGATTAGTGTAAGGTCGCAGGAAAGAAAGGGATGTCAAAGGATTTGATATCTAATCGTTGTCAATTTTGAATTTGTTTATTAGTTTTTCCTGTTTGCATCGAAATATCAGCCACATATCTGATATTCATTCCTGACTGTGGTCAGACTATTGGCAAATAAAATGGCATTGTTCGATGTCAGTGTTGGATGTTGTGCTGTTGTGCCGCCTTCGTTTTGTACTGGCTGAATGTATTGTTAGTTGGTAAGATGTCAGTTTATTTTATAAATCATTATATGCAAAATGGCAAAAATTTAGATAATATTTCAAGCATATTTACCATGAAATTATTCATTTTTAAAAAAATGTGTTGTGATAAGATCGTGCCTTTGTAAAAACACCCCTGAAGAGTTGTACATTCAGTATTATATGGTCTTTATACAACTCCTAGTGTGCTGGGCCATCACGTCCATCATGATGTACATTGTTTCATGCTGTGCATTATTTATTTATTTATTGGGGCTAATGTCTTATATAGACTATTTAAATGTCCCTTTATACTTTGCTATGTTTGTTAACCAGTTTTCACTTTTTCTTTTAGACGTGGAGTGATTTACTCTATGCACAGTGTGGAGTAATTGTGTAAATGTAAATCCTGCTGAATTTTTGCAATCACTTTCCTGCCTTAGGAATGTGTATCTTTGTGTTGTTAAATCAGTTTACAGCACAGAGAAAACAAGTTTAACCTAACTGCACACCAAGTGGTGCAACTGTGAAAAGTACAACACAATCTGAAAGTGGAGATTGTTTTCTTTAGTAAGAGTTGCACCTGAAATGTATTGGTTGCAGAGGTAAGACACAACTTTTACTTTGGCCAGTGTTCTCTGCGGTTTGTATCATACTTTTTTTTTTCTTTTTCTTTTTAGCTTTTTGTTTATAGCTTAGAGAGTAAATGACAAGTGACTGTGGACAGGTTGGCAGTGGCACATCTTCCACTGAAGCAAAATTAGCAGAAGTTTTTTTGGAAAAGCACAGATACAAAAACTCTTTCAAAACTCTAATCTACAGCTCGTATTTCCCCAAAATGTTGAAAAATATATTGCAGATCATTTCTTCAAGACAAAGGGGACAGAGAGAAGAAAAACAGCACAGGATGGAAAAATAGCCACTCTTAAAAGAGGAAATGGGGGAAAACACAAAGGTATAAAAATTTAATTGAAAAATAAAAACCATGTTATATCATAAAAACATTCTAAATGGGCTTAGTAGGGCTGTGTATGGTGGGAAGCCGCACAATGTACCTAAGGCACTGCAAAGTGTTAACATGAAAAACACATCAGAAAGGGGGGAGGGGGGAGGCCAGGCGGCCTGAAGTGTGTGTGTGTGCATGCATAGAAATGCAGACATGTGGCTGATATGTCCCACTTTGCAATTAGTCTGCATGCTATCGCTGCACGCTCATGAGGTTGGTCACAAGTTTGCATTTAAAGTATTAGGAATTGTTTTCGAGATGAAGTGAGATCAGTTCACAGAGTTTACACATGTGGTAACGCCATAAAAAGAATTAAATTAGCATCTTCTGAACATTTTTAAGTTATAGCTATAGTGTTCTCACCTCTAGTTATGGTGGAGGGTGCGATCCAAGCTATGTGTGGAGCATTAGAGGTTTGAAGTGAGGTGTTGTTGTTTAACAGGAAAGATAAATTATGTGTAAATAATCCTGCAAGCCTTGTTTGAAAATCAGGTTAGGATCAAAGGGTGGTTGTCATTTCAAGCTGGTCTGCATTACTTTTATTTCATGTAGTCTTGAAAAGAAAATCAGACTTGGGTGCAGACATAATTGCAAATAATTTATTGTATTAAGTTGATTATAGGATCAGTATCATACAAATGGAACTGATATTAATAATTAAAAGGGTGGAGCAGTGGTTTGGTGATTGTCTCAAAACAACAATTTCCTGGGTTTGAACCCACCGGCCAGCTGAGACCTTACTGTATGGAGAATGGGTGATTGCCCTTCATGGGTTCTCTTCAGGCTTCCTCCAAAGACAGTCCAAAGACATCCATGGTAGGTTAACTGGTGATTCTAAATTGGCCATAGGCTTGAGTGTAAGCATGAATGGTTGTGTGCCTCCCTGCATTAGCCCTTCAGTAGACTGATGATTTGTCTAAGGTTTACTCCGCTTCCTGCCCTATGACAGCTGGGATGGACTCCAGCCTCACTGCGACCCTGAATTGGATAACTGGAAAAAAAAATGGATAGATGGATGATGATTAATGTTCGAAAGGCTGAAGGTTACATTACTATACTGCAGAAAAATCAATTTCTTTCTTTTTTTTAATGCATGACTGAATTTTTCACTATACTTTCTGATTAAATCTGATTAAATGCAATGTTTCTGTGCCAAACAACAGTTGTGCTGATGTGCTTCCCTTTTTGGTTAAGTTTGGAAGAAAACTGTTTCAGATGCAATTTTTAATTTCCTGCCTGGTAGAACGAACAAAGTTGAGACTTGTCAGGCCCATGACAAGTTTAATTGGAGATTTAAATGCCTCAAGCAAAGTTTTAACATAAAGGTTTGTTTGTGAGGTGTGTATGTGTGTGTATGTGTGTGTCTTTTATTTTTTAATAATGGAGGAACAGGGCGTGTTTGTTTTTTGCATATCCCGGATTCCCAGATTCTTCCGCCACAGTGGAATGACTGAAGCAAAGTAAAGACGGAGCAAAACAGAGCAAAGAGAAAGGGAAAAACAGTGGAGGAATTAGTGAGTTAAATATCTCAGGGACTTTCCCATCTTTGTCTCCTTAGAGTGTTTACATCAAAACCAGCTAAGCATTAAAGAGTGCAGGAAGCCACAGAGGACTTGCAATCATACAGCAACACTGACAGGAATGCCCTAAAACTATTAGCTCTTCTCTCTCACACCATCACACTTGCGTACACACAGACACACACACGCACACACATCCTTACACACTCTCTAACTCTGTTTGTTTCCCTCTTCTGTGTCTGCCTCACACATACATTTAAACTGCATAATAGAACGCTGGTAACCACAGGCAGATGTGTGCAGGACACATACTGTACTGCAAGTATGCAGATGCACACTCTAAAAGTCCTGAAAGGAAACAGTCTGTGGCCTTCTGAGAGTAACTAATGGGCTGTTCAACATTCACTACTGTCAATGCATTTAAGTAAAATATGTCAAACCAATATGAACTCCCGTGACCTCTCATTAAAAGCTTTGACCGCAGCTGTTTGGTCACCACTGAGGTCAAATGAAACCTCAACCCTGCATCTAAGCTCACATTACACTGCATCTCATTCAACCCATCACTGTTACAAGACCAAATAATATCTGAGGATCTGATCCACAACCTGTAGCTAATAGCCACCTCAGCCCGCTCGGCTCCAAGACTCCTAATGGAATGAATAGAGCTGTGGGCTTACTGCCTTTTTGGCCTGAGGCTGTAATCAATTTCCCCCTGTGAGAGGCTAGGCCATGGAGATCTCTGTTTGCAGGGTTAGATAAGAGGAAGCTGAGCAGGGACCTTTAGTTTGGCCTAATGTCAGGTTCACCATCAGATAAACACACTGATTTGATCTTGGTGCTGCAGGGAGGAGATGACTGCTGCTGCACTCAGTGGAATTCTTACTGTGAAAGTGTGTTTTGTCTCTCTGGGGTTTGTGTGTGAGAGTGCACAAATGTGCCTGTGTGATAAAGTGAGCTAGTGTAAAAATGTGTGTGCGATATTTATGAACCAACGTCACTAAAAGCTGTGCTGACACAATTATCTAATTCAGTGTTTAGCCAATTAGTATCAACATGAATCACTGATCCTTTGATAATGATCAGAAATCAAGTGTTAATGCTACACATTTATGGGTCAGTGCTTCTCCACTGTCAGTTTGGTGACTTTCTTTGACTTTTTAACTATTGATTGTCCAAGAAAACTGCTACAAGAAGCTTGCTAGTGGCACTTTGATGTCAGGTTTCAAAGCAGCAAGAGTTAAAGGGGCTTTTTTGCATCCAAAGTGGGGGTGTCTAAGTCAAAATTATGCCAACATATAAACTGTAAATTTTCCGTCCATTCTTTCTCTTCCATTTATCTTTATCAGCTTTTTTTTTGTGATAATTATGCAGATTAGTCAAGTTTATCTAGACTTTTTTTTACATGTTCAATCATAATTTATACACAGTAGAAAGTGAGTGCTTTGGTTCATTCTGAATCCTTTCACATATATTATATCATATATCAATTTTATTACGTACACAGGAATTCTGTTTAAGCATAGACTGTATATAAACATGAACATAGCTATGTAGCTGTGACCTATTGAACTGCAAAAGTCACTCAAAGTGAACCTTTTGATTTCTATTTTTTTCCCCACTGCCATCTTATCTTTTGAGACAGACCTGATGGTATTAGTTGGAAGCTGAAATGATCAGCTAATGCTAACAAGCTAGGTTCATAAAATGTATGAATGCTCTGAAACCATAAACACAAGGTGCATTTCAGCACAACTATCAATACTGTACTTTGGCTTTCTCCCGGCAGCTTCTCGTTTTGCCATTTCTCCTGGAAAACTTCTGGAATTTGCAAGACCCTTAAACGTTATTTTAAATAACAAAATTAATATGTTTTTTTTTTTTCAACTTAGTGAAGTTGCCAGACTCTCTATATGACACAGTCTTGTATTTAATGTGTGGAGTCTTGACAAGAGATGTGTGTGGCTGATCTTTGCTCTTACACATGAGTAATTACCCTCTCTCTCTGCTGTTTGGGCATTTCAGCTGTCCTTAATGCAAAGAACGACACTTTAAATAGACACAAGATTAAAAAACAGCAACTTGAGTCATGCTGAACAGGGACTATAAAAACTAGCCTTTTGGCTAATTCTGGCTATGTGTATGTTTAAATTTAAATGTGTGTTTTGAAAGCTATCAATTCAGGATTCTGCAATCAATAACTCATAATTTAAAAGTCGTACACAATGCAACAATGAATCCATCCAACTGTAGACAGTGAGTTGCATTGTAAGGTTAATTAGTGATTCTAAATTGGACATAGATGTGAGGAAAGTGTTTTGATCTGGACAAAATAATCTACAAGAGCTTTGTGTGGGTCAGTAAGACTAGAAAAGTGAAAGTAAATTATACTGTCCAATCGAAATGACATCACACATCAATGATATGATGAATAATAATGAATGAAAACCTCCTGGAATTTTATAATTTCACTTACTTAAGTTAGCTGAAGTGAAGAATAATAAGGAGCACCTAGTAATCCGTTAATACAAAATAATTTATGACCAGAAAAATCTGCTTTTAATTGAATTTTTTTTCTTGGTCAGGCTATAAAGACTTTTTTTCCCCTTTTCCTGTAAATGGACATTTTAACATAATAATCTAAGGACTGACTCGCCAACCTAAAGTGGCTATAGAAACAATAGCACTTATTTGCACTTTTTCTCTGTCGGTTGTCATTTTTCATATTAACATGTGGCAACTCTCACTCATTTATTTATAATTTATGACTTGATAACTTTGATAGTGCAAATGAAGCATGTTTTCAGGTGTTATTATTGTGCAGCTTTTCATAAGTGCTACTAATTGTAAATCTTTTACTGAAGTTTCATGAGTGTCTTAAAGTGTAAACCATGGGTCATGCAAACTGGTAGTCTTTTCTTTAATACCCTTATCCATCTATCCCACCATCACCTTCCTGTTTAATTGCCAAGAACACTACAACCACTAAACCCTCAACCTGTTCACATTAGGTGATCTCTGTTTGTACTCGGATAACTCCTCTCTGGTGGCTTCTCAAAAGGAAGGCTGATGAGAGGGTATATTACGGCTGTTAAACAGTTGAGGAGGGCTGGGGGCTTCTGGGAGCCCAAAGAGACAAGAACCTTTATTGGAAATGTAATTTTTGTTTGTCTCCAATTACCTCCCTGCTCATTTGTTTTACAGACACTGTTGTTATAGTGAGGAGAGAGCTCACAGGATTCTCCCTAGGATTGCTCTTCTGAGAGGCTACAGTTTATTACAAATGGGAAAGCTTTCATTGCAGATTGCACCCGCGCTGCGTATAGATACGTGACCCATCTCAGGCGCACTGGGCTTGGCTTTATAGGGTTGAATTTACTCTCAAAGTGCTCAGACATAAAGTTGGTTATGTGTGTGTGTGGTTTGTGTAGGTTTGTGCACATACACACTTGAATTATATGAGTATTGTGTTTATAAATGAGTAACTATAGCAAGAGAGGAAATGTGGGTTTGCTGGCATGAAATTAAAGCAAGAAATGTCTGTTTTTATAGAACACCATGAAATATGTGTGTATATGCATCCATATGATGTAACAGTCAACTATTATGTTCACTGCACTGGCTTAAATTAAGTTTGCTTGAATTTCCATTCGAAGTGAATATAATATTTTCATGTTAGCCACGATATTTACAACTCCACATCAGTGCCTCATGCACCATTTCCAAAAAGGTATCAGCAGAACCGATGGCCTTGATTTCAAAATGTTAGATGTCCGGTGTGTATATGCACATGATGTCCACTGCAACATGTTAAAAAAATAGTTTATGATAACAATAATTTATCTCATATTTACAGCGGATGTTTGATAAAGGAAAGTGTACTGTACTGTTAGGCACGCTGAGCCAAATTCATGGCAAATACTTGCTATACTGTGCTAGATAAACATAGCTGACCCTACTCAGTTAAAGCGATAATCTTCACTTGTGGTGTCCCTCTTTATTACTCTTTTAATAAAGAATTTGTGTTAATATCAGAGACTGGATCAAAAAAATCTTAAAAAATAAAAAAAACAGACAGCAAACAAGCCATATGGTGAGACATGGCTTGTTATTAGTGTTCAGTTCAATGGTCTGCATCACTGATATAGGCCTGTGTGTGTCCATGGAACTGGCAGCTTGTACAACTAGCTGCCAGCATCGTCAATGCTGAAAGGTTTATGCAGGTTTTTAGATCAGCATATGCTCCCATGCAGACATCTTTTTCAGGGAAGGTCTTGCATATTTCAGCAAGACAATGCTGAACTGAATACTGTATCTATTACAACAGCATTACTCTGCAGAAGAAGATTGAAGTGGCCTGCATGCAGCGCAGAGCTTTCTCCAATTGAAATCATCTTGCATTCCTTGAAAATATGACAAATAAGACCTAGGACTGTTGAGCAGCTAGAATCCTATATCAGATGAGAATAGGACAAAATTCCTATCTCAAAAGATTAGCAACTGGTTGCCTCATCTTCCAGTTTACAGACTGTTGGCAAAAGAAGAGGTGATGCTACACAGTGGTAAACATTGCCCTGTTTTAAATAAACTGTCTGCTATCAACATGCTAGTGACTTAAAACATTTTTTACTTAAAAAAATCAGACATCAGCACCAGTTAAAATGGGCGGAATAAATCAAACACAGCGTCTTTATATAAATCATTGAATTATTTGTAACTTAAATATTCCACACAACACATTTTTTAAACATTTTAAAAATGTAAAGACAAAGGGGCAAAAAGCTAACTTCAAAACCTGTTAAAGAAATCTGATATAGGAGGTAAAGTAAAAACCAAAATCACCTCGTCTCTTCTTTGTTTTCAATAGTAGAAAGTAATTTCTGTTGTTACACTTTGCATCTCTAACTACATGTTGTTCAGCTAGTAATTACTAACCACTTTGTTATGAGTCAACATCCTTTAATAAGGTTACTGCCCCCTGACCTCCGCCCTTATGAAAGAACTGAGTAGTTGTAGCTACTTGTCTGCTCCGCACTGGGAGATGCCGTTATTGCTCATAGGATGACGATGGGCTGAGGGGGCTGGAGAGGGGCGGGTGGGGCCTGGGGAATAGGTAATTTGATTGGTGCAAAATTAGGGACTTCTCTGTGAAGGCATTATGGGAGAGTTCCTTGTGGGTCATTTTAGCTTCACTTCCTCCATATTTCTCAGCTTGATTAAAAATTGATCGGCAACGGCAATGTGAATATATTATTGGGGCCATTATTCACCCCTGACAGATAATTGGATGGTACACACAACTCTATTTTCTTTGGGGGCAATGCCATCGTTTGTGTGGCTCTGGTCTGTGTGCGTGTGTGTTAATATGCACGCGTGTGTGTGTGTGTGAGCCGGGAAAAGAAGATGGAAGGAAAGAGTGAAGACTGGGTGGCTAGATTGTTTAACTGAAGCCTTTTTTCTTCTTTATTATAAGTCAATATATCACTCTCTCTCTCCTCTCTTCTTTCAAGCCATCACTCCATCCCATTCCAGCTCTCCTGTCACCGTCTATGGCCATATGTGATGGATATGTTATTGAAACATCATGCAAAGCATATAATCGTTTTTCTGGTAATCATTCACAACCTATTCTCATAAAAGTTTGGAATGTGGCCATGAAATACGTTGTTCGATAAAACTAACATGGATTTGGATTTGCTTTTTAGTTTGTGCTTATGCTCCATCTCAAATTCACTTATTACCAAAGATTGAATTTTGCTTTAAAAAGCACTAGAGCTGTGGAAAATATCTGTGAATAAGCCAGTCTGATAGCAGTTAGCTAGCATAGCCGTAGGCACAGATGGATATTGGAATGAGTAAAATGCAGTGTCTGCTCGGTGGCTAATGCTATTTGCTATTCGCCCAAGGCTTAGCTTGCTGCCATTTTCACGCCTTCTTAATGTCTTAAACTGCATGAAGAAGAGATGGCATGCACAACATGGTATGGACCCGTGCACAGTCTTCTGCCGGGGTATGCTGTCAGCAGTGTTGTCCTTTTTTTTTTCTTTTTTTTTTGCAAGCTAAACTTAGATGTGGAAAAAAGTTCCGTGGACACTTCGGTGCTTTTCTATCACCGAAGTGAGTTTTTTAATTGTCTGCTCTGTCTTCATAGCTCTCAGTTTCTAATTACCTATCACTCTCCATCTACTATCTTCTCCTGTGTGGAAGGACATTTCCAAGGAATATTTTTCCTTAATACTAAGAACTACATGAACTACTTGTGAGCTCAGAAACTTGTACCAGATCTTAGTGAGATGGAAAAAAGCCACATTGGCAGATATTATATTTAATGTGACCTTTTCCTTGTGTTGAATGTTAAAGATGTTTTAGTGATGCTGAACGCTGTTCTCCAGGAAAAAATGTATTAGACTAGATCTTAGTGTCTCGCTTTAGGAGCAAGGAAATTTTTATGTCATGCTGTTTAGGAATTGCAGTCTGGCTTATGTCTAAAAGAAAATTAGCAGCAGAGCAGTTTGGAGTGAGATTGAAAGAAAGACTCTTGTCGCTACATTGACACTTTTGCTTGTTCGATGTATCCGATGTCGCAGTCGTTACTGGCAGCTATTGCCATTTAACCTAAGTAAATCTTTTTCTACAGCGGCAGTTGAACAACCCCTTTCTCATGTACAAATCAAATTAGCCGCTATGATCTCACTGATGGAAAAGGCCTCTCAGGAAATGACATGTGTCTGTAACTGTATTTGCTGCCTTGCTTTAGTTAACTTCCCATTCTGTCTTTTCCTACTCTTCCTCCTGTTCCCTTTTAGCATCGAGTCTTTATTGCTCTCTCCCTCTTTTCTTCCACATGGTTCGTTCACTTCTCCTCCCCTCTCCTCTCATAACTTTAACGTAATGGCTCTTCTTCAGAATCACTCCCTAATTCTCTTTCTCTCTCCATCGTTACCACTCCCTCTTTCCTTGCTTGTGGGGGGAAAAACATTGCTCTCCCCTAACAAAGACGCTTCTCCTGAGTGGAAATTACTGGTGGAGATTAATAACGACATTAGGCAGTAATGATGCTGCATCGAATGAAATATTTATTAAAGATCCCTCTGCTAGCAATTAGCATGGCATGTAATCGTTCAGCACAAGAAATCAAGATGATTGTGCCGCAGTCCCCCATCCCCTTATCGCCCTCTTCTCAGACAACCCCCTGTGCAACCTCTCTTCGTGCAAACCCCCACACCTACCCACCCATCCCCTGCTGCCATCACCGCAAACATTTGCAGCCTCTTCCCCTGACATCTTCTCTCCATGACAACAGTAGCTCTGGGAGGTGGTGGAGTGCGTATGTGCATGATGAGAGGTGGTGGTTGTGGTCCTGGGCATCCAAGTCTTAATTACAGGCACTCTGCCTTAAGCTGGGGAGAATACTCCACTAGGAAATTACATTGTCAAGGATGTACACTTCAGGAATGGCTGTTGATCAGCTCAGGAGGACGCTGAAGTCAGACCGCAGGCGCGTCAAAGTGAGCCGGTGTTTCGTCTTCGTTCCAAATTTCTGCCAAGTTGTCCAAGGCGGGAATAAAGTGAGAGAAAACCTCTTTAATGGATGCTTGTCTTGTGTCTTGGAGTCCATTTACTTCCATTGCCTAAAGGGACAGGTTATCACAACTTGCACAGAAGTTTTTTGTTTTTTTGTTGTGTTTTTCTTTTGTTTTGTTTTTTTCACTTGGTATAACTTTTTGAAAAACACTGTACTTTGTTTATGCGGCATCCAAAACCTCAGCCCTTTTTGAAGACGATGTGCCATGTAATCAGTCACATTAAAATCATTCCTTCTTCATCTTGTGGTTCTCAGAGGTGATAAAATCACACACTGAATCTTTTCAAGGGTGCTCTGCCCTTGAGGATGCACACCCTTGTTTGTGTTCACACAAGCATGCCCTCATTTTCAAGTCGTCACCAGAGAAGGTCAATGGAGAGAAGGAGGCGTGAAGTGGACGCCGAAGAGGAAAAGCTGGAGGTTGGGTGAATGTGGGTGGGGGTGGGAGGTGTTTGTTGTTGTTACAGAGGAGGTCAGGGGTCAGATAATCAAAAGTGTCCGTTTATTGGCTACATCATCAAACCTCAAGGAGCTCATCAGTGCAGTCAGTCAGGCGTGTTGCTCTGTTAATCAGCTCTCAAACCAGTGTTTAGCCATGCCGATGCCATCCTCAGAATGACAAGAAAGAGACAGAATCAGTGAAAGACCCCGAGGGGCGGAAGAGAAGGAGGGTGGGGGCAAGAATCGGAGAGCGGGCTAATGTAATAGTAGCTCACTGCACAAACCCTGACAAAGGGTGGCGGAGAGAGACGGATCAATTTGCAATATCGTGAGCTGCGGCCCTCGCAACAAAGGCAGGACATGAAAGCAAGCACATTAAGTGATGCTCTTGTATGAACTTTGGCAATCAATAAGCATCAGGGGCAGAGGGGGGAGGCTGATTGTGTGTGAGGGGGAGAGAGGGAAGAGAGGCGGAACAGAAGGAATGAAAGAGGGTGAAAGAGAGGGATGAGAGAGAACAATGGATGGGAGAGAAAAGGAGTGATGGCTAAAGATAACACTGATATCTAAAGACAGAGTTCTTTGTTTCACAAACTTTGTTGCTGTTCCTTACTCGTATTGTTAATTAGATGGTTATCTTTAGCCCTTTGATAGATTAGATAAGCCGTTAATTAATCTTTGAATCTAATTAACTGTCTTGCTATTAATAGGTTTGGCCACATTATTGTACCTTTGACTGTCAAAGCATTAAAATGAGGATTCGTAGCCACAGTTCAGGCTCAAGGCTCAAAGTGTCTGGCTTCCTTTAACTCTTATATCTTTCTAAAGTTTTTTGACAACAGTCTAAATCCTGTCATTCATAAATAAGTATTCAAAAAATCAGCTGAAACAAGTAGCGATGTACTGATATTTCATGCTGTGCAATCTTAACATGTTATTTTGCTATAGTCACATGTTAATTTGGCTGATGCTCCAATTACAAGTCATGATTTCTTAATATTATCTGTATTTCTTTATTTGTATTGTACTCTATAACAATACATTCACAGAGAGTACCCAGCAACGAATTGCCATAGTGATACAGTATTTAAGAGCATGTAGAACCTCATCAACAGAATAACCGTAAAAGAAGGTACAATGAGAATCTTCCTTCCAGCATAATTTACTCTGATGTTTCAGCTGAATGCACATCTCTGTCTGGAGACAGCCAGTGCGTATATTTCCTTTGTCCTTTGTATTGACTTAGCTTGTACCCACAAGGATATATTTTTAGTTGCCATGTGGAGACAGAGTTTCCTATAACCTCACTACAAAAGTAATTTCCCTTTGGGACAATAAAATCTACCTTGACCTTGATCTTAAGAATGTGGATGATCGGAGAGGGGGGTTGCTGAAGGAGAGGAAGACAAGGTGGAGTTGAGCGAGGAAGAAAAATGTGAAGCATTTTTAGTCTTTAAACGAAAAGCAGTGTCCTCAGTCTTCATCACTGGGAATTGTGCTGAAATCAGGGGTCAGGTAGCAAGGACACCTTGAAAGCTTTATTAATAGAGACGTCTGACTTTCATTGTTAATCTTGCCTGATTTAGAAAATCATGGTAAATTATCTTTAAAAAGTGACTTTTTTTTAAAGCTAGAAGTGAGATGAGTGTAATGTGCGCATGTGTCAGTGTCCTTACATTTACAGCACAGCACCATATATTTAGGAAAATGGGTGTCATTTGCTTAATTGTTCTGCAGTTCACTTTATGGGGCTTGACTAACAAATCGTAATGTTATTTAATGTCATTTATCCAAACTGTCTTTAGCTTAAAAGATCCTCTATGCTGAAACGTACTGCACAGTAGGAACAGAGAAAGACTTGTGTTGTGTTCAAAAGACATAGATGACAAAAGTTTGTGTTGAATATATAAATTATAAAAAAGGTAAAAATAAATAAAAATACCAGATTTGCAATTTGAGACCTGATGGTGGAAAATGAAGTTTTGTCAACTACCTTTGCAGAGCTGTTTAAGGAAAGGAGGAAATACAGGGTCACTGTCATTTCCCACCTCACATGTGTGGTTTCGTATCTCAGCCTGTTCAATGGACCTGCGTGTGTGTGTGTGTGTTTGCGTGTGTGTGTATGTGTAACTGGACCTGGTCCTTAGCCATTGTGTTAGTGTGACAGAAGCCTTTGCCCACTCTTTGATGCCCCCTCTTGAGCTTTCCAGCATCCTCTATCAAGTGCCTGACTATTTGACAACACACACACACACACACACACACACACACACACACACACACACACACACACACACACACACACACACATGTGTGAGCATCTCCCTGCTGGGACCAGGGAGCTTCATTTGCATTACGATGGCAGGCAGATTAAGTACATTCCAGTGCACACTAAAGGGACTCAGAACAACGCACACATACAAAGTGTGTGTGTGTGTGTGTGCGTTTATACGAACACACACACACACACACACACACACACACACAAAAACACACATACACACACTCACACACACACTTGTCTTTGGGCCAGCAAGGCAGCCTTCGAAGAAAACTGGTGCCCAGTACAGGGTACCAATCCCATTACTTGCCCCATCCTCTGTTGTCCCCTCCCTCTCGAGAACAAAGGACAGCGACATCGAATGGATCTAACCTTACCGATTCAGGGCGGGAGGAGGAAGAGAAGAGCTGAGGGATGGGTGGAAAGAGGAAAAAGATGAAAAGAAAGGAGGGTGTCAGGATGGGGCTGGTGTTGGAGAGGGAGAAATAACTCTGACAGGCAGCTAGAGGGACTAAGCTCATTTAGATAAATTGACATCCCCAGCTGAGATAAAACCAATGATGATTTGTACTGTATCTTCAGGGGATAAAAGCCATTCTGTTGGATTTCATAGGGCCCTGGCATCCAGGGATTTCACAGGCCCCGGTGCAGAGCGTTTGTGTGGGTCTCAGCATGGAGAGACAGGCCACTGGAGAGGGGGAGAAGAGCGACTCCTGCTAGGAGAGGGAAGAAAATTCCCACCATTACTGGGAAATGTCAAACTAATCAAACATGAGGAGGTAAAGAAGGAACCACGAGTAGGGATGCCAAGGTCTCTCTCTGTTGCTTTCACTGTATTGTCTCTTCATTTTAATGCCAGCCTTCTTTCATGGTAAGAAAACTCAGGCTGAGTAATCTGCTGTAGACGTGGCGTTAAGGGCTTAAGATTAAGCCGTCCCATGTAGGAGTATCTACAGTAATCTTGGTAGATGGAGGCTGATGAGCCACTGTGGTAACCCCTGAAGACAGCGGTCCCCAACCTTTTTTGCACCACTGACCGGTTTATGTCCGACAATATTTTCACGGACCGGCCTTTAACGTGTTGCAGATAAATACAACAAAATACAACCAGTACCTGTACCAAAAAAAGAAGATTTATTCATAATACACTGGAAAAGACCCAGGGAAACCGAGTTAACGATAAAAACGGTAAAAAAGATAACGATAAAAACCCTAAAAACCATGAATTTCACACCTGAGCCTCAACTCTCGTGGCCCAGTACCAAACGGCTCACGGACCGGTACTGGTCCGTGGCCTGGGTGTTGGGGACCGCTTCCTAAAGAAACCAGTGACGAAAAAAAAACAGGATAATCTCGCTAAATATTAACTTTAACACTGAAAGAAGGTCCCTCTTTTTCACCAAATATTACGTATAATATTTTGTGCATGTATGTAAGTTGCAAATATAACAGTAACATAAGGGTAACTACCAAAGTATCTCAAGTTCTGTTGCAAAGTAACTGCTATTGTGAAACAAGACGTTCATGACTAAATAACCAGCAATGAAACTAATATATTACTATTTTATACTTAAGAGCATAGGTCAATGCTAAAATTTATTGAGTGCTAATAAGAGATTAAGATTTATTTCAAATCAAACAGTTGTGGGGAATATGAAGGCAGGCAGGTAGTTTTGGCCTGATTTTACAAAAATGTGGTGTTACAGTTCAATAACTACAGCAGCTGAGTTTGGTGTAAAATTCAGTAGCAACAAAGTTCTGATACAAGTCCCAATACATTAAATAAAAAGTATATCATAATATCAATGATAAGATTTTCCCCTTTATTCAAAGTCCTCTTACATCCTTTACTTTGAAAAGGTCCTCGGGGTGTATTTGGTTTTGATGGCAATAGTGCTTTACTCATTAATAATAAATACAGTGCGATCCTTCTCTACATTAAAAACTTCTACATTTAGATTTAGATCCCCACCCCTCCACTCGCTCGCCATTCGTAGTTTCAGGTAAAGAGCCCTGGGCCTGAAAAATTAAAGAGATGGTAAAACCTCCCCTACAAATTAAAATGTAATTAATGTTGCTACCTTGGATGTACAGTATGAACCTCACTCAAAATATGGGTACACTATAAAGTGGTCCCTTCACAAACCTGCAAGTTAAGTAGAGGTCTGAAACCAGCACACTCCACCTTGCTTGGGGAAAAAAAAATCAACTCCATTGCATTAGAGCAATTAGACCATCTTGGCCTAAATAATAAACTTAAAACCCCACAGTCTGTGTTCAATATTTCATCTTTTATTCAGGTACTAGGAGTGCTTCTATACTGAATACACTTTCTCCACAGCAAGGCTCTGTAATGCAGGTATTTTTCCTGGGAGGCTTTTAGGGGGGACTTAGGTAAAAGCTATTGGAAAGGCCCTTCCCTGCCCATTCCTGGGGCTGAATAATGAATCTTTTACCTGCAGCCAGCGCAAATGTTTCTTAAGCATATCCGGCTGGTCAAATGTGAAGGTGAGGTAATGGTAAACGTCAGTTTTTAAGCAAAGAAAACCCCATCCTGTGAGTAAATGCTCATTTGCACAGAAGGTAAATAAACCCACAATGATTTATTCTTAAGTAGGGAAGGACACAGTGACTTTTGAAAGAAACTGAATGGCCTCATACATGTTACCTCATGGTTTCATCAACTGTTTCCAAAACCAGTCTTGATAAATGACAGAACTGAATTGACAGGCTAGAAAAAAGGAAGACGGTGAAAAACAAGTGATAGGGTTGAGCTTACTTTAGACCTACAAGACGATGATCTGTATGCTGTTGCTCGCATATGGTAGCCGATTGCAATATTTTGATTGTCTGAAGGTTTCTGTCACAATGTGTGGGACTGCTGTAACCACTGGAATTGTTCAGGTTTAGGCTATGTCAGTTCTCAGTTTTTTGTAAACTGAGATTTTCCGTTTTCGTTTAAAAAAAAAAAAAAAAAAAAAAAAAAAAATCCTGTACACACGTGCAATTTTGAAACAAATATCTCCGTCCACATTTAAACGCAAAAAATGCAACCTCATTTTGGTTGTTTGGCCTTCGATGTGCAGACGAAGTAGCTCACAAAGAGCCAAAAATGAAGTCCTCAACATGTGAAAATTCTCTCGCCATTCTTCTGGAAGAACTGCTTCGCTTTCGGAGTTGTCCCACCAAGCGGTGGTCCGACCCAATCTCGTTGCGAGAGCGTCTGTGTTGAATGTAGAAGCCATGTCCGAAATTCACTCTGACACCTCTGTCTAACTGCATGTGTAAATGTAAGTGTGTAAAAACTACACATAGTAAGATTAACAGGAACAGTATTTTGTCTACATCCGCCATTGTAGAAATTAATCTCATGTAAACAAGAATGTGACGCACAGCGTGATGTCAGAAAAGGAGCACACCTTTGACGTTGTGTGACTAAATCTCTGTTTTCCTCGGCCACACGCAAAAACTGAGTTTTCAACAATCTCCACCCTGGCAGAAGTTTTTAAAAATCTCTGTTTTCAGTGATCCAAAATGGCGTTTACATGTGGACGAAAGGCCCAAACGCATCGAAAAAGCTATGTTTTCAAAAAATCCCGTGTACGTGTGGATGTAGCCTTATAGGTACAGATGAGGTTTCTGGAAGATGACCAACCATTCAGCAGTGTCATTAAGGATTTAGGATAGAAATCAGCTTTGTGAAATTTGTTATAGAGTAAACCTCAAACTAGCATCCAACAAAAGAAAATCAACAAGCATTCAAAAAGGTGAAGGAAAATGAATCTAACAAAGACATCTTTTCACAGGAACAGTGACCAAGCTAACATGAAGCAGTATCTGGGGTTAGCGGTAATTAGCACTGGTGGGTGCCCCGTTAAATTGAATTTAACGACAACACAGCAGTCTTAGTGAGTGCGAACTAATCCAGGACTCTGGAGCATTATGGTTAATGGGCCTGAAAGAAAATGATGGGCTTTCAGAAGCAAAACCAATTAACACAGAGGGGAGATGTCTAGTGCTGAGCTTTCCAAATCTCATAAGAACTTCTGCCCTCGTATTATATAACTGGATTTCTGTTCATTTTGAATAATGAAGGAGGTAGGGAAGCATGACATAATATAGCTATCATAACTCTGAGTCCAATGAAAGAAAAGTGGAATATGTTTCACAGAACAGCGGCAGTGGAAGGCAGACAGTAATGCTTTACTTCTGCAGACTTGAGACTGAGTTTTTATCTAGAAAATTACTTAAAGAGAACCAGGGACCACACAGAGATTTCATATTAGTTGAAACCATTTTTGACAAATTCTCAGTCATGTGTTACAGATTGAAGATGACTAGAAGCCATGGATAACTAAACCAAGGACTGGTACTTACTTTAATACATTACATTGGTCATTTAAGTTAAGAGCATATGTTCTGTTTAGAAATAGAAAAATTAGGTGAGCATACCTTTTAAGTATTATTTAAAGTATAACCTACTGGGAACCCCAAGCAGACCTGGTATTATTTCCTTTTGGTTTGACTCTAAATCTGATGTTTCACTTATTTTGAAACCTCTCACGGGCCTTTTTCTAGAAGTCCTTCTGTCCTACTCAGTCGGGGAATAGATTTTGAAGTTAACTCATGAATAGTAATGAATCACAACAGTACCTTTTTCAAGTCTGTTGTCTCTCTCATTCAAGTTTCTTTTCCGATCGCCCCAAGACTTGGCCTCAATTCCCTATCTGTCCTGAGGTTCTCTCTCCCACCTGCTGTGCAGAGAAGCATGCTGGGATTGAAAACACTATCCACACTGTCAGTAGAGTTGTGGTGTCTAACTATGCTCTAAATGGTGTTTTAGAGGTGTTTTTACCCTGACAAGAAGAAAGTCTGGTACAAATCTAAAATTCTTGCTGAGTTTTGGTGTTAAAATGCTGTCAAATCTATGAGGAGCATGTTGGAAATGTAAGTGGAAGAGTTGCAGAGCATATTGGCTGTCAACAGTTTCAGTAAAAAAAGAGCTATTGAATGTGTTTCTGAGAGTGAACTACACTGAGGAAATAAGCTTATGTGTGTGATAGAGTGTAGGAGGCTGAAGTCCGGTAAGACTTGGTGAATTTCCGTGGTATTAAGGCCTGTCTAAGCTATATATCAACGTAATTAAAGGCTGGTGTAATGACGCAGGGCCTCGGCAGCATGATTTCTGTCTGATCGCCACGCTGCTTCATTAAGACCACTCAAGCTAACGAGCTGTGGCTGTAATAAAGTCCTCCCCCCGGTCTGCCGGATTGATGAAGGAGCTACCTAAAGTGAGCTGAGCCAAGGCGCTAGATAGAATTAGTAAAGGAAAGGCTTCAGCTAAACTTACTTTGTGACTGTTACTATCCTGGTGATAGGGTCATGGTTCTTTTTGCATTAGACTGTTCAGTTTTTTGATTTAAATGTAAGTGAACTAAGCCACACGCATTCAAAACAGTTTCATAATTCAGGGTGTGACAGAGGAGGTTCAAGTGAGGCATCTAAGCACATTTGGCAGTGACCTACTTTAAAAGGGTGCTAACGGGATCACTTGATGTTTTCTGGTCTGTAACACATGACATAGGGTAGAGCCGCGCATCCTCACTAGCTGTCCTTTTGTATATGTGCTGCACAGCTTGAATTGGTGTGAATTACAATTAATGCACCACATGAATAAGTGAAATGATCATTATTGTATAAAGCTTATTGAGCACTTAAAGATAAATCTGTTACTATTAGAGGATTATTCGTTACTTCTTTAGTTTTTACTGTAAACCACCTTGGGTTAACAGTAATCTTACAGTCCTTATGTTTCTCAGTCCAATAAATCCACCTGTCCATCACTTTTTCAATGCTTCTACACTTTGGTTTGCGGTGGCAGTGCATTTAGCACAACAGCCCAGGCCTACATTTTCTCAGCCATGTCCATCTGCTCCTGGAGGATCCAGAGGTGTTCCCACACTGGTCAGAACATGTCTTCCCCTTCAGCCTCTTCTGGAACTGCTGTAGAAACATAATAATTACAAACATTATAGTCCAGCAGCATAAAGCCGGGATTTTATTTTCTGTGTCTGTGAGTCCGCTAGGGTGTTTGAGTGATGAAAATTTTGTAATCAAATGGCAAGAATGAGGGTCTGTACATGAATCTTTGTGCCTGCCTGTTTTTTGTGGACTCATCTGTGGAGAATTTACATCCTAATGTGTCAACTGTGCATGTGAATTGGGCAGGGGATTTCAGAAAAAGTACCCAGAAATAACTACTCATTCATCAGGTTTCTTGCCGTCTGCAATGCATATAATGGGTATTATGCCTTAGCCTAAACATCTGGATATATTCAGACAACAATATTTTATCAATCAAAATAAATGTTTAATTAAAAAAGGCACATGTTAGCAATACCTATGTGTGACACAAAGGTCTACTAAACTTTAACATTTGAACCAAATTTAAGTTGGTTTAGCCTAGAAATGTATCAATTAGACGTCTTTTAGCACTCAGACAGAAATTAGCTCAACGATTAAGCTGGACTCAGGTCTTTTATAGTAGCTTCATAAAGCTAACCTTTCTCCTTTCACTTTTCATCAATGTTTAAAATAAAGTGGAAGTTTCAGCAGACCAGATTAATTCCAGAAATTGTCTGTGGATGTGTGGTACTTGTTGGGTAACCAAAACAGAAGTAGTGCGTTACGTCTGGTTTGATTATAGGGGGTTATTAGACGAAAGCGGAAGACAGCTTATATCAGATCATATATCAGATCATATGTCGGAATTCTTCAGTTATGTTAGCCTAATAAAAATGTCTAATTTCACACGGTGATTTAGCTTCCTGTATTTAATTTTTAATTCCTTGCTGACTCTCAGACTTGCATATCGAATTGTAGGATATTTTGTTATATATTTTCAGTAAAGGACAGGCCATTATATATGTACAGTCATTCATGTTATATGGTTTATTTTAAACTATACCTTCAACAGCTCTGGGCTTTGTGTTGTTTATATATCTGTGTGCAGGTGAAAGTCAGACTCCTGTGGAGATAAACCTGTCTTTTACTTCATTTACAAGTGCACCAAATCTTTTCCTTGTAGCTGCCAAAACAGAGTTTTTTTTTCTGACTTTGCCTTTTAAGCCTGTTGTATTAGGCTTTGAGTGAATTAAGATCCTCTGTGAACATCGAAATAATTTATGCTTTACTTAACACACTGTATTTCCATCAGGAATGACTACACATAGTATTTCCATTTGGTTGCAGCAGCCTCAGATTCCCTTGGTTTTCCACTGGTTCATTGAAACGGTTGGCTATGATTAGTCACACAATAAGACATTAACCTGTAAATTAAAATTCCTCCATGCAATTTGATGGGTGATTTAATTCCAGCATTGTGCCACCCCTCCCTTCCCTGCATCCTTCCACCCACCCTCCCTCTGCCCATTTCTCCCTGTCCTCATCCTGCAGACATCTACCCCCACACTCTCTTGTTTCTCTCTCTCTTTCTCCATTCGCCGTGGGCTAATCCCATTATGAATTCTTTATATAGCCTTTTCCCTTAATGATCAGTGGGGCCTGCTCCAATCCTGATTACTATTGTACACTTAGCACTACATAAAGCAGGGGATTAATATGCCCCGCTAGGATCGTTGCTATGGATCCACTCGTTGCCTTCCGAGAGATGTTGCTGCTGCTTCAATTGGCCATAAATCGCTCTCCCCAGTGGTTTCCCACGTACCAGACAGGGCACAGAAGAATAGGGGGTGAATCTCTCCCTCTCGTGGTTTCTCTCTCTCTCGCTGGACCCAGACGAAAGTGATCTGCTCTATAATTCATGACCCAGCATTTTCTCTTTCTTCTTCTCTCAAATTTTTTCTCTCTTTCCCAAAGATGCTGCAGTAACGCTCTCCCTGAGTAGCCTTTGCCCAGTAGAAAGGTACCGAAGTGCGGGTGGGCATCATACATGAACATGAAAGAGGGGTTTTGAAGATGTAATGTATTCATAAAAGTGCTGTGTGATGTTTAACATGCATGGGGAGGGAGGATGGAGGGTATTAATTGGCTCGGTTGTGTTTCTTTGTTTCATTGAGGAAGTCTGTGCGCACTAACAAGCAACTGCAGTAAAAAAGTCCAATAATAACTTTTTTTCCAATGAGAAAATGGAAATGCCTGTAGAAGATGTGTAGACGGCTTTAATCACAAAAAGCCTGTTTAAAATGTATGATGTAGTATTTCGAAAAGGCAGATGGTTCGATCTCCAGACATGTGTTCGTTAGATAAAGGTTGCAAATGTTGACTCATATTCCTGAGAGTTTTACTTTCGTGTTGGCAGTTACAGTATTTTGTAAACCTATTTTTAGCCCCCACAGATGAAGTCATCCTGGAGTTAAACTCTTTGTAGGGGAGGAAACGGAGAAACCTGTGAAAGAAGGCAAACTACAAATGGGGAAAACTGAGCAAACTCTTCAAGCTTTTATAGTGTCCTGTTGGCTCCTGTAGTGTTTGAGGAAGACTTCTCTTTTTCATTTGGTGCTAACATATCCCTCCTCTTTCTTCTTTGAAAGTGAGCACTGAAACAAGAATGTAGTTTCAGGCAAGGCTTGGTGAGCTCAGGGGACACCTGCAGAGAAACAGCGAGAAAAACCTCCTTTTGATTCTTGTTTCTTCTTAGTTACAGTCTACCCTGTGAGTGTCTTCAGCACAGATCAACAGCATCCTGCGGTTTTCCTTCTCCTGCACTTCGCTGTGAACCTGAGTGGTAAAAATTTGCAAAGCCCCTATGGCATTGGACTGATCTTTATTGTTCTGTGAGAAAGCAAATTGCATAATCTGGTTCCATTGTGTTCTTCCTCTACTTATGTACTTGTACTCATGGCTAAATGATGAAGTACATAATAATATAGAGATGTTGCAAAAACTGTAGTGTGCTTTTAAAATATGAAAGATAAAAGATAAAATGGTAAACAACCCTAAAGTTTCATGTCTGAGCTTTACACATATTCTCAAGTGCCTTACTACGTGTTTCTAAAATACTGTAAAGCTAGTTTTTTTACTTCAAGGGTTCACACATGCTCCATATTTCTATTCTTGGTTCTTGGATTCTACTAGTGAAACCTGCCTGAAAATAAAACAGTACTACATATTTAAATGATAGTATGGATTGAAATCTGTGTGACTGTGGACGCAATTTAAGTACAGTAAACTAATTTTTTCTTAAGAAACCAGTTAGAGATGATCAGTGTTCCCATCGGTACATTGTGCAGCAATACTTAGGTAGAAAGTGGCGTTTAAATGATACTAAATCTGTTCTAAGATGCTCAAGCATTAGGAGAAAATGACCCAATTGTCCAGTTTTAATGAGCAGAATTGTAGCCTCAGTTTCTAGTCCTTAACTAACAGGAGTGTGGTCTTCTGCTGCTGTAGCCCATCTTGTTCAAGGTTAATTGTGTTGTGCATTCAGAGATGCTTTTCTGCATACCTTGGCTGTATTATGTATGTTTGGCCTGGTCCCTTTTGAAAAAGACATTTTTAATGTAAATGAGACTTTTTACCTTAAAAATAAATGAAGGATAATGAAAATAAGTGGTAATTTGAGTTACTGTTGCTTTCCTGTCTGTGAAACTATATAGCACTGGCAAACTAGAATAATTCTGTACAGCTGTTGCATTTGCACAGTTTTTTATTCTTTGTGATATAGTATGGAAGGCAGACATCTTGCTTTTTTGCTCAGGTTTCACCATAACTCTTTGTGTAGCAACTATAAGCCCTCTCCACCAAGACCACAATTCTCAGCATATCAGAATCTAAGTGGCCTAGAGGGAGCTCCTCTTAGAAAGTCTGTAGAAACTCTATGATGGAAAACCTTGGTCAATCACAGGTCATGTGTTTTACACCATGTGTGTGAGTAGTCATTTTTTCCCCCTCTATTTTGCCATTTCTTTTCAATCTTAACATTAATGTTCGCAAATTTGATATACCCCGTATTTTACGAGTCTTTCATATCTTTATTTCAGCCATGGATTTACCTTTGCTGGCAACTTCAGCTTCCCTGTCTTCCTCAAACTCTTGTTTTCCTTCTCTCACTGGTAAGATTGGCTTTCATGGTGCGGTGGAGTCACGGTGTGGAGGAATCATTGTAAGGTACATTAGCTTTTGAGCAATAGCCAAAGCAGCAGCTGTGTGTGAGACAGTCTGCCTGCGTGGCTCTGACATGCTGCACAAGTTCACATGTTTGAACAAGACAAATGCCAAAGATACAGTAAACGAGTGTGAATATCACTGTAACTATGTGCAAATATAAAGTGGTGTAAGAGATTTTGTGACGGCTTTGGATTGCAGAATTTGCTTGTCAGCCAGCAGCATGTGGACAGATTATTTTGTAGCTCTCGCTGTTTAGTTTTGTGTGAAGTGCACATTTCTTTTTTTCCATTTTGAAAGAACTTTTTTAGATGTTTGGATCATGATTAGCTGATACAGGATGTTGTCATTTTTGAATGATTACTGTTGTTCCTGGTCAGCCTTTTCCCTTAAGAAAATGGGAGGACTTTACATAACAGATATAATAACAGAATTTAGTTGCAGCTAGTGTGAGATTTGTGTGTGTATGAGGTTGTAAAGGTCTTGTAAACAACCATCAAATGGCTTGATATGTCAGATTTCAGGCACCGTGTTCACTTAAAGGAAATAAAAGCCCGGTATAGCTCCTTCTGCTTGCTCCTCATCACTGCAGAGTTGGTCTGAACAGTAAAGGTTATCTGCTAACGAGCTGAGCTAGCCTAGAGACAGCAACATTCTGAAGTTTTGAAAAGTCTTAATAAGTTAAATTCAAACTCTGTGAGCAAGAACTAGTTCATTATTTAACAACGTGGCTTGAAAAGGGTATGTTGCATAGATTTGAGCATCAGTAAATTCAAAGTGGGCAATGCTATTAATTTAATGTTATTTCTTAAGTTGTTTAAGTGTGTATTTTATACATTTAGCCAATGTTTTATTTAAACAAAGAGTTTGATCTGACCAGAAATACATGCATGCTCAATATTTAGCATTGCTCAATTTTCCAAAATATCATATGGTATTTAAGCATTATATGTTAGGAAAATAAACATAGTAAATGCCCTGTTTGACTGAAAATATTCAGATAGTGGAGCAGCTTCAATTTGTGAAAACCACAAGAACTCAACATGAAGCTGATTTGGTTTCCTCTTCTATCCATTCAGTCTCCTTGCGTCCTTCTTCCTCACACCCTCACAGAATCTCCTTAATGTCAAACTTCATTGTCGTCTGTATGTGACAGTGTTGTAACTCCAGTGCTAGAGTGTTACACCTAGAGTTGTGGTTATACAGAATGTGTAACACCTCCTATCACGCACACAAATACACACTTACACACATATGCCATTCGGGCCAGGTTTACCACCTGTCCTGGCTATAGCTGCCTTTCCCCAGCCAAGGAAGCTCATGTCTGGGCATTCTGGGCAGCAGCCCAGCCTTTCACATCCAGGTCCAGGGCCAAGAGATGGGGGCCAACAGCTGGCGGTGTGCAGAAGGAGCCTGGAGGCTTCCACAGCAGATGAATCACCACGGATTAATATTTAACTCCAGACTCCTGCTTCCCTCTAGCATCTCTCCTTCCTCCCCCTTCTCCCCATACCACCTTCCTTCTCCCTCTATGCATCAGTCCATCCCACAGTCCTGCAGGTAAGTTGGCATATGCTCAACAGACGCCTTCTATAAATATGTGATGGGATACTCTTTTTCTAAGATAAAAGTATTTTTGTTGCAAAATTTTCCCAACACTAGCAACTTATTTCACAAAGATAAAAATGATGATAATTTTTTGTGATCTTATTGGACTTATAGTAGCTTATGTGCACCAATAGTATAAAAGCAAAATTTAAATGGAAAAACAAAAGGGAACAATACGATATAATATAATTAAATAAATCAAGTTTATATGTAGAAAACAGTTCATAAGAACTGGGAAAATCGAGCAGCACTTTTCAGTTCTGACCTGCATGAGGATTATTGTTTTATTGGTGACTTTTTTGTACAGAGCAAACTGAAAAGTTTGTGTTTCAGTATTTTTCTTTTTTACCTGAATGAAAATGTTTAAAGGTCTCCTGAGGTGAGCACAAGGCCAGATTTCTCACCTGTTTGCAGGCAGCAGCTTTATTTGCACTACTACACCATCACCAGCCTGGGGATCGTTGAATGCTCTGATATTAAGCAGGCACAGTTTTTCAGCAGGTACTAAAGGCGGGTCATGGCTGAAAGGGAATGCTTCTGTGCTGGTGTTGTAAGCCCGGTAGCCTTAGCTACAGCCAGAGCCAGGACTGTAATAGCATTCTCAGATGGGATCCGTTATGATGACTGCATGCCTGCCTCGCTCCTTCAGTTCTGATTTTGTGATTAAATCACCAGACTGCTTTTCTTCCAGTTTTTTTCTTTTACTTCAGACTCACTCTCTTTCCTCCTGTCTCTTACTCTTTCCATCATCCCCTTCTTTTCCATCTCTCCATCTTCCTTTACCATCTTGCCTACCTTCTTGTTTCTATTTATTTCTGTCTTTATATCTTTTCCTCTTCTCCCTTTCTCTACCTTCTTCTCTATGTGCATATATATATTTGTAAAGATATATCGGTCCCCCGTGGTTCCCCCTCATTCACATGCATGTTCTGTGAGCCTCAGCCATTGGAGTGTACATAAAACCCTGCTCTTTATGGCCAGACATAAAAGAGAAAGGAGGGAAAGAGAAAAGAGAGAGATTTTCTTCTGTTCCTTAAAGACGGGACGCTCTGATCTCACTTGTAACGGATTAACCTTTGAAGCACCCCCTTTTCATTTGGCTTTTTGTTTCTCTTTCGCTCTTGTAACTTCCGACACAAAGGCAATTTTGTCCTGACTAAAAAGGGCAATCTACTGTTATCTGGGGCATGTTGCGACGGTGAATGAAAAATTATTTTTTCCATCTCTTTCTGTCGCACTCTTTGCCTCTCTCTTGTCCCTTTATGCCTGGGTTCAAGGGGAGCACAGTGGTGCTTTGCTGAATAAGTAACCAACCAACGGGCCAGTGGAATTGTGGGAATTCATGGGAATCGCTATAGGGATGGGGGTTCTTGTAGCACGACTTCCTGTCTGTCTAATTCAGGAACACTCAGGGGTGCTTGAGCTTCCTCCGTGCATTCCCTGACTAGGCTGCAGCGGAAAATTTTTGTCTTTGTATAGGATGGGGTTGAATACACCCACAGGGGCCAGTAAACTTCGGAGTCTCCATTGTCTTTTATGGTGACCAGGGTCCAAATATGAATATGCATATTCATAAGCAAGGGTTCAGTTTTCATGGTCCCCCTAAAACTCCTCCCTACCACTCTTTATTCATCTTTTCAGAAAGGCTGTCTGTCTCATTTTCAATTCCAAATGAGGCCTTCGGCATATGAAAGGTCACTGTGTTACACCCTTAAAGGTTTTACACTTGTAGAAATAGGGAAAAAAAAACCCTATAATTACATAGTTTGCCTATGTGATTCTGTGATTAGTATTGGATGATTATTTCTGGAGACTGAAAATGTGTGGGTTGATGCCAAGAGGTGAGTCTCAGTGGGCTTTGCAAAGACAAAAGTACTTAACTGCTCGTTTTTTTTACAAGGTCAATATATTATTATTTCCTCTGAACTCGTTTCTGTAGTTAAATTGTGAGAGACCAAATCCCACGCTGTCTGGCACAGGGAGCCCTCGCTTTCTCGTCAGCATTCATATTCAGTGCAATCACGAACACCCTAATAGATCTTGATGTTGCTCACTGAATGTGGAATTGAACGCTGAGGATCGGTGCAAGCCTACGCTGTTCAGTGAAAATCAGAGGCAGTATTACTAATGGTAGTGAGCATATTCTCTGTCAAGTGATGAGACGTTGCTAAGTTGACCCTGCTAGCTTGAAGGGGTACAGTTACATGTGAAGACAAGATGTGTCAGTGCAGGCAAGCATAAGGAGCTACTGGATGATACAGGGCATGTAGGAGGCTGCTGGAGGAGGGGGGTACATCTTTATGATATCATTTAAACACTGGAAGCCACTTCCATGAATGCTTTCTTAAACATTTTAAGGTGCTCCTGCTCCTTTGTCCATGCATGGAAATTTTCTGATGTGCCATAAATACATAGTTTGATCTGCTTTGCTGAATGCATTCACGGATGTGGCGCTGTTCCTAACCTTTTACACTTTTTAAAAACGTTTTGTTATTAAACAAACACAATATTTATGCAATACTGGCATTTTTTTAAAGTTCCTGTCACATATATAGTTATTAATGAATATTTCAGTGGCAAAAGAAACTCAGATTGCCAGTTTTTGATCTATAGAAACTTATTTATGGAATTGCAGCCCAGAAGAACCACCTCTGAGTACTGAAAGCTGAAAGGTCGTGTTCCGCTCGGGTATTTTTGGAGCAGTCTTTTTCAAACTGAAGTTTCTTGTGGTAGTTACTTGTGCTGATACTGCACATATTTATTTACTTTTTTCCGCTTGACACTGAAATGGAGTGGAAAATCTTTGGAAGCAGCATTGTGACTGCCATGTTGTACGATAGCCGTTGGTGTTGAAATACAGGATGCTCTTCTCTGCTTGTTTTTGATAGTTTGGTATCTCCCATTAATGGGACCCAGACCACAGCTTGCTACCTTTTCACACCAGGACTTTTGTGGTATGCCTCATGAAGTCACTAAAGGCAGTTTCACACCTATAGTTTGTTTTATCTGATCGGAATCAGTTGATGAGTTCTGACCTCGTAGCTTTTACCCTTGGTTTGGTTTCTTTTCACACAGAATAAAATTAAAGCAATGTCCATGAGGCCCAAAATGTGTTACTACAAAATGCATGAGAACATTCAGTCAGCTTATTGGCCAGATGTGTCTGGGGTGGGTCTAATGCAAGTGAAAGCGTGCTACCGCAGTTTTGGAAGTCAGAGAGGTCTTACCCACTTTGCTGTGTCTGATCCCCAGCAAAGTGACAACAATCTGCATTTGTGGGCGGGGTCTAACATCATAGTGCGAGACTGGAAATCTGGACGCGATCATTACAAAGGCTGAGAGTCAAGGCCATTAGCTCTACTCCCCCTCTGGTGAGTTATGGGTCGTCTGTCACAGGGGCCCAGTGTCCGAGACCTGTCACTGTGAAAGATGAAGGGGTCCTTGCACTCTCCAATGAGCCGTCCGTGGAGATGCCCGCGACAAACGACCCATGAGCAGAGACACACCTTTCATCAGTGAGAGCGATGAGAGCAATGGGATAACTCTGGTGTGTGTGTGTTGTGCAGTGTGTGCATTAGAATTGACCCTTTAAATACCCTTCCCCCTTTTCCTTCAATCCATTTTTCTTTTTTTCCTTAACACAGAAAAGCCTTGGGAATGCCTAGCGCTGTTTCTTACTCCCTGCTGACAAAAATGTAATCAGGCACCTCTGTCTAGTTTAACAGTGTAGTATCATTGATTCATAGAGCTGGGGTACTCATTAAATCGTTTCTATACTCTAGGAACAAAAGAACAAGAATGATGTAGATAATTAAGTGTAATTTCATGGGACTTGCTTGACTCTGTAGACGAAGAATGCTCATTATAAATGCGTGGACAAAATAAGCGACGAGTCTGCTGTCAGACTATCTCAAGGAAGCACCCGTATATCAGATGATTCCACACATCACATTTTACTTAGAGTGCCCTTGGTCACAGGAATCAGGCAAAAAGAGGAAGTTTATTTATATAGCATCTTTAAAACACCACATTGATTCAAAGTGCTCTACAAGATACAATTAAAACAGATGTGATAAAAAATGTATGAATTAAGAGTAGATTTAAAATGGTAATAAAACGAGCTGTTTTAGTAGTACAAGTGGAGTTAAAGAATGTAAAGATGCAAGTGTAAAGGTACATTGAGCTGATTAATTAACGGTGATGTGGAATAATGCAGTTTTAGCTTCTTTTTGAAAATGATAAAGTGGAAGCAGATCTAAACTCCATGGGCACTTGGTTCCTGTAGTGAGCAGGATAGTGGCTGAAAGCCATTTAACCCTGTTCGGTTTTAGATCTAGGCTCCAACTGGTGACTAGGGCCCAAAGGATTTTTTGAATTGTAAACTATTTAATTTTATATCTTACATCTCTTGCATGGAGATAAATTTGTAAGTTTGGAGAGATGTGCCCTCTATTCTTAGTTTTTGTGTGATTTTGGGCTGTCGCTGCATTTTGATCCAATTTTGACTGTTTAATAGTCTTTTTAGGAAGGAGGAGAGCAGTCCAGTGTAGTTAACACTGCAGCAGATCAAGTTATAATCTGCTGTAGATCTTGCCTTGATATATAATCTCGGTTTCTAAAATGTCCAAAAGCTGATGTGTTACAGGCTTGATATAGCAAAGCTAAGGTTCTCATCCATAGTTGCACCAAGATTTATCATGCATTAAAAAAAAAAATAGGGGCCTAAGAATTGATCCTTGCAGGGTTTCTGTACAGCATGGAAGTTTGCTGCACTGTGTGTCATGCAAAGAATGTGGAGGTCACTGGTGTAGACCTGAACCTTGATTATACAGTGCTGTGGACACAGCTGGATAGAAGAGCCAAGTAGTCCTTCTTGTTATACTTTCAAGTCTGCTTGAAGTCCGTGCAGTTGGTACATTGTCCAAGGAGTCACGAAAAATTGTGCATTGGACCCAAGCGGACTCGCTCAAGACCTAAGGGCAGAGCACAGATTTGTATCCGTGTTTACTTTTTTATTAAGTCTTTCCATAAACTCAGCTCCATGTGGGTGCATAATTTTAACAAGAGATTAGTTGCTGTACTTTAGTCAGAAAACTCAGGATTAAAATTAATTTATTAATTTAGAAGAATGTGTTAGTTGGGAATCTAGACTCCAATCTCATCAATCTCTGCAAAGATGCTACATGTAGAAATTGTTGATGAGTAAACATCCCCATCAAGAATACAGGTAGGGCTGTTGGAGGAGTTAAAACAGCAGGCAGCTGTGGGTTTGACACATTGACAAATTTGCACCTTGAATAAAGCACCAACTGGGGAGTGTGTTTGGTACATTTGGTAAGGAGAATGAGAAGACTTACATGTGTGCTATTTTGCAGTGGAACTTGGTTTATTTACAAAAATCTTTCCCAAGCCGTAACCACACCGTGATTGACAACATTGTTACCATTTAAGATGATATCACTTTAGTGCTGTAAAACTTTTGCAAAGCTTATAAAGTTTATTTTATTCTGTTTAAATTTTATTCATCCTCTGCATGCATGACATACCGTACATAGAAAGCTTTTGTTATGCTCTTAGGCTTCAGTCACACAGGTCAACAAACAGCAACCACAGTCAGTAAGGAAAAAAGTGTAATCCCACTCGGGTTGGCAAGCGGTCGCTGGCAGTTGTTAGGTGAAACATGCTGCAAACAGGTATATGGTACTGCATCAAAAATCTCCTCGTGATTGCTTTGTTTGCTAGCAGATTGCTGTGGTTGCTGGTAGTTTGCAACGATGATGCTGACTTGTTTGAAGAGACTCGTCACTGATCACTTAAAAAAAGTGGTGAGTGTTTGCCTTCAAAGTAGAAGCTTCTCCTTTTGAAACACGTTAGTTGCAGCACCAAAATGTGGAAATACAAGAATCTGAAAAACTTTTATGCTGTTTTTTCTTTAAACTGCATACCAAAACTTTAAACTGTTGTTTTAAACCTTAGTCACATTTTCCTTCAATACAAACAAAGAAATAATTTGGTCAATAATTTGTCATTTGGAATTTTGATGATGAAGGGTGTGGAGTGCTGTCCAATGTGCTAATCCAAACCCTTCGATGGCCCAACAGAACAGAGTAGTCCAAAGTCATCAATAAGGGCAATTTTTACTGATTTGTAGTGACCCCCTCCCTGTAGAGAAAAAGTGTAGCCAAACCAAAAGAACAGCAAAAGCCCCATCTCCCTACCCCTTGCCTAAGAACTAGACCTGCTCGGTGTAGGGTTTATCAGTCCAGGTTTTCAGTTTGTCACCAGCCTGTTGGTCTGTTGCTTGGCCAGTTTTATTTGGTAGATGTTTTTTAATCTATTACCAGCTAGTTTAGGTAATTTGTTATGTTTTTTTTCTTCCGAATAAATGCGCGGCATTTACAGTGACACTTTAAATAATTTACCTTTGTTGTCTTCTGCCTGTTTATCTTTGCTCTAGACAATTGCGCTACTAGATAAATGATGACTGTGTTTCACAACAAATCCTTGTTTATAAAAAACATTTTAATCATTGCAAGGGATAATATGCTGCTTTCCATGGCAACCTTTTTGCATGCAGGAAACAGAAGACCGCAGATGTATAGGAACATGATTCATAAAACGATTTTGTGCAGACTGTGGGTACACACAGCAATTATACCTTGACTGAAAGCAAACAGAATTTGCGGCACATGTAACCCCTGAAGGTCTGCACCGCACATGAATCACCAGAATGTCTGAATATAGAAATGATCCTGATTATTTACATACAACATAGTGTATCCGCATGTGTATAAATAAACATGCAGTTTCTTATTTCCTGTCTTAATACATGTTTTGAAGTAAGTAATAGCTATGTGTGTGCTCATGGGGGATGTGTGTGATGTAATAATTTATTTACATATTCCAGGTATAATTTTTCACCCTGTCAATGGGAGCAAAGTAAAAAATATTCCCCTGTGTGGTTTGAGGCTTCTTAGCATATGCAGCAGGAACTCCCAGCAAGAGGAAGTCTCTCTAACTAATGCACTTATTTAGAAAAGATCAGCCAGTGTCCCCCCCTTCTAGTTTGGCAGGAGAATCTGCAGTTGCACTGGTTTCTATTAGGATTCACAGACTCTCTCCAAACCCGTTTCAGTTGGTCTCTCTCAAGTCTAGTCAAGTCCATCTCCTCCCTCAGTTTTTCTTTCTTTTCACATTGGCATACAACCTGATTTAAATCATTCTCGCATCCCTCCCTTTCTCGTACCTTCTGTCATTATCTCATCTTCTTTAATTGCCGCCCTAAAATTGGGACTACAAGTCCTCCCTTCCCATTCATCCTTTTCCTTTCCACCCCTCTTTCCAGTTTCCAACCACACTGTCCATCTTCTTTCAACCTTCATCCTCGCTCTGACTTACCCTGAATCACTTCTCATTCTTCATCCACCCCTCCTGTACCTCCTCTCCTTCCTCTGTAGTAGTACTGTTTGTAGCTGGTCCTGGAGTACGCTTCGGGCAGAAAAGTAGGCCAGGATTACTCTTGCTGGCTTGTCCCCAGTGAAGCATGTGCTGCATGTGTGTGCCTGCGTCTGTCTGTGAATTTGTATGTGTGTTTAGGCCTGAGAGAGAGTGGGCATACAGGCTGGTCAGCCAGCAGTTGGGGTAGAGCTGGGCATATGGAGCCTCGGTATTGGGCCAGCAGGTATTTTTCAGCGTCTGCTCTCTCCTTCTTTGTTTAATATTTCCCGGCTTCTTGGCGTCCTGGCCGCAAAATCCTGTTTGTGCTGCCAGCACAGAACTATAATCTCAGATGGAATATCATTTCTGTCGGATGAACTTAATGTATGTTTAGAACATCAATTTTTAAAGAGGTCATGTGAAAAAATGGCCATCTTTTCTGAATGGATTTACAAGAAGTCAGAATAATTCTGACAGGGCCCTGAAGTAGGCTCAGGAAAGGTAGCTAAATCTACAAACTGCAAACTTCCAATTTGAGAAACTGAATGTAAAAAAACAACAACAACAAAACCTTGAGAGTATTTCCTGTATTTACTTTATGGTGTCAGTATAGGTACAGTAAAAAACATTTTATTGTCTGTGCATTTTGGAGCTCTTTACACAGGTGGGTTTTCAAAAAAAAGAAGAATAGTTTTAAGGATATAAAATAGTTTTTATTAAATTGCAAACTGATTTAAGTTTTGATTTCAAACAGTTTCAGTACACCTCATATCTAAGGTAATGAGACGACTGCCTCATGTTTTGGCAACAGGCTGTATTCTATTACTACCCTATATGGTTTCAGCACACACACACACACACACACACACACACACACACACACACACACACACACACACACACACGCGCAGGCGCGCACAAATCCACACAGAACGAACCTCATTTTCAATCCCCATCGCCTTGAACTTAATTGTTCTCTTAATTAGGTTGCAGAGCAGTGCTTATGGCTGGAGGGAACACAAGCATGTACAGTAATTGTGTAAGCGTGTATATGCATACTAGTGTGTGCGTGAGAGCTAGTGTGTATCCATTATGCATACATGGAATGTGTGTATAGGTTTGTGCACATGCATTTCTTTCACCTCTGTGTATTTCACGGCGTGCCTGGAAGAAGTGGAGCTCTGATCTGTGAGCACTGGTAGCTCCACAGAGAGGAATACATGCCAAAAACCAAATTCCCCCGTATACCCTGACACTCACCACTTTCCCCCTCCTGAATATTATCTCTGCTGTACATAGTATCCACTCCACACTCTTTCTTTCAAATAGTGATTTCGGGTGATTTTCCCCCCTTATTTTGTCCATTCGGTAATAAAATGTTTTTTCTATTGTAATTGTTTTCATTGACCACCTCATTATTTTTCCCTCCTTGTCCTATTCCTTTTTCCATTAGATATGTTCAGATGTATTTTTTTAATTATAGATTTTTTTTATAAGTAGAAAACCTTTTCTTTAGACTTTCTATAGAAGCCTAAAGGTTAGAAGCTGAATCAAAACGATCAGCATTGAAATTGATAGCCGTTTGAGCCTGGTGGCTTTAAATAGCTTACCCTTGGTAAGCTGTTTAAAGGCCTTGGTGAAAACTGTGTGTGAAAAAGAAGAAGCTCACCAAGACGGACTTGTAAGGTGAGTTTATAGGAGCACTACCTGGCTTGTTCCAAATAAAGTAATGTGAGATTGTTGTCCTGCGGGCTGACCACCTGTCAGGATTGGCACAGTGGTCAGGACTGGGTGGAAGGCAAAGGTGCAGTCTTGGGATATGTACCGACATCTCACAGATGAGGAAACAGCCAAAGCAACTTGAACTCCATACACAGCACCATGCCTCCAACCAAACAACTGAATATGGATTAGGCCCTTTTCTTTGCATGAGAAAAGGGAATCGGGAAACCCTGCAAAGGGGGGGGTAGATGCTGGAAAGATAGATACCAACCTTAGCATACTGTCACCATGACCCATCTCAAATAAGAAGCAGAAAATGGATGAATAGATGAATGCCACATATGAGGATGTGTGACAGGTCTCTGTGCAGAAGCCAATTTAGAGAGAAGTGGGCACATCTTGAGTAATGGTTAGAAATTTAATAACTTTCATCTGGTATTCAGTGTTGCTGGAGACAGTGTAAAATACCTATTAGGGTGTAATGAAGCACGAGTTAGTGTTGTATCTTTTAGAGATATAATGATGTGATACTCATAGTCCATAGCAGTTGAATCCCCATAATGACACTGACGTTTTTAGGCCTGTATTTACCCTTCACATTGTTTCTCTTGTGGCTTTATATGCATCTTTCTTTTGCTGTACGTGTTAATATGTGATAAAGAATGAATCATACTTTGTTTGTTTTGACCCTTAATTAATAGGCCAAACTTTCCATTTTTACTTTCCAAGTGATAAAGCAAAAATCACTAATAAATACACTAAAAACAAATAATTTGGCAGAAGCAATCCTTTGTATTTTCCTTTATTGCCACATTGCAGGCAGTATTTTCACCAGTATAACTGAAACGTTATTACTACAGATAGTTGTCAGGCTTGATGTTCTGCTTGAAGGACAGTATGTTAGAAAATGGGCCAAGTGCATGCAAATATCATTCTGCTACTCTGCAGCTGCAAGCAGTGAAGCCTGATTTTATTTTATTTTTTTTTAAGTATACGTGGTACATACTACCCTGCTTTGAAACTTGTAACATTTTTCAAAGATGCACCAGGATTGCTGCTTTTGTTAAGGGCAAGTTTAGTTTGTTACTCCATCATAATTGCTTCTCAACAGTGCTCCTGCCTAACATCTATGTGGCCATATAAGCCTAGTACAAAGTCATTTCAGCACAGTAATTCAGCTCCCTGGTGGAAATATGATTAAAACTCAAAAACACGGCTCTGTCCAGGTGAAAGTGTTTAATGTTTAGTGGAATAGCTGCGCAGGTGAAAGTGTTTAGTGCTGGATAATGCAACCTCTCTTGGCCCCCCGCTTTTCCAGCTGTTCATGATTATAGTTTCTCTCGTTCTCCTTTTCTCTTTGATTGCTTCCCTATGTATGTGAAGATTAGCCAGGAAAAGGACATTTTATATGGTATAAAGCACAATGTGCTCTATTAATCTGTTCACTCAAAAAAACCTTACGACGGTCATTGTTTTCTTTTTGTAATGGCTAATCAAAGAATACCCATTATTATACATCATTATCAAGTGTTTTAACTGTTTGTATCAGTAGTTATTCAAGCATGATGCTCCTAATCAGTAGTGCAGAAAATCAAAGTAATAAAAACCAGTGTGTGTTCTGAAAATTCAGATAATCTTAGAAAACAACAGTTAGTTATAAAATTTTACTCTCTTTGACTCATTCTTTAGTCTTCACATTACTTTTGGTTCCACGGTATCCACAGGGCGGAAGGTTGAGATGGGGGGTGTCTCTGTAAGCATCCAATCTATATCTTTCTGCTGGCTAATTAACTGGTATTTTATCCAGGGCCTGAGCTGCACTGATGGGGGATAAGCTAGCCTTTGACGGGGTAAGGCAAGCGTAGCGGCTCCTAATCAGGGGGTCTGCAAGTGGGGCGGAAAACACCTGTTCTGGGTACAGGTGTACACCCAGCACATGGCTGCACTCTTTTGCCCTGAGTCCCATTCCCTCCCTCCAGCCCTCTCACTCTCCTTCTCCTTTTACATCGTCGCTGACTCACATTCCTGCACTCTGTTTGACTTGGTTTTCTGTGTACAAATTTTTCTTCCAGACACATCAGCTAACCCTGTTATTGCCTCAAAATTGTGCACAATGTGTCCTTTTGTGTCTTCAACATGACCCACCATATTTACAGCAATAGTGAGATGGGTCTGTCCCGCCCGACTTGTAAATAGGGGCATTTTAATGCACTGAGTAAACATAATTTTGAGTGTGTGTTTTTAGGGGCTAGACCTAAAAAAGCAACAAAACCGAGCAAAGCTCCAAAAACATCTCATGAAAAGCTGTCTCCAGTAGCTCTTCTGCTGTTTTGGGATTTCATTGTGCAATGGGTTCACTGGGTGAAGGCACAGACACCATAGGAAAGTGAACGTCTTACCTTAAAACAGCAGTATCTGACATCCTTATATGAGAAGCCACTGGTTTAGGTAATCGGTAAAACAAGGTTCCAAATAAGGTTACTGTTGCCTTATTTGGTGATTTATGATATTTATGATATTTATTTATGATCTCAGATTGTACAAAAGATAGTCTTTTTCTTTTTTTCAAAAAGAGCAGAAACAAAACTCAGAATTAGAGGAGAGTCGGTACAATAATCTCTGTAGCTCAAAGATTCTCAAATGTTGAAAGTAAACAGTCTTTTAAATGTTACTATCCAGAACAGGTTAAACTGACTGAAAAGATAAAAATCATGACAAACAATACAATTATGATATTATTTATAGAGCACTCTAAATGTGCAGGCTTAAAGGTTTTCTTCTGGCGGACATAATGCAAGATACATTAAAAACAGATAAATGCAGAGAAAATTGATTAAATAAAGACCAAAACAAATCAGACTTTTAATGTTGGTCAGAAACGGTTCTCTTTCAAGCTGATGTGTAGTATATCAACTTAAAAGAATAGAAATGTGTACTTTGTTTTACAAGCTCTGTATTTTTTATTATTATTTATTTTTATTGTTCTGATGTTGAGACATATTTTCTCATTGAAGGTGTACACTTGCAGGTCTACATCATCTCTTCCACCCCAAATTTCCTTCCTCTTTTCTTTTGTCTTCATTGGAAACAGCCTGCATCTTGCTTTTCACTGAAGGAAGCAGTGCATGGATAATATGGTTACGCCGTTACTGATGCATAAAGCTGCGTGTCTGGTTCTTGTCAAGACCTTGCCACCAAAGTCAATTTGCCCGTACCCTGGCAGAATGTAATATTTCTTTAATCAGATCAACACGGAAATTACGTCCGTAGACTGTATTGATACGAGAGGAAATAATTAAACTCGGGGCTCCAGGAATAATTTCACCCTCTGAGCATTACTGTAAACCCCATAAAAAACAAATCCACCCTCTCCTCCCTCCTTTGCAGGATGAGATAAAGAGGAAACCAGGAGCGTAGATAGACGGATGAGATTTCATTGACTCAGCCTCTGTTTTCCTTCCAGCCTTTCAGCAGGTTCCTCTCACCCAGTCATCCACTTCTGCAACACTGTCATCCAGTACGGTGTCCAGAACTAAACATCGTGCACATAAGACACTGTCGCCTTACCAAAATGTTTGGTCTGTGATGTCTGGTCATTTTTTTTGTGGCAAAAGGTGCAGAAAGCTCATTGAGATTTTCCGTACCATCCTTCTAGGGGTGCCACGATAACCGTACGCTGACTATAGCAATAATATAATAATATGTAAATTTGAGCGTTAATTGTTGTCTATTGAATAGAAATTCAACATGCAGACCTTTTTTTTTTTCTTCTGTGATGATTTTGGGTTTTTTTAAAAGTAAAGCTGATTTTTCTTCTCTTGCTGCAGCACCATTTATACCTTAACTTAAGAAAGACATGAATTAATTTAAAGTTAATTGTTTCTAGTTAAGCTCTGCATTGGTGACCTGTTAAGCGTGCACCAACCCTTCTGTCCTCCTCACCCTTCGTCAATTCTCATAGGCCCCAGCTCCGTGTCACAACCCTGAATTGGATGAATTTTCTTCTTTCCTCTGAATGCATGAACACATCCGTGGCTCAATTGTCATTTGTCCTCAAGCATGATTTTTCTCTGGATAAAACATGTCAAGAACCAGTTTTATGGTATGTTGCACAAGTGACATTGTGTATGTGTAGGCACAGTTTAATGCAGTGGGCATATTTCATACCACATCGATGTCTACAAACTGTATATCATATCTTCCTATGCTTTGCCCCACACTTTCTTCAGTGATGTTAAAGCAACAAAAAAAAAAGTGTTAAAGAGCAACTAAAGTTGTGTTTTTGTTTTTGTTTTTTTTAACTGATACGATGGTGTAACTTTTATCTAATGTCTGAAAAATGTGAAGGTTTTTCCCAACTCTTCACATATGGGCCTTTGGTGCCACAATTGAACGCACTGGTTATTTTCTCACAAGCAATTTTTCAACGTGGAAAATGAGTGCTATGTTTATTTTAACCCAGCCATGGTCTTTTTCTAAACCCAGCTAATTAGTTTGGGTCTCACCGCTGAAACAAACAGTGAGTAAATGCAAAAGTAACCAAACAAAATAGAATCTCCCATCGACACACATGCTGTCGGCACATTGTTGATAGTACGGTCCAAAGTTAGAGCAGGTTGTTGACTGATCAGAAGGTTGATGGTTTGAACTCAATTCAGAATCTGTGTCTCGGTGAATGAATGTGGCTTATAGTTAGCAGTTTGAGTGCTTCGTTAAAAGAAAAGTGCCACATAACTACGAGTGTTGTGATATTGTGATTTATGCCACTGCCACTACCAGCTGCCTCCATATATGAACTCCTTTTGTCTCTTTCCGTGTAAGACTGTTTCCTCTTGGTAATATTGCTAATATTATCATTATAACGGATCACAGAGAACACAGTTCGGTGACCCAAGTGGCAGGTACAACAGGTACAACAAATCAAACTTCTTCTGTATTTTTCTTTTTATTTTAAGATTTACATTTGGCTTTTAAGGCTTTATCATATTGATACAGTGCAGAACAAACAAGCAGAGAGGGCATTGAAAAACTAATGGCATCGCAATTGTGGGCTGCCTTTAAGGAAGCTGTTACTAAGAACTGCATGATCATGGTTTCTGAACTGAGTGCTTTTATACCCCCCCTTTAGATACACACACGCACACACACGCACACACACACACACAGGTCATTAAAACTTCTTATATTTAACCTTATTCGCAGGGTACTTGATGGTATTCTTTTAAACAGGAAAAAAAAGCTTTACCCATTCACTGTCCCCACAGCATCTAATTGGTTTGGTTACGACCTGTTTGCGCTGTGTCAAGGTGACTGTGGCTACAGTGGCGCTCAGCTGCATTTGATACAGCTTGTTAGTAAATGAAGATTAAGTGCTAGCAGGAATAAAACACAATACACCTTGATCACGCTCTCAAGTGGAGGATTAATTTACCGTTCTCTTGAATGAGCAATCCTCACAGTCCATAATTATTTAAGTTCCATTTTGGGTTAATTATAGTCATTAGCATTATGTGTTCATAGTGAGGGGCTAATTTTGAGAGAAGTGGCTTGAGATTTAACAAAAAAAGAAAGGAGGGGAAAAAAAGACCCACACGAGCCTCGGAAATGAACAGATCATTTGGTTTTGAGGGGCAGAAATTGATAGACAACAGCAGGGAAACAGCTGAGGAGGGAACAATTATTCTAATGATGTGACAAACGCAGATGCTGCAAATTAGATTTAGTTTAGCTTAGGTGCTCGCATACTAGTTAATATTGGGAGGCTGAATTTTTTAATGGTGGAATAATGTGAGCATTTCTCTGTCTGTACAAAGCTACTGCTCAGTAAATGATTTACACTGTTCCTAAAAGTCAGAGTTTGAAGAGTAAGACGCATTAGTTTGAATTATTTGAAGACATATAAAACTGCTTTGATCAGAGACTCTTATCGTGATGTGATTATAATTCCAGTTACGCAACTTTTTATACCAAAGAAAACATCCACTGTTTGGGGTCGCCTGATATGAAAAAGTTTGGCAAACTTCCTGCCAGAAGATGAAATAGAGCATGTGCAGTGCAGTGACAGAAAGGTTGCAAGGGACAGGATGATGAAGGCTTGTTTGGCTCTCCTCGCTTCTCCTCAGTAGAGCAGCCCAGCGTGAGGAAAAGCTTGTTAAAACCCTAATAGTAGCTATCAAAGGCTATTGATTATCTTTCCCGCCCTGTTTGGGTGACAAAGTGAGCATTAGCTGAAGCCATACAGAGCTTCTTACGGCAAGTTTCCTTAGTGGCCGCCCAGTCCCATTGGATTGTCCTGTGTAGAGATCACATGTGTGTACATGCATGGCATACATGCGCACACACACAACATACTCGTGTCTCCTTTTTCAAAGCCAACGCAGCGCTATACTTTCACTCTCCTGCCACCAGATAATCCATTTAACAGCCCGGGATCAAACACTGAGCCCTCTGGCTGTGTGCTGCGGTGACTACTGTAAACCATGCATGCGTGCACACACACACGCACACATGCACTATATCAACTTTAGAGACACAGTAGTAAGCTGTCATAAAGCTTCATAAGGAAGGAAATTTCTTGCAGTGCAGTTTGTGGTGTTTAGTTGTTCTTTTTCGTTTTTTGCTCTGTGCATTAGGAATGCTGTCCTAAGATGACACAGAATGAACACTCGACTAATACAGTGAACAATGAGCACACTCTTCCTGGCCAGTAATGTACCGACCAGCTGCATTGCTAATGAGTTCCTACTCCCGTTCTTCCTATTTAAGTGCATTTCTCCTCCAGTGCTTTCAGAATACTTAAAATAAAAATGCAGTTAAGAATGGTACAAACATCGGGAGATGTTACATAAGGCAAGTTATACATAAGGCATTATAACAACCAAATTAATGGATGTCTGTTGAAATATTCACATGATTGACCTCCAGATTTAAGGAGGACTACATGAAAATTCAGAAATTCCAAAATGGTATGTTTGTGTCTTTTTCGCTTGGCTGATTGGAATCTAGTTTGCCGACTTGAAGATGCCAGCCTGCTTTGAAAACACTTTCTGTTTTCGGCTTTGTGCATGAAGGACAATCGAAAACAGGCAAAAACTTTAATGTAGCATATAGTGAAGTGTGGAGATTTTATCACAAGGCTCCATTCACTGCAATATAGGAAAGCTGTTTGGGACTAGACTCTGTTGGCTAATAATTACTGGTAAGCTTCCTGTGCATTCAGAGATGCTCTTCTACATACCTTTTTTGTAATTATTGGTTATTTGAGATACTGTTGCCTTCCTGTAAGCTCAAAGGAGTCTATCCATTCTTTTCTGCTTTCTAGCATCAACACAGATAATAATTACTGGTGTTGATCTTTTAACCTGAATGCCAGATGGGACCATTTATTTTGACAGGTATTCAGGTGTGTTGTCAGTTAGAAAAAAGTTCTGCTTAACTGACTTCCATAAGTCTAAAATTTACCCATCAGCCATAATACAACCACTTACAGCTGAGGACACACCCATCCATTTTCTTCCACTTATCCAGTACAGGAGCCAAGCCATCCTGGACAGGTTGCCAGTCTGTCACAGGGGTAATATGTACTCACGTTCATACTTAAGGCCAATTTAGATCTTAACTGAAGTCCACTGACTGCATGTCTTTGCACTGTGGGAGGAAGTCCACACAGAAAGGCCCTGACCAGATGGTGGATTCGAACCCAGGACCTTCTTGCTGTGGGGCAACATTGTGTCACCCTGCTGAGACACTAACATTAATCATCTTATTATAGAAATACTGAAAAAAGGAACAGCTTGAGAACTGAGAGCCCAAGGTGTTAAACTAGCATTCAAAGTCTCCAGACTCCAGTGAAATTGAACATATATGTGTACAGTAGTAAGGTTTTAAAAAAGCCCTGTCTGCATAAGTCTTGTTAGGGAGGTTTGTGGATTTCAGTTTAAAACTGTCTTAAATAATAATCCATTTAATCCACTGAATTCACTGAAAGAAAAATTAACTGCAGGCTTCTTATACTCAAAACTGTGTTTTTGAACGTGCAGTATTCTTTTTATGAGTTGCAAATTTTCCATGTTTCTGGTGTGTGTGTTTGAGCGTGTGTGTGTAAACATTTGGCTATGTGTGTTTTTAATCATTACTCAAAATGGCACATATTTGCTTCTATGCAGACCAGAGGTCTGTTTTTGATTGACCACAAATTTTGCCACATTTCTCTAATGTCTCAGCTCAAAATTGCACAATTCAAACAGGCATTAGGTCACTTCAGTTACCACATCCAAATGTCGTATTTATAAAGCCAACCAAATATATGCAGCAAGTACTTTTCACTCCCTAAAATCCTGGTGTGACTGTAACAGATTTTGTTTTGTTTTGTTTCTTGTTCGGCTGCATGTTTCCTTGGTACAAATCAGCTGGGAAAAAAAACTAACAAAAACCCCTCATCTTCAATCTTCAGTCCATAAATCCTGTTTATCCTGGTAACATAATATGACCTAAATGTTTATGTTCTTACTGTACATATGTGTTGGTAAGATGTCATGATCTGTATAGAATGGGCATCGCCCAACTCATTCTAGCGTGACACTGCAGATGTATTTAGTAGCTTAGTAAGAGGATATTCAATTTATTCATGATGCAAACCACAGGGTTGATGTGTATGTAGTGTGTATGAATGTGTGCAAGCGCATAGAGAATGTGGAGTGAACCATGAAATGAAAACACCCTATAACCATTTCCCTGCATCTCTCAATTAGGACATCATCTATGCAGAGGAAGCATTCAAGAGTGGCTTCTTCTTTATTTACAATTACACAGCGCATTGCAGACAAATGGGGTGCTGAGGGGAAAAAACTTGTGCGAGCCACTCTGCAAAAGATCTAAGGAATAGACAGGCAGACATGTGCTGTATAACTTGGTGCAAAATCATATGCAACTTGAGGGTTTGAGACTTGTCATGCTTAATAGTTAATACCAACTGCTAGAGGTGTGCACAGCCTGTATACACAGCACAATTCCAAAAGCAGACCCTCTGAAACTTTGTCAGCTCATCGGAGTCCGTGCAGAATCACTCTGGGAGTCATGCCTTATTGAACATTAGCCTTTCCTATGCCCACCATCCATTTCGGTCCCTGGCCACTATATTTTTGTCCCTGGCAGTTTTCTGCAGATGGTGGTTTCAGGAAAACTAAATACTGTACTTGTGACTCATTTTTGATTATATTTTAGATATCAATAGAAATACTTTTTTGAATTTCAAATAAAGTTTCTCAGCTTGAAATCTCAGCTTGTACTTCTGACTCCTGATACACTTACTAGTAATTTGATTAGGTACAACCTACTAGTACTGAAATGGACCTTCCAAACTGCCTTGATTCTTCTTCATGGCATAGTTTTCAGAAGGTCCTGAAAACATTCTTCAGAGAGATACGTGAATCTCCCATTCCATCGGATCACAAAGGTGCTCTATTGGATTGAGATCTGTGACTGTGAAGACCATATGAGTACAGTGAACTCATTGTAATGTTAAAAAAACTGGTTTTAGATTTGATTTGGTATTTGTGATATTGTGTGCTATCCAGCTGGAAGCAACCACCAGATGATTGGTACACTGTGGTCATAAAAAGATGGACATAAGCAGGGATACAACTTTGCTTTCATATTGTTGTTTACACCCTACCATCTGACCCTAGCAGACACTGAAACTCATCAGACCAGAGTTTTTTTCCCATCTTCTATTGTCCAACTTTGGTGAGCTGTGTGAATTGTAGCCTCAGTTTCCTATATTTAGCTAATGTGGGTGGCACCCAGTGTTGTCTTCTACCTCTGTAGCTAATCTGCTTCAAGGTTCAACATGTTGTGCATTCAGAGATGCTCTCCTTTATACCTTTTTTGCAATGAGTAGTTATTGGAGTTACTGTTGGCTTACTATTGGCTCTAAACAGTCTGGCTAATCTTCTCTAACCTCTGGTATTAACAAGGCTTTGTTACCCAGAGAACTCCCGCTCACTGGATATTCTTTCTTTTCTTTTTCTCTTTAAACTCTAGAGATGGTTTTGTGGGAAAATCCAAACAGATCAGCAAGCTCTCAAATGCTTAAACCAGCAACCATGCAACAGTCAACGTCAATTAATCACCTTTGTTCCTCATTGTGATGCTCAGTTTAGACTTGACTATGTCTGCATGGCTAAATGCACTGAGTTGCTGCCATGTTATTGGCTGAATAGATGTTTGCATAAACATAGTGGTGAAACGCATGTACCTAAAAAAAAAAGAAAAAAGAAAAAGTGAATTGTGGATGTAAAATAATCAGGATTGATGGATCAAAGTTTAAAATGATTTTACTCATAAGTACCATTTTAGAAAATAAGTGCTTATAGGAGTTTGGCCAACAGTCATTACTGAGGAAAAAGGGTAAACAGGATAGTTGACACCAAACTTTCAAGTATATTAACCTTAAAGTAAGGTTAGCACTCAAACAATAGTTGATTTAACTGTTTGCAGTCTTCTTTCATTTATTTTTTGGCATAAGATATGGTTGAAAAATTCAGCAAACGCATAGCAGACAGACTCCCAAAAGACAGTTTTAGACTCAGAACTATCCAGGGATTAACAAAAGAACAGGCCCATACTGGCCCTTCATCATCCATTAGGCAGCGTGGGAGTGGCGCTGTAAACATCGGCAAGTCCAGGTGTTGACGCGCTCCATAAATTCCTCCTAAGAATGTAGCAGTGCATTCAGGCCTTGTTAGAAATGCAGGGCCACTCTATTCCTCTGATATTTTATACATGAAGCGAGCCATTTACAGTCTGATGAGCAAGTCTGGCTTATTAATGATATGGCCGTGCTCTTAGGGTGTCGGGCGCCAAGCAAATACTCATGTAAAATTAAACACGATTTGTTTACATAGCCGTGCAAATCGGACCACTCTGGGGCTTTGTTGCAAAGCCAGATCAGGGCTGCAAGCAGCGATTTCAATTAGTTGCGAGACACTTTCTGGAGCTCACGCGTGGTTTTGGGAAATGCTTGAAACCCCTTTTTAAAAACATTAAATGTTCTAGAAATCAGATACCTGTTTGAGTATTTTTTTTGGCTCATACATCTGCTAAGGGATATTCAGCTTGAATGATGTCACAAGTCTAGTAAAGTCAAGACAAGACTAGAAGGCTGAATTATTTAATGATGGCTCCACTTTTGTGGAATTATTTTAAGTATTATAATTGCAGCTGGGTTAGCCTTGGCCTGCTAGAGAAAAGCATGGGGCCCTGTGGGGAGCGATCAGCATCAGTCAGTGGTATCAGGTTACCACGAGCACAGTAAAATACTCCCCTAATGATGGCCAAATTGAAGGAAAAGCATTGACCTGAGCTGAGACCAAACCTAACAACGCATTTCTGTGCATATTGTAGCTTGTATGGTCCTCACGTGGCCTCGCAAGGTGCAGATAGAAAACACACCTTAGTCGCTGACGTAATGGTATAGTCTTCCCTAATTATAGTTGGATGTTAAGTGTGACTGTGTATGTTTGTGCACTCTGACTTTGTGTTGAAAGCAGGCATGCGTGTTTTCATTGAAAATTGCAGAATAGATATTTGTCTGTTTTTTATATGTGATGTGGGTCCAGCAAAGCGTCAGAGTGACAACATGCTGCATTAAGTTTCTTACTGAGATGAGCTTGACAAGAGATTATTTTGTCATCAGGTGCAATAAAGAGCATTGGTTGGCATGAGCTTAAGAGTCCAACATTACAGCTGCATTCCCATCTCATGCTGCTACATGTGAATAGAAAACACTGAATGTTAGGCCAAAAAAGATCTCAAATGTCACTGAAGCACTTAATTAACCAAGTCTGGCCTTGAATCAAGACAAAAATATTCAGTGTTGTTGAAACCAAGGCTGAAACCACCATGTTTATTCTGCAGAAGTCATTAAGTTTCGTCTTCATTGCCCAAATAAGAAAGCTTTTTTCTTCCCCAGCAGTCAAGCTTTATTAGAGCCATGAAGAGGTGATGGTTTGAGACAAATGAGAAGGGCTACAAAGAAAGCATCCATGTTTGTGTCAAGCTGCTTAATTTCTTAGTGTTTTTTCATGATTTTCTCTTTATTTTAAGGTCATTTCCCCTTGCCCTCCCATTTTCTGGGATTTTCTGGGAAACTCCTAACTTTATTATGAATAAATTAAATTTGAAATCACTTTTTTTGTTTTGTTTTGTCAGATGTTACCCAATGTAGCAGAAATTCTGTTGAACTACAAGCTGAATTTCAACACATCTGGCCACCCAAAACCTGACTCGAGAGCTGGGGGTATACCTGCTATTTGATCGATTGCAAGAAAGTATAAGATGCTGGACCGAAAACCTCCTGGTGATTGGCTTGGTCACCCGCAGTGTACACAGAAGATGCTGACTCCTCTGCAAACACTTGCCAACTACTCTGTGAGCGGTAGTGAAACTGTGAAAAATGGGAAATGGAGCGCCTTCATCTTCACAGTAAAAGATGGGCCATTTGTGAGGCACAACTTACACTCTGAAGGTGAACACTCCCCATCTCCAGTTTGCATTGCAGTTTTTTACTACTACTACATCTATTTTACGGGCAACTGCGATAAGCTGCTTGGGACCAGAGTGATCACAAGGCGGTGCAGCGCACTCTGTGCAGCTGATTTCACCTTGCAACTGCCAGCAACCTCCAACACCCACCCGCAGACCTGAACTGGATGTTGTCTACATTCAAAACTGGTCTCTAGGCTGTGTGACTGAGGCCTTAGTGGACATAAAAACAGAAACAATGCATAGTTCAACTGTAATAAAATAGACCACAGGATCCAAACCTCATCTTCTGTGCCACATTATCACTGAACATCCTGCCCTGTGCATCTGTTAGGTTATACTGTGAAACTTTATTTAAAAGAAAGAAAATGATAAAAAAACATATTTACTTTCATTCTTGGTGGCAGATCAACATCTGTTGTGTGAAATGTGCTTTTGCTTGACCAATTTCATCTTTAGTTAACAATTTTCAACACTTTATCCTTGTGTTTATGGAGTTTTTTGCAATCCATACATCCATCCATTCGCTTCCGCTTATCCTTTTTCAGGGTCGCGGGGGGTGCTGGAGCCTATCCCAGCTGTCATAGGGCGAGAGGCAGGGTACACCCTGTACAGGTCGCCAGTCTGTCGCAGGGCTAACACACAGGGACAGACAACCATTCACACTCACATTCACTCCCGCATTCACACCTATGGGCAATTTGGATTTTTCAATTAACCTATCCCCACAAAGTGCATGTTTTTGGACTGTGGGAGGAAGCCGGAGTACCCGGGGAGAACCCACGCAAACACGGGGAGAACATGCAAACTCCAATAGTTTTTTGCAATAGTGATTTAAATTTGGTCCGTTTAATTGTGAGCCATATTTTAGATAAGTAAATTGTATATAAACTTTTGTATGTATTTCAACCTTTTATCCATTATGTTTAGCTAACAGTTTAATTTGTTTCTCCATATTAGTAAAAGTTTTATTTACTATGTAGTTAAAATAGCTGAAATGGTTGGTTAGCTGGCTACGTTAGCATTCTATCGCTTTCAATAATTATAGAATACTATAACCAATAATTTCTTCTGTTTCTGCTACTTATCAGTTATTAAAAGTAATTGATAAGCAGAAATAAATAATTACTATTTTCCTGCTTAAACCTGTTCATCTCCAATCATATTTTTATTATATTTTTATTTCTGATTTTTTTCACTTAGTTGAGATAATATTTCCTTGTATCCTCTCATTACTGGAGAAGTACCAGGTAGATCTGGTAGATCTGCAAGTACCCCTTATTGGGAATCCCTGACATGGACCACTGAACTCTCAAACTTTTAAATTTGAAAGCGTTATTCCCAGAGGCTCCATTTTTAAATAAGAAACTGACCTACCTGATTACAAATGGGTTAAAAATACATTCATCTAGATCCAGTAGCAGAGCAACTGCTTATTTCTCAAACTTCTGTGATGAGTTTGTCATCTTACTCAAGGACAATTATGCAGTCTGGGGAAATTATGCCTACATTGTGCTCTTGAGAAGATAATTGCTAAGCTGAAGCCTATGTATCACATGAGGACGGAGCCTCATCCCACAAATTAAATGCACGAAGATCCCTAACAGCCTATGTATGTTTTCTGTACAGCATGTAAGTTCCTGTTTTACTGCATATTTCCCTTGATGATAACAAACGAAAAACAAAATTATTGTGTTAATTGAGCTGTTGTCAAGAGATGAATAATTATACATGCCAATTCCTTATGGGAAAACAACTGTGAAAATTAACTTTAAGAGAAAATGTAATTTTTGTAATTTTTCTATTTTGCTTTTTTCCCCTTCATTGTAATGTACATTTCCTTGAATTTTAAACCTGATAATTATGGGAATAGACTTGTTAGATATATAAATAAGCTCTTCAACCCTAATGAATTTCTCAAGTATGAAATCACACTCCCGTTGCAGGTGTGAAAGCAGGTTGTGATTTAGGTTGATGGACGACTAATCAGGAAATCAATTAGGCCTTGACCCAGAAACTGAGACAAAAGGAGAGAATTATTCTCTTCATTTCTTTCCTCTGGCTCTTGGACCCTCTGGTGTCTTTGATTGGACAAGGAAAATCCTCTGGGCTTGTCTTAACGGGTTACGTGATGGGAAGGTGGGTAGTAGATGGCTAACAGATTTCTACTTATGAGTTAAAGAAGAAAGTGATTCAGTTTTACTCTGAAAGCATATTATCTTTGGTCACAAGGGTCTCTCAGGTCTTATCTTTATTTCCTGTAAATGTCACAGTGACTTCATCAAATTATTATTATTTTTCTTAATCTGTTTTTTTTTTTTAAACCTGTCCTGTCCAGCAGTTGTTGCAAGGAGATGGATGCTTTGTAGTGCCAAACATATTTGCTTTCCCAAGAGGAGCACAGTAGACCCTCTGTAGGTTCCTCTTGTTAATGTTTTTATTTTATTTGTTTATTTACTTTATTTTATTATTCATATTATTGTCTTGTGGATGTTATGCTGGAGCAGATAGGAGGGTTGACAAAAGATAAGAGAAGAAAGCAGAGAAATGGAAAAAGAAAAGGGGGAGGAAAAAAGTGAAAAGAATGGGGGTGGGGGACAAGTCAAGGTGAAGTAAACACACACGGTGGGTCTCCAACTGCTGCATCTGCAACAAAGCATATTCAAATGATACACAGCACTAAAAAGACAAAACAGAGGGGGGTACACAGACAAATACCTTGTGTCTGAGAGAGAGAGAGGATGCGAGTGTCTGTCATTCTGTTTGTCATTAAACGTACTTTTAAAATAAGGGTGAAAAACTGAAATAAGGCAAACCCCTTAAAGTCAGAGGTGGACAGGGGAACACCTCGTGGTCAATGGCACCCAAGAGAGCTGAAGATCCGAGGCCACAAGTCCCGATGACAACCATGTATCCACCCTGGCTGAGGGATAGGGGAAGCCCCAAACAGAGCCCTCAGACGGAGTTCCAACAGCCAAGGGTGGGGGGTGTCAGTGGACCAGAGGCAGTGGGCAGCCCCCCCAGCACATGATTGCAGGCCAGCAATCATGCCAAAATGCCTAGTCAGGCACCCTGGAGCCGGGGGGAGCAGCAGTGAGGGGAACCCTTAGTAACAATGTCCCAAAGGGATCAAGGCCCAGCGAGCCCCAGACAGAGGCCTAGCAACACGTACATACATTCATCAAACTTTTGATGATAGTGTAAATCACATCACATAAGCAGTTAGTGCTTAAGTTGTGGGATTTTCCCGGGTTATCTGTCCGAGCAAACCAGAAGATAAACGCCCGCTTCTCTGCCAGGTACCTTTGGCTGTGTGTGTGTGTGTGTTGGGGGGAGTGGACAAAAAAACAACTGGATGGGCTACAATACACACATATGTGCAACACATACACGCACATACTCATCTATCAGTCTTACCTCTCAGGGGTCAGACATAAAGGCATGCCTTTTCAGCAGCATCCACTTAGCTCAGAGAGGCAAGGCTGACTTATTATCCGTGTACCTTTGTCCATCATATTCACTTTGTATTAGAGTCAAACAGAACAACTGCGTCTTTATGTAGGCAGAGTTAAAAGTCTTGCAGAGGATTCTGTGAGACTGATAAAAGAGAGAAGAGGGGAGGAGTGTTTAAGACCAGCATTAACAATAATTTGTTTTAAACAAACAGTTCATTGGCTGATACAAACATTTATATTTTAAAACGGATTTTTTTCATAATATATGAATTTTTATAAATGGTAGCCATGTCAAGCAGGTTAAATGGTTTGGAGACAAAGTCAGAGAGGTAAGGCTGAGATGGCTCTGACATGTGCAGAGGAAGGATAGCTGGTATATTGGACAGAGGAGCTGCCAGGCAGCAGGAAAAGACGAAGACCACAGAGAAGATTCATTGATGTAGTGAAGGAGGACTTGCAGAGTGTTTGTGTGACAGAGGAGGATGTTAGGGATACAGTGAGATGGAGACAGATGAACTGCTGTGGCAACCTCTGAAATAAGCAGCCGAAAGAAGAAGAGAATTATTAACCATATTATATGAGCAGTGGGACATTCTATGGTTGAAACTACCACTGGTTGTTGCTTATTGGTCAGTATTAAAGTGATAACTGATATAGTTGTGGGAATTTTTCTGGGATTTTGGCTTTGCTGCCAGGTGTTTCACTTATATGGCCATAACTGACCCAACAATGAATCCAGTTGATTCATTTGCAAAGTTTGAAAGATAATGAGAGCACAGTTTCTTGACTTTTTACCATATTTTGCACCAAGAAGCATCGTCCTGCAAGTCGAATGAAATAAATAGATTACGTCATTAAAATAGTCTGAAGTGAAAGAACTGAGCCAATTATATAGTAATTTTTCTGACATAGGCATTACTGATTGCTTGACATAACACGCTGACAAAAGGCGATTATGCCAAAGAGCTGTTTTAACACATTTGTCTGAGTTGTAGCAGTAATGTTTTCGCTGTAGTGAAAGTACACTGAGTGAATATGAAAAAAGTTGGACACATTTGTGAAATTGCACTAATGCTTCTTAAGGCATCTCAGGCCGTTCTTTGTTCTTTATAAATGTGTCCAAATTATATAAACGATATTTTATAATAAAATGAAAAATTATGATGTTTCTTTTAGAATTTTAATTATAGCAGTGGTTTTACTGGGCTGGTCCACTTGAGGTCAAATCGCAGTGATGTACAGGTACTGCATACATGTTATATGTGGGCATTATACTAAAATGATAGAGATTGCCTGTGACTACTTTCCAAATAAGAGAGACATTTTCTTTTATAACCTCCTAGTTAGCAGGACAATTTTCACTTTGTCATCTCTTCTAAAATCATGTTAAGTACCTTGCAGCATTTTTCAGATTCAGGTCTTAGTCATTCAGGCCCAGACTTGGCGAACACTGGCAACCTGTGGTCACTAGGCGAAAAATGCTTCTTCCCCAACCAGTTGACCGGTGGTTGCTGGAGGTTGTCATCACCAGGTGAAATCCGTCACAAAGATGGTGCTGCACCAAAAATCTCCTTGTGATTGCTTTGGTTGGTAGCAGGTTGCCACGGTCACCTGCAGTTTGCATGGAAAACGCCAACTTGTTAGCAAGCACTTGCTATTTAGTCTTCAACCTGGAAACGGAGAACATTTACTACCAAAGTAAAAGCTGCACATTGTCTCAGCGATAAAGTTAGCGTAGGGTTAGATGGGCACTTATCGGTCTCTTGACCTTATCAATTTTTTCGGTTATTGTATGATTGACCAAAGTTAGTAATGACTTTTGACCACATATAAACAGATCAGCAGATCAGCAGATCATCATTAGCGATCTAGGTTGCACCTGGACTGTTTCAGGTAAGAAAGACAAAGCTGATGATAGGTTGTGTCTTTCCCAAACTCAGCCATGAGTATATTTTACCTGTTGGAGTCCTTCACCTTCCCCTGTGTCTGTGTATCCACTAAGGTGCTGTGTATCAGACAAGTTTTTAATTTTGTGAACACCTCATGCCAACATTTTAATGCACAATGTGGGTGTCTTACTGGCTCAGTCACATAAGATTTGTCCAATGTAAATACAGCAGTTTTTGGCTCTACGCCCTTTTTTTTCCAAAGTAATTTCTGTCTGTCTCTTCACTGCGAACATGTGGTGGATGTGCCAGAAACATGTTTTGCCATCAATGGATTTCACTTCTTTGGAACAGAGTTAATCCCTCTACCTGGAATAATTGATTTTTGTTTTCTTTGGTAAATAGACTCTTAATGTATCTGAAGAAGAAACTGAATAAAGTGCTCATTAAAGTTCAAGTATGTTTAAGTGATGACTCACCATTAACTTTTGGAAAAGGGAATTGTGTTCTGTCACATTTGTGCGTCACTTTGTGTGGGTGTGTTCTCTATAAGTGCTGATATAAGTGCACATCTACTTGGTAAAGAAATGCAGTAAATAGAACACAAGAAATGTGCTAAGTTGCTCAAACCACTGTGCATTTGATTAGATTTATCAAAACTTGTTATGCTGTTGAAGGGGACATTGGCTTACACCTGAAAAACAACACATTCATCACACATTGCACTTGTCAGAGACACTTCAGATATATTATCGCTTCCAAACGAGAATTCCCCCGGCCCCTGTAAGTAAACCTTCCAAATCCACAGGTCTCATCCCTATTTTCCACCCAAAAACGAGCATTAGAAGGATTGCTCTGCTATTGTTGCTTCCCTTGGGAGCAAATCTATTTCTGCAGAGATGGAAATTGTCGGTCCCCACAAAGCTGCTGACACACTCTCAATGGAGGTGTCAATTCTCGAGGCCTCGCCATTGTGGACTGGATAATTTAATTGGAGAGGCACGACGGTGTGTCCCCGGTCAGGGTATTCAAATGTTATATCACCGCCTGTCCCAATGCTGGCTCCTCTCCTGGTGAGGAGATTCAAGATTTGATCCTCCACCCCTCCTCCTGCTCCTCCAGATCCCTCTCTCTCTTCTCCAAGCAGGTGGGGGCAGTGTAATGCATGCCCAAGCTCCTGAGAGGATCCTTTGTTTGGGGGGAAACACAGCCTTGTGGCCTCAAAGTCTCAGAGCGACTGATGTGGAGAGGTGCAGAGGAGGAGGGTGAACCTGTACAGCGATTACCTGGGAGTCGTTTTGGGGCAGGCACAAAATTAGTCAGCAGATAATGAAGCTGTCTTTGATTGCAGGAGAGAGTGAGGGTTGGAGGGGGTTGAGCGTGGGGTCTCCTGTACAGGAGGCCTCCACAGGGCATGAGAAGCATGTCTTTGGAGGAACGCCTGCTGTCAACGAATGCTCTGTTTCTCTGAGATCCTGGCATAGTTTAGGGTTGAAAGATGCACAAAGGTTGGAGAGGAGCACATGCAAACACATTCCTTTGTACTTCGGCTCCAGGTGAATGAGATTAAGAGACAAGTCCAACATCAATACACACAAGTTTGCTTTTACTTTTTTCTGCTTAGCAATTAGGCATTTTTGACAACCTCCTTAATTTGTGAGTTTGATCTGTTCTTAGCATTTTTTTTCTCTGACATATGACGGCACATGATCCATCCCAAACATGGCGAAATATATAACATCTTTTTCTCTCTTTTTTCTTTTTTTTGGTGCAAACTGTCTACCAATTTCCATCTTCATCCTTTTTTGCGTGTATGTGTCTGTTTGTTGCACTGCACAGTTGTCACGACAACCTGCACAGTCGGCTCATGGCTGCCCTCCAAGCGCAGACAAAGCTGTCGTCGAATGAACCAGGCGTGTGTCCACGGGACCTGAGGGGTGCCGCCACCACTAACAAAACACACAAAGCCCCTCGCCCCTGGCACTGGCCCTCACCCCGTCTACCCGCTATCCTGCCCCTCCCACACATCGCCGCCTGCTGCTTTGTGCCTGCTCCAAGCAGAGGAAGTTCCTCTCATCCCCTTTTAGAGGTAGTCCTGCCACCCATGCCCCTCTCTCACAAAGGCAGAGCTGAATGCACACACACACACGCGCACACACACATACACACACATTCTTTGAGGTAACACAGTTTATGTTTTTGTGTCTTTACCATATTAGAACCCAACTTTCGTTTTTGTGCATACACATAAAACTCTCTTATAGGCTCACACGTCTTCGACCGGCCATTCCACGTGGAACTTTGTGGTAGATATGTAAGTTATTTTTGCATTGCAAATGAGGAATACAAATCTTTCACTGTTCTGTGAGGTCTCATTTATATTAAAGGGACTTTTCATCCGATATCAGATTTACATATTTTCTCTGGTCAGTAGTCTGGTTTGTTTATCCATCAAGATTGTTATGATGCAAGTTGTCCAGTTTAGGAAATATCTGCTCAATGCTTTACATTAATTATAACTAAATGGCACACATCTTTTGGTATCAAATTACCAAAATCCATTTGAAAAAGTCATCAGCAATATCGCTTTCCAGAAATCAGGGTTTGGCACAAACGTTTGTGTAGGATGATTTTTTCTTTTTTACTCTCTAATGCACGCAGATGCCTAATATTAGATTATCTGAGTGGCCATTAATGTTTATATACAGCCTTGTTGTCACTAGCACAAGCCTCTTGTCATGGATAGATGTATGCTGTCATCTGCAGCATGATACACCTCTGAAGTGTAATGGTTCCTATTCCAAACTGTTCACATGAAAGTTTGTGGATTCTATAAGGAAAATGGCATTAGTTCAATTAAATTCAAGAGAAGGCAGAAATCTCAACAGTTGATGTCTGCAAAACTGGGAAACTCGCGCTAAAACAATGAAGATTAAATAAAAAGCACTAAATAAATGTGTAAAATCTGGAATAAGGGGTGATCTGCCCCAAAAAAGATTTGTCAAAATTCCAGCAGTATAGACTCAGAGGCCCTAAATTGTATTTTTTGTTGTCCTCACTACTCATAAACAGATTTTTTATTGCCTATAATACAAGTAGTTTTATTTTTGTGCTATCCTGATTTTGTAAATGTAGCCAGTTTGTAACATAAGCTTTCTGGTAATAATGGTATCTTTGCACAGGATAACCTCAATGATATCATTAGACCCTTTTTTTTTAGGCCTGTCAGATCCCTCTTCTAGTCCCACAGAAAGCTTTTTTACAGCTGTCGTTGCAGTCTTAGCAGTACTCATGACTAGTAAACTGATCTTGATGTGTAAAATCTGAGGAGTTTTCCTTTAATCTTCAGCGAGTGCGGATCCCTTACTCACATCAGCGGGACTTACAAGTGAGGAAACTGTTCCACATCCAAGGACACATTAGATCTGTCAAGTCAGCTGCATTTAAAATGTAAAGAGTGTAGACAGGCTGTGTCAAGTGGTGAGTATATGTTCTTTGGTATGTCAGTCACTCTATAGTACGCGATGTGACACTGAGCTCACACATTTGTCACAACAGTGACCCGTCAACCCATAAGCATACCTGTATTTAACTCAGAATGACAGATCATTCAGGACTCTATGTTAGGCCAACTTTGGTTGTGACCACTCAGAGAAAGCAAAACCAGTTTCCTTAAAGGCTGGTTTGGACTTTTGCAGTGAATCTTTGTAGTGCCTACTATGTAAAATATGTAAATGGCTGACACAGTTACCAGCATTCATGCTTTTGCGTGGTGTTTTATGTGTTAAATGTGTTGTGGTCGTGTCCTGGTGTCTTATATGTGGTGCCAGCCACGATAGAAACAAATACAATGCCTGGACTTTGTTTCCCTTCTGGGTCCCCACTCTTTGTTATGGTTAGTTCCCCTCACTCCCAGCGGGAGACATATTTGTCCCTCAAGTTTTTCCACTTCTTTGTACATTACCTCACATCCTTTCCAGTAGTTTGGGCAGTCTCGCTTCAGGAATTCGTTGACATCTGTGAGTCCTTAAATTGATGCTGTTTATTTATCGCTTACCTATAAAACCCAAAACTGCGGACATGAAGTAGCCAGGAATGCACAGGAGTAACTGACAGTACTAAAACACCCCAGTGACAATAGTTGTAGGCTTTGTTGACATGGGAGGTGCACGTCAGGTTATGTCGTACGATTTCAGACAGTTTTGAAGTTATGAAGTTATGTAGTTAGTTACCTTGAGTGTAACACAGAAGCTTAAATCCCCTGTAAGAATCCTTTTATGTTCTTGATTTACTTTGTGATTAGGGTGTGAATACCTTGTAAAGCTTACAGTGCATAAATGAACCAAGCAAACCTTGGTAAAAACGTAAGTATCTTAGAAGAGCATTTAGCTGATCTTAAACAAAAAACAAGTTTGATTGACAGAATTGAGTCTCGGTGTCAGTCAGTTTATTATTTGAATTTTGCAAGTTAAATCTACACGAACAACAAAATAATAATTTATGCATGTTTTTGTGGCATTAAAAAAATCAAGTGAATTTAGTTTTATTTGTGCTTTATTTTAAGGAAAAGTCCCTACGCTATTACAGAGAAAATTCCAACAGTCAGACAGTATTGACGCTTCGAAACGGGACTTCATAAAGCAGTGGTGACATCATGCTAGAGATGTCCCTTGTTTATGTGCAGTCTATTTTCTGTCTTATCAAACTGCATCCACATACTCTTATTGAAACAGATGAATTTAGTTTTTAATAATTAAAATGAGGAACACTGTTGGAATCAGCATAAATTCAGCTGTGACCTTCACTGAAGTGTTTTAAAGTTGCACTGAAGTTTACACAACATCAGCAGCATGAGGCGACTTCGTCTTAAAACTTGATCTCTTTAATGAAGGTTATCCAATAATTATCTCACCAGTGATGTCATGAAGCTGGATGAAAGGGAGTGAAATACAGTTTGGACTCAGAACAGGGTCTCCAACCTCTTAATGAATATGACCTCTGAGTCCTTCCTTCAAATCCCTGAGCTCTCATCCCCCCTCTCCAAAAAAAGACCTACAGTGTTTAATGATTCCAAGGACTCTGGGGTGAACTCCAAGTCTAATCAATGAACCCCATCTATGGGGAGCCAGTATCCCCGAGACACTGTTGCAAAGACAGTCATGCATGGCAACCCAGGTTCACCATGGTGATGAAACCCTATTAGAACAAACCCTATTAGAACAGTCCCCCCCCACCCCCCGTCAGTGTGGAGTGTCTGGTTGAACTGGCAACAGAGTCATTATGTAACCTCTGCTCATGCCTGTTCTCTCTGGAGAGAACAGCAGAGATCAAATATATAGCCTATTTGTTTTGATACTTCATATCTCGTGGATTGCTTTAATGATAAGTGCCAGTGAAGTAACAACTGGAAAACTGAGAGACAGAGTTGAGAGTGATAAAGACTAGAGTGTTAAATATAGTGAGGTGAATTGCCCAAAAAGGAAACTAGTCTTAATTTAGCTTAAGGAGGAACTGTTATGCTTTTTTTCCAGCTTCATATTATTTATTCTTGCACTCTTTTAGTGCAGCTTTGTGTGATTCACAGTTGAGGTTGCAGTTTTGAATTGAAGGTCACTGGGGTTTCGTAGCTTATTAACAGAGCTGTGTGCCGGAGATGAATATATCAATGATATCAACTCACAAGGGATTCCTCGTACATACATTCACTGTAGTATTTGAAACTTTTGACATCTTTAGTTGTGCTGAAACACTGAGGTAAGGATGGTTTGACTATAGAGGTGCCTGTCTGAGTAGTTGTGACATTTCAGTTTAGGGAAAACATGCAACTGAATTCCGGTTACTTTTCTCTCACACTGCTTTCTTTGTGCTCTCTGATAATCTCTCAAAAGGCCCCAATATCTTTGATAACTTTGTTGCAAGAAATGTGCTATTAAAAAACTGTTTTATGTACCTGCCTGCTTGCCTCTGCAGTGGAGTTCCCCCTTCTACTTTTCTGTTTTTTGTTGTTGTTTTTTTTAAATCCAAAACATCTGAAAGCCTTCTAAGTAAGGTTTAAAAAAAGGAGGGAAGAACATTTTCCAGTGCTCCTCTCATTGATGAAATGTTTCCTCTTCCTCTTCAATTATTCAAGCCGTTTTCATTGGAGAACTCCCAGTGGCACCCGGTGAGATTTGCATCCTGATTTATTTGTCATATATCCTTTATATCTCTAAATTCTTTATACCTCTCCAGTGGCTCCATGCATCTTTCATGGGCTCCTCGGCAGTGTTTGCAGGCTAGATCCAAACACATTTTACACGTCACGCTGCAGCTGCAGCTGCAGATCACATATTTCACCTTGGGTGTGTAGTGTGAATGAAAAATTTATTGTCTAGCGTCGTTAATTTTTTTCCTCCGCTCACACCACCAAGTTTTTGGCATTGTCAGTGTCACAAGTTGCCACCTCACAAGCTGCGTTCCCTGTTTTCCCTGTCCCTTATTCTTCTGTTTCCCACTGAACTCTGAAACTTGCAAGAGAAGCATCTCTCTGACCTGGAAAGGCTGTTTTGGTGAGAATGAGTGACTGACACAATTAGGTGAATATGGAAATGATGTGTTTATGCGACCCACGGGGCAAGTTAAGTCGAGACAAATTTATTTATGAAATGCTTTTAACAAAACAAGATCACCGTCGAGGAGTTTTGAGAAACTAAAAACTTGATTCACAAAAATTAAGCAATTGTGACAATATTTTCAGTCACATTGGCAGCTGTTTGACTTGTCACCTCTTTCACTTTTTCTTAAGAAGGGAATAAAACTATATATATATAGACAAGAGAGCTTACCAGCTAGACTTTTTTGGCCAGAAAATATCCCCGTTTTATTTATGCCATTGACAAAATAATGGCTAAAAAAAAAGTCCCTGAGGGGGGCTAAGTTTGTGATACAGTTTAATATGACAATGCTTTGAACTGGCGTCACACCGGCTTTACCCCCACACCACAGAGCACAGGGATAAAGATAAACATGTTTGTAATGGTGTAGATTTAATTCTGTCTTTGGCCTGCATTGCAATTACTCTCACCCACGCAGGATGGTATAAGGAAAAAGCATTCCCAACTGATTAATTCCCCGACAATTATTCCCCTGTCTCCTTCCGTCTGTCTCTGTTGACATGCTGCCACTCCAAGCCGTTCCACTGATTTTTATTTCCCTAACGCAGGCACAATCTAAAGCACTGCATATGTGGTGCGCAGGGTGGGGAAATACTCCGGCTTTTTCCTCTGGAACGGAGTGCCGCTCACAGAGACAGATTGTCATACTGGAATGGGCCACCTAGCCTTACAATCTCCATCTGCTTGGGCAAACCGTGGATGAGCGGGGGAATGAAAGAGGGATGGAGAAACGGGGGGAGAGAGAGGAAAGGAGGCAGAATGATGGAGTGGCTATTAAATATACAGCAGGCAGTGAAGAGCATGTGGGATGTTGTTGGGAGACTTTTGAATCGTAGTAGCTACTGAGCGCTTGTTTTCTTTCATTTTTGGTACGGTTTTGTTGTTTTCTTCCATTTCTTCCTTTACTTATAATTTTTTGCTGGCTCTTTCCTTTACTAGTACCAGGTTTCTTTGTTTTTTGTCATCTTTTGCCCTCATTTGTGATTTCACTTCTATTTTCATGCTGTTGCTCTTTCTGTTCATTATTGTTGCTTTTTACCTTTTTTCCTTTTATTCATCTGTTCCTCATGTCCAGTTATTTATAATTATGCTATCACATTCTTTATCATATGTTTATATATTTATCATTTTTTTCACTTTATATTTTAATAATAATACTATTCTTCTCCTGCCTTTGTGTTGGCTTTACCTCAGTTCCTTTTCCCCTTCTCTTTTATGGTCTTTTTTTTTCTTTTGCAATTATTTCCCATCTACTCTTTCTCCTTTACTCTCCTGGCATGCTCATTGGGATGTATGGCCATCTTTGTAACATAAATCAGTGATGAATCCCGCCACAGGGTTTAAATGGAGATGTTTTATTAGAATAAGTCCTTGAGTCCTTGGCGGCAGGAGCCAGTTCATGTGAATTGAGTTGAGTTGAGGCTAACCTCGATGTTAATTCAACCTTTTATGAAACGGCTCTCGCGGTGGTTGGTTTGGGTGCCGTCTTGGGCTTCGTGACAGCTCGCTAACGCAGCTCCGCTGAGGTGTCTCTGCCACATTTTCTTCCCGTTTGCCATCTAATTCACACTTCCCTGAGGTACACTCCACAAAAATTGGATGGTAAAACATTGTGAAAACATCCTTAAATGACAGTCGAACCATGGCAGCGGATGGGTGGGGCAAGTGAAAGGGTATGTGGGTCATGTATCTGTGTCCAGATCACTTGGCAGATTTTTTTCTTCCCCCTCTTTTTCTTTCATTCCAGCAGATTTCTTCATCAGGTTGTAAGGAGGCCAGCCTTCTGTCTTGAAACACAGTACGTGCTGTGTAGTGCGGGTGGGTTTGGGGAGGATGTGGGTGGGTTTGGGGACGGCAGTGAAGCAGCCTGACTGGAAAACCATGTTCAGATATTTTTAATTCATGGGATACCACCTGGCTAATGGTGTTCTTGGATCCGCCAGTTCCCCGCAAGCCCAGAACAGAACTTGTTTCAAATAATCTGGTCTCCACCAAATGCACCGAAATTATTCATGCAGCCTGCATTATGAGCCGTTGATCATAATATTGGAATAAAAAAACAGTTCAGAAATGTCAGATAGCATTAGAATGCACTGATGGCAACCCAAACAGCTCATGTAAATTACATGGGAGAAGATGGACAGATATTCCTCTCTTAAGATTTTATAAAATAAAATATCCTCTGCATACAGAAATTTAGTCAATTAAAGGCACACAAATGGTATGTATATATATATAGGTATGTATATTTTACATAGCATTTTTATTAATAATATTATTATTGTTATTATTATTATTATTGTTATTTTTACCTCAAGATTATTTGAATAAGACATTTTAAAAAAAGAAAAATAATTTTCTTCTGTCAAACATTAAGAGATTCTGTAGTCTCATGGTTACTGTTAAAAACATATTGCTGTATCCTAAATCCTCCCTCAGTGGGTCATAACAACATTGTGATGTCAACATTACAGGAAACGTTAACATAGTCATACTGAACTTACAGTAACCAGCAGGCCACTGATTGTTATCCTGCCCATTGATTTCCTCTGTGGCCCTAAGTACTGACGGCTTCAGCTTAAGATAGCATGAGACCATAAAAGAGAGATTGACCAAACACAACATCATATGATTTTATGAAATATTGATAAGAGTGGTCTCCACTCCCATCAGGCCTTATGGACAAATAAATGGACAACTGACCAGCGCTGGCTGGACTTGAGCAGCTTGTATAATGAACCGAGGAGCATAAGAGCTAAACAAAGTACAGGAAAACAGCAACTGAAAGCTTTTCTGGAGCAGATTTTTCAGATATATTTCATCTTTTGGCATTATTATTTAGGTATTATTGTCTTTTATGGTTGTTTATTGTGTCATACTAGTTTTTCCATGGCTTTCCAGTTTATTAGTGTAATGGATAAAAAATACAATATAATAAGTCCCATATGTCTATCTCACAATAAATAATGCATACAGTACATGGTACAGTAATTAGATTTTCTTCTTTTCATTTGAATCAGTCAGTTAAATTAATAAAAATAATTATAAATACATGTAGAAGGAAAATGGTAAACTAATACATGTCTTATATTAATTAATGAAATTCTAATGTTTGATCCGGGATGTTTTAAATTGATATTCTGCAGAATGCTGGGAGCAAACTCAGTTTGTAATGTTTTGGATAGCAGGATGAAGGAGATATTGGGGTGTGAAGTTACTGCAGGGAAGTTTCATAGATTTGAGTTGCCCATATGTAAACACATGAAGTCTTGGACACTGTTGACATTTTGTCCATATTGATATTTTGCCCACAACTTCTTTTAATATTTTTGTTCAATTAGGAGACACTGATGCACACTACTCGACAGAGATGCCTTATCAGAGATCTTTATCTTGATTTGTGCTGCAGAGTGTAAAATCTCAGTAATGAAAGCTAGACTTATCAGTCTAAACAATGTTATGTCTGTCAAAGAGATTATCGTCACTGTTATCTGCATTTTATCTAAAGATATAACAGTTGTTTTAAAAGTATAGTACATTTTTTATTTATTTTTATTTTTATTTTTGGCGGGGGGGGGGGCAATGAACGCTGCAGTAATTCTGTAATTTTGATAAATTTATATTGCATTATTTGGAAAGATTTTGAATATGTTTTAAAAACCCAGAGGATATGAGATCTGCACATGCTAGAAAATGACTGTCAGTCAAAGTAAAAACAACTATTTTATTTCTTCAACATCAAAACAGAGATTTTTTTTGTTTTTCGAGCTTTTCAAAGAACGTGATTCATTAGTTGCACATATTCTTTTTTTTCAACCGACAGATAGGGAAAAGCAGTTTTTAACAAGCCTTTAGTTGTTGAGGGGAATAAGTGTAAGCAGTCTTCCATCAACTGCACACATTCCTCTGATGAGACGATAGTGGCTAAGATGTTTATGCAAAGATGCAACCTCACGCTTTCAACTCTCCCAGTCACATGGACGACAACTTGGATGCCATATTAGACGTGAGGCAACAAACTTGATACGGGTATTTACCAACAAAGCTCTATTCTCACTTGTCGTGGTGCAGAGTAAGAGGATTAGTTTCCCGTTTTCTTTTTTCTTCTTTTGCTGTCAGGATTTAAGAAACTACAACTTTTGAATTTAATTGTAGTTCTGTTGTTTTAAACACACAAGACTCTGGCTTTATGCTATAATAAAAGGGGTGAATTTGATAGCATAAATATATTGTATTTGTACATAAACACTTATTTTAGGCATTTAGTGATGGCTGACATTTTCCTTAAGTGAAAGCGCTGTTTTTCTCAGGGCAGAAAAATACACTACATAAATGAGGCGAAAGTTGTTCGACTGATCAAGGAAATCAAAAATTCCAAAGTAATGTTTCTCTGCGCTTTCACCTCGCTGGTCATTCGATTTTTTTTTTTCACTTTTTTGCTTTCTGATCATTATAGAAGTTTATCATTTTTATTTTTATCCCATAGGTTCTATTTGAATACTTCTTTTTAAATGCATCATCTCATAATTGCCTCTTTAAAGAAAGTTTTTGGCTTCCATCAACCACTTTATCATCAGTTTATTATTTAAAAACTTATGTAAACATAGCAGAGAGAAAAGACAAATGAAGGTTGAAGATGAAGAGGAACGGGAGTGAAGAGGAAGAGAAGATGAGGTGGGGTGGGGTGGGCTAGGAAGGAAAAGAGGGGGTTGTGGCAGATTTTTTACCTGAAGGCAAGAGAAGGCAGAGGAACCCGCAGGTTCAGCAGGGAGCAGCCGTGCCCGCCACAATTCCAGGAAGGCCCTCTCCACTATGATCCATTATTCAGCACCAAGCACAATTAGCCTCTGTCAAGCTATTTTTACATGCTCCGATAAGATAGATTCAATGTACAAAAGAATGTGCAACATCTCCCTCCTGCTCCTCCTCTTGCACATCACCACTTATTTATTTATTTGGCACGTTAATGCGTTAGAATGGTATCGATGTAGCTTTTATCCCTTAAGTTATTCATCAGGGCTTTGAAAGAGTTTGTTTAGAGCTGTTTAGTGCGGCATCATCGGCAAAGCTGGAGGGATGAGCTATGCTAAATTGGCTCATCTATCTCGATGTTATGATATGTGGGTATAATTTGTGTGTTTGAATGCAGATGGTTGGCATTCAAAAATGAATTGACCTCAAGGACCTTAACAAGCACTTAGCATCAAAGGAATAACATTAATACAGCCACACTAAGTGCCGCTGCCAATTACCAGGGGAGGCTGACTAGGGTTGAGATGGGTTCAAGTCAAATATCTATGTATGATCTGCTGATGATATCACTGGCATTTAAAATTTAACAGCACAGAGTATCATGTTTACTGACAAACTAACCTTTTAAACTAAAACTTTGAGGTTCAGTGTCCGAAACTTAGATTAAGTCTAGTTGTAGACCAAATATGTCCAGGAACCATGGTGTAAATTTCCCATCACATTTCATACTTTTAAGGAATTCTTCAATGTTTTGAAAATATACTATTTCAGTCAAGATCGCTGTTTGGATCTGCATTAATTTATATTTGGTGTTATGGTTCAGTTCTTGGGCCTCCCCATGCTTACATGCACAAACACAGAATGCCTAATGGGGGGAGGGTACACCACACTGCTGTTTTATGGCCATGTAAGTAAGAGCCTGAGGTGGAATGAGCAGCAGCAAAAGCCCAGCACAGAGCAGGCATCTGTACAAACAAATATGATATTAAGGCTTAAAACGGTTTTATAGTTTCCATATCTGCAAGTCCACTAGGGTCTGCTTGGGTCCCAGTGACGTAAATGTTGTCATTGGACAGTGAGCATAGGGGTCGACACCCACATGATTGCCTGTTTTTCTGCGACCACACAGACTCGTGTGCAGAGATTTTCCATTAGAATGCATTACGCATCCAGGCAGACCATGGAAGGGGATTCAGGCGGACTCCAAAGAAGTATACCGGGAATCACTACTTGGCTGTCAGGTCTTCAGCTGACCATTGCCATGCCCACGACCGGCTGGTGAGTAGTTGTTGGAAGTTGCTGCCAGTCGTTGTGACTGCTGCTGAAGCCCCAGTCACACGCCTGGAGACAAGTTATGACCCCTGTCAACCACAGGAACTGAAAGTGAAACTATGGAAAGCTAATGCAAAGCAGAAACGTTAGACCACTTGCCTTCAAAATAAAGGTTGCACCTTTTGAATTTTTTTTTTTTTTTTTTTTTTTTGCAGTAGCAGCAGTAGGACAAGTTCTACTTATGGTTTCTAGTTTAATTTTCTTCAATGCAAACATTAAATTTGTTGTCAACTAAAGCATCAGATATGCAAAGAGGTTGCTGCACAAAAAACCCCAAAACTCTTTATGACTGATTTTACCTAGCAACAATCAGCAATTTCCAATTGGTTGGGAACACATTTTTTTTCCCTTAGCAACCAGGAGGTCGCTGACTGGTCTCTAGGCCTATGTGGACTAAATCAGACTCAATATAAAACGAGAAGCTGAGGTGGACATGGGTTCTGAAGTGGCTTGCAGGCTTTGGATATTGTAAGCAGGCTAAAGCAACTTAAATTGTGACCCCAAGATGAGATTAGCAAACTGCATAAGTAGATGATGAGCTATCAGGCAAGTTATTAGCTGATGTGGCATCAGTTGATCTGCCAGGGAAGCAGCTGAGGTTGACTTCATGGTCTGCCTGAGTTTACCTCTGTGCTTGACAGAGAAAGATTGCCACTCTAGTTTTTCTCTATTGTGTTTTGAAGAAATGGTAAACTCCAGTTCAGAGCAAAAAGCCATCCCTCTTTCTCTTCTCTTGAAAACTTGATGCTGCTGTCCACTGAGTTGTTCTGTTAAGACTTAGCATTTCTTGAGAGTGCTCAGGATCACTGTGTAAGTATGTTAAATCATAGCATTTCTGCAGCCCAACCAATTCACAGGCGGTGTGAGGATAATTTTTCACATAAGCATACCTTAGAAGTAGTAGTTGGTAGCGATTGCTGCATGGTGTCATTATTCATGAGATGTGCTGCAATAGAGAATAAATGTATGATAAGGTTAGGATGAAGAGTAGAAAGTGCCCGAGCTCTCTCCACATTTCAGAGCTTTATGTGCATATTCCAGACTTATATGTACAACATAATTCAGTCCAAATTGGCTCTCCTGCCATTTTCGAAGAGGGAAAAGGAAATGTTTTGGCTGCAAGACTCTTTTGCCAAATGACACTGGCTCTTTGTTTCATTTCCATCCCAATTTTGTCTAAATTTACCTCATCACTTCCTCTGAAAACTTTGTATTTGGTCACGGCTTAGGGCCTCGGGGAGTTTTTCTTCTCCTGCTTGAAGTGAGATGAGGATTAACTTTGCTGGTGTCACACACTTTTTATCGCTACATCATTTTATCATAATAAACTTTAATTTGATGAGATTCAGTTAGGAAGCTTGAAGATGAGATGCAGTCTGGAAGCTTCTCTATCTATGATCTGCTCTGATATCTTCGATGTCTAGGAATACATTTCCTGCATATTTACAGCACATTTACTGCATAAAAAACTGCTTTATGATTTACTTAAGGAAGAGGGATTAGTTTCAATCACATGACACAGTTAAATATACTGTACAGGTAAGGACCTTGGACTAGGGTTTTAAACTGAGCTAATCCAAACATATGTTCACTAAATCATTTCATTTTCTAGAGAAACAGGACTTTGGTGACTCAAATTGAAATAATAGAGCAGAGTTTTTTTCTGGGGTCATTCAAGAAATCAAAGAATTCAGGTCTGCACCCATATTTTTTCTGCAAATGCAAATTAACCTTATATGGTATTTTTTTTCTCATATCAGCTCCTGATTATAATTGCTATGTATGAATGCATGTAATATACAGTACATTCACCCATGTAACACTAATACCAGGACCCGTCTTGTGAAGCCAGCGTCCTGTGCGGCACTGCTTTAAAGATGAAAAGGTATTGCCTGGTCTATGGATTATTAACAATCTTTTAAGTTCACATACTGCCCCAGTACCATGAATCTAAATATGCAACATGATTAGCTCTCATTAACATGAGATATTCCTTAACAAGGTTGTTAGCACATCCCGGCCAAGAGCCTGGACCCCTCTTTGCAGGTGCTGTCATTGCATCGGATCAGGCAGGTAATTAGTCTTCTTAAATGCGGGTGTATGTAGGGTTTTTTTGTGCGTGTGTGTGTCTGTGTGTGTAGAGGTATTAATGGGGTTCATTAGCCCTAACCCCCACTTATCCACTCCTTTACCCAACCCCAGTTGATCTTTACAAGACCTGCCTTCCTTTTTATTCTTCTGTTCCTCCTCTCTCTTATCTCCAGCAGTGTTGCCCCTGACCCCCTTCAGCCCATTTATTCCCCACAGTAGTAGGATGGGTGGGGTTAGAGGTGTGAGTGGAGGTGGACGGGTGCATACAACGGGGGCGGCTGATCAAAGCCCTGGGGATCCCCAGGGAGGACATTTTCAGAGGCAGGAGGGAATTTAAACAGTGGTTTAAGCCAGGAAATCAGAGCTGAGGTAAGAGGCGAGGGGGTTATTGTGGCTGTTTGTAAGCCAGGAGAGGGGCAGCCCTGTCCTTAATCCCCTTAATGAGGGAGGGGATCTAACCAAGGCTGCTTTCACCTGGAAAGGGTCTTAATGTGGTTTGCATGGTGATAACCTTTGAAAGCTATTGGTTTTTTTAAAGAGGGAATAAGAAGTGTGCGAAGTGAGAAATCTCTGGATTTGTAAGAGCAGCGTGAAGTGTATTAAGGATGACAGAAGCATCAGAAACAACAAAGTGGTCTCCAGAGGCTGACAATATCCTGTGTGTGTGCAGTAGTGTGTGAGGATGCATGTGTGCCTGTCTTCTGAGCTGAGCCTCTTTTTGAAAGTGTTTGTGCACGTTGCAGGATGGGATGTGTGTGCACAGTTTATATGTGTGTGTGGGGGTATTTTTGGACTGTTGTGCATCTGTGTGTGTGTGTGTTCTGTCATGTCAGTGACATGACAGGCGCGAACGCTGATTCAGTCTGGCGGTGGTAGCATCTGAAAGCGCCAGGGAACCTACCGGGAGCAAATGATATTCATTGGTCTTAAACGGTCGGGTTGGCCGGCCGGCCTTGTTGCAACCACCGGTGTCATGTTACATTATGACCTGAAGATGACGGGGGACGACGCTGCTCCAAAGAGAGGAGAGAGAGAGAGGAAGAGGAGGAGGTACAGGAAGGGCAGGGTGAGGAGTGGCAGTCGTACAGCTGAGGTCATTTAAAGTAATAATCCAAAACTTGTAAGTTTTTAGTGACACATTGTTGAAGAATTGTCTGCAGAAATTTGAATACTCTCCATCTGTATTTTCTATTCATTTTGCCTGTTCAGTTGTCTTAATTTTGTTTATTTTGAAATGTTATTCTAGTTTATATTTTTTCTTCTTTTTGAATTATTTATCACATGTGAAACAAAGTAATTTTTTAGAGAACATTGCAGTAAAGCAGAAGCAAAACAGTTTTCACACTGACCCTTCAGTATGCTTTTGATTCAATTAGCTGAGAAAAAAAAAACATAAATAAAAACTTTGTGGGTAAGTAATGCGTCAACAGGGGGTGCTGCACAGCTGCTTAATCCTTTGAGAAAATTTAAGCTGTTACTTTAATAGTTTTTTTTTCTCTCAATGGAAATGTTTTTGATTTATTCTATTTTTACATCATCTGCATCTTTATCTGTGTGTGGCTTTTTCGTGCTCTCTCTCTGAGTTCATGCCTATCCAAAAAAATGGCTTGAGCGATTTTCAAGTGTCTGGAGTCCTCTGCAGTTCTTAATGAGCCTAGCCTTAGCTTTACACTTACAGATTAAAGAATAAAGGATAAAAGAGCCAATGTCTTTTGATTACCCATTTATTAGGCTGCTAAAAGCAGTGTGTGCACAGAGACACTGCCAACATCTGTTTGAAAAGCTGCAAACTTCCTGCTTTATTTCTGTTTTGTGTTAATTAGCACTTCTCTCTCAGAGCCACACACAAAAGAAGATACTTGCAAACTGAGAAAAATGCCTGTAGCTGCTCCACAGAGAACCCACTTTTACACCTAAAGTGTGTTTGAGCTTTGATACTTTAATGAGCTTATTTTAGTGATGAACATGTAGAAAATGTTCCTGGAAATTCAAAGTGTAGTTTTTGTTACAGTTTAAAGTATTAAGTGCATAAACACTGTTCTTGGTTTATTTTAAGGGGATATGTGTGCATAAAGCAATCAGCACAGAGTATGGAAAGGAAAAAACAAACAAACAAACAAATAAGTGAGTGTCATTGTTCCAAAGAAAGAAAAGAAACTGTACAGTTTGGTTGGAAACTAAACAAAAAAGCATCTGTGCCATAGAAGAAAAATATTTATAAAGACAAAACAATGGTGTCAAGCTAAAACAAAGGCAGCATTTATTGGTTTGTGGCACTGAATGGCAGAGGTTTGATTGTGCACAGAGGGGTTGGGGGGTGGGGGGAACAGCTGTGTGGCTTTATAAAGACGAGACACTGAGATCCTCCATTGTCAGTCCATACCTTGGCATAGATCGGTTTTGACAAAGCACCATTATTCGCCGTCACCTTGCTCGCATGGTCAGATAATGAGGATGTTTTCACAGGCGAACGGAGAAAACAGACTGCGAGAGTCACCACATAAAACAATGTCATTGTGGCGTTTCTGTTGTAGGGAGGCAGAATGAATGGATTTGTCTGAACATTTTGTGTGGTGATAGCTTTTTTTTCTGTGGGTTGTTTGTGTCTCTGCCAGTGTTGACAGGCTCAGTTTCATTCCCGGCCTTGGCTCGACTTTCTGCCAAAGCTTCTGCTGGAGTCTATTAAAATGTTGCACTGCAAGACCTATCGCCCGCGACCATCAGTAGACATTTCTGGACTTTGCGGGATATAGAAAACCAAGTGGGATTTCTGGAGATGGAGAAGAAATATGTGTTATACTGGAAAATGAAAGTTTTAATCTGCATAGGAAAAAATTGATTGTAGCTTTAAAGTGTATTGTGAGTACATAATGGAGGAGATAATTCAGTTTTTATGGGCACCCTGGACAACTTTGCATGTTTGCAGCTCCAAATGGCAATAAGAGAGGGTTTGAAAAAATCTGAAATCCTGTAATGTGCTGCTCTGCTGGCATTCAGCAACACTCACTGATGCCAAAGTAAAACAAAGGGGAAGAAAGGCATTAGATAAAAAAAATGTAGCTGTTTATAGATGAGATTATACTTTTAAATTGTTTGCTTTGGAGATTTTGATTTGTAAATTATTGCCGGATAGGATTATGGCACTGATGCAACCGGACACATGGGAATAAGACAAACGGTGAGGATATATGTAGTTGACCATTGAGCGTTACTACATGAATATATATGTATAATGCTATACCATTGTTCTGTATAGCTTTGCTTCACTCTGGCAGATTTGACCTCCATTTCGACCTCCAAATCAGTCAGGTGTATGAGCTAGTGCTACGGTTAGCACCCCAGTATTCCGCTCACACAGTCTGTGCACGTCTAGCACTAGCCGTTAACCCGAGCATCTCCTCGGCACTGCAGCTGCGCCAACATCTGTGCTCACTGTCGTCTTGATCCGCCCCATTCCCTCCAATAACCTGCCCTCCCTCTGATGGGTATGAATAAAGGAGGGAACAATCTGGATACTCTGTTGCACAACATGCCTCTGGGACTGAACAAATATCAATAATAGATTTACCAGCATTCAACTTTTGCTTAGTTTGTTTTTGTATCACATTTCCTGAGTGGTCCCACACTACTGATACTAAATGGTTTATCATTGTTATTATTTAAATCTCTTCTTGAGCCTTTTTCAAGCTACATAGAGTCAAATTAACCTTCTACAATCGAGATGTGTTTAAGGTAACGTAGGCGTTTGTGTTTGAAAGAAGAGTGTACAGAAAACGTTTGCTGCCTTCTCAGGAGGCTGTGATGACGAGTGGCTAGTAGTTTGGGCTTGAAATCCAATGTGAATTAAAGTTTGCATCTTCACGTTTTCTTAGCGTGGCGAAGGAAAGTATTCATTTACTAGCCGTAAGTTGGCTTCTTCCAAATATTGCTCCTAAAAATAAAAGAAGCAGAGTAATAGCAGAAAAAACTGATATTCTTTTAGTTTAATTTCCTTTGAACAGGTTAAATTTCTTGTATATTTGCTGTTAAGATGTACTTATAATGTGATGTCTGAAAACGTTACTGTAAATAAATATATGCAAATAGATCACTATTATTATTGTTGCAGCCACTATTTTGTCAGATGATTGAACACAAGCAAACATCTTGTCTACGTTTTCATTGAAGTGCTAGTGAAGCTAATCCTTAGCTTGCTTATTTTACAGACTGTATTTTGTGTTACTAAACCAGAAATTTCAAGCAAGTGGTGGACCTGAATGAGGGCCTGTGGATACCACACACTCACAGAGCAGACGCTGTGAGCGGGATTTGAACCTGTGCGGGGAAATTCCGTCGGATTTTGAGTCTAACACCTTAGCTACTCCATCACAGCTCCCTGATGTGGCCAAGAAACCCCCAGAAGGACCATATGCTGGTCACAGATTATCAAACATTTTCTGCACATTCCTCTTCCTTGTAATCTTCGTAATGCATACCCTGCTTTACTTTCATTTTAATTCCATAAATTATACAGTAAACATCGTATTGTATAAACTAGGGCTTGACAGTAATTAATGGGAAAAGAAAGTATTTAGTCAAGTCATACATAAAGTGAGAAGTATAATTTTCACATACAGTTACAGTCTTTCTGGTGGCCATGAAATACAATTCAGGATTAAAGCACTGGCGTCATGTCACTTTGTATTAAAGCTTAGCGTGAATTTTTTGGAAATACTGTGTCCTTGAGATATGCTTCCCTTGTATTGAAAGAAACATGTAAATGGTCTGCACACCACTGTATTTTCTGTTAATAAATGATTGCTCATAGGGTGTTAAATGGTTGTTGGGTTTTCTCTGTTTATTCTGTATTATTATTGGGTCTTTACCTCACAATATAAAGCGCCTTGAGGCAACTGTTGTTGTGATTTGACTTTATAAATAAAATTGAATTGAATCCCATTATGTATTCTCTACCATTACTGTTGTGGCACTCATTTGTCAGTGGCACAAAGGATGATTTATAGGTACCTAAAAGCTTTTAGTCAGAACCACTTAAGCCAAAGAGGATTGTTATACCATCTCCAGTCATTTATATTTGGAGGCATCGCTCGTTTTTAGAAACCGTGAGCGTCTTCCTGACATATGTGAAAAGGTCGAGGCAGGGCAACCACTTCTTCCTGCCCTTATAGGATGAGCAGCAGCCAAACACTAGAAAGCAGGCATCACTGGCAAAGAAACGGCATGGTAATGACAAACTGGAGTGTAGGTGGGTTGCAAAGAGGCATTAGAGCAGAAGAAGAAGCGAACACAAGCCTGAATATAAGACACATTGCTTGTGTTATTTGATAAACTAGCATTAGATACATAGAACTTAAAAACGCACCACTTTTAGCGTTGAAGGTTTATACACTTGCAAAGAACTATAATCACTGCTTTCAAAAGTACGTTGATGTAGGTGCAGGAATTATTTAAAAGCATGTGACTGAACTGCTCATGAGCTTTGATTATGACATTGAATAAATGCAGCTGCTGTTAAATCCTATTTGCAGATCTTTTATTTTGTTCTTAGAAGCCAAGAAAAGCACAGTCTCACCCTGCATGATACCACGCTTGGTAAGGTAATATACTGAAAAATCCTTTCCAGTTGCATCTTGGCACTGCACAAACAGGCATGTAGGCGGGACCATGTTAATATGGTGTGAGACTGCTAATGGCTTTATGATTGGATAATTAGAGGAAGGTGGGTAATTAGGAGAGTAGTCTGTGCTTGGCTTCTCTGCTGGAGTGAGTAGGAACAGGAAGACTCCATGCTGGCTGTTGAGGGGTGTTTATGTGTGTGAGCGGGGAAGTGTGTGTTTTTGGATGTCATTGCTACTGGCTAGTAGTATAAATCCTTGCTGTGCCAGTTTAAGATTCCAGACTTTAAAACAGGGTAGCACTGAGTTCAAGAAAAGTGGTTCTTACTGCATATAATGCAAAGCTGGGTGATGCAAAGCCTTTAAAGGGTGAATGCATGACTGAAAATCTTAATGTTCTTAGGAGTTTAGTTCATATAGGAGACGAAAAGACTCTTATTTTCCGTTGTTTTTTTAATCGCATGTCCAGTGTCCACTGTTTAGCTCTTGTTTTAATCACTTAGTATTACGAATACATAATATTATGCTAATTAGCATATTCTAAGGACTTAACTAATGCTATAGGACCTGAGACCCAAACCAGAGAAAACATTCATAAAAAGATAAAATAAAATAATAGAAAAAAAAATTTATAAATATGATTTAAGTCTTTATGTTTTAGAGATCTCAAGTCATACGTTTGTATGAAACACTTCAAAAAGCTTCAGCTGTGTTACTTTTGGCTTTTACTTTACTTTGTATTAAAACATAGTCACATGATGACCTAAATCAATGATCACTCTCCAGAATAAAATAAATGCTTTTTTATCTTGCTCCTCCTTTTTATGAGAATATGAGTCAGGAAATTCTCAAAATCTGGCAGAATTTTACGTTTTCACTCCTTTTAGACCCTTTTAGTTTACCGGTCCACCCTGCTGCTTTAAGAGTGTGTTTTTAATCCTTGAGAAAATGACTGTGAAGCTAACGACTTCTCCCTCCACCCGTCCACCATCTCCAGACATCATTAAAGCTCGGCTATAGCCCCAGGCTGCGCATGAACCCCTTCTTCAAACTGTACACTTTATCCATAATTCAGCTATCTATCCTGAATTATTCAAGCAAATAGTGGGGAAAATAATGGAGTTCACTGAATCTTACTTACACATAAAACTGTTTTAATGTTGATTTGAATTTTTGAGGCTTTCTGATGCGGCAAGTGAGGGGGGCTTAAGTAGCACATGTGGCCTGCTTTGCCTCAGCCCTGATCAGGGCAGGGGAGGATGGGTTGGCTCATAAACACATTAGCACAAGCTCAGAGTGGTAAATGGATGCACATGAGTGTATAAATAGCATGTATAGCTTTAAAGATGCAAAAAAACACAACAAAACAGGTTTAAATGAAGACAAATGTCACAAAAATCCAACCTTTTTGTGCCTGAATAAAAAAGTTGATCACAAATTTCTTGTTTCTTCAATGTGCTTACAAGTAAAGTTTTTTCTTCCCTAACCTGTACCAGTTGACACCACAACTTTACTGTATACCTAAATATTCAGTGCATGTGATGACTGATGGCGTGACACAGTGAGGTTCCCTTGCTCTCTACCCCTGTGTAGCCTTTCCACATGTTTTAAGGAGAGAAAGTGATAAATGAGCAGCAGCCTCCACTTGATATCTTATCAGAAAATGGCTGAATTAACATTAGTTGCTTGCTTACCATACCATAAGCCTTCGTGTTAAATCATTTACTCCCTTTGGAGTGGGTAAGGCCATGCAACTTTTATCGCGGGAAAAGAATCAGAATTCCCCCGGATAGGAGAAGGGTGGCTCATGCATAAATAAAGCATACAGTACATGCGAGCACTATAACCTTGCTCAGGGGTTTCGCTGGAAGCACAGAGCACATTACTTAGAGGTTTTATACTGTATCATATAGAGGCTGTAAGGCTATGCTTTATAACTGGGCCTTTAGAATAGCGGGGCTGAGTTGGAGGAGAATACATTTAAAGCAAACTCAGAAACACGGGACGCACAACAGCATATGTCTGCATACCTTCACTTTTTTTTAGCTTTTGAAAACTATGATTTTTTTTTATATGAGGATATAAACACAATACTGATTTGTTCTCTATCTAACTGCATAACAGAATATTTTACTAACCTTACAGTAGTAGTAATTTAAAAGTTTCAGTGGGTATTCAGTGTTGCTGATTACAGTTCACATAAAACACTTTTAGTACAAAGTCCTGCATTGTTTCATTGTTTTTGTTTTCTATCTTTGTTGGTGCAGTTTTGGTGCTTCTTAGGATGTTAGTCATGGCTGTAGATCAGTGGAGAAGTACATTTATTATAAATCTGTATTATGTCACCTATGTGATTGTGTGTGCCTAAGAACAAATAAAACAAGGGCTCATTGAAATATTGCTCCATTACGCTCCTAGTGGACAAAAAATCCACAGGGCCCCTTTGAACCAAGTGTTTCCCTGGATTAAACATTACACTGATTTGGAGCTGGCAATAAGTGAAAAACAACCACAGGGGTGTGATGAATACATTTACTGCTGTAGCACCTTCATGTTACAGTCTTGCATGTGACTGAAATGATAACACAGGAACATTGGAAGCAATAATGCATCCAAATTTCATCGCTTTGTTTACTGCATGCTGTTCTTGTTTGCCAATTTTCAAAATAAACAACAAAAATTATTTATGAAAGTATATCATAAATATACTACAGCCATGAAGTAAATCAGTAACACAATAATAACGTTGAATTTTTAAATATTATTTAAACACTGGGTCTTCTGATGTTCTATAGTTTAATATTTTATAAGATTTTAAGTATAGCTTATAAAAGAATTGTTTTTGTAATGCTAATGGAATGCTAATACTCTCTTAATCGTCTATTCCTTCACTACGCCTTCAACATTTGGCAGTTGTCACTCAAAGATGAGATGTGAACTTGGCTACTATTATGAAAAATCAAGCGCACATAAAGAAAGATGTCCCGATTTTGTTTGACTGCAGTCCAAAACCAGTTTTCATGGGGATCCATATGTGAATGAAGAACTACACTCTAGGAGCTCTACCTTTCTCCTGCATACCATTTAGCCCAGTCTCTCTAACTTGCTGTGTATGGATGTAGAGGAGAGAAACAAGGGACAGGGTCACAAGAGGAATGGAGACGTGGATGTGGGAGGAGCGAGGGATAGAATGACTGGGGTGTAAAGAGCAGCAGAGAGAAGTGAGCAGTAGATCACAGCAAGGTGGAGAGGAATGAGACCCAGACGTGAGAACTAATTTGACACATTTGCCCAGAATTCCAGCACCGTCTGCCACTATCAACACATTTACCCTCTTTGTCTTGTTATCGAGGGAGATGAGGCCTCTGAGGTCTAGCATAGGTCTGGCAGATCAAAGAAGGCACTTTTCCAATGGAGGCAGTCATCCAAATGCACAATCCCTTTCTCTCTATTCATAGAGGAGAAAGAGAGATACAGCTAAAGAAAAGTGAGACTGACAGTCATTTTCCTGTACTAGGTAGGGGGTAACATGTGAGTACCTTGTATTTCACCATATTGGAAGCATATGAGGTTTTGCTTGGTTTTTCCCCCCTTCCATCTGTTTAGATCACACCAAGTCGTTATCTGACTTACTTTTCTGTCTCTGAATTATTGTCTATTACAGTGTTCAAACAACTTCCAAACTTCAATCTTTAGTGGGGGCTTTCTTTAATTTCCTTCCTTTCGCTATTATCATAATTTCTCCATTAAGAAACCCTCTTCGGAAAGATAATCAGTGATGGTGCTCAACACATACAAGCCTCTGATAGGATGCCACATGTGGATGTGTTTTTGTTTGAAGGTGATCCAACTTTTTCTTTGGATACCGTCCTCCTGACCCTCATATGGTCAGCTTCCTGCTACAAAATTTGCCATACATGCCGAAAAGCTGTCTTTCTTGAAGTGTCAGCTCAACTTAAAACAAGCTGACCAGTATTTATGAAGGCACCATAGGCAGGGAGGCAGCAGATGATGAATGCATGCAGTTTCTACTGGTATTTGTACAGTTGCTTTCAAACATTGCTGGAGTAAGGCTTCTGTGAAGATACAAGGCCAAACCAAGAGAGGCATTGTAGGTAACTGTAGCTCTCAGTGTTCCCAGAATTGAACCTACACTCTAAGACCATGCATGTGGGCACGAGAAATAACTCTGAGATGTGCCAAAAGGTTTACAGAAAGTCCGAATAAAACTCCGCATATTAGGCGCCAGGTTTTTCTCTCCTGGTCTTTGAACTCAAAATTATGTTCTAGTACTAGGCCAGAAATTTGGTTTGTGTGTGTGTGTTGCCTTTCATAAGCAGTTATTCGTTATTTTTCATGTCTCAAACTAGTATAAATTTCAAGCTTTTATGTTGCTAAGTCTTAACTCAAGTGTAACTGACTGGCTCCTTTAATACTTACCAGCCACTCATGATTCACTAATCATTTCAGAAGTCCAAAAACAGTTTTTTTCTGTAAATACATATAAATATTAAAAGAAAGAGCAGAAAATGTTAAATTTTATTTTTTTTATTTTTTTACACAGGGGACTGGACGATGTTAATCCTGGATGCTAGCCACTGTGTTCATTTATTTTTTCACCTAGTCTCCACTTTACAGCAAAATTTTAATTTATGTGAGTCAAGTTAGAGCCATGTTCTAAGAGGATACTTGGTAAGAATGCAATGTTCACCATTAAGAAAATAAAAAAGTGCTATTCAACAGTTGGTGAGAAATTTTCATCAGAGCTTAAAGCTAGTTCCAACACTTGCAACACCATAGTCAGGTAAAATCATCATCTTGGAACTGTGTGATAGATGTATAACATTCCATGCTGATCTATCTGAATTTAAAAAAAATATATATATATACATATATCCTCCGAGACCCAAGCTCTTATTTCAAATCTATTTTTAATTTGTCCTGCCTCATTGGGATTAGTTGGGCATAAAAATTAAGCTTCATTGTGGATCGGAAAGGAGTATAATACGTTTATTTTATATAACATACAGTATAACACAATAAAGTCAACCATTTTTAAGCAAACTATAAAAAAAAATTAATTGGGCAAAATGAAATATAAGGTTCAAAAAAGCCAAAATGTAATGTTCACATAATCAAACATGAGGACCTAGGCTCTGAGTGTCTGGAGTGTCTGAGAAGCTGTATTTTCTAATAACAACAATTTAAAATCTTATCTGCATACTAGTCATTTTGTGGGAACTTTGCCCTTGCATTATCCTTAAGGAACTTAAAAACATTGTATTACAACCCTTTCCAAAAATATCTGCCCTGTGATTGAATTCCATGACTGATTGCATCAGACTAAAACTGGAGGGTTTTGTTACTTCAGCTCCATGTTCTCACTAGCTGAACTGCCTATTAGCAACCTTTGTCTCCCCTAATGAGATATTCTCTGCAAAATGTTAATTACTAAACACAGGGCCGAGTGGCTTCCAGTACTGACCCCATTCTGATTGAACTTAATAACAATTACTGTAGTTCCCTGCAAAAGTGGGTTAAGAGAAAATGAGGCTGTACAGTGACAAGCAACTTAACTATTGAAACAAAGGAAAAACCATGGTCCAATTTCATTTAAGAAAGACTTTAGAGCCAAAGTTTTCTCAGTTCAGCGTTATCTGACAATCATAATGATGCAGAAATTGTGTAAAACACACAGCTATGCATTTTATTTTTGTAGCCTGTGTAATGATTGTTTACACAAGCTTGATCTTTCTTTTTTTTCTTGGATTGCTTGATTGTGTGTTTTTAGCTTAGTGCATATGGCTATATTCTGTATTTGTACTGAATCCATGAATCCAGCGCTGTGTGCTTTTTAATGGCACAGACCTTCTCTGTTGGCTCAGCTATGAATAACAGTAATTGTTCAACCCACTCCCTGTCTGTTCTCTTTGTGCCCCTGCCAGCTGGCATCTGGAGGCCACCGACAATAATATTCACCCTCTGCCACGTCACCATGCCCCCTCCCCCACATACACACACTCACACACACACACAGTATCACATGCCACTTTACTCTATCTACATGAATGGTCACATGACCCTCCAGCTGTGTACACACACGATTCCTCTGTCATCATAGAAATTTAGGCTGCACTTGGTTTTGGTCACACCTGCAATCATATGCACAAAGAACAAACAAATATATTTAATGTAAAGTGTGTACATCCTGCATGCATTGTGGGAACGAAGAGGTCTACTAAGGCTAGTGTGTCACGCTGTACAATATGCATATATTGACCTGTAAATACATAAAAGGTTGCTTAACATTGTTGTGTACAAATCCTGATTTCTGTTGCCATAGACAACTTCACTCGCACATGCCTGCGTGTGCTATCACAGGCGCACACACATACACATACAAAGCTCTCCTCTGATACTCTCAACCCCCAGTCCAGCTTTTTCCAAATGATCTCATCAGATTAGCCCCAGATTGCTACCTATTACAGCCCCGCTACTTATTTAGCAATTTAGCTAGGGGGAAAATTGCCCCCGCTTGATGGCTAATTTTCAGAGGTGACATTTTACCACATTGGGCTGCAGTGCTCAGGGTGCACTGTTGTTGGATAGACAGGGGGTCCAGTTGTAGAGGAGCCATTAGGGCTAAATGATCCCCTCTGACTTGATTTACTGACGGGAGTCTTCACATTGTAAGTAGTGTGGACAGAGCACACTGGAAGGTGAGGGACATGGTAGTGCTGTTGTTGCTTGGACCAAATGTGTTCAAACTTAATGCATCTCAGTCTTGTCTTGGTCATGTGATACAGGTTCTGGTATGTCTACAGGTCTAAATGTTTTTGATGATTTCTTACTGTAACTAAAAAAACCAAAAAAACCAACAACAACCAAACAATGTAATTTTAGAAGAAACTACAGTTAAGATGGATTGGTTACTATGTGGATCAGCTTAATAAGTTTATTTGTAGCACTGAAAAATAATTGGATTGTAGCATCTCTATTCTGAAATTTGTGTGACAATGGGGTAGTCAATAACAAATTCAAATATTTATTAAACAGTGACCGATAAAATTCAAGCTGGGTGCTATGTATGTATGTACTGATACATCTATTTGCAATATATTATCCATATTACAGATAACACAGCCATGACAGAGAAAACACCTAAACTATGAAATTTGAACTTATAACCACAAATGCTGCTATAACATTGGAGTAAAGGCCATTTGTCAAGTTTAAGTCATTTTTATTTGTAAACACCAGTAACGTGGATTGGTGTCTAAATATGTGATATTAATTTTTAAAGCAAAGCAAAAGAGGCCTTAAAAGGCCTGTGGAGGCCTATTGTATATGAGCCAAATTATTTCAATCTGAAATAAAATTGTTTTTCTGCACACATAACTGACATGCTACCTAATTTAGTTTTCATTTGTAATTTTGCCATCTTAATGATTAGTTTCAGGAATCACTTTTTCATTAATTATTATTATTTCATCCATATTTATAAAAAATATATAGATTTCTAACTCATATACATTAAAAAAATGTGCTGTAGCAATAATTTATTGTAACTCCAATTTTTACTGAACATGTAAGGCCCAAAATCTTTCATTTCTGTTCCTGACAGTGGTAAAATGGTAACATCAAGACTTCCCGCTTTAGTGGTTTTGGTCTGCTGCCACCCACACTGAGAATGCATTTCCCCCTGATACTGTAAGGTGCACTGGCTAATAGCATCTGCTGCACCAAATGGGATCTGTTATGCTGATGTGAAAGTGCATCAATAATCCCTGGTGAGTTATGAACTGACCATGATTATTGCCGAGAGACTGCAGGAAATCCGTTTGAGGCTGTAAAATATAAAACCATGACATTGTAAATATGCAGCCCATTAAAAACAGCCAGCTGACATTGCCAAAAATAACCCTAACACACTGTCCAAGGCAGAAATATGGATTATCGCCTCATGCAATACAATTCTCTTTATATCTTTCATGATCTGTAAAACTCCCTCTGCTCTCATTTATAATGAATGGAAAAACCTTATGTACAGCGTGTTTTATGCTATGCTGATGATGTCCATGGAGGGTGGCTTTACTGCTGTGTGTGTTTTTGTGTGTTGCTGAGTGTTTGTCCTTACTGCCTTTGAGAGTTTGTGTCAGTTGAATCATAGGTAGATAAAGACTGAAGTAAATTTAAGGCAGAATAGTTATTATCAAGAGGGGCTACTATAATTTTATTTAATATGTCCACAGGTAATTACACAAAAAAGCGTGAATCCTGCATGACTTTGGCCATATTAATATGTTAAAGTCACTGTGAAAATGAGAAAACTCTGCATTTTTCTATATTTTACCATGTGAAACCAGCGAACGGAGCTACACAGTCAGTTTTAAGGTCTCGGGTTGTTTAGTAATGTAAAATTGCACTTCACCTCACCGCATCTGCAGCATTTGTCCAGGTTAGATGTCTTTTGCACACAGGGTCACACCCCATCAGTGATTGATTGTTCCGGACTGCATTTCTACAACACTTCAAACTACTGTAAGTCATCAAAAATAGGATTTGTAACATGTTCATGTTATTTTATCCTTGAGTACTCCTTTTGCATGTTTCCTTAATAATTTTGGTTTGAAAGCTCATTCCTGGCCTTGAATACAGCAACTGAGAAGACATGTTTACTGCATGGTATGAAGCATAAAAATCTAATTTATTTTTTCTGGTTCAGAAAAGGTAAACAACGAAAACAAAAAGACAAATGTAATCTGTCTTTTTGTTTATTTATTTCTTATACAGTGCAGAGGTTAGAGGGTAATTTGTTAATTATGTGATGTTCTCACATATCACAAGTGGATCAGACTAAAAGCAATGAGAGACAGAAAAGCAGGCACAGAAGTATCCTTTTTGCACACTGATTAGCTGCATTGAGGCATTAGTAGAAGCAAAACAGTGGCATTATGGCCCTAATGATGACCAATTTGAAGACCCCTGAGGACCTCAGCTGTGTCCAGGACCAGACGTATTGCCCCATGATGAGCTTAACCAAGCCTATTTATCCATGCACTTTCTTCCCAGTCTGTAACAGCCAGCCACACGCAAACACATATGCATAATGGAGAAATAATGGAATCGTCTAATAATTTGTTTGGGCCAGGGAGGAAAGTAAAGGGATGGCGAGCTGGAGGCTGGGTTTCTAAATGACATGCCCCTGTGGCCTAACACGATTAGAATTTAAACTATGAAACCGTGGAGCCCTTCTTCAGGGGTCGAGATGAAATATTGAGATTGCTGCAATGGATTTTGCGCTCTTCCCAGCTTCCCGCGACATTCCCTCACCCTGACACTTGTCTGCCAATCAAAGTGATGGACAGCTAACACGGCGGGAACAAAGATGAGGTCCACTGAGCCAGTTTGTTTTAGTCGGTTTGGTGGCGAAGGAGATTGAGTGACACCTTGGTGCTTGGACGCGCTCTGCTTTACTGAAGTGATGTCCCGTAGTTTATTTTTGTGGTTTAAATCATCAAATCAATTCATTCTATTCAATATTATTCCACTCTAAATTGTTTCCATCACACACGTGTCCTTCTCACAACTGTAACTTCACTTTTTAAGAAAACTTTATCTGGACGAGCTGGAGGGAAAGGCAGTGGAGGATAGACTCAGTTAGTTTCTCACTCTCGCTCTGTCTCGCTTGCTCTCGTGGTGCAGTAGGAACCACAGAAACTGTGTTTGGCACAGAAGCAGAAGCTCATGATTATTTGAATATTTTCTCCCTCATGAATAATACAAAATATTGCTTGCTGGACGGGGATCTCTCTCTCTCTCTCTCTTTCTTTTTTTTCACTCTCTATCCCCGTGTTTGCATGAAAGTGTGCATACATGTGCACCTGTGCATAAGCAAGCAAGTATTTTGTGCATTGCAGTCTTTCCCTGCTTTTGCACCTGTGAGTTTATTTTGTGCACATCCTTATGTTTTATTGTGTTTGTACGTGTTTAGAGAGAAAAAGTGTGCAGGGGTTAAAAGGTTGCCAGTCTCCTTCCTCCAGGGTTCCAGACTGCCAATGAACATATGTTTATCTCTGTGATCTCTTAGCCCACCAGCCATATATGCTCGCAGTGTGTGTCCCCACAGACTCTGCTTGTGCCAGGAGAGCAAACATGTTGATGTGGAGTCTGAGCAAAGATGAGGGAGCTGCATCCAAAAAGGAACCATGGCAGCTACTTGATGTAGTGAGGTTTAAACCTTTAGTCTGCTGTTGTTTTACAACACCCTTTCTACTCACCAAGGGTGGTCTGATTTAAAGTTGTGGTCCATATTTTTGTGTTTCTGTTCAATCCAGATCTGATTATAGATCAAGTGGATTATATAAATCAAAAAAAAAGAAAAGAGAGAGAGAGGGAAACTGGTTTCATCACGGAAACCTAACTTTTGTCTTCTTCCAAGTGTTTTGATTGCAACATGGGGAAACACTAACTTAAAATTGTATTTCAGACTTTAAACTGAGGTTAATGGTGTAAGAGTCTGCTGAATAAGATAACAGCTACACCCTGACTGTGACACGTGTCCTTGGGCATAAATAGTGCAGTCTTTATCATGTGCCATGTCTTTGCCACAGTCAGCTGGGTTTTGGCATCTATGTTGCGTAAAAGTTCAGGCTGTGTTTTGGACTTTTTAAAAAAACATTTACTCACAGAAAAATCAAGAAGGGTTATGAAAATGTTATTAATGCAGGTCCTGTTTTAGTGTTACGTGTCATTCACGTTACACATAACTAATATATTTAAGTAATGCAAGCAATGCTGCAGTGTAAACAAGGTTAAGGATAATATCGGCAAATTGAACAATTTCAGTTACAGCTACTCTAATCAATATATGTTAAACAATCAGAGTTGTGTTGTCAGTCTCACTGATTTTACTTTTAATCTATACACTTTTACTTTTTGCTCTTAACAACTTTATGATTTTGGTGAAAAAAAAAAACCTTGAGTGACTCAAAGAGCACATGGAAATATTTAGCAACTATTTTGTGAACACATGGCAACATTTATTAGCTAAAAAGGCCAATATATCCTTCAGATGTTGTCCAGAAAACATCTTAAATTAGAGTGAATGGATTGTGTTGAAACTTCAGTAAATGGTTAAAAAAAGGGGAAACAACAATACTAAATAGCAGCAAAACTAAGCACTCAGAAAGTTGTATTTATATACTAAAAATGTGGGCTGTGGTTGTGTGCTTGCACCACTGAAAGTCCACAAGCTGATTATCATAACTAGCGGGATTTTACATAAAAAATATCTTTTGATAGATCAAGCTTAGTTTTTCTCCCCCCGGACTCATGTTACTCTGTAAAAACAACAGCAGGACAATAACTGCTGATTAACATTTACTGTTACACAAAGGGCTGGAAATGTACAGTAAATGCCAGTATTTTTTAATTCAGTCAGCAGTACTTGACAAAGCTTAAATGGTAAACTTATTTTAAACCCTTTGTGAATATTTTGCCAGAAGAGGGGGTCGGGATCATTGCAGCTGAGCATGACTTGCTGAAATGTGGTCAAAAAATAAACCACCTTAAAAAAGAAAATGAAACCTCAAGGACAGCCTGAACTTTAGCTCCAGTGATTATTTTCTTTTGAGTATGACTCAGTTTATGTCAGTTTATTTTCCAGTTTTCAAGTGTTTAATCAGTGTAGTTATTGTACTCGAGTTTACCGGCCCCATAGGAACTCTGATTAGAATCAGATAAGTCTCGTTTTTTTCCCAGAAGTTCTTCCAAACCCAGGCTCCTGGCCACTTTAGAGAACACTTTGATAGAGACATCCAGCTCGCTTTCAGTGGAAGTCATGTCACATTTGTGCTAACCTGCCCTCAATTCGCCCAGGAAAATAAAAGAGAGAGAGAATGAAGAGAGAAAAGAGGAAGCACATGAGGGAGGGATGGCCAGAAGACAAGAAAAGAGCCATTTCTTATTCATCTGATTCTAATTTGGATGTAAATTGCAGGCTGATGTCACTGCAGAGATGCATGTTGCTGGGTAATCACAGAGGAATCCAGGAGAATGATGCCAGAAAAAAAAGTACTGCTAGACAGGTGCACAACAGAGCTGCTCAATAGAGCTGTCGCTTTATCTTCATGATCTAGCTTGCACACGATAGAACACAGGCGACAGTGCATATGGTGGCACTCTAACACGCTGTCATACAGTACAAGCCTCTAGTTCAGTCTGAAACTTTGGGCATTGAGGCCCGAGCAGCTGTTAACTGCCAACAGCTAACTCTCTTTTCTTTCTTCTTCTCCCTTCCCCTCACTCTCTTTTGCAGTCTCTTCCATTCAAATGAGTCCACATCCTCATTCTTGTTGAACTCATTCACTTGTTTTATTTCCTCTGTTTCTTTTTTCTTTTACACTTCACTGCCACACCTCCACCCATCTCTGGGCAATGTGCCACCTTCCCAGTTCCAGCCATCACATCTGCTCATGATAAGTTTAATTTCACTCAATTGCTGTTCATTAACGAATAATGATCCACAGTCTATTTGCTACACCAGGGCAAAAAATTTGACATGAAATAGCTTGCCTCTTGTAAACATGTGTGATATTGCTTTCTTGTTGACACATACACTCGAACAAAAATTCCTTTGCGTTGTGTCTACTTGATGATGTCAGAGGTTGATTGTGGGTTTTGGTCGGGGGCAGCTTATAGCTAAGTGACTGCAAGAGCGCCTAATAATCCCTCTGTTCCAGATGGGCCCCGCTGGGGCCAAATGAAAGATGTAATGGGATCCCTCTGTATGCCTGCCTTCCTTGCAGGGTTAGAGATTAACACTAGTGTCAAATTCGGCTCTGTCTACCACAGCTACGTCTCTTTATCACTCTCTCTTACAAACCTGAACATTTCACAGGTTTGAGACAAATATCTGCTAACATGACTGGACATTTTTTTACCATCGAACTTTCTTAATTTATAAATTCTACTTTAATGTGAAACTTATCAAAACTGAATTTTGAGCATTATCTGTATTTGTACAGTGTATATATATATATATATATACACCAATAACTCACATATACACAGAGAAGTATCCCATGTGATGTTAACTTGTCTGTCATTTTGGATGTGTCACAATGTAGTCGTGAAGTGACTAGACCACTCGCAAAGGCCTACAGGCTGGTTCAAGACCATCTGGCAACCACCAGTCATGAGCGGAAAATATGACCATTCCCTGACCAGTTGGTAAATCGTTGTTTTTCTTTAATTTAGTGTTAAAGTCCCACTAACAAAGGCCTAGAGACCTATCAGTCTTCACTGGAAGCCACAAGGGAGAAATATGTATTCCCAACCGGTTAGTGAAAACCTTCTTTCAATTGCTTTGGCCGCTAACAGATTGGCATGGTTGCCAGTTGGTAATTTGCACAGTGGCTTGCATGGAAGACACTGACTTGTTTGTAACCACTTGGCAACAAGGGGCAACAAGTGCAACACAAGTGGGAAATGGAGAATTTTGCCTTTAAAGTAAAGGTTGAGCCTTTTGAAAAGTGGTTGCTGCAGCACTGAGGCACAACTTTTACTCTGAAGAATAATGTTCTCTGTCTCCTGTCTTCCATGCAAACTACAAGAGATTACAGCAATTAGCTATAGTGACCAAGGCAACCGTAAGGAGGATGTTGGTGCAGCACCCTCTTTGCAACCACTTTCACCTAGAGACTGCCAGAAACCTCCAGGAACCACTTTTCAGCCAGTCAGGAAATATAAATTTTTCCCTTGCCACCAGTGGTTGCATCACATCCAATATTGTGGACTCGAACAATGCGCGGATGATGTCATATGAGAACCCTGTATGGGCTTTGCTCCTGTGTCTTACTTATTTTTCCAAGTCTGCTTTTTGTGCCAGAGAACAAAGGGCCTACAACATAATTTCCTTTAGGCTGATGATGTCTGTGGGGGAAAAAAAAGAGCAACAAATGAAAGAAAAGGTGCTGGATGACGGCAGCTGATTCTTTGTCAAACTGGCACAAGGTAAAAGTAAATAAACAGGACTGGCTGGCATTACAATCAAAATGTCTACTAACCAGAGCATGTGTGAGGCCCTCCGTTTCCATATTTTAGGTGCCACTAGTTTTAGTGAATAAAAATGTAGACATGCACAGAAGCAGGAATGAGTAGGAGTAAAAAAATACAGTATTACAAGGCTGCCAAAACTCACTGCCAGTAGTCCTAGAGCCACTAAAACAGCCAGCTTTGACCAGTTTCGGTGGCAACAGTGACAGAGTGAGGAGGGGATATTGCTTCCAAGTAGAAACCCAGTTTGCTTCAGTTTGGCAAACCTCTGCGCCTTTACAGTTTGAGCATGTGTGTGTGTGTGCACAGAGTCTCCAGTGCTGGAGAGGCTTCAGAGAAAAGAGAAAGTGTGTGCTTGTGTGTCAGAGCATTGCCACAGTAGTCTGGCAAACAGAACTTGCATACGTGCACATATGGGCTTAGTGGTGGGAAAACTCCTAACACATGAGCACGCAAAAACACACAGACACACAGGCGCGCGCACACACATAGTCAGGAGTCAGCTGTCTACTCCCGCTTCTCAGCTCATTAAACCAAATCCCAGGGACTGGACTGAAGAATTTAAATGAGAACTCCCCTGCCCCCCTCCTTTGAAGTTTTGCCCCTTTCAGCTCACCGTAGCTGGAGCTGCACTTGTAGCCTCTAACAGGTATAACACGCCCACTTTCTCAGTACTCAGTGCTTCTTCATTAAGTACTCCGTGCTGCCTCTACTACACCTTTGGGCATCACACCGGCTGTTTGAGCTGACACTGATGGCCCTTTTTGCTTGGACTCTGACCTTGGGGAGTTTAAAACCCTGAAATCGTATATGTGTAAATCCGACAAAAATCCCCCATCCAACACTCCCACCCAGCCCTTGTTTGTCTGTGCCTTGTAGCTCCAGGTCCCCACGGAAACTGGATAACAGCAATGTTTAGAGAAGCTTGGGATTCATTTGGGATAACAGAGCTTGCCTGACAGGCCCAGGGACTCTTGCAACAGTAACCAGAGAGAGACGGGTGAAAGAGTGCAGATTAGAGACTTTCAATGAGGACTTTAGGTAACTGTTTTGCCAAAGAGTTCTCTTATCCTCTCATTTACCTAACCGCCACTTTTGGTTGAAAACACAAGACAGTAGTGTTTGATTATGCCTACTGTGTTAATGTCAGTGGCTGTGCATACACCAATTTAAGTTTGTAAAAGTGTTAGTTAAAGGAAAGTTGTGTGCACTAACCTTTTTTTGCAATAAGAAGGATATAGAAATAAAACACAAGTTTCATCTGAAAGTTTTTGCCAACAAGTTTTCAAGCTGCTTCTATATAATTCTGACCATTGTAAAGTTAAAAGCAGGCAATAAAAAAAAGGCAAAAACATGCTAATGTTTATTCATTTCTTAAATTTCTCATTTTTGCTTTTTATTAAAACTAACTGAAACTTAACTACATTTAGTTAAAGAACACCATCTCAAAAAGCCACAGAGTTGGATAATTGTGTTAAAGAATACAAAATCTGCTTCTCTCACCACTCTTCATTTGTCACCAACTTCATAAGACACCCGTTCCCCGCTCTCTCACCCATGACCTCTGACCCCAACCTTGATTTGTCCTTTTTAACTATTTGCCAACTTTTTGGGGAAGAGGCCATCTCTGGCTGTTTCTCTATGGAACTATCCTATCCTCCCACCCCCCCTTAGCTAGGCATCATCCAGTGGCCCTTGCTCTCTGTATCAGCTTTTTGTCGGGGATTTGCCTCCTCAATCCCACAAATCAACAGAGGATAGATGCCTATTGTGCGTAATCAAAGCACTTCCTCCTGGGGTAATCCCTCAATTTGAGCAGGAAGAAAAGCCCAGTGAAGGGGGGATGTTCTGGATCAATCCTATGAAGGGCCCATATTATACACTCTTATTTCACCAAAGAGACACAGCCAGGCACCATTCTTAACCCCCTTTCCCTCCAACCGCCTCCAACTGCTCTCCTTTCTGTTTGTGTTTATCTTTATTTTACTCCCCTTCTCTCTTTATTAATCTGTTTTTCCTTCAGTGTTATTGTCAGCGAGTGTCCTGGCATGTTGGCTGGTTAGCACGTGGCAGCTCTTTTATCTCTGCTTGTTTACCCAAGGAACATTGAGGATGATTGACTTGTCGCTGGCGAAAGCTTTTTTGTACATTGGATGTAGGATGACAGAAGCATTAGCCTAAATGTTTCAGTCAGCCTGTACACAAATGCCTAGCCAGCTTTCATCTACTAGGTAACAATGTAAATACATTTGGCTGGTTAGCTTCAGTGTGAACTTATGATATGTCATTTTGGTCATTCATGCTCAGGTAAGAAGAAGCTCTCATGGGATTGATTCCATTTTTGTGCGTATTTACTACCTTTTCCCAGTACCACAATCAACAACAATCTCACCGTGACTCAAATGCCGATAGAGGATTTCGACTTAATTATATCTGTCAGTCAAATTTATTGCCATCATTGGTAGAAAGGTATGGTAGAAAGCCTGGAATATTTACTAAAAATGCAAGGCTAAACAATAAGACTATATATGAAAAAAGTGGATGTAGCTTGGGTGTATAGAGCAATTCAGTTATGTTATTTGTAAAAGTGCTACATAAAAAACACCAGCTTATGCTTGAAACCACATTCATTTGCATAAATAAAGGCGAAAGGTATTCAGCTTTTGCTTCCTGTTTGCTGTTATTTTGGTTCAGCACTCAGTGTGTCCTGCTTGTACAGAGTCCATGGTTATTGCTAATTGGAGGATGGACATAGCTTTTGTGTCTGAAAACTGAAGCTAGCATGGAAGTGCCTTAAAGTTATTCTTTTTAATGACCAGCAGGGGGTGACTGCTCTCACTGCAAAAAGATTAGATATATTGATATATTGAAAATATTTAGGAAACTTTCTTGTTTACACTTTGATCACATTATTGGTACAGCTGCTAGTTTTTCATTATATTAAGTAACATCCATCCATCCATCCAGCCAGCCTCATTTGGTCTTCGAAACTAAGCAAGGCTGGGCCTAGCTAGAGCTTGGGTGGAAGACTGCCTGTGAATACCAGGTGCTGTAAGAAATGAAGTTAATTTTGTAAATTATTGTCATTATAAGAGTCAGAAAGGAGGCTTAGGTTGATATGGTGCTGCTGTAATTGGCACTGGCACCTCACAGCAAGAGGGTTCGAACCTGCTGGTTGACTGGTGCCTCTGTGTGGAGTTTGCATGTTCTCTTTGAGCTTGCGTGAGTTCTCTCTAAGTATTCTTGCTTCCTCCTACAGTCTAAAAACATGCATGTTAGGCACACTGGGGGTTCCAGTGGTTGTTGGTCTCTGTGTGCCGTCCAATAAACTGGTGTCCAGTGCAGAGTATCCTGCCTTTTTCCCAGTGACCGCTTGGATAGGCTTGAGCTTCTCTGATTTGGATAAGTAGTTAAGAAAATGGATTGATAAAAGAAGACAGATTATACAGAGAACAATCACTGGCTAATGACTTGTCAGTCACAAGTGATTAGCCAATGAATGTGCGGTTTCCCTCAGTTCACAGTCAGATCCTCAACGGCCTCATTGCGTCTGTTTTGAAATCGGCAAACTGCTCAGCTTAAGTCTTCATAATGGGACTTCACTAACCACAGTCGACATGTGATTCTTTTATATTGTCTATGAAGGGCATTGGCGTTATGGACAGGCCTCATGGGTCCAGGTCTACTTAATAAGGTCACTGTGCCCCTTCAGCTAAAATCTAATGATAAACTTGAACTATAAGTTTCACTAATTCATACAATTTAGCAATGAGAAACTTAAACACCCATTTTGCCAGTAAGTTATTGTAGTGCAAGCTTAATATAATTATTCAGTTTACAGTAGTTTAGTGCTTCTGCAGCAACTGTGGTAACTAGTATGACAGAGCAGATCAGGTCAGCAGGTCAGGCTTTGGGACGTACCCGTCATGTCTCTTTGAAACTAAACTCATCAGCTCGTGGAGCTAAAGCGTTATCCTACTCAAGAATTGCAAAAGAAATGGAAAGGCATTGAGAATATTGTGCGCTCACGGTCAGCTGTCCTGTTGAGTGCAGAGTCCATTGATTTGTCTCCTGCTTTGCATCTGCAATGTAAAACTGATATTTTTGCACTTTTATAACTGTGGCTACATGTCTCTGTCAGTGTACTGTGCATGTATGGTTGAAATTATGCATAGCGTATATGAGTGCAAGCACATTTTATTTTTAACGTAAATAGCAAAGTGACTTGAGCTGAATGTCCCCTTGTCAGAGTTGGTCACCTGTCCATTTCATATAGTCTCTCTGTCCCTGTTTAGTACTGGATAACACCAGCTATCCATTGCTGGATGATCATTACCCTGGTTTGTCTTTTTTGTCAGATGACCTGTGCTGTATAACCAGAGCCCCTCTGCTTTACCACCTGCACTTTACCAATGAACCAACCCCATTTAAAAGACCAAGAAAGATGTATTTAAGGTTAAGAGACATTTCAATAAACCTTGGTTAACTGGTAAGTACTGTGTGAATAGAAAGTGTGAAAATTTGGTTGTAAACAACAAGCATCACTACTGTTGGTCTCACTCTGGGGATTTATTTTAACAAGTTGCCTTAAGTGGAAACTTTTTACTGGAATGAAATGTTTCATACTGTACTGTGACACTTCCTGATATTGCTGCCAGCACCTCTTTAGTAAATGCCAAAAAACCCCCACCTCTTATTGTTAGATTAGACTCTGCGACCTTGTCGTGGTCTCGGGTTTTCTCAATTAGTTGCTATGTCTAGGCACCAACAGATGTTTCTGCTGTGTCTTGTTAGATCTTTAAGTAGATATTGTGTTTAGTCTTACAGGCAGCTGCTGTTGGTTTCTGTGCTCATGCCTCTCTTGAATCCTTTCATTCAAATGGACTAACTGGGATAAATAGACACAAATGTATCCTAACACTTCACCACTTTTTTTTTTTGATGTCTCAGCTTATAAATGCCTCAGATGCTTGTATAATGACAAAATATTTGAATGTCTTTGATGATCTGCAGATTTATTGATGCAGCGTAACCCAAACTCAGTTTTCCTACATGAGAGTGGAATCAATAGGTGTCATTAAACAAACCTAACAAAACACGACCTTTACTTGAGTTCTGAGGTTACAAAGGAAGTCAAAATAGATGACTGGATTAAGTGAGAGCTGACATCCCCGGAGACTCATTAGAATAGGAGAGGAATAAGGACAGAGAGAGAAATCAGGACCGATCCCAGCTGGACTGACTTCCCTTTATGTCTGACCTCATCACCAGGAAAAACTTAAAAGACATCCATCTGGTCAGGTACACACGCAAGACACCAGAGGAAGTTGTGCTCTGTACAGCCAAATCATATGTGTAAAAGAAACTCTACTGCATGTTTACATTTTAGGTGATTTAATTGGCTTGACTTGGCAGTTGTACTGTTTAAATACAAAAAATTTACAATTCAAATATTGAGTCCAAGATATTATCGGTTAATGGAAATTTTTAGTTTGCTTAGAAAGTATAAGAACAATTCCAACCTCACAATTAGACTGTGGTGTCTTTCTATCCATCTGATGATCCCCAAGTACTGAAGGTATTTTATCAATATTATAATACAGAGAAAAGCGAAAGTGGAACTGAACATGTTCATTTTTATTTTATTTAATTAAAAATTCAAAGTATTTGATTCGTTCTTATAGAGTTAAACTCAAAAACTTTTTTCCAGAATTTTCCCTGTTTTCAGAATTATCACTGACTTTGGAAGCCTTGTTCACAGACATTGTTGCCTTAGCTTCTCATTTATTGTTGCAAATATGTTTAATATTGTTTAATAATTTATTATATTGTGTATACTATATATGAGTAGTTTTACACATTGTATAAGATGAATTACCATTTGTACTTAAAATAAATCTCCTCTTACACAATGTGACAGTATATGGTTTAAATATTGTGAGCTGAGGTAAAAGTAGGCGAGCAAACTGCTGCACTGTTTGTTTTGATTTAAAGTCTGTATGATCTTGGACATCTTTAATAGTCTTTGCTTCCTATACATTTACATTTCAAAAGACTGTTTTTAGCAACCTGAGAGTCCATCCTGCAAAAGTCCATAAAGTCTCACTTTGTTTCAGTCCAGCCTGATGCACTGGTCCAGCGTGAGATGGCAGCAATGTGTGGCCCAGATTGTGATGATGTGATGGATGATGTGAGTAATTCTCATTAACTGGGAAATGGCACATTAACATTTATTACTTCTGAAAGAGGTATGATTACCTGCATTTGCATTGGTTGAGCACAGCCCTGTGTGCAGGCGCTTTTAATTCCCAGATTACGCTATCCTCATATATATATGCCTTGTGAAACAGAACACACGACTTCTTTATTTTCCTGCTTGCTGACATTTCCAGTAACTGCAGTAAATTTTTAGTCCAACTTTTCTTTTCACTGTAACTTGGAAGTGCGTTTTTTTTCTCTTTTTTTCCCCCTGTGTCGGCAACAGGATCAGACTTAAACCACCTTCTACTTTCCCGCTGTCTGCCTCTAAACACCATCCTCTCCTGTAGTAAGTATGGCTCTGCTCTCTGGGGTCTACAAGTGTCCCAATCCCTTCCTCTGGCCTCGGTTTCTAACCTAGATCAAATGTTAGGCTTTAAAAAGCTAAAGTTTGATGTGGATGAGCAACTGCCTATGAAACACTTTAATCCGCAATGCTGTAATGTATTTAATTTCACACCCTCTGATGGTGTTGCCCCTTCTTAGGATTACCCAAGGGAGGAAGGGGTGGGGGTGGGGGCACAGGGGCATGGCGAGAGAGGAGGGGGCAGTCACTGAAGCTCTTCGTAAGAGAAAGCAAGACTTAAGAAAGACAGAAGGAGAGAGAGAAAAGGCAGTCAAGAGCTGTTCAAGTAAGGGAAGAGAGTGATGGCAAAGAAGAGAAAAGGATATGAGAAAAAGAGAAAAATGCCACATATACACCGGGGAAAGAGTAAGAGTCATAAAGACAGGAGTGAAAAGTGAGGTAAAAAAGCGTTTCTAAAACCAGAGAGAAAATCTTGGCTTCACAGAGAAAAAAGGAGAATGCCACTTTACAATTTGGAATGCTTGTATTCAAATAAGAGGTCGGAGCTTTGGAGCCCAAAGAATGCAGCTATATCTGCATTGTCACATCCCCCTTGCTTGGATAAGGGGAAAAGACACCCTGGCAAATCCCATTGTAGAGCTTGGGAGCTTCATAAAAGTTAAGGAGCGATGGATATAGTCTTGGCCCCCTTATGAGATGAGGATCTATCTGGCCTGGCTTCGGAAGCCCTAGACGCATACGCAGGGATATTGGAGGCAATAATTCCCCGGGACGGGAGCACACACAGGCTCCTTTATATCGCCCCCTAATATCCAATTTACGGGCTCAGGCCCTCCGCCAGAGCAGCCCCCGAGAACTTAGAATGCACAAACGCCAGCGTGAGATGGAATTAGGGCCAAGTTCTCTTTTCTTCTGTTTGCCAAAAGTTTGAGGCTTACAGAAATATGAAACTGTTTTTTTCTCTCCCTCAGTCTCTGTCCCTTACTCCCTTCCCTTTCCTTTCCTCTCCCCTCAAACCCCCGCCCTATCCGTTAACCAAATTCATCCATTAAATAGACAAGGAACTGAAAGCAACAAATAATTTGGGCCGGGGATGGAAAATGACTTGATTTTGTGTGGTTTTGGATAATATGGAGCGAGACTTCCAACTCAGTGTGTAGGAAATGGTGTAAACAAGTATCGCTGATTGGAAATGATATATACTGTAGTCATTAAATATATTTGGCTTTCTTTGAAATGTGTTTCTTCAAGGGTATTGTTGCAATGCCAAATTCCCAAGAAAAAAAATGTTTTTAATAATTTAGAAGAAAAATACATGGGGGAAGGAAGTCTATCATGCTTAGATGAGTGGGGATTTATTTAGGTTTTGGGTGGAAAAAGTAAAAGTTAGAAAGTGTATACATGCTTAAGAGGCGTGATATTCCTCCTCTGCTGATCTCCTTATCCTCTCCTTAGCCTCCCTAAGCAGCATGTGGTGCATGCACACACACAGGCACACAGACAGTGACTTTCCCTCTGCTATTGCTGGATGAATCTCCTGTGAACCTTGCCAGCCTCCCTTGCCTGTGGATGTATTTACTCATAACAAGGGCTTAGGCCAATAAGAATATATGGTGATTTATACTGTGACCAGCAGGGGATTGTGTTGCCCTGATGCTTTAAGTATTTTACACTTTGCTAAACTCTCTGACACCTCCAGGGATAAAATCCCCCATTTGTACCAGCCCCATCTCCGCCTCAAAGAAACTCTGCACTAAGCGACAACAAAACAAAGTGGGATCAAACCTCGTCATAGCAACGCAAGTCAGAGGAGATAATAATGTATTTGCTCCATTATATCTTAACATAAGAAAAAAACAACACTGTTCTACAACTAATGAGCATAACGTGATGAAAGAGTCTGCAGCCTTTGGCCCAAGATGATCATTGTTTACGTTCAAGTGACAAAGCCCTCTAGTGGCCACATTAATTATGACTCTGATTCACTAGCAGCAACGGAAGAAGTCAGTTGGTCTTAATATTGAGATAAGTCTTCAGATGGAGGAGGTCTGGGAGGAGGATCAATAAAGCATCAGAAAACCAAGAGGACTGCTTTTTGTTTGGTTGAGAGCAATGATGAAGTAGTTACTGTACCCAAGTCCAAGCTAAGCCTTAATCACAGCAGTGTCCAGGACTAAAGTGTCCAAAATGGCACTTTGAAATGTTGTTATATAATTATGTGACCTTCTGTGATTTCATTGAGGAATTAGATGTTAAAATAATGTCAACTAAGTCAAGGAAAAATGTAAATGGTTGCATTTTCCCACCGCAAAACCGTAAACATGCATTGCTTTCTTCTTTTTCTGTGTTTTTTATCTTTATTAGTTCAATTCACAGCAGAGACTAGGTGAATGGGTTGGATGGCACAAAGTATTGACAGTCCAAAGACTTCTTGATAAACATGCCAAAAAAGTTTAATGGAACTGAACAATTAAGGCTTGAGTCACACAGGCCTAGAGACCTGACCACAACCACCTGATAAACACTAGCTGCTAGGGGGAAAAGTTAGTGATGTTAGTGCTAGTGTTAATGCTGAAGGTTGCTGGCAATCACTAGTGTGAAAGTGATTGTAAAGAGGTATACGGTAGTGAACAGAAATCATATTTGTGATTGCTTTGGTTGCTAGCAGTTGCCAGTACATTGGAAGACGTGGATGACACTGACTTGTCTGTGGACGCTGCAGGCACAGGTAGTGAAACTAAAAAGTGCGACACAAACTAAGAATAGTAAGAAAAGTTTTGACTTTGGAAGTTTGTTGGTTGCAGCAAAGAAACATATTTTTCTTTGAACTTGAAGGTTCTCCGTTTCCAGTTTGCGTTACATTTTTTAAGTTTCACTAACATTTGGAAAGTAAATAGTGAGTCTTTGCAGACAGTTGACATCTTCCATACAAACTACGGGCTGTCGTGGTAATCTGCTAGCAGTAAAGTCTGTTTATTGAGTGCTATGACAGCTTGTTTTACTACAGGGGTTCACTCCGATGAACAGGTTATTAAATCAATATTCCAGAGACTTTTACTCTACGTAATCAGGAATGTAGTAGGAAGAAGGTTCATTATTTAATTGAGTTTAATATAATAGATGTAATAGATTTTATTTAATAGATAATGCAATATGAGTGTTTTACAACGGTTCAAAGAGCATAAAATAGCAACAGGCTAATCAGACATGGTTTGATTACTGTGCAGTTTGCATGGCCACCTCACCACAGCACAATGTATCTCTTCTGCAACCCCAGACAACGCTCATCTTTCTATTGTATACTGAAACTTGGCGTGACGGTTGGGAATGGAAAGTAGGAATCGCTTGAAGGCAAAGCAACAATGCTGTACATTAAACAGATTCAGGTTAGGAACGCCCAATAAAATAAGCTGTTAGCACTGTGGTTAGGTTTATTGTAATGCTAGGTTGTTTTCCTTGCCAGTGCGGAATGCCAGCATGATGTTTCTCAGGTGTGAACACACGTGCACATGGTAAGTGAAGTGTGCAGGCACGAAGCGGTGGTTTGCAGATGATTGGCTTCTTCGCTACATAAAGAGCCAAGATTGCGCTTCCTACAGCCACAATTAAATGCAACGTGTTGACATGTAGCTTTTGTCACGCACTTGGCTTTGTTAGACTTTATTTATTTGCAGGTTTGCGCTGCCACTTCTTTCTAATCTTGTTTCTCTTGTTTATGTAGGACATGAAGGTTATTGTTATATTATTTTTTGTTGATTTTAGTTTTGCTTCTCGCTTCTTTTGCCTGGCTTTTGCACGCCCCGAGGCAACTTTGTGCTGGAAAGATTTGTAAACATGTAAAATAAACAAATAAAATCTGAATAAGTTGTCTGTGAAACTGTTATACTGTGAAATTTATTGACTTAACAATAGATGGCAACATTATTGATTTAAAGCCTTAACAGTAACGTTTTTGCATAGTTGTTTTTTTTTTAAACTAAAAAAGTAAAAAGAAAAAAAGTTAAATGTTAGAAAGCAAATTGTAAAACTCTCAAGGTAGTTTGGAACAAATTGTGATTACTGAGCCTACATTTATTGAGATGCAGGTACTGGTTACTTAAAATAGTTTACACCATTTTAATGACCTCTCATTCTATCGCAGCTCAGCCACTTTCAATTAAATTTATAACATGTGATTAGATACCTTTTTTTTAACATTTGATCGTATTAGAGAACTAACATATGTATATAAAGGATGAGTCATTTAGAGTCCTCCTCTCACCATGGTTATTAAATTCCAGCTGTGTGCCATGTCTCTTTTCTGACATGAAGGAAAAAGCACTCCTGCAAAAAATATACTCATGCATCCTCGATTATACTTCACCCCCACCTCTGTTTGACCTCCAGATGCATTTTAGGAGCCGAGACATCCTTCAGCATGGCATGTTGAGATTGATTTCCAGGTCACAGCCAAGAGGACGGAAGAGACGAGGAAGCACAAATAAGCAATATGAGAAAAGCCTTTTGTGCTTTCAAAAATGATGAATAAGAACAGGCTGATGCCATCTAAAATACAGTGGCAGAATTTTTAATTCAGTCCTTATTGTGAATCCTTATTATGAATTTAAATGAATTTATTCATATTTGCTTGTATTTGCTTCTAAGATGCTAGATCTCTCGAGTTCTGAACCTCATTGGATTAAAGAATCTTTAAATATTATATTAAATCCATCATCTTACACCGCACTTAACTTTGACAACCAAAAGACAAGCGGTTGCAACTTTTGCAAACTTTTCACACAGAGTTGAAACCAAAAAGCAACCTTAGAAAACCCCTCGTACGAGTTATTCGACTCCATCAAAATCCGTCTTTGTCATAAATTATCAAGTCATTGTGGCCAAATTCTCTAAATGCTATCGCATTTGAGAACCCAACGCTAATATTATCCATCTACCTTCCCCGAAAGGTCAAGTAGAGTGTGCCCAAGTCATAAAAATTCCCCATCTCATTATTTGAGCATTTTTCTGGCTAGTGGCAGGGGTGCAGTGCAGTGGAAATGGAATGATATATTGGCGTTGGTCAATAGTCGATCTATAATGACTGTGTTGTTGGGCTTTCACTTTAGAATAATTTATATCCTTCCTGATCAATAACTAATCTTGGGCATAGTCAGCACTGAAATAAAGAAGAGAATGATGATGGCAGGGGGAGAGGCTCTGCTGGAATGTGTGGGAATGTGATGCCCCACCACCCCCCACCCCTCACACCCACCTGCAGTACATGCATGCGCGTGCACACACACACACACACACACACACACACACACACACACACACACACACACACACACACACACACACACACACACACACACACACACACAGGTCTCTTCTCTACCAAGCAGTTCATCACAAACCATATAAAGTATGGGTGGAAGTGTACTTTTTGGAAGTAAATGATTAATTTTGTGTAATTTATATATGTGTGTGTGTATGTGTGTGTGTGTGAGAGAGAGAGAGAGAGAGAGAGAGGCAGAGAGAGATGGGGAGAGTAATTTTACTTAAACAACTATCTTTGTGAGAACTACTTTAAGTTTTAGAGCACTGTGGTGCAGTTCCCATCTCTTTCTCACAGTCCGTCAGAGGGCTGTTTGATGAAGAATACTTGGCCTTAGCATTAGTGTTGGGGTTAGCCACTTAGTTGTGATGCTTAAGGTTACAGTATTATGTTTCAGTATTATGTCCTCACAAATATATCTACACAAGCATGCATGTGTACGTGCTCAAACATCTACATTTCTGTTAGTGTTTTGAACATGAGTGTGTACTTGTCCGAGCATGTCTGTGTTTGTGTGCCTTTAACATTTATGTGTGTACTTGTGCGCGTGTGTGTTGGCCTGTGGAGCTGAGGGGGCTGAACCCTCTGCCCTCAGATTAGCCCCTGGTTGATAGGATTAGGCTCTAATGACTGGGACTTGGAAGACAAAGGGAGTTTCTGCAAAGAGGCTTAGATATGGAAGAATTAACAGCAACCTTGCATTGCTCTTTCTTTCTCTTTTGCTTTTCTCCTGCCTTGTTCCCTCCTTCTCTCTTCTTCTGTCTTCATGACCTTTCCTCTCATTGTCTCTTGCATACTCTTTGTCTCTGGATGTCTTATAACACACTGATGCTTTCCATAACTGCTTCCAGACAAATGCATCCACTCACGCACCTTTGTGCGTTTAGAATACACAAATGCTCACCATTTTTTCAACTTGCATAAACATTCCCTTTAGAGTGGGGACACTTTGTCTTTATATTTTAGCTTAAATGATTGTTTAGATGTCAGTAGATATCTGTGGGGTTTATTGGTATTGTATCTATATAAACTTCAACTTATACATTAACAGTTCGCATAAGTTTTACATTGTCAGACTTCACCATTCAATCTCATGATGTGATATATCAGGCTATTATTATAACTTTCATTGTGACGCTAAATTCTTCAATTTCTGTGTGTGACTTTTCTAAAAAACAATCTTCTGTATCTTCTAGTTTGAGGTCTGAACATTTTATTTTCACAAATAATAATAATAAAAACAGAAAATGACTGTGTTTTAAGTCCTTGGAGACAGAATTCTTCACATTTACTCCAGAAAAACTACCAAGAATTTGAGCTCTCACTGGGAAAATCAAACATCTTGAAACTCTTTGATACGATTCAGTGCCGTCAAATCACCGTCAATACCAAACAGTGCTACAGTGTCAATGGGTCTGGGTTTTTCTATAGTCAGCCTTATTAGTGCTAAATGGTCTGATGCGCCAAGACCCTGCTCAGGTTCTAATTGCCCCGGTCTCAGATGCTCTTTTAGAGGGAGCGCCAGCCGAAACGCAACACAACAACAGCAAAAGAGAGGGATTTAGGAGATTTTCTGCCAGCTTACGTAAGAAGAGAGGAGAGCAGCTTCTTTTGGTCGGAGCAGAGTTTATGTGAGCAAAGATAAACCCATTGGTGGATGAAACCATTAGAAGAGTATTGCTCAATAAGCCTTGGTATTTTAATTTGGAGCAGAGCGTGTGTGTGTGTTGTGTTTGAAAAAGTATTGTGTGGGATGCAGTGCAAGGCCATGCTAGCAGTGTCTGCGAAAAGGAAAAACAATGAGGGGAGAATGATGAAGAACCTCAGAATAAAGCAGGGCGGGGTGGATGTCAAGGTCTGTTTGGGAAGTCATGTATGGCGGTATGAGTGCGAAGGCTGAGTGTTGGTTTACTGAGCCCCAGCTGGGCTCTAATCCGACTGACTTTCATAAACCTGACTGGGCAGAGCAGCCACAAGCATTGGCATTAGCACGAAAGAAGCACTGTGAGGCTGTGTACAAGCCAATCTTCTGTCATTACTAATCCTGTTACTCAGCTGTTTATTTAGTATCCTTAGTTTCTTGCCAAAGTCATCATCTCAACTTCATCAGAGAGAAAATAAAGAAAGCTCTATCTGAACACGTGGTAAAGTTTTATCAGGATATAAGTGACCTACTAGCATTTAAAAATAATGTGAAGATGGTTAATTTTGCACTTTTAATTACTCTGCAGTAGCTTTTACTTATCTCGTTTAAAGTAAAACTGTCCCAAATATTCCTGGAAAGTAATAAAATGGACACAATTAGTGAGTAATTAGCAGATCGACTTGGCCTGATATGTTAATACGTCACAATGATTCTCAGTTCAAAGTCTGGATGTGGAGGTGGGATCAGCGAGGCAGTCTCAGCGCACATGTCAGAACTCCTCCTCAAAGCCAAATCAACTGCATTTACAGTATAATAACAGTGACATCATGCAGTTTTCCTAACTATCCCCTGAGTTATGTTGAGTCCAATTTGCCCTAAAATGCTTGCATACGTATGTATACACAGTCACATATATGAACTTGTGCGCACACACACACACACACACACACACTTACTTCTCTACTGTGCTGTACACCCACAGTCTGTTAGCTTTTATCTTGTGCTGGGCAGTAGATGAGGACCATATGCAGCCTCAGTGCAATTATAGTGTGGTGAATTGGTAGGACAACAAGAGGGCGTTTTAACGGAGCAGTAAATGCAGGTAAGGGCCTGTATTAAGCCAGATCAGGTTCCACTGATGTTGTCAGCCTGAGACAGGCTCTCAGACAGCCTGTGAGTGTGTTTGTAGGTGAGTCCGAGCGAGTGTGTTTGCATGCAGGCATGTTTTATGTGCACGTTTTGATTGAAATGTAGGTATTATTATATCAGAGGAAACCGTTACCTGTGTTTCTTTGAGGAGCAGTTTTGGGTACCGGCAATGTGACTTTCTTCATAAGTATGTGACACACACATATGTAATTTACCTGTCTAAATGGCTGAAGGAAATTGCATGTGATCCATAATGGTTATGGGGATATGACCCCACCAGGCTTTTTTTTTTCTAGTGTCTGATAGGTGAAAGGTCAATCTCTAAATTGTTTGTCTGCAGCCTTGTAATGCTGACTCCCAGGGGAGGCTCGGCTTAACCCACACTGATCCTAAATCACCATTGTATTTAGATTTTTTCTAAAGTTAAGAAAAATAAGGGTATTACAGTAAAACGTAAATCAAATCAATAATTAATATTAATGTTTGCTAATTAGGTTTGTGTAACAAATGTCCAGTGGTAGAGGTAATTCATGGAAAGCAGAGATACCACAGTGCAAGTAAAAGTTCTGTATTCAAAAATTGTTATCATTAAACATTAAGAATAAAAATCTAAATATCCTGAAGAATCTGAAAATGTTAATTGTGATGAATGCATAATTTCATAAAAATGTAATCTAGTAAAATTTGCTTGTGTATTGAAGGATTATTGCTATTAAAAATTAACCTTAAATAGTAATTTGAAGTGCACTACTGTTAATATTTTGATCAAATGTGTTACGACGTAAACCTGCAAAGAATCCAAAGCTGCCTGATTAATGTAAAAAACTGTATAAAGTACAACAAAGGAGTAATTATGTCCAAATCTGCTTACTTTTTCATCACTGTAGATTGAATTACCTACTTTTTTTTGCCACGTCTTCCTAATACTTTGAACACGCTCATCTGATACTAAAAATGAGCTGCAATCAACTGCCAAGAGCATTTTGTCAATATTGTATGGAAGCTACAGATGTATGCACCATTACCTGCAAACTCTGTATCAGTCTATTGATTCTGGACTATTTAGGAGTTTAATCCACATTTATGTTCATACGTTGGTTATTTTTCAGAATTTGGTGAAAATTAAAGGAACACAAATGCCAGCTGCAGTGGAAGTTCTGGTGGTTTGGTGGTGAGGAGGGAATCCAGGCACAGTGTAATCACTGCTCACATGTCAATCCAGACTGATCCGCTCTGTCACTGCTTTTGGATGGAAACAGTTTTTTCTTCCCTGTGTGGAAAGCAGAAGCGGTCAGCCGCAGCTGCCCTTTTCCTGTCTTTGTTGTTAAATGACAGAAATATTTAGAATCTGTTTTCCATTTTAGTTATGTTTATTTAAAAATGGATCATCCGAAATGAAATTTCTTCTGCTGAATGAAACTCACGTCCATCACAGCTTTTTTTTGTTTTGTTTTTTTTAAGGCTCAAACTGATTTCAAAACATTTTAAAATGTAGGACTTGTAGTATTTTAAAAATAAATTATGCATGTCAGAGAAAACAGACATAAATTTTCAGTGACTAAAACATGTATTCCCAGCCGTAACTTCAGAAGATTTTTTTATTTGATTTTGCTGAGGAGAAACCACATTTCTTTTTTCATTTGTTTAACCAATGTATCCATATGGTATTCATGTACATTTCCATAAAAGTTATAAAACCAAGATGCTTTTGCAAACTCAACTTCAGAGATTGACACTTAAACCGCACTATGATATGTCTGTACACAGCTATGGATATGTATCTTGTCTAATGTGTCTTCTTTTGTACCCATATGTGATCACTAATAGAAAATAAAAGTACGGGGAAAAATGAGCTGCAATGATTGCAACTGAGTTCTTATATTAGCATATAAGTGTCAATGGACACTTGCAGATAAGTGTTTCAGTAGAAATCACTGCAAACCATTACATTCCTGGGGACAGTTTAACTGTCATAAAAAATAGTTTTAAAGAAAACCAAACATTGCACAGCAAAGATTAATGATTAATTCTCACCCGAGAGGTGATGCTATACGAGCCTTTTTAGAACAGAGGCTTCGTAATTCACAGGTTCTGTCTGCATTTAGAAATTCAAGGACAAAGCAAGAAAAGTGAGAGGGAAGACTAATTATTGGAGGCAGGTGTGGTATAATGTGTCATAAACAAATGAGGAAAAAGAGAGTGATGGAACAAAGGGTACAAAGATAGAAATGTCAAACATTAGCGTGTGCCAAGTCATCTGTTGTTGTCTTTTGATGGTTATGACACTTGTGATAATTAACAAAAGCTTAGTGGAAGGCATTTACAACAAATCACGCTACCTTGATTCTTTGACAGTTTTCATGTGGGTTTAGAACAACTTTTCCCAGAAAACAAGTTTGTCTCATTCTTTGAAAAGCCTTGGTGGATTTTCTCTTTTTAAATTGCCTCCATTTACTGCGAAGCCACAGTTAGTGCACAGTAGAGCAAGCTTTCACCATATCGCTGACATTTGTTGTTATGACATGAATTTACGCTTTGAAAGCTTCTTTATTAGGATCCTTAGAGTCATACAGTATACAAGGGATCTTAGATGAGATGATCTGACCGCTGACCTCCTCTTGAACTTCAGTAGAGATAACTTTGTTTAGAAGAGATGGCAGTAGGTTCACTAGAAACCGCTGCAGTCAATCAGTATGTTTAGTAATCTGATTCGCTGCTGCAGGGATGAACGAGTGCCCTGCTGCTGAACTGGAGTGCGCACATCTGACCTGTTATGCCAAATATTTGCTCTACATTTCATCTCAACATTTTCCTAACAAATGTGAAATTATTTTGAAGTCCAAGTCATAACGATCATTGGCATATTGACAATATGTCTTGTAAGCTAGTGGCTCTCAAACTGTGGGGTGGGCCCTCTTTTGGGGGCACAGGGCCACTGCAGGGTGCTATTGATGACCTGGGGTAGTTATGGAGTAAAACTGAGTTGAATGAATAGAACTTTTGTAAGGAAATTGCAATGTATCTATATTTAACTAAAGTTAACAATTATGTTGTGTGGGCCATAAACTTTTTTCACTGCTGGAAAGGTGTTACGCCAGAACCTGAAGGCATCACACTCTGAGGAAATCCACAAAAAACAAACTTGATATTTACATACAGCCTGCTGTAAATTGATGTTGTATCTAGTTGTTGCATATGTCCCTCCATGTTTTATCTTAATTAAAACTGTGATAAGGAAAACATCAAATGCTTTAAAATGTAAAGGATGACAAAATAAAATTCAAGATTTATTCATATTTATGTGATGTTGGTTTAAGTATTGTTCTGATTTGACATTTTTACATTATATATGAAAAGTTTTTTCTTGCTGTATTTTTTATTTCGCAATTGCAATAAAAAAAAGTAAAGGGATCTCTCAGAATTAATTCTGAAACACTTTGCAAAACATTTTCTTAAGAAATGAATTGATTTGCTATTAACTGGGTGGCCAAGTGAAAGAGGTAAGTGGAATGCTGCAGCTTTTATCACCTTCATTGACATACCATATGAGTACTTCACAGTGGTTTTGTGGTGAATGTTACAGCTGCATTTTGTAGTGACCATGTGTTTACTGCTGCCTGGGAGATAAAGAACAGCCACAAGCCAACACTGGCCGTGGTTAGGGTTTTTCTATTCTAGCAGCCACTGTGGCAAGAAACTGGCTATCATCTGGAGGAATGGCTGTACAAGAAAAGATTTTTAAAAAGTACAATTTGGCTGGAAAGCCTGAGGAAAACATCTGTATATTTGCTGTAATGCTGTTTAATACTGATACCTATTTAGATTAAATTGATTACCCAACTGTTTCCTTTACTATACGCTGCATTTTATGCTATGGACACAATACTGTTTTATACAATTTAAAACAAAATATGTCAAGGGGACTTGAATTTCCCTTGATATGTGTATTATATTAATTAAATATCTCATAAAACATACAAAAACAAACATGACTTCTAAAATTTCTGAAACGGTCCCTTTTAACCGATTTCCACATGAGAGTAAACTAGCTTGCAATCAACTTTAAACATATCAAGCTCGGACTGAATACTATATTTTGATTTTAAAAACACTTTATATACAGTAGCTTCCTTATAGCTGATGTTGGCTGTTTCTCTACTGGGGTTTCCTGGTTTATTACCACTAGGCTATGCTGTGCTCCCAGGCCTTTCTCTGCTCCGGCCTAAACTCACACCCATCCAGAAAAAGATGAGTCTTCACACCTCTTCTGCAGCCTTGCCTCACTCCTCCCTTCCTATCACTCTGTTTTCCCCCTCCTGGTTTTATAGCTTAGCTCCAACACCCAGCTTTTTCCACTCGCCCTCTTCTCATCGTCATCCTTCATTTCTCTGCTTTGCCGCTCTCCTTTCTTCTCACTTTCCCTCCCTCCCTCTCTTTCTCCCTCTCTTAGGTGCTGATCAATTCACAGTCTCCCTGGGAGGTGTGAGAAAAGCCCCCCCTCATCCTCACCCATCCACCCGCAGCCACCCTTACCCCTCCAACCCTGAATGGATCACCCTTCAGATCATTCATCCCTGGATTTTTTTTTCTTTTGGGTTACAGGGAGTGGGGAGTTCAAGTGATGATGATGATGACGATGATACTCTTTTCCTCCTGCTCTTCAGTTTCTCCTGTCCTCCTTTTTCACTTCATCATGTCTCTTCCTCTCTCTGCAAAAGTGTCTGCGACACCATTAGCACACCTGAAATAATAGTGCCGGTGACAAATGCTGCTGGAAGGGCTGGTTGAGAGAGACGCTGAGAGGGAAAGACAGAAAGAGGGAGAGAGTTAAGGAGGTGTGTCTGTGTGTGATAGAGCGGTGAGCTCTCTATCTGCCTGTGGTGTTAATTCAGATTCTGCAGCCCTTCAGAGTAAAAGTGGAGAAGCTGACCCGGTGACCAATGGCACAATGTGAAAATTGACGGGCAGCATTAGACACAGCTTTTATTACAGGAATCTGTTCTCTCTGTGTTTGCGCACTTGAACGCAAATGTTTAGAGGTTTATATGCCATATGTAAGAGTGCATCTATTTTCACACACTTCTCACTGTATAGGGAAACAGCTGTTTATCACATTATGTATCCATAAGTGTTATGCAGTGTGAGTGTGAGATCCAAGGTGCTCTTGTGTCAGTTCTTGATCAGTCATTTGCAGTTGTTTATCATTAATCCACATGCTAATATTAATTATGCATTGCCATCAATATAATTCATAGAGAAAACAGTAGCAGTTCACTTAGTTTTGAACCTGGATGAAGCTTTGAATAGCTTTCTACATTTTGAAAATTAGAATTTTACACCTAGTAACATCTTGATATAGGGGGTTTATTAAAAAACACAGCTGAGTGATTTGTGCATCACATTTTATCTAAGGTTTGAATACTGAAAGTGTTGATTTGTTGTGTTTAAGACTTTATTTGAAAAGTGTTTCTCAGGTTAAAATGTTACCTGTGACACTTTGACAATAAATGGGCAGATCTGGTTCATGTAATATCAACATTTCTAACCCACCTTAAAATAAAACAACCACTTTGTAATCAGTGACAACGCACCAAAATCCTTCTCACACCATTATATATTTTATTAACATATTAAATTATTCACATAAATAAAGACAAGAAATATGACAAGCCACTTCTTTATAGAGTCAAACAATTTTATTCTGCCTTTAGTCCAACGTGTGGACCATAAAGTGCTCACAGTGCAACAGAAGAACGCGTGAAATTTAATAGAGCCTTTACTCTGCGCGACTTTAGTATGTTATTTGAATGATCTGGTCAGGAATCTTCCCGTCCTTCTGAATCACATGTAATTTCCAACAACTCCGGTAGAAGGCGCAAATGATTAAGCATTAATGTGTGTGAGAGGCGAGAGCAGCTCAGATTAACATTTGGGCCAAAGCGCAGGATCCAGCAGGAGTGAATACTCCCTGAGCTGATTTCATGGTTTGAAATTAATATTGCGAATCGTTTAAATACTGTGATTATACCAAAGTCAAGCTTATATCATTACCTAAGCCAAAGTATTTACCAAGATGTTTGGGCACCTTAATTATACTGCAAACATATTAGTGTCACTCTAGAAAGAAAAGCACCAAGCTTTCACATAAATCACAGCCCAAACACGCTTACAATGATTAAAACGAACTGTAGACCATATAAAAACAAATGCTGCACTTTCATATATGATCAGTATTTTTATAAACGATGTTGGATAATGTGTGTATAATAAATGTGCCTTTTTATAATGAGTCATACGTGCATGTTACATCATATTATTTCTTGTTGCACTAACGTTTTAATCAGATATAAGCAAAATAAATGATTTACTTGTTTAAAAAAATGAGTGCCTTTTTCTGACTGAATAGTTTCTAACTGGAGCTCACAGAACCTAAATGCGCCATAAGTAATCCTGTTGGGTTTTCTGACAGACGATAATAAACTAGTAGTTTCATAAAATTAGATAAACTGTGAAAACTTTGCAGCAGGTCTGTCTGTGTTCTGAAGCAGTGACACAAAGCAGAGAGGCTCAATGGCCTTTTTGCAGATCCCAACATGTTTAGGCGCAAAGCTGCGGAGCTGCAAAAAGTTTGACCTCAGTTTGACTCCGCAGGCTGCCAGTTGCTCCTTGTTTTTTCAAACAGCTACAGACAAGCAGTGATACAAGGGATCACCAAGAGCCGAGCGATGATTCATCTCTCTGACCTGGAGGGGTTTAGTTTGTTATTTATTAGGCTAAGATTCAAATTAGTCATTTTTTCTCTCTTTACATATTTAAATAAAAAGCGAAAAATAATCGCGATTAACTTGACATAGTTTGGAATAAACACTTTGGATACTCCTTCTCTGTATTTTGAGTTTTAACCGAATTAAGTGTGTTTGTAGTGCATAAGGTGTGCAGTTTCTCTTTGTGTTCACTCTGCACGAGTCAAGACGCAGAGGCCGTCTAATAACGCTTTCATTTGTTTCCGCAGTCAAACATGCTGTCAATTTGCATTCAGCGGTTTGAAAGTAATACCTGCTGATTTTATTGAAACGACTCAAAGCATTATCGTCATCGCAAAGCGGATTAAACAGAAGTGACGGTATTTGCCCCCCTGCTCTCTTTCAGGATACCAAAATGCGCTGACCCTTACGAAGGAACAACTACGAGAGAGAAAGTGGAGCTCCAGTTTGCTTTTATGGATGCTAATTGACGTAGCTTAATTGCTTTATAATGCTATAGTTTTTTTTAAGTGAACAAGTGCTAATGTAACCCCCTTTCATGTTTATTTAGCCTTACTTCTTCCCAATGACTCGCGAAAATTCAGTGTAGGTGAGCTGCATTATAATCTTTTCTATTCCAATAAACATAAATTTAGCTGAAAGCTGATTTTAACCGCAACATCCTCTTTAATTAGTAATAACTGAACGTGAATATTTATGTGGCATTCTTACAGCTAATTATTTGCTTTGCCGTAAAATGAAGAAGAAAACTGCGAAAATGAGAACTTCTACTCACCATTAAATAAATAAATCAGCAAAGTGGACGAAAACAAGTCAGCACAGTTTATTATTTGATCCCGTGTTCTGTGCGTAAAAGTCCGTGCCTTCTGGCTTCCCTGTGTCCGTGCCTCGAAGCCTCAGCGGCCAGACTGCGGGAGCCTTTGATAGTCATTTCATGCCTGTAAAACTGTCCCATCGGATCCTAACGCTCGGGTTTTACCACAGGAATCACCGCTGAATGTGTGAAGCCGCATTATCGTATTATGACACCGTTTCTGGCATCGGGGCAGATGATCGATGACTGGACGCACTGCACGGGGAAAAAAGAAGAGGGGGAAAAAACTTAAAGCAGGCTGTCACAGACCAGCAACACCTTAACACCTCATGAGCATAATCAGGAGATAAAATGGATCTTTTAGACACTCTCCATTCATGTGTGATGGGCTGAAAAATAAATGAAAAAGTTGTGTCCGTCATCGTCATGTGACAAAGAGTGACAAAATCTGCAAATATCCTTTTGTAACTTCAAGGGAAAAAAACTAATAGCTTATCTCTTAAAACTAATCATGTCCGCCTTAATCCGTTTTTATTATATTTCTTCATATGCCACGGAATATCTCATTAATATTTATGTAGAAATAGGTAATCAAAGTTCATTTTTAATTAAAAAATATCAGCTAAATTAAATAAGATTTGTAGTTCTTCTCCTCCCGGTGAGGAATCATATATAATAAGATAAAATAGAAAATTCAAACAATTTGGTTAATTTATAACCAGACATTATTCAGTGGTATCATTACTTTTCTGAAATTCTTCAAGAATCCAAGTTCCCTTTCATATATTAAAGCTCATAAATATTTGACCAAACTTTTATAATCTCTGTACGGCAAATCGTGAAACTCAAGTGAACGCTTCATTATAAAAAAAAGACAAAAGTTAAATTAATAAGGACTCCGAGAGGAGAGACATTATCATATCTTAGGAGTAGTTCTGTTTGGTTAGGGAAAGTTAAGTGAAAGTGTAAGTGCGTTTAGAGGGACGTAATTAAGTTGGAGATGTGAAAATTTGTGTGTGTTTGGTAGGGGGGTAAATGGAAAGGTAGAGAGGAAGGGGGGTGTCTTGGTCAGATATTTTGAGTTTTGGCTAAATTACGCACTATATAAGCTGACAGAAGCGTAAAGTGTGTGTTATGTATCCGCGGCCGACGTTTTGTTTTGCACCTCCTCGCCAATGTGGCCTAAAACCGATCAATCAGCTCGGGATCGATCATGTGGGGAGCCAATAGGGGGCTCCCATCTCTTTGCCTCCCTGCCATTGGACAGCCCGGGCTGACTGGAGCGACCCATTCGGCACTACTGTGGGGGAGAAAGGTGGACAACGTTTACTGTTATTTAGACATAAAAGATGCTTTGACGACGACTTTAATGTTTTATATACTTATTTTAGTATCCACTTTTCTCATGACGACTCTCATCAACATCCGGACTAATTAAGCTGCTTTTGGTTGAAAAGCAACTAACTTAAAATAAGTATAAATGTTCCAAATGACGTGTTTAAAGTTGCTTTTATTGTTCTTTCTATTTAGACTGCACAATTTCTCCAAGGTTTTTATATGCTGTTTGCTTCCAGTCTTTCAGTTATAAAGTCAAACACGGGAAACAAATCGACCGCACAGAAGTCGAGCTGCAAGGCCGAAAACCTGCAAAACTGGATGTTTGGCTGCAGTGGATTTCATGCATAAAGAATGATGACAGCCTCTCAGAGGCTTCGGTTGACTGCAACATTACTGGGATGAGCTCGACTTATTTTATTCTAGAGCTCATTTTCTTTCATTATAAAAATATTATTAACTTACAGGCTCTTAATAACGTACCTGACAACAGCTCACTTCAGAGTAGAAAGTTGGTTCAGTAACTCGTTTACAAACTATAAGAAGAGAAGTGGGTGCTGGACGTGTCAGTTCCGAATTCACATGTTTTCCAGACTGCAGAATAAAGTCAGTTTGTGAGGATGAGACATGAAGTCGAAGTCATAGATGAATATTCTGTGTTAAGTGTTGTTCCAGCTCGCAGTGCGGCTGGCTGGCTGGCTGGGCTTACAGGGTCCTCCCACCCCCCCTCCTCTCCGCACGACTTGCTGCAGCCCGGTGCGTTGTGTAAGAGACGCGACCTGTTATGGCCACCACTACTTCCGGGTTTCGGCAGTCTGGTCCAGATCCTCCGCTCCTCCTCAGCTCAACACACACATCCATTGTACACAAACGGGCAGGCGGCTCACGCATACACACGCACTCACACACATGCAGACGCATACACGCGCACAGCATCGATCGTGGCTCCTTTAAGAAAGCCTAAGCCAGAATTATCACCCCACCTCCTCTTGATCTCCTCTAGACGCTTTTGCATAAGAAAATCAAGCCGGGAGCCGAGAGTGATCAAAGAAAACGAGGGGAGAGCTGCTTCATTTTTTAACTGTGATTGTGACCATTAACATTTAGGTGGTGCCGATCCCGTGGAGACGCACGTCGGACCATCATTCATCCGGTACTTTTGACAAGCCCTCGCGTTTTGACTGACAGGCGGAGTGGCAAAAAGCCATGAGAGTCGCCAGTTTTGTTTGAGGGGCTTTTTTATTTTCATCCTGGTTTTGGAAAAGGAGCCCGGTGCTGCCTGCCCGAGGATAGCCGAGGACCTATTTGCCGCGCCTGGGCTAAACTTGCACAGAAAGCGGGAGCTGGCTTCATCGTTCCGTGGAAAAAAAAGAAAAGGCAAACGGGATTTTGGCTGAAACATCTTCTCATTTATTTGGATTTTCTTTCTTTATTTCGTCTCCACCCTGGCCGCAGAGGGGATTTACCTAAAGTGAAAGGACGACCAGGGAGTGAGGAGGGTTATGGCGCAACGGGTACGTAGGGCAATCCCCCCTAAAAAAGTTTCTCCAAGTCTGCTGCGCTTGAATGCTATGCTGCGCTGTAACGTGGCTTAATGACACACATACCCACACGGACACACATTCGCGGCGAAAGTTTCTGTCGTCTTCCTGACACACGGAGAGACGGTTTCATGTTTGGCGTGTTTTTGGCCCGGTATTACGCACGGTCGCTCTCGTTTGTCCCACAAACCGGCCCACTGAGAGACACTGGGAGCGTGATCATATCTCACATCGGCTGTGTTTTTTAGATTAGTTATGACAGGCCAGTTACTGGAAGCAAAATGGGGGAGGGCATGGAGGCAAAACAAATCTCTACTTTTCTCTGTTGACTGCTCCATCAAGCTTACTTATCGAGTATTTACGATCAAAATAAAAAATTCCGTCGGTTGTTCGTCAATCGACGGCACGTCGTAGAATGCGTTTAAAATTGCAAAAAATTAAGCCTCGAGCAAGTAAGGCACTTTTTCCCTAATAACGAGGTGATGACAAACGCTCTGATTCGCACAATCCAGGGACTTCTTTAAAGCAGCAGCTGAATCTTCACACGGATAATAAACAGCGTAAAAGCGGGGATGTTAGGGACACTGGACACATTTAGCTGCAGAATTTGGCACTGGGGCTACACCACGCTGGGGTTTGCACCTCTTTGCCTTTAGGGTCGACATGCTCAGCCTTAAGTGATAATGCATTTTACTCTTCCACCGGCACTTGTTTGTCACGTCTAAAAGAACGTCATTAATATTTCAAGCATATTTTCTTGTATATAAAAAAAGCAAACCTCAAATAAGTTGCTCATTTCGACCTTTATCAGACCAGAAGCAACATTTCTGAGTAGTTACAAACCAAAAACGTAAAGGCTGGGTGGTAATTCACTCAAAAGCGACGCATGAAAAAAGTTTGAATATTCAGTTTCGGTTAACAACATATGAAAAACACAGCACGCGACTTGTGTTGTGTTTTTTAGTTTTGTTTGCACTAATCATAGCGTGCTTGATAAGTAAGAACATGCTGCACAGTTATGAGCCTTTAAAATGAGAAACGCCGCAATTAACAACTTTAAGACTTTTGTTGTTGTACACGGTGACAACACAGGACTCCGGGTTTATGGTGTTAAAGCCCAACAACCGCCTGGTTAATGGCGATAATAATAACCGAGCCGTGTTGCTACAGTTTTTGTACTCCCAGTAATTTCGAACATATTGAATAATTCATATGTGTTTTTCCTCCGGGCTTCAAGGGTCACTGGGAATGAGTCGAGAACAAAAACTAGCTTGCACTTCAGAATTATCAGTGCAGTTTTCTTACTGGAGACGACTCAGTTTTAGACTCAAGTCTTTAAAACTTTCCCTGATTATAAAATCAAAAACACAGACGTGAATTTGTCTCGCTTTTGCCTTACATTTCTTTTTTTCTCCCCTCCTCAATTTTTAAGAACATTTATTTTTAAAAGGGCAGCTAAGCGTAAGTGTATCTGAAAATTTTGGATTTTTTTTTTTAAAAACACGTTCTTAATTTTGTAAAATTAATTAAATTATTTCTCCAGCTTGGCCGAACTTTTTCTTAGAAGAAAAAACAACAACACTACAAGTGTCACTTCTCCTGCTACTCACTTTTACACCTCGCTGTTTTTACACTAAAGTTTTAATCAGTCTAATATAGTCTTGTACATCTATATTCACTGTTGACCCGGGTGTTTGTTGTGTGCAGTACGAAGACTTGCCCCACTACGGGATGGACGGTGTGGGCATCCCGACCACCATGTACGGAGACCCGCACGGCGCCCGGTCCATGCAGGCGGTTCACCTCAACCACGGTCCCCAGATGCACACTCACCAGTACCCGCACACCGCCCACACCAACACCATGCCTCCTAGTATGGGCTCCTCCGTTAACGACGCTCTCAAGAGAGATAAAGACGCTATATACGGGTAGGTGCACGCCTTCGTTCCGTGGGGAAACTCACTCTGTGGCGGGCAGGCGTGTATCCAGGCCTGGAGGGGCCAGCTGGGGTGGGCAAGTGGGTGCAAAATCAGCCTCGTACTAAAGAAAACACAGGCTCGATGCCAGGGACAGCAATCTGTCCCGGCGAAGAGTTTAAGACACACTGGAACCCAAACTGATGCAGAGGCGCTGGGGAGGAGAGAGGCTTAGCGGGCTTCTCCTGTTCTTTTATTTTTTTGGCATAATTTGGAGTGTTGTACTTTTCAGTCCAGTCATGTCTGTTGCGTGTTTCTATTGGGTGAAAGATATAGCAATATTTTTTGTACTTGGAAGACTCGCCAATCTCCCGTTGTTCACATTATTTTTTGACTTTAATATTTCTGAAACAAGCTCACCTATACGCAGAGCCCTTTTTCCACCTCCAAGTTTTCCCGCTTATATTTCATTTAAAGCTTTGCCGTTTATTATAAGTAAAAAAAGTACAAATAAAAATACATTCTGCTTTTTAACATTTTGAATTAATTGTATTAATTTGCAAAGCTTCAGCAAATTAAAAAATGTTTAAAGAAAATCATTTATTAATTTACGTGAGTTTATTAAAATCTAAGAAGAGCGTTTTCAGGCCAGTTGCAGTTTTACCACCTTTTGCCACAGTGGCACAACTTCAGGTAGCGCGTTCACCTCTGCATTACCAGGCTGCACATATTTATTCTAAGGACTTGAACAATAAATAATAAATGTGTGCACATTTAACCGTCGAGTTTTTTTTTCTTTCTTTTTCTTTGCCAAACAAACACACGCCTGTGATGCAAACGGAGACCTGTGCAAGAAATTGTTTGACAGGCTCTAAAGCTTTTATGCTATTAGGCGCGCCTAGATTTAATCACAAAAGTCTGTCCGCTGTTTGAAGCCTTTCTCCGAGCCTCTGCATAATATAATAGCATGGGCTGCAGCAGCAGCAGTCCCCATGGGTGAGTTGTTGAAGAGTACCATGGCTGGCTAAATCTAGCCTGGAGTAGTCTTGACCCCGGCGCTGTTCTCTCTGGTGACATTTGCTATTGTGTGTGTTCCCAGGCACCCCCTGTTCCCCTTGCTTGCACTGATTTTTGAGAAATGTGAATTAGCGACTTGCACCCCCAGAGAGCCCGGGGTGGCGGGAGGAGACGTTTGTTCATCGGAATCTTTCAATGAAGACATAGCAGTGTTTGCAAAACAGGTCAGGAAACTTTGACTCTTCTTAATCTGCATGCTGGAGCAGCGTGAGCTCTCACCTGACAGTCCGAAATGTGCAATTCTGGCTTTTGTGCTTACACTTAATTCTGCACTGAAATGAATTAAAGAGACATCTACCATTCAAATTAACGCAATTTTTACAATGTTCTAATTTCATATTGTGCACTGTCTTTGCGAAGAAGTAACAAGTGTTCCGTTTAATGCGTGTATGTGAATTTAATATTACATTATATGTTAAAAATATCCGTGTGACGTTTTATATTCATATATTTTATAAAGAAATGTTTTGGGTTTTAGATTCGGGCAGAAAAACCTTTATTTTCATCGAATCCAGAATTGGATAATCTGGTAAGCTCTATATTTTATTATTGCACAAATGACATTTTCTGCATTTTCATACTGCATTTTTGAATATACCAGCTGTTGTTTGGATGTGGCGGGCTTTTCATCTGTGTCAGGCAGCCACGTGGTGCTGAAAAGTTAAAGCAGGATTGCAGCTGATGTTCCCTTTTTTTGGGCTGTTTGATATCATGATGGCCCCCGGTTGTATCTGCAGATGAAGGGCTGCTGTCAGACAGCTGTCACACACCTTTGAACCCTGCCTGGAAACTTATTCTATTCAGTCTTTCCACTTTGTTCAGTTTGATACTTTAAATGTAATGTTAGAGTAACGCTTCCCCTCGACTAGTTGGTGACTAATAGATCTCTGACTCTGAGGCTTATTGCAGCTTCAGTCTGTACTGTACGCCTGCTCTCCATATTGCAATAACATCCAAGTTTAATATCAGTTCCACATAAAATCCATTCATATGAATATTTTCCTCATCTACAGTTACTTGTATTGAGAAAAACGCGTCTGTTTAATATCAAGAGATGTGAACAGCTCATTTTTTATTGTTATTTTAATTTTTCAGATGATTCAAGCCATTCAAGTTTTACGATTTCATCTTCTGGAGCTGGAGAAGGTAATATTCTCTCGCCATTTCTGTCCAGTGTGCCACTTCAGACCTATGGGCTGTATTTGCATAAATGTATTTTTGCTAGTCGGTTATAATTAGCGTCAAAATCAATCATGGGGCCATTTCTCTTCCGCGTTTAATCACGACGCAAGCTGTTACAACTGGAACAGATATCTCTGTGCCCAGTCTCTCCCATGTTTTAATGAAGTTTAATGCTGGCAGAAATTGCGTGCAAGGTGAAACATATAGGCGAATTTTGCGGGTTTTTAAAAATGATTCTTTGTGGAGGGCAAAAGGCCCCAGGCAGCCATCTGTGGATAGAGGCAGTAGTGGGTGTAAAACTCTGATTTGTCTTCGTTTCAGATGGACTGCGATAGCCTCTAAAGTCAACTTTAGCCTAAACTTTGACATTCTCAAACATAATCAAAGCTGTTAAAAAGTTTCCGTTTTTAAACTTAATCTCCGTGCATGCACTTCTTTGCCCACAGATCTTGCTTCTCTACGGAAAGCTATATATTCTGGACATATAAACTCAGTAGCCTAAATAAAGTTTGAAGTAGTATTTTTTGCGCATGCGTTTGCCCTTTTTCTGTTTGTTTGTTTCTCAAGCAGTCGGATGCGTCACATTGGCAGTGATAATATAATAAGTTGATGAAATTAAACAGTTTACCTTAAATGTCAGTCAAGCGGGTCACCCTCCTCTAATGGCCACTACCCAGGGCACTGATGATGAATTTAACACGGGTGTTGAGTGCGTTGTAGCCTCAGAGCCCTCTTGTCACTGTCAATTTTCGACGATATCTCTATTTTGAGAGGAGAAAAAAAATGAAGTTGACTATTCCACTCAGGACAGTCCACTGCCACACAAGGCGCGGGAACCTTATCCTGAATCCAAAGTGATCTTTCAGGTTTTACAGACGAAAGAAAATCAACAATTTGTAAGTTAATATAAATCCGTAAACATAAGTTTAAAAAAAGTTTAATGATTTGTCAGAAAACAACGATTGATTTCCAGTGATAAGTTATCACTTCGTATATAACGTTTAAATACAGATTCACAAATGTAATTTTTAGCTGTGTCAAAGTGCACAAAAAGTCTTCGGGGCACTTTTGCGCGTCGAATCGGTGTCGTGGTTGCGCATGGCACTGTCGTGTAGTTTGGGTGAGTGTGTAACACCTCTGCCTTCTTTCTCCCTTTAGGTGCACGAGCTGTGTGATAATTTCTGTCACCGGTACATCAGCTGCTTGAAAGGCAAGATGCCCATCGACTTGGTCATAGACGACAGGGAGGGCGGTTCCAAATCAGACAGCGAGGAAATCACGAGATCGGTGGCTCTTGATCAGGTACATCTTTCCATCTGCGCGCGTGTGTGTGCGCGCGCGCGTGTGTGTTCTCCCTGCTGGCCATTTAGCTATTCTGGGTCACTACTGTGCTGCGCTGCTATTTGCATATGATTAAAGACGGTTTCCATTCCATCCATCGGAATGAAAAAAGAAAAGAAAAATCGGAATAATGTTGCTATTATTGGCCCATTAAGACTTGAACCCGGAACCGACCTGGGAAGATTAGCTTGAAAAAGCATCGCCATAAACTTGACCTGTTCCATGTCGATTTTAATTTAGTTCCTCTCTCCATTTCTCCCGCTCTTCTCTCTTTCTCTTTTTGAACCTAAAACCTTATCAGCTCCTCTCTGTTTTGCAGCCCAGAAGAGAGCAGCAGCAGCATGGGCTGCACACTGTGGTTTAGATGCCTTGGTTTCTCCACTGTAGCTAGAGTTCACGGTTCATTTCGCGTCTTGTCAGTATTTTTCCTTAGACATGAGTGCACACTGCTTATCGAGACCCCTCCTCTCCCCCTCTTTTGTTTCGCTCAGAGCGCACAGATTCAGCGCCAATAAGACGGTTTATTTTCGAAAGCTATAGAAGCAGGGGGCATTAAAGGTAGATTAAGAAGTGTTTCCTTTTGTGCAGATATCAGAGATAACCACAGCCTTCATTATGTGCTTCACTGACTGTTTGCACTCCGGGGACATTGTAGTGTGCGCACAGGCATGACCCTAATGGTCCTTACACTGCCGTTAAATAATGATAACAGCAACCGATCATTATAACTATGCAAATCTGGACTTGCGGCCATTAATAGCTCACGCCCTTTATGCAGGAAAGCGAGCTGCATGCACGTTTCGATAAGTTATACCAGAGTTTTAAGAAATTACTTCGGAGTGTGGCGGCAATAACCTATAGACAGCACGGGGGAGGGGGAATCAAGTGTCCAAATTAAAGGGATTAGTTGGATAGTCCGACATAAAAAGTAATGAAGCGATTAGGCTAAATAATTTAAATCCGCGGACTTCCATATGGTTGAGTGGCTGGTCTGAGAAGAGAGAGAGACAGCCACAGGCTTTTATGTTCTGTGCTGAATGGGAGGACTGGGAGCCGATTGGGGCCCAACTGGGAAGAGCCTCACTCTGCTGCGCATGCACTCCTCCATCCCTGGCCCTTATGTCTGATTATGGAAATGAGAAAGATCACCCAGAAGATAATACTTCATTTAATCCAGGAACAGAATTAAATAACACAGACAGCACTTGTGCTTTTAAGTGTCTCTTTAAACAGCCTGTTGTATTCTCTCAGGGATTCAGTTGTCAAATTTTTTTATAGATAGGTCAGAACATGGAATGAAGCCTTATGGTATATAGATATTGAAATAGTGTGTTAAAACCCTTGGGATTCTAGGTATATGAAGAAAATGATGTTGTGCTTGCGGCACTGATGCAGATCTTTAATTGACTGTAAGATGAAGACGTGGCCTATTTTAATATAATGATGGTTGCCTACATATAGCCAATTCAGGCCAAAACCATACAAGCTTATGTTTACGCTGACAGAATCGTATAAATGACCTACAGGCACAGTTTGTATTAAAACACAGAGCAAACTTTTTTGACAGATTTGTAATACTGAGGGATGGGCTGATGTTCTGGTAGGATGGCCTAATGTGGAGACTGTCCACAAGAGCAGTCTGTGTGTAAATGAGCATATCCAAACAGGCAGAGGGTGCATGCCTCTCACCGCTGAATACTTACATTGTCAATCCAATGGCACTGCACTTCATGACTTACTTGTGGCAGAATATATATATTTTTTAAATTTTTATGGGCTATTTTTGTGTGGCATCTTATCTGCAGTTGTTAGGCGGTGACATCCTTAACGAATTTGCATTGTGTGTGCATTATCTCTTTCCATATGTATTTTTAATATATGCCCTCGGGCATAAAGTTGAAGTGGACTGGAAAAAAATGCTGAGAATTTGCACAAAAGAACAATGTTAACAAGATGGAGAAAGCAGGCTCATTTATTCATAAACCAATTTATTCCAGTGAGGCGACTGTAGCAGAGGAAAAAAATGTCAGAGGAAAAAACTACTTTGAATTTATTAAACTCAACAATTCAACAACGCTGACTTTCTTGCTGCATTATGTACCCTTGCGTCATAACAGTGATTTTTCGGAATATTCTTTACATGTCTTTACATTTTTTTTTCCTTTTTTTGTTTTCGGGCCTGCCTATGTGAGGAAATATGAAAGGACACTGAGCGCCTCTTTCAAAAGAAAGCCGAGCATAGCTGAGAGGTGAAAAAGTCAGAGGCTCTGCACTGGCTTGTGAATGCAGCCCAGCCAGTTTGGGCATACCCTCCTATGTTTGTGTGTGTCTTTCGGCGTGGGTGTGTGTGCGCGCACAAGCTCTGTGCATGCATCTGTCTGCAAGTGTATGCATATATGTGTGTGTATTTGTGCGTGTGCTGCTGTGTGCGTGTGTGTGTGTGTGTGTGTGTGTGTGTGTGTGTTCAGACTGGCTTGATAAATGCAGCACCCCCCTCAGGTGCTATGTGAGTGGAGTGACTGGTTAGCACCAGTTGGACTTTCTTAACTCTTTCCTTGCCGGTCTCTGGAGAGCTTTCCACCACATTCACGTTGATTTCCTTCCTTTGAGCTGCATGTTTTTGCCCCATTAGATCTACTTTGAGCTAATCAGTATGCAGACATAAAAAACACAAGAAGTTAATTTTGTGAAGGCCTTTAATGTGATCGCAAATATTGCCGCGTCTGTCTCAATCTTCTTCTTGCTGTGAAAATATGGCAAGAGTTACTCTGCTGATTGTGTCCCTATTTGCCTGGTGCACACGTTCACCTCAGTCTAAAGAAGTGGGGAGGTATTTCCACGCTGCTGTACGTCATTTACACATTTGCCTTTAATTGCACAGAGCGTATGGGGAGGGGTGCAGCAATTTGCTAATGAACTCTGAGGGCCCAGGCTCTCTGCTGTAGAGGAGAACAGTACTAATAGTGATGAGGACTCACTACAAATCTCAAGAGCTCCTCTACTTGATTGAGCTATGCAGGCTGAAGTGGGACTGGAAATAATTGAAATTTCCTTTTAAAAATATTTACTGCCTGACTTTTTCTTTGATTATGAATGCTGAGTCTTTTCCTGAGAAGTTGAAATAATGTGAAAATAAGGTGAAATTGGCTGCAATCTGAAATAGCATCTACAGTAGGGACCCGTTGCTGTCGTGCTTCTATCCTGCACAATCTTTTCTAAACAAACCCGGCTTGTTTGAGCTTTGTGTTGTGGTCACTGTGTAAGAATTTGCTCCTGATAGCGCTATCGCGGTATCTTTTTCCCAACAATTGGCACTGTTATGCCATACAAGTACGGGTTTCCAGGTCAGTGAGACCCAGCAGTGTTGGTTTAGGTAACTCTGGCGGTCAAAAAGTGACCCCTGCTCCCTCCCCACTCCTAGCTCAATGGAAACCATGACTGCCAGGGTCAGCCACTATTTTCCTAATCAGTACACCGCTATCGCTAATCTATCCGCTTCTCGTTGAAGTATGGATCGAGTTTCACCCGACTTAACAGGCGCACACACTCGCTCTGTTTTTTTCATCCCCCTCTCTCTCCTACAGTGGCACACTGCTGTTCTTAATACAAACTTTTGAATCATTGTAGTGATTGTTGGTAATAGCAGCTTTTGTAGTTGAATAGAAGAGAGGTTTGACCCCCACTCACCCTTCTCTCCTCTACTCCCCCTTTGCCTAAACTCCCCCTTTTCTTCCATTCGGTAGTGAATGCAGGGCGGCTGTTGGGGATTCAACAAGTGATACAAAGAGGTGACCACGTGACTTGTGTGTTTCTTAGCCTCTTTATAATTGTGGTGGAATAGCAAGTAGGGGTGATTATGATTGAGCAACTCGAGACTGAAGTAACTTCAAAGAACTAGAATGTCAGGAGCCTCTCTCATGCCTTCATAATTTTTTTGTCACACATCTAAAGTGCTCATGTTTTGTTTTTTTATTTTGGTGTTATGGCCTTTTTTTGTTAAAGTTGATTTATGAGTTGTTTTTAAAACTAGTGCTTAGCGCAGCCTCACTGTGTCACAGACACCCTATGATAGTCAGAATTTCCCAGTTACAAATAAAGTTTTTGGTTTGTGTCTGCTGTTACTTATGATGGGCGGCCATGTCTGTCCCTGAGGCCTGCTGTGGTTTCTTTGGCTAAGTAAACAATAACCTGGCTTAACACATGTGTACTTAGCTAATGGAAAGTTCCTCTCCCCCTTAACCCCCTGCAAGCCTCTGACAATGGCCACCATCACAAACAACCCGTCTCCAAGGAATCCACCGAGAACATCCCAGCGCAGTGGCTCCAAGTCAGGCTAGGCTAACGAAGAAACCACAGCAAAACGTGCCGTTAACTAATAATGCCCACCTTTCCATTGCTTTGTTTGGGGTTCGATGGCGTGGAGAGGGGAAAGCACTTGAGCTAATGTTTTTGTTTGGATTTCAGCTCATAGAGGGTAACCAGGGAGTCTATAGTAAGAGCTGCGGTAGAAGAGGCCACAGAGGAAGGGAAATCAGTTTGTCAGTTTCCACGAGTGTCATCTAAATGGACTTTGAAAGCTCTGGTAATTATCTTAAACATGTAATTATCTTTGGTTGTCTCTATGAGGTTAACCCACCGGTTTTAAAAAGCCGTTTGAAGAGTACCTGACGGCTATTGAGTGTAGCATACTTTACTTACTCAAGAGACCAAATCCAGTTTTCTCCCTCACCCCCTTTAGCAATTATAAGGTTATTTCTTCTTTCTTTGTCTATTGTGAAGAGTTAGGGAGGAAGGGGGAGTGTTGAACAGAATGGGAGGGAGTGAGGGGTCTTTTCTCTCTCTACACCCCCCCCCCCCTTTTTTTTTTTTCCACACGCATACCATTATCAGCCCCTCTTTTCATTTTGGAAGCACTAATATTGCAACAAGGGGAGGAGAGGGGTGGAGAGAGCACAGAAAACCGAAGTAGTCGGGCAAGCACTTGCCTGGCAGGTTATCAGAGAGGCAGATCCTGCTTTATCTAGTTACAGTGAAAAGCAAAGTAAACAAGAGTTTACAATAGCTGGCCTTTCAGCCCCTTTCACTTACAGCTTTCCCACCAGCATTCAGCTGAGTGGCAGAATGTGTCTGGAGTTATTGCATGCCATCTTGCTGCTGCAACATATGGCATTCTCGCCAGTTTCAACTTGAGAAAGCAGTGCTGTTGCAAAGGTCAAAAATGGTGTTAAAGAAAACTACCACAGAGAGTAGATGCACCAAAGAATTCTGGGGGATGGAGTAGCTCAACTGTCATCTTTGATTCAGATGTACCACCAGTGAAGAGTGTATGTGTGGGGGGTTATTTGGATATTTATGTCTGTGCCTGTAAGTATGCACATATGATTATTTCCGCACGCTCACTGGCACAGAGTGAAAAGTAAATATCCATATCATCACAAAAGATATTTCAGAGTGAAGAAAGGGAGAAGCGTAGGTGGGGGGGCAAAGCACAACAACCTTAACCATTTTCTTTATTATTGCAAATGAATTGGCAAGGCAACATTTCTTGCATGAGTGCTTGTATGATATGGGGCCTGGCACAGCCAGAAAGGGAAGCCCCTCTTGCATCTAAGACGCGGCACAATGAGAATGCATTGGATTGGAATGCCTCACCGATCATAGCGGAATCAGAATTTCCAGCAAGGAAAATCTTTTCATGGCGAATTAGGGTGGTGTAGGGAAGAAAAATGGTAATGAAAAAAAAGGTATGCATGGCTCAAAAACAGGGTTCCCACAGCTTGGCGCCACCGTTTTAAGAACTTTACCTAAAGATAGGCAGAATAGAATGTGGAAAATTGAATTTACTAAACAATTAAGCAGTGAATTAATGTGCATCCTGCACAGGAGACGGCGGGTAAAGGGAAGTTAGAGAGAGGGGAACGGAGAGGTAGTGAGAGACTATGGCGGCTCATTAAGGGACAGAATAAATCAAGTGTGCTGCTATGTGTGCAGAAGGACAAGTCTCTCCTTCTCTCCACTACCTCAAGCTTTCTATTTATGCATCTATTCATCTTGAAAATTTACATACCCCATATTTTGAAGGTGAAGATCTTTATTGTGTGCCGTAGTCTTGCTGGCACAGGGTGTGCATTGTTTTGTTTCCCTGTGTCTTGCGGTCAAGGTGTGTGCTTTTGTTAAATAGAGGCTGTGGGTATGGCGGCGATGCGATGTGTTTGTATAAGGTAGATGAAAAGCGTGTTTGTGAGTGTGTGTGTGTGTGTGTGTGTGTGTGTGTGTGTGTGTGCACAAACCAAGTGATCAAAAAAATGTACTTGTGACTGGGTGTGTGTGCAAATTTACTGCATGACCTGTGCGCACTGCTACGAGTGTTTGTTGGTCGTGTGGTTTCAGCCGTGTGTGCATTAATTGCGTGTTAGATCAGTGCTAGGCCTTTTCCATCCAAGCGCGGCCTGCGATTATAAATAAACTCCTCATCCCCGCGGAGATGCCACCAGGTCCTGTCTCAGCCCCGCCCCGTTTCCCGTGGGGCCTCAGTGGCCACCTCCCAGCAGGCAAAGCGCTCTTTTGTTCAATTACAGCTAATGCAGTAGTTTGCCATTTCCCCCTCCACTTTCTAATTATATTTTCAAATGGAATTTGTTATAGAATTAAAACAAAAAGAACATGGGGGGGAAAAATATCCTTTTAGCAAGCTGAGGCTCTTGGGTTTTTAATACTTGCCGTTCGACATCCCTGGGGTACTGTACTATTCTTTTTCATTGCGCTCTGAATAAACAAGTTCTGCTCATATTTTAAATGCTTCACTTTTGAAAAAATTGGCAAAAGCCAGAGTTAACTTTTTGCTCGCTGAGCATGTGGTCTGGATTACCTCACTTCTGATGTTCTCTGGAGTTAACTTGGTCATGCACGGGTGTTTCATTTTTCAATGTTCCACGGTCAGCAAAAAAGAATTTGTAAGAGGTGGAGAAGGGATCCTTTTGGTATCTTATCCCTGTTAAAATCAGCGTTTATCTAACCAGTCGCCATCCTAGTCATGCCTTTGTGCAGTGACTCCCCTCTTTATTGCAAAGCCTCAAAGCCTAATTTGGAAAACAACAATTATATTGTCCATGTAAGCACTGGAATATAATTTCATAGCCCAGGAACATCAAAAGAGCTCTAACAGACCCCAAATGTGTTGAATTTGCTGACTTTTCTTTTCTTTTCTGTTATTCTATTCCTTCTATATTTTGTTTAAAACAAACCTGAGTCATGAATTAGTGTCTGCCTTTTTATAATGCTAAACTCAACTCGAAACCCTCTTGCTGCGGCAGAGCCAATTGTAGTATCCCAATTGAAACCAGTTGTTCCCCAGTGTGCTCCTCTCGTCTCCTTCCTTGCTTCCTCCGTGTGGGTTTCTATCAGTCATTTCGTCGCAAAGCCCTAAAAGCGTGATGCAAACACCACATTGCCCCTTGATATCTCCTTCATTTGATTTCACCGAGCAAAGATAGGCTCATGCGGGCGGTAGAGGAGGCTCGATAAGTGTTTGTCTGCGTGTGTTTTGTTTGTTGCGTTGTTTTTTTGTGATAGCAAACTGTGTGTGATAACACATTAGATTCCATTTCCTTCTATTCTGAAGTCTCTTTCTCTCCTGTCCTCAACGCTAATGTTGCTTTTCAGAGGCACTCAGAGATAAGAAGTAACATCTGGTTTAGTTTCAATAGTACGCAGCAGCTTTGTATGGGGCAGGGTGAGATTTCTATGTGTTTTCTTTGCAGGCTGTATGCACAGTATATGTCTGTTTGTAAGCATCGAACCTGTATATATGGGAGAAAACTTGACTCCTCTATTTTTTTTGTCTGCCTGCATCTGTGGACACTATTTTGTGTGTGTGCGCGTGTGTGTGTGTCTTTGGTTTTTACTCCTTTCTGGGCCATTAGCTCTCTACCATCCAGTGTGCAGCTGACACTCATCTGGCCTAAGACACACACACACAAATAACTATATATAAATAAAACCCTGTCTCCTGAGTCTCTCTGTCTAGTCAGCTGCTTGTGTTTTGATGACACAAACTAGTAAGAGTAAAATGAATCTCAGTCTGCTGTCAGTCAAGTTTATCTATTTAAAAAAACCCTTATAGAAAAAGGAATGCATTTTTATACTTCTGCGATGCTTAGACTTTTTCATTTCTTTAAAATCAGCCTTAGTTTGGTTTGTCATGCAATATTTTTGTTTCTTTTCTTTTTTTTGCTCAACTGTGGGAAAACTTTAGCTTATTTGATTATGTCTCAGTCTTGGCTCTGCTGCCTCAGATGAAGTTTAATTCAACATTAGTGGGACTGGTCATCCATTTTTTTCCCCCCTTTCCCTTTTGGACAAAAGAGAGGAATTATACTTATGTAGCAATACTTTGAGTTATTTACCTCGTGCTCTCTCTCCCTCCTTCTCCACTCTGCTCGGATGACATCACTCCCTGGCGCTTGCTGAAGCCTATCTTAAGTTGTAGCTGTTTTGTATTTTCATCTGCTAGTGGTTTGAGCCAAATGGAGGCAGCCGCAGATTGCATGCCTCAGAAAGCTGGGAACTAATACAACATGTTCACTTTCTATTTGTCTGAGCTTTTCTCTTTATCAAGCCCCAATAATCCTTATTCCATAAGACTGTTGCAGGGCCTCACACACACTGGATGACTGGGCTGAGAGTTGGCAGAGATTGATTTCATTTGAGTTTGACTGGCTCTCTTGGACGTAATGGACACTACATGTAGACCAGAGTTTTCAAAAGACGATAATGAAATTTGGTTAAAAATCACAATAACACTTAAGTCAGTGAAAGTTGAGCATTAGATTAGCTGATTAACCATTTCGATTTTGTCTCTTTTTCTCAGACGTCCTGGAACAGAGATCATGACGACACGGCGTCCACGCGCTCTGGAGGCACGCCGGGACCATCCAGCGGGGGACACACATCACACAGTGGTGACAACAGCAGCGAACAAGGTAAGAGATCATGTGACAGAGGACAGGGGCACCGTTTCTGTGTTGACCAAGATGCAGAGTATATTATACGACATCCATCAGAGAAAACTTTATTATGTGTGAGGACAAAGTGAGAGAGGCCGATTCAGAGTATTTGGAGAGGGAATTGGTTTTTGCAACAGAACTCACAGAGGGGTCAGAGGTCACGGTCAAGTATGTGAAAGCTCTTCTGGGATCTGGTAGGGACTTTTCATTTTGCATAGGAACACATAAGCAGTGTAGACCTATTTTGGTAGATAGTCTTTACCTGAGTGCAGCAACTTTTTGTTTTTGTTTTACGCTCCTTTCTTTGGGAATTCATGCACTTGAAACTGTTTAGATCCTCAACAGAGAGTGTAAAATCCCCCACATCAATAACTTGTTAAAATAACTTATACTATGAAGCTTGAGACCTTTATTAGAGGTTGCTTATATTTACAACAGTCTTTGCATTCATGCCGCTTCTATTCTGAACTAATCTGGAAGAATATTGCATGTAAAACATTCAGTCTGATCATAATTTAATCCTATTTTTTTGTTGTTATGGTGCATACACTTCCAATACATACTCTCCCTTCCACTGGACAAATCTGCCAGAGTTTGATGTCTACATGCAATCAGAAAATATGCGTGTGCCTCTGAGTGTGTTAAAGAGGCAGTGAGAGAGAGGCAGCAGTGGGAAAATGGTGGTGGTGGGGAGGCGCTGCAAACAAACTGTAGTCAAAAAAGCAACTTCATATATTATTGAAGGCGATGTCAAGGCGAGCAGTTTGCAGGGTTGCCAGTGCCAGGAGGCAGAGCCTGGGTGGGAGCAGAGAGCGCCGCCATGCCTTCCACTCCAACGAGCAGCCATTTATATAGTCAACACACACACACACACACACACACACACACACTCTGTCTCTCTTTGTCTCAGTCTGTCTCACACTTGGTCTCGTTGTCTCTCCTTTTTTTTTTCCGCACACATTTTCTGTCTTGTATACTATATGTGCTTGACTCTCCCTTTTCAGTAATGCCCAGGACTGAGAGGTCAGACAAGAGTTGAGATAAAATTGAAATAATATGGAGGAGGAGACCAAACTGATAAAATAAGAGTGAATTACAGTAAAACAGGGGAAGACAAAGAGATATTGTGGAAATGTGTGTGCACTCTGCCTGTGATGAGTAATGGTCTGGGGCAACCAGGCGAGATCTGATTGGTCGCTCTAATGAGTGTGCTCTGTGCAGAGTTTGGGCTCCTGCTTCTGTGACCTTTGCCCTCTATTGACCAAACTGACACTTCATTTTTCACATCTTTCCAATTATAGACCCACTCCTTATGTCTGCCCACCTCCTCCGACTCTCTCGCATCACCCTCCATCTCTTCATATCTCTGTTTCCCCAACTCCTTTGCTGAGCTGTTGCAGATTTTTGTTTGTTATTAAAGTAATTACAGAGTATAATTCAGGGTGTTGTGTGTGTGTGTGTGTGTGTGTGTGTGTGTGTGTGTGTATGTGTATGTGCTTCAGCAAAATGAATGAGGTGCTTTGATTGGTCCAAGTGTTGCAAGATGGCAGCTAAACATATGTGTATGAGGGCATCAAACATGTTTGCTAATGTTTTATTTACTCTATTTAACCAGGATGTGCAATAAGACACATCAAACTGTGTAAAACTCCATCAAAGTTTGGTGGAAAGGCTCTTGGAAAAAGTGGAGGCTGTTGCAGCATGTGATTCTAGTTTTAGCCCATTGGCCTTTCAAAAATGGAAACTTCTTCCCTCAGACAAAAACTCCAGAGGTTGATGGTGCAAAGTGCTATTATGATATATAGTTTTTGAAGTAAAGTGATGTTGCACCGCCATGTGAATAAATGCATGTAAAATTGCATAGCTAATTCCCTTCTAATTGGAAAGACCTATGACTGTGCCAATGTTTCTAATGTGTTTAGTTGGTTTTTGGTTTTATTTTCCTTGTTACAACTTGTCAGACTTGTTTTTGCTTGTTTGAAGGGAAAGCACTCCTATATGTCCTTTCAGGAATACTTATTGATGGTTTGAGATCTGAGGCACAATCAAGTTCTACTGTTTAGTTGGAGAACTCGTAGGGATGGTAATGTGTCCGCATTCATTTGGACATGTTGTGCATTTTTGCTTAATTTGTATTTTTTAAATCCAGGTAACGTTTAACCAGCTCTTATAATATCTTTTCAAAGCTGACAACTATCCTGCTATGTGCCCGTATATGTAAGTCCACATGTATGTAGCACACACACAGTGGTGAGCATTAGGATGCAGTGACAACAGTAAATACTGGAGGACATCTTGGACCAGTTTCAGGTTTATATGGGTTAAGAGCTATCAGTGCCACGTCATATTGGCTCTGGCAAATTCTGTGTCAGTCACTTGGTAATCCCAGTAAGCTGGTTATTTATCTGTTTGGCACTTTACTCACTCTCTCTCCCCAACAGCTTCACCCCCCCTCTCTCTTTCATCTCAACATCCTCCCTCTCTTCTCCAGTTTTCCCTTGTCTCCCACCTACTCTCCTGTCTCTCTTTCATTTTACTGTCAGTCGGTTTCTCTCTCCCTCCTTGTGTATCCTTGTGTTTTTCTCTCTCTCCTCCCTCTTTTTTCTTCCTTGCCTCCCACTCGCTCTAAAACACCACCTTTGTTTATCCTTCTTCTTTCCCGTTCTCTCACCTCTCTTTGTTCCTTTTGCGCTCTAATTCTTCCCCATCATCCCCTCTTACATTTTTCACAGCTCTGTTTTCCCTCTATGTTGTACATTTTGCCATGCTTTTTGCTTATCTTTTCTTCTGTTGCTATTTCTTTCTCCACGAATAATACAATTTTTCAGATTTTTACACTCATTTATTCTGTCTGCCCCATTTCTCAATTTTCACTTTATTTCCTCTTCTTTCTGCACCTTTCTTTAACCTTTTTCTTCCTTTTCTCTTTGATCACTTCTTTGTGTTTCTGTTATTTCTGATCCCTTTCCTTTACCTTTTCCTCCTTTCTACCTTTTACAGATTGCTTTCTCACTGACCTTTCTCTCTCATGTCTCTTTCTTCCCCACTGCCTGTAGAGCTGCACAGCTAATGGCCATCTTTCTCTTCTTTGCTCATTCCCTCCATTTTCATTTCATCTATCCTTCAACTCACCTCCTCTACTCCAGTTCTTCCAAGTACATCAATCCATGTCCTCACACTTTCTATACCTCCTTTAGCACTCAATCTTTGTATAATTCCTTGTCTCTGGTCTTCTTATCGTCTACCCCACGTTCATCTCTTCTTAATCCTCCGCCTATAGTGGAGCAAAAGAGCGATGCTGTCTGGTTGAGGGCCTTTAACTAGTGAACTCTCCTCTCTCTTCTTTTTCTGAGGCTATTCCTGTGACAAACACATGCTTCATTCTTTCCTCTTTTCTTAAGGGTTCACTGGCCACTGGTATAAAAATTTCTCTCTATCAGGAAGTGTACTCGCATTCCCAGATCCAACAGTGTAAGGCTCATGAGAAGGGATTTGCATTATATAAAGTTGGTGTTCACCATGTGAATCTTGTTGAATTCATTTGTGGGAAAAAATTTTTTCAAGGCAAATTAAATGATAATTATATAATGTACTTTTAATAATAAGCTAGTTAATAATAACTCTTAAACCAGCAGATGTTTTGCAGTACTCTCAGTGCCACAGTGACAATGTGAAAAAAACAACCCTTTTTTATTTTTGCGTGTGGTGACAATGCTCACATGCTGCGTTCTTAGTTATGGTGTTTATGCTTTGACCACAATGCCGATGGTATTTTTTAGCACTAAATTCCATTGGCAGTTTTAAAAAAAAAAAAATGGAGGGAGGATCACATTTGCTTCACATATGTCATTAAAATCAGTCCTGGGTGTCTCCTTTCTCCCTAAAGAGCAGACAAAGAAGAAAGCCTCTTATTTTTCTCCTCCCTTTCTCTGGGATGTCTTTGTAAACATCCAGCAAGCATCGACAAGTAGAGTCGGAGAGCGACCCTGTAGTTAATTAGTCCCGCTCTATTAGCCCAGCTGTTTGCTCGCTAGTTCCTACCAACAGGCTCCTTTGTTTAATACCCAGAAGCCCTCTGGAGAAGCTTTTCTGCAGCCTTGGATCTTCCTTTTCTGTGAAAAGTATAATGCTCGAAGGGCAGAGGAAAACCTAGCAGATCATATATGCCTGCGATGGAGGGGTGTCCCTCATGGACATGAGCGGGCCTTCTCATTTTCTCCCAGTATAAAATACTCCTCTTTGCCTGTGTGAATTTGTGAGGACACCCCTTGGCTTCTCCGAGGGTCTGGCGTGCAAAGGAAACAGAATAACATTCAGGCACTGAATTGGGCAGCTGCAGCGATGTGGTATGTGAGTTCAGCAGAGGAGCGGAGCAAAGTGTTTGCTCTGTTTTTGAAAGCTACAGGGTTTCCTTCTCTGCTTGTCAGAAACATCCAGGGAGTGAGGCGATGACTGGTGATATTAGATATGTATCACCAATTACCCAGACCGTTTGTAAAGAGTACAGTGTGCCGCGCCAAGACAAATAGCTCCCTGTAAGGCTATGTGTTGGTGTCTGCATGCATTTCAAGTGTCTGAGTAGTCGTCTGAGATTTCGGCATGTTGTGTGATGCCTAGCTTTTTTTTTTTTTTTTTTTTCAATTGGCTTGTATATTTGGAATAATTTAATTTATGCTCATATTTTTCTGTGTAACTAACCGAAAGTCTGTAAAACCAAGTCTAAAATGTTTTCATAGTCCAATAAACCAGTTCATCTATTTCGCACACGCTGATGTTTAAACTAATGTTTCTAGTTTTCACTTTAAAATTCCTGTATGCTTATTGTACATTATGATTAGATGTCATCTTTGTGAAGTCTGCGAGCACTAATGAAGGCAACATTTGCCCAGTCCCAGCTGGGTTTAGCCTGGTGAAGGATGTGGCATTTGGCCTACCACTTCTTGAGGATGTGGCTCTAAAAACATTTGGATAGTCAACTTTGCTGGTTTGATATGTATTTGAATGAATAGATCATCCTTGCATTCACTGTTAATCACTGCGTATAACCTCCAGTGGCCGCAAATTCCCATTGATCAATGTGGAATATTCCTGTTGTTGTGATCCATTCATTTATCCATTTATTCACCCTCCAATCTCTGTGCCCTCCAACAAGGTCAGGCCACACAGGAGCTGCTGCTTTCCGTTGTCTCATTGGGCAGTCTTCAGTCCTGGGGTGGGCAAACAGGGACATAGACAGAGGTGCCAGGCAATCAGCAGCCTGCTCTCCTCGTCCAATCATTCAGCTTCACGTGGCGCCCTCAAAGTCACTGATTAATTGGTCCGATTGTCCAGTAGACTGGAAGAGAGAACTCTGTGTGTCTGTGTGAAATAATCCCCTCCCCAACTTTCTTTTCTCTTCCAGGAGTTCATAAATGCACTTTTCTTTTCAATTTTTTGTTGCAATAATGAGCTAAAGACTTATAACTGAGGGAATCAGATGCACTTTAATAAATAAGTCCCGGAAGGCAGTTACAGTGTATTTACAACACAGTCGCACAGTGAAAACTTTAATAGTCAGTGCTTTTATTCATTGATGCAAAATTTGTAGATTCTTTATAACCAAGTATTAAAGAACTTATAGACATACCTTAAAAAAACTGTATTTCATTTTGTGAATGCATATATTGTCTAGACATTGTCTAGACGTTATCGAGGAAGATCCTAGGTCCGGTAATTGTCTTACTGGTGTCCAGCTTTACCGGTAATCTTTTTAAATGTGAGGCTCTGTGGGTAGATAAAAGGTTTGTGGCTCCCTTGATTAGACTGCAGTCCGTATTACTGGAGGTGTGTAAGTACAGTAGCTGGCAGACACAAACAGGATTCAGTCTTTGATATCTTCAGAGCGTGAACACAGGGAAAAGAGGAGAAGATGAAAGTGGAAGAAATAGACGGCGAGAAACAGAAACGGAGCAAAACGAGAGAGTGCGATGAGGAGGAAGGGAGAGACTCTCAGGGTGAATGCTGGGAAACCATCTTGATGCTTTGTTGTGTGAAAAAGAGGGGCAGAACAGTTACCCCTGATTAGTGTGTTAAATGATGCCGAGTGCTGTTTGGGAGTCTATTGAGAAAAATACGCCACTGCTAGCAAATAAAATCTTCAGTCAGTCCAGAGGTGAAAAAGTTTTGGCCGTGCCATCTTAAGCTTGGTCTTTGTCCCTTAGGGGGTCAAAGTAAAGTGTGCAAGCATGTGCTAACGCGCCCAAAAGAGTTTCATATCTACAGGGTCACATGAGCTTAAAGTTTCTGTTTAATAACATTAATGTATGAAAGACTTATATAAAGGGTAATTGCATCGCAGAACACAATGGGGAAACATCCTTCAACAACTGAGTGTTGCTGGTAGCTATGTTTATTCAGTCTAAACTGGATTACTGCATCATAAACATTATTATCTGTGGTTACCTGGGAAAAGGGATGTTTGGCCTCTTGGTGTTCAATCACAACCTTCCTCTCTCAGATTCACAGAGATCTTTACAGCCTCGCTCTATCTCAGCGGCTGATGCGTCGGCCAACATGTTATGACTCGCCTTGCAGAAAATGATAGCCCTTGATGGCTTTTTATTGCCTCATAGGCAATAAGAAAACTCGGAGTGGCCGGAGTTTTCCCCCCCTCAAAAAGAGGAAATTGTATCAGGTTCCCACAGTGAGAGGCCAGTTTGCTTTTAGGATTAGGGCTGGTGTCACACAGCCGCTGAGTTTGTGAGGAAGCAAGGGTCTGAGGTATAGGTAAACAAAGTCGTCTCCTCCCCTCTGCATCGTTTCACACGTGAAATGATCATCTACTTTGTCAGTCAGCTTCGCTATCTTTGTTTTATTGGCACAAATGTGTCTTGTGTATAATAAAGTAATAGTTATAAAACCTTTTTGATAAGACGTCAAAACCTTTTTGACTCCTTGACTCTGGGAATTCTGTGCTGTGTGTTGCTGAGTGTGGGTTTCATATTTGTACATATTGATATTTTTTTTTCTACCACTGCTTCTGTCTTATTTAATGGAGACTTAACTTAAAGAAACGTTTTTCTTTTGCATTCGCTCTGCCTGAATCTCAGCCTGTCTGTCGGTTACATATGACCATGTTTGCATGACCAAAGAAATGCAAAGTCTAGAAGCCATCGCACAAATACATATTCATAAGTGACTTGCATGCACACCAACTAGCTTCTCTTTCCCTTCACTCCATTGGCTGTTATGTGCCTTCACTCAGTCTTAGTGCTAGTTCAGGATGTGTTCTGCTTAAGTCTTTAAAATGACATGAGACAAAAAGTGCTCACTTAATGCATTGCTTTTGATTATTTTAAAGTTGCCTGTGTTGCATTTTATCTCTCTCATTTCACAGACAAATGCACTTAGGTCAGATCATGTAGTTTGCTGTCGTTTCATGAGAGAAAAGGGTTCTACTTCATTTGTTCCACAGAGGGAGTGCAAGCGGGAGGGAAATGTATCTTTAGCTCCCATGTTATAATTGTGGCACACTAATGATGTAGACACATTCTCACTGTCTGTTTACAGGAAACGCTCTTCTTTAATTTGTGACTGGCGTGAATGCCAAATGCTTATATCTAATTACTGGTATTTGCTAAAAGATACTATTTACTCACCCCTCTTTGCCTTGTATGTGTCTCTTGTGTGTCAGGGTGGGGAGATTATGATAAGAAAAGTTAAATATATAAAAGAGGAAGGATATTTTTCTGTGGGTAGGAAATTAAATTCATATAAGAGAGAGATTTTTCACACATGCCTCAAGTTTTCAGACTTAAATAGTTTTGAATCAGCACCCATAAATCCAAGATTTTGTTTGAAAAGTGTCAATTGAGAACTCCTTTTGGGTTTATTTTTTGCAAAGCACCATAATTTGCACAATTGTAGTATCACTGTTCCTTAAAAAAGATGCCACTTTGGTTAAATTGCTATCTTTCTTTCCTCTCGCTATCTGTCTATATATAGAAAATGTATATATATATATATCCCCTTTCATGTTTGATTTGCAAACCTAAACCAGTGGAAATGTGGCAATGCACTTGTCATGCAAATGAATGGGGGGGGGAAGTTAAAGCATGCTCATGCACGTGTGTCTGTGTGTTTCTGTGCATGTGTAGGGGAAACTAGTAAATCCAAATGGTGACAGAATGTCTTTACGTTGTGCATTCCTTACAGTTTTCTGTTTTCAGTTCAGATCAAAATTGCATTAAATCATACAGAGACCCACAAACACAGCAGATTCAGGACCAAACGCACACCAACAAGCTCTTAGGAGCAAGAGCATGCCTCGGTTCTTAATCGTGGTTCACAGAGAGTCTGACAGTAAAATCACAGCAACTCATCGCTTATGTGTCACAACACATTATATCTGGCCCAGAAAACGACCTTAAACTCTCTCTGCTTCTGTCTTTGCATTCCTCTCACTGCTAACTCTTTCTCCCTCCTCTTCCTACTCCTCCCACACCTCTTCTTCACTTGAAAAAGAGCTGAGCTCAGGGCCCAGGAGGCCTCTGATCAGATAGACGTTAACTTTTCAGGGAAACCCTGATAGCAGACTGGAAGACCACAAAATTTAGTCATCTCTGCCAGTAGACGCCAGGAGTCAATAGCCAACTGAGTTTTTTTGAGCATTTTATTTTTGCAAGTATTGGAGGAAAAGCTACAAGTAACATCTCCTTTTTAAAATTTTGTTTTAGGTATGTCAGAGACGTAGTTTGAGCATTCACTTGTGCAGAATTATAGAAAGGGAGAGAAGGAAAAAAGCAAGGAGAGGCAACGCAAAGCAAAAAGTTATTAACGCTTTGTTCAAGGGCGAATCATTGTTTAACTCCTTGGCATACACAAAAACACAGTAATGGGCAACACACACATGAACAGAGCACATTATTTATTTAAGCTTTTGATAAAGAGATTAGCCCCGTCATCCTATGCTCTTAAGCTAGCCAAGGGGTCCATGTTCAGGAAATCCTGGCTTTCCTGACACACAGGCTTATGAGGGAATCTTGATCAAGTAACGTTTATATGATAACAATGCATTTCATGTGGGTATGTTTAGTATGATTTAGTCTTTGAATTTGGGGTGATTAGTCGAAATAGTATTAGGAGCTAAAAGGGAGTGGTGAAAGAGAGGCAGAGAGGGGAACAGGAAGTTGGCTAGAGAGCGAAAAAGAAGGCAGAGGATGCAAAGTACTTGTGCCAACTGAGCATTTTGTTTTCCTTTATTATTAGCCCCATCACAGTGGTTAGAGTCCAGCTTAAAGCTACAAACAGTGAAGTGCTAATTTTAGCCTCCAAAGAGGATAAGGATAACTAGCTTGCTGCCAGTATGCCATATGTTCCCCTGCCGAATACATTGTGTCAGGAATATTTTCACCCCACACCCACACACCATTTCCCTAAAACACATTTCTAAACAAACACACGTGCATATTCGATGTTTCAGCATTTATGAAGTTTGGAGCTTCGCTTTTAAAAGACTTAACAAACGATCAAAACACTTTAACATAGACAAGTTGTTTTAATTACAGTTGATATCTTTGTAAGAATAGATGGCATCAATCAGCTTTCTTTTCCCCCCCATTAGCATAGCTTCCTGCTGCAAGGTAACATGTGGCCTCCACTGTAATCTTCTGCAACTTGGCTTATATACTCACTTGCAAATATGAGGCCTGTAGAAGAATAAAAATGAGCCTCTCTCCATCAACACACATGCATATGTTCACATGTAAATGCAACTCTCTATTATTCCCTCGCTCTCTGCCTCAAATTGAAATAATTCAATTTATGGACAGTTCCAGACCTCCCTGGCTAAGACCATTATGCATGAAGCTCACCCCCCTCTTTTCTAACAAAAGAAGGGGAGAATTTACCAGCCGGCTCTCCCAACAACACCCACACAAAGCCAATTTCATGCCAGGGAAACACCAGTGAAGCGCCATTTGTGGTCACAACCTGCTTCCCCGTGGAGGTTCTTTATTATTAGATATAGGTCGATGCTACTTTAATTTCTGTTGAGGCTCATTTTGTAACCTTCATATGACACATGCAATGGTTCTATCAAACCTGTATCCACACAGACATTCATCAATTTGAAAGTGGAAGAGTGACTGAAATAACATATTGTATAGTCACAGATTTGATTGCTGCAGCAAACTGTGTCTTTTTGCCACAGTATTTCCTGCTGTAGTTATATTGAACACCTACAATTCAAATTATTTGTTCAACTTTTGGCGATAATTGTGTTTAAGAGCATAAAGGTGTGAAATACCATGGCTGAGGTGTCACGCTGTGAGTCCAGGTAATCTGGCATGTGGGAAGCTGGAAGTATAGAATGAGAGAGCTAGGCCAAAGCTTGACCCAAGGCTGACCTACACCAAACATGCTGCCCCCAGAGACCTCCTCCCCTTGGTCCCTTTGACATGTATACCTGCTATAGGGATTTGAGTGAGAGATAAAGACCTCAGCAAGCTTTTCTAAGAGTTTAGAGACAGAGAGAGGAAAGAGAAGGCTAGATAACAAATACTTGTAGAGCAGCACAAGAGCAGCAGGGTGGGCTGAAGGGAAACTTGGGGGTTTACTTAGTGTGTTTGCAAAGCAACACAAAGCATCCCACTTGTGGTACACACACTTGTGAACACATACATTTAGAGGTAACCCAATCGTCCCTTCCTACTCCAAACTGGTGAAACTCAAAGAGATGAGCAGGAGTTGGGGCAAAGATTCTCAGTCGTGATAACCTTTAGAGAAAAAGCATGAATGGCGGTGTTAAACACACAAACTGCCAATATATTGTACACATTAGCTCCCAAGGGCTCTCCCAGGTCTTTGTTCCTCTGAGATTCTCTTTAGCAACAAAGAGGTCATACTTTTACAGGAAGTCACCCCCAGAGAGAGCTGCCTCTTTCAGGAAATGACTTGGTGGGACTGTGCGGCGAGAGTGCCAGCATCCACGGGGGGCATATCACTCCTGTCCACATGGGCCCATGCTCCACAGGAAGTAGGCTGCTGTAAACCCACTCACTTCCTCTTCCTCTGTCCCTGTCCCAGAAGTCTTATCAGGGCTGTGTATGGGTCGGCTGATAGGACTACAAATCCCCCACATCTCCATAGCACCACATCCTTTCCCTATCAAGGACATGACAAGAAGTAGGAAGTGGGGATGTAACATTCCTTCATAGAGAGAATCTGCAACGCATATTTTTTTTATTTTTATTTATTTATTTATTTATTTATGTAGGAGTGTTTAAGAGGGCATCCTATCATTAAAAAAATTCATACACTCAATCTCTCCTACTCCTTTTGCCCTGTTTACTCATAAAAAAATAAGCTAAAATCCTAAATAGATCCTAAATAATTTAAATAGAGTAGGTTGTAGCTCAGATAATAAGTTATCCTGTTTTCAAAACCACCCCTTCAGTAACCTGAGCTTGTGGGCGAAGAGCATATTATACTCCCTCATAATACTGAAACCGTCTGTTATTCCCAAAAAAAAAAAAAAAACCCTCCTGGAAGCTAATGCGCTATTATTAGCACTTACCACCGCAGGGTTAGCGTGCCTGTATTATCTAACTACATGCAGTTTGGCTGGTGCTGATAGGTTAGCATGAGTGGGAAAATCCATGTGTATTAAAAGCGTTTATCAGAGGCTGTGTCATTCAGATAGTTACCATGTGGAAAAATGCAGACGCAAACAAGTGCTAAACACGGAAGTCTGAATAAATAAACTGAGAAGCTTCAGTTTGGTTAGTAGAACTATACCCTGATCATAAAGACAAGATTAAAGACAAAACAAGCTAGTTGTTGGTGCTGAAATGATATATTTCCAGACTGATGGCTTGAAGTTAAACAAGTTAGCCCCGCAGTAAGATGTAATTTTGCAAAATGTAGCGTTTTTATAAAATATAATTTGAAAGGATGTATTTTCTGTAAAGTCATGTTGGCTAAAAATTACACCTTGATACTACAGCTTAGTAGAGAGCTCTTGAAAGAAAGATGTAGTTACTGTCACTTTAAGTTTATTGAAAGTATATTTTGATGGTTTAATAGCAGACTTTAGTGAGTATAGGTTTTCTCCTGCTGAATATATATACATTTACTGAGTTTAAGTCCACAACAAAGTCCAATGGGATGTTTTTCCTTGAGATTAGCTAAAGGTTCCTTCTCTTTGTCCCGCACATACATTGAAGGACTTTGGAACGCCCTTCAGCACATCAGCTGACTTTTGGAAAGGACTGCCGTGCCATTGTGCTGTTAAGTGCTCTTAGCTTTTGTTATAGTCCTTGTCCTCTCTACAATCCCTTCCCCCCTTCCCCTCCTCTCTCATAGTCCATTTGACTCTCCCCTTTTCTCTCTAGCTGTTCACTGTGAGCTGAGTTTGACTGAAGCTCGGTGAGTCGAAGGTGTCAAAAGCCACGTGAGAGGCAGTGAAACAATTGGAAGTGAGTGTTAAGAGTGAGAAAGAAGCAAAAGAGGCAAAATTTCAGGAATGTTACCCTTTTGTGTGTTTGTGTGTGGGTTTTTGAGGACTTCTCTTCCCCGACTTGAATGCGGAACCCCCTTACAAGTGCCCCCATTTGAACTGAGTCTGGCCTTCTATCTCTAGGTTAGGGAAAAAAAAAGAGAAAACTTCAGCACAAAGGCAAGAAGGGAAAAATCAATAGTTACACAGCAAAAGTGCTCGACATGAAAGGGTGAATTCATCGCCCTACACTTTCATTTTAGCTTGTACTGTCTGTCTCTTTCTCACTCATTCTTTCTTCCTCGACTGATCTGGAAGTGGGAATAAAAAGCAGTCGGTGTGTGCGTATACGTGTGTTCCTGTGCGTGGAGGCATACTGCAGTTTAATGTCGTGTCGCTGCCCTGTGCTTGAGGCAGTTTCCAGCGTGTCGGGCAGCCTGTGGTGATGACCCTTTACGGGAAAATGGCACAGAGAGAGCAGTCACATTTACACTGACATTTTTGCCATCACCTATGGCTATGTCAACAGGCCTGATCCCTCCTTCCCCCCCAATAGCCAAGAGTGGATGGGTCTCAGCCATAACACACAGAAGCACAGGAACACTCTCAGAAAGAGTATGACCATTAACAAAGGTCTAATATTCAGGATGTTAGAAAAGGTTTATCATTTGGCCTATAAAACGCCACAAAACTGCGAGAAATACCCAACACAGTTGCCTAATTTGAAATCCACATTGTTTTTGTGCACCGACCAAACCTCGTCGGTCTGTCCAACTTTACATTTTTAATTCCATCAGTACACATGGTAACATGAAACACGTGAGAAGGCGAGTATGAATGGAAACTTACATTCCGTATGATTACTAATAATGCAACACTCCAGTAAAAAGGCACACGAACCTCCACAGATTTGAGGTTTAAACAGTTTTAATTAACTGATTACTCTGATAACTGCTCTGTGCTGCTTTATTCGTTGTTGTTAAACAGATTCCCTGTCTCTGACTTACTGATACCCTCCTCATCGGATCACCGCAGTCGAAATAATTGCAGCTAACTTGGCTCGGAATCTCACAACAATAAGTCTCTAGTGTGTTTTAATTACAAATCACCCTTGTAAATGAATCACTAGTTACTGTCATTATTGAATCTGTCAGTGCTGATCCACAAAACTGTCATCATTCAAAGTAACTGGCTTTGTTATTGCAAAGCACTCATTATTTACTGTAATTACTTCAATGGAAATGTCTTTAATTGCAGGAAGCAATTACTTAGCCACCTCCCGTTTATTTACCTGGAAAGCCTGATTTTTTTTAAGTTTGTAATAATGGCAACTTTTTTTTGTCTGCCTAATCTAATAAGGCCTTATATGAATGTTCTGTACAGATTAATACAAGCTTCAGAGTGCTATGATCGAGATTCAATTACTGGACTTTAAAGCAAAGACCCCAAAACAGTAGTCTCTCTGGCAAAAGCAGAAGGGAAGTCTAGACTAGCCATATTGTTTTGTCGACAGCGCATGTCATTATCCGCAGAATAGTCATGGGGATTTCTCTCCGTCTCTCCTCCTCCTCGGGAATAAAAGGGAGGCGAAGCAGCATTGGTCACAGAGAGTGTTTTGTACTGAAGTGTGTGTGTGTGTGTGTGTGTGTGTGTGTTGGTTTAGAATACTTCAGTGGTCATTATTGGAAAGATGCCTCATGATAGATCATAGGAAATGGGTGCATGTGAGTATGTTCAAGTATGTGTGCGGTAAAGGGAGAGATGCTTTTGAAAATGTGCCCCTAATTGCGTCGCAAGGAATTCCTGCATGTTCAGGATATCTGGAGGTGGGAGGGGCCCTTCAGAGCCATGCAAAGGGAACCCCCCACTGCCTGCAAGCCCCCCTGTACTCCCCCTTCCTCACGTCTAGAGCTTATGAATGGCCTGAATACAATAAACGCCACTTTTTTTCTTTTTCTCCCTCCCTCTTGCAAGCCCTTCTTTACCCCTCTGAGGATTTCTGGGAATGTAACGTATGTGTATTTGTGTGAGTGTCTTGTGTGTGAGTGCTAGAGAGAAAACGAGTGAGGGCACTATTGTGAATGTACATCAAGAGTGTCTGCACTTTGTGTGTGTGTGTGTGTGTGTGTGTGTGTGTGTGTGTGTGTTTCATGTTTGGAGTTTGTGTATGTATGTATGAATTTCTCATCTGCCCAGTATGAAATGTGTGGATCCCATGTGGAACAGGATATCAGGTCCCTGAGGCCTGGGCCTTGCCTGGGCAACCAACCCAGGGTCATGTGAGCTTTCTGGGGTGTGAAACTCTAGGACGGGCCTATGAGAGATCAGCTTCAGGTCACTCACACTCTCAGCAAAATACACTCTCTCCTGCAAGCAATAGCCCTTAGACTAAATGCAGTGTCATAAACTCAAAAACCTGTCTCCACTCCTTTTCTTCTCAGTCCATCCACAGCCTATAAAACCTAGCAAAAACATCACACAGTATGTTCCAAAAACGTTTCGCCATCTGTGAATCATTCCTCGCACAGGATCCCACTCATGACATCTGGCACAAAGCTAATATTCATAACCCTTACTTCTCATCTCAACGGTGCTTCTACGAAGGAAAAATAAATTATTAGAAAGCTAAATGTCATAATTATCTTGCATTGCGCTAGAAGCGACACGTCTGACAGTACTGCTATTCGCAGATGAATGACTGGTAAGTCTGTGGCTGTTAATTTGCCAGGCAGCAGAAAAGTGGCTGACACCTCTGAATGGCACGTGTGCCCGTGCACAGGGGGCAGCTAGTACCAGTGTCTGTCCTATGCTGAGAGATGGTTTATAATCAGATCATAACAGATTAGCCTAGATACTGCTTGATAATGTCACGGTATGCCTTGAGACAGATGTAGAGGAGCGATAAAGACACAAGAGAGGGAAGTAAAGAAACTGAGAAGTGGAAGCTTAATTTCTACCCACAAGTTGAAGCGGTACACTTTTGATTTGCATAGGAAGACAAAAAAAAGCAAAAAATGAAGGAAAAATAACAATGCCTCAGTCTTACACCGAGCAAATACTGTGCAGATATCCTCCATCCAAACTCCACAGTCCAGCGGACAGAGAGAAAGAAGAAGAAGGGTAATGAAGTAGGAAGGGAGGGAATGCAATAATGAAACAGAGTGGCAGAAAGACTTAAATAAAAACCATTGAAGCTGAATAAAACAGACTTTAAGTCAGTTTAGCTAGTGCTAACAAAGCTAGTGAAAATGCACAAAGAAAGCTAACCTAATTTTTACGTCATTATCTGTTTGCTTGCAGTGTGTGTGTGTGTGTGTGTGTGTGTGTGTGTGTGTGTGTGTGTGTGAGTGTGTGCATGCTCGTGTGTATTTGTGTATACAGCGTGTGAGGGGACTGATAAAATATTCCTTCCCTCGGTTGGCCCCGGGGCATTTCAACTGCCCCTGGCTCCTTCCAGTCAGTGGCCTGCTCCTAATTGCCACACACACACGCACACATAGAGACAGACAGACAGACACACACACACACCAGGAAACACACATGAATAAAGAAAGGCAAAGATAGACACACACATACAGACAAATGCACATCCATGCATGCAAACATTCTTAACACACAAACATGCACCCCCACTGTCCTGCATTGATTCACCCTTCTCCATCTTCCCAGCACCCCCACCTCACCAATAGTTACAAAGATGTTGTCATGGCCGATCAGTAGGCCCCGAGTTGTGCCTGTGGGGAGACTGGAGCTTGCTAGCTTAGCATCCACATGCTGTATGCATGCAGCGCAGGGTTAGAGCCTGCTGATGCTCTTAATAAGGCTCACAGCCTGTGTATGTAGACTCACTGACTTGTTCATTGGTTGAGTGGTTAGCTAGTTGCATGGCTAGAATTCTAAATAACTGATTGACAGACTGACAAAGCACACGACTAGCAGGGCTGCTTTATGACTGACTGTTGTGCTTGCTCACTGGCTTTATAGGGTGACTAGTTGACTGGATAGTTTAGTGGGTGACTGAAAAGCGGTGTGAACAACCATCTGACTGACCACCAAAAGGGCTATTGGATAAGTGATGGACGGATTATGATGTCACTGTGGCCACTTCTATACTAATGAAGATGAATTTGAAATCAGTGCTTGCATAGCCCATGTTTTCTGCCCATTCAAGCATACCAGTGATCCATACTGACACCACAAAAGACTACAGAAATGTTTGCATTTGGTCTATTGAGTATGCCCAAGATGCATGAGTCATCTGCTTTGAGGGCGACATGCACCAGTGTGTAACCACATGTCATAACAACAGACCCATGTTTTTGTTAGCCTCCACACCAGCCACATCTCGACATGTATCGGGATATGGCAATGCAATACCATATTTCCCAGCAAGAAAAATGGCAGTTTTATAGTATTCACTCCCCGCAACTCGTATGTTCAGCTTGGGCTACAAACATCAGTTGACAAGCATTAAATGATACACTGTACTCTGCTGATGTTTGTTTCACTGTAAGCCAAATTTGTATCTATTTTAAAGCACACTTGTCTTTATAGTGAAATGGATGGTACAGAATGTCTCTGGAGGACCTTTTACTGAAAATTTCAGTATCAAGTGTTAAAAAATGTCACCTTAAAGACCCAATAAACGAAAAATATAGATCTGCATTATGAAAGCTGACAATTCTGTGTATTATTATCATTATTATTATTTTCCAGCTGATTTTCCAGTGCACCACAGCATCTTTTCCCTTTCTTACCAATTATTTTCTCGCTCTGTACTGCTCCAGTCAGTGGCTTGAGTTTGGTCTTCCACTTTTTCATTCTCTCTTTTCCGCTCTCACTCCATTTCCCCTAACACTGCCTCCTTCTCTTTTCTTATGGTCCTTCACTATCTCTCCCTCACGGTCTCTCCCTGTTTTAGCCTCTCTCTTTCTCCGACAGGCTCTGGTAACACAGTTGACATTTCCTCAACATGGCTGCCAGACACAGCTTCAGCACCTTTCCAGTTTCACCCTTCCTTTCTCCCTTTTTCTCTCTTCCCACCTCCCACTCTTTCCTCACTTGCTGGGGTTAAAGAAAAGCAGAAATTAGCCCCAGACCATGTAGAGGTGATTGGTATCAAATTGCACTGAAAATGGAAATGCCAATAAAATTGACAGCCCTTCTCCAGCCCTCTTTCCTTTCCCCCTTCTAGGTAAAAATAAGCGTGTATAGGTCAGACTCAGAGGTATAAGCAAAGGGAGATAAGGGGGGATGAATATTGGTAAGTGTTAAGGTTTCCCTGGCTTAGGGTGATGGGTGACAAAAAAAAAATGCAGCAAGAAGACACACAGAGAATCTTGCAGTTTTTCCGAGCATACACTCTTTTAGTACTTTTGTACTTCATTTGCTCCCCTTTTTGTATCCTCCCTTGCTTTCCCTCCTCTCTATGCTTCTCATGATTCTCACCTCTTCCCTGAGATGCCATGCACACCAACTCTTTCCCACTTGCTCACCTGCATGAATACTCACTCACTCGCTCACCCACACTGAGCTGGTACTCTGGCCGTTTGCTTCTGTTTTCCCAACTCGCATGGGACAAGCCCCTGGGTTTGTTATTGTAGGCTTTGCTGAACATGAGCCGGTCTTTACAACGGATTGAAAGCATTTGCTTCCAATGAAAATCTGGTCTTAGATTACAGGGCCACGGCTCGGCTCACCCCTCTTTTCCACCAGGCAGAGAGATGTAGACAGAAGGGTGGGTGTATTTTAGCCCTGAAACAGTAGGAAGAAAAAAACTCACTTGTTGAGCTCAGGCTGCATTTGTCCCAGACTAATGATGTAACTAAAGACCACATTTAAAAAAAAAAAAATACATTTTTTTAAGGACAGAGAGGAAGAGAAGATACGTTTAATGGCGCTTGAGTGGTTAGTCCGTTAATCAATTAATGGATTGGCTATAAGTGATTAATTGGGTAAAGATTATTTAGTTCTGGTCTGATGTGTGGCTTAGTTTGTTTTACATCATTGTAAATTGAATATATCTGGGGTTTGTGCTGTGGAAATAAACAAATGTAATATTATTTAAGCTCTGGAACATTTGTGAGCATTTTTACTAATTCTGTTTTTATAGCAGATTTTCATCCTATTATCCAGTCCATAACATTATCCAGTGACTAGTAGCTCAACCTTCCACGTGGTTGTTTCCTGAAGCACTTCTTTACATTTTGGTGATGTGACAGTACAGTTCAACCAGCTGGTTTACCTGCCTCACAGTGGCAGGTGTTTGCATCACTGTCAGGCCATCTATAATAAGCTGTCTCTTGTTTTATCCCTTCTTCACCCTCGATAGCATCCCCTCCACTTTCACATGAGGTTCATTAAAAACCCTTCAATATGTGTGCATATGTATCTCCTTCTGCTAGAACAGAGCGAGAGAGTGAGAGCTAGCTGAGAGCGTTGTTTCGTATGGATCGTTGAGACTCTCTCTCTCTCCTAATGGTGTATATAATTCAGGTGCCCTCCAGGCATGCTTTCAGGAATTCTTTTGCCTGAGGTAATGGGGAGCAAAGGCCTGGGTTTTAGGCCCTTGATTATTCCATTGATGTGGCAGGCTGGAAAAAAGTCATCTCCAACCGGATTAGCGCCAACATGCCTATTAATTATCGATGAATCGGGGCTTAGGGTTTAGCTAGGTGCTGGGTGTCGCCCTCTGCAAGTTAGTGGAGCGCAGGCCCATTTCATTGCAGTTATCTATCCCTGCCACAGTGAATAGACCTAGAAGCTTTAGAAGTGCTTTGTGTGTAATCAATAAATAACTGGATCCAATTGTGTGCACCGCTTCAGTGTTTTTTTTGTGTGTGTTTTTTTTTCTCACATTTTTATTTCCCCTCACTTCCAGTCGAGAGAGGCGATACAGGACAAAAGTCAGTTATTTGCCTCTGAAATGTTTAGCAGTGAAGGTGCCACTTGTTTACTTCACCTCATGTTTCTTTTATGATTATCATCTTCATTGAGGGTGGCTCACATTTTTGAATAATGATAATAACAATTAGGCTTTTCACAGCCACGGATGGGAAGAAGCCCTTTCTCTCCACTGGAGCTGTATAGAAAACGTACCATAATTGGGTGGTTTTGAATATGTGCCGTGTGTGTGAGTGTGTGTGTGAGTGTGAGTGTGAGTGTGAGTATGGGTTCATGTTGTTGAGTCTGAATGCAGAGAAAAGGCCCGTGGAGCGCCTTCCTTTCTCTCTTTCTCTCAGTGCTCAAATACGCTGAGCTGTCTCAGTGTTCCCCTTAGATGAGGTTAACTGGCCTTAATAGAGTCTTATCGAAGCCCTACAGGTTGCTGTAAGCAGCCATGACGCCATTGTTATGAAAAGCAGTTAGCTTTGTTAGCTCTGTATGTGCCTCTGACTTCCTTTTTTCTACCTATTTTCCTTTTATTTTCTGCCTTCCCCCTCCTTGCAACCTTGCCTTTTGTAGTGCCGTGTTACTCTTTCCACCTCAGGTAAAATGGCAGAATGCGCTGGGGCAACGCTTCAATAACTATTTTCCCCTCAGGATAATAAAGACTAAATCTCTCTGTCATTTTCAATTCTGCGTGGGCTTGGATGGGAGAGTGGGGAAATGCGACCTTACAAGTCCTTTGTGCTCCCCTTCTCCCCGTCTTTCTCCCAGGAAGATGCAAGCGCTTGCTCTGTTTTCAAGTGACGGGGGGAGCAAAATGAAAGGGAGGGTTATTTATAAATGTATTAAAAATGAATGCATTTATGAGGTGCTGTTTTCCAGCCATTCTCTTCTTGCCATTGTTGTGTCTCTATATCCATCCTTCTGTGCATACAAAGCCCTCCAGAATTCCCTCGAAATCGTATTTATTCCCTTTGAACACAGAGGCGAAGCAAATGCAGGAAGTAAACAAACTGTGTGTCTGATCTCCACTGTCTCTTCCTGTTTCTTGTCATGTGACAGGTGATGGTCTGGACAACAGTGTGGCTTCGCCGAGCACAGGGGATGACGATGACCCGGATAAAGAAAAGAAACACAACAAGAAGAGAGGGATTTTCCCTAAGGTGGCCACCAACATCATGAGAGCATGGCTCTTCCAGCACCTAACGGTGAGTTGAGCCAAACGCCATTCGTTCACTCTCAGTTTCATATCACGAGTGCACACTCAACTTCATTTTACAGCCACGGGCTGTCTGTACTGTTATACTCGCACATAGACACACAGACACGCTCTGTCTTTCTGCACTACTCAAAAGAACACACTGAGCCACTCTTTCTCTCTCTCTCACACACACACGCACACACACACCACCACAGCCCCTCTTCTTCATAGTGTATCCTTGTTCGTACGGTGCACACTTCAAAGACAGAGGCCTGTGTAATCTGCTGGCGATCTCTGCAGCCTGCGTTCTCACTCCTCATCTGCTGAAACTGAATAAGGTTGAAGCCAAGGAGAGATGCCCCTGGCCATAACTGCAGATACATAGATGAGCCTTATTAAAAACAAATCTGTCATTATTTAACAGATGCCGGGGATGCTGCAAAGGCCTGTGGTTTGGCTCCATTTTTCCTCAATTATAGCAGAGAATACAAATGCCGTTAACACCATCTGACTGCATCACAGATTCTTTGTGGGGAAAAATGTATTTAGACAATGGAGGATACCAGTGTGACTGCTGGGATGGAACCAACAGTGAGCTGAATGCTCCCTTGGCCAACACAATTTTGATTCCGTTCAAGCCGAATCATTCGACTTATTAAAGGAAGAGACTGAATATTAACCTGTTTCGATGTCTACTTAAAGAACAGCGTACCATAGTTTGCATGGTCTCTCATGAAATCAGAGGAAAATCTTCAGTATTATTTTCACTTATGCCCTGCTTGAGCTTGAGCGTTGATACAGCTTACTAACTTGGAGTGATTATAGTCTCCTTAGTCCCTGTGACTGCATATGACACAGCTAGTATCAGCAATAATCACTGCCAAGAATGAGAAGCTTTGCTGTTTTTATTATAGTTTTAAATGGTATTTTTAAAAAAAGGTCTGATATGTATTCAGTCAACAAATAGTTAATGTTTTCCTTAACGTTGGTTTGAGACCTCACCTCCCACATCTGTTTTTGTATTGATTCAGATGAAGTATGAACAGGGCACAATATGGCCACCCGGAATTAATATTAGGCTAGTCCTACACCGTACCGCTAACCTTTTAAAAATATAAAAATACAGTAAGTGAAACTGCTTTTTTGTGTGACAGATTAAGTCTTTAGTTACATTTTTCATTTCAGCATACACAGCTACGCTAGGGAAAAACCTTGCGTCACACACATTCTGCCTATGTCAGGGGTTTGTGGAGAACTTGATACGCTCTGGCTTTGTGGGTGTTGGTTTGAATTGCACAACAGTGATGATGTTAAAGAAAGCAATTTGGTTGTTGGATGATGGCTATTACATGGGCTCAACTTTTTATTTATTTGTAGCTTGTCTTTGATGTCGATGGTATTCATCGCTCAGTGCATTTGTTGGTTTTCAACAGTTACCGGAAAATCAGAGGAACTTTTTTACCGTGTCCAATTGTCTGTAGGTATGTAGGCAACATTGTGTGTATGGTGTGTATGCGTACGCAGACTCTATATACTCTCAAGACTTTTTTCCTTTGTACTCCCTGCTTCCCATCTGACTATCACCAACTCTTTTCATATACCACCAGTTCTCCATCATCCTGCAAACACACATCATACACACATACTCCAACTCCCTGACCTCAACCCATACACTCCCAAAACCTTCGGGGCCACAGAGGAAAGGTGTTTGAAACATACACACATCCTGTCTGTGGAAATACAGTTCAACACACACATGCCTAGTGAAAACACACCCGGCAACACACCTCCTGTGTCATATTACACCGTGAGCACGACTTATGGGAAGCTCCTACTCTGTTAGATCTCAAACAGTGAGAAGGATATAAGTGAGTGCCATGGGAGCAAAGGAAAGGAGAAGAAGGTGAGGAGGTGAAGACAGGGATAAGGAGGATTCATCAGTCTTTTTCTTTTCCAGAGCAAAATGGAAAGAAGCGCAAAAACATGCAGGCACACAATGGGACGTGGCCATTTTACTTTATTACACAAAAGAAGCTCCTTCAGTTCAGCCTGCATTGAAACTGAAGTAAACTGAAAGGTTGATGGAAAAATCACTTCCAATTTGTTTATTCTCTTCAATAAAGCCAAACAGAAATGAAACCCAGGCAGAGAGGAGCCAACATTTTCTTTGTTTATGGGAAATGTGGTCTTAATTTTGGGAAACACTGGCATTAACAATACCGCTGGTGTCAGATAAATGCTTGCTGTGGTTTCATTTGCTTACTCTTCAGTGTCACCATTAATTTATTCACCATATGTCAATGTTTACGAATGCTACACATAGCACCTCTAATGCAAAAACATTTACAGTTTTTCTCACACTGGTAGTATGCTTCTCTGCCTCTGCTGATAGCAACATAAGCATGGATAGCTGATCCACATTTCATCACGGCTTGACTCTTTGTTTCAAAGACAGAGGATGAAAGATGTGCCTGACCCCCTCAGAGATGAACACATAGACATATACACAATATATGAAGGGCTGCTGTAGCGCTACACAATCTTGAAAAAGCCAATCAGGGCTTGCTGTTTCTTAAGAATAATACATCTAAAAGTATTTGACACAGGTGCACAGAGACCACAAAACAGAATATGGTGAATTAGGAATGGATTATAGTAGAAGTTTAGACACCCAACCTTAGTGTTCTGTAATCCCTTCTGTTATTCGCCCTCACACTTAGACCCTTGGGAGTTCTCATTGTACTGAAGCGGAAAGGAAGGTGGGTGGCACACTGAGGCTGTGAGTACACCAGCAGGGTAGCTGGTAGGTGGCATTGACACAGCTGTTCTTACAGGGTTGTTTTGAAGACTTTTATGCATCTCTGCCTCCTTATCCATCAAGGATGCTAATTTCTTATATCTTGTTCCACGTGGAAAGGGTAACATTTGGATACGGAAAACTTCTAATTCCCAAGTTTGCTACAGTGTGTTACATGGGTCAAAGCCACAGTGTTTTGGGTATATGCATGGTGACAAGGGTATGTACAGTGTGAGGTTTAGAGTAAGGGATAGAGAGTGGGCATTGAATTTGTGATGATGACAACAGTTGTAGCTCACTGAGTTCTCTCCAACACACCCAATGAGCTCATATGTTGTTGACGATGCTTGTGGGACAAGTTCAACGGAAGAATTTGGCTGTGCTGACTTGGAGCGACTACAAAACATTAGCGTTTACCGCCTGTCACCAATGACCAAACTCGCTGCCAGCTTGACATGCAGCTGTAAACTTGGTAGGGAACCAAAGTAAAGGAGAGGGGAGGGATTTTCCACTTGTGTCCTCATCTCCTTTTGATGTTTGTTTGCATTTGACATCCTTAATTAAACATATGTTGCAGCTACTAGCTCTCTGTTGGTTTTACTGACTAAACTAAACGGGATATTTGTAAGCGTAACCTGCTTTCTCTCTTTCTAGATGTGTTTGACATCAATAAGGATGTGTTTAAAGATGTAGATATAACTCTGAAGTGTGCTAATGACTTTTCCCTGGAAATAACTATAAAATGTGTTTAAGAAAATAATTGCAGAATCAATTCTAAACTCATAACCGGCTGAGCTGCCTGATTGCTTTATGTAAGAGACAAATCTTGAAATAAAGAAAAAGCTTCTCTCCAATCTCTCTTTCTTCCAACCCTCCCATTGTGTGGTTGGAATACACCCACATCCCGCCCGTACCCTCCCCTCCACACAAATGGTATTTTCTTGTTTAATTTAACAAGAAATGAGTAGTAAATGAAAGCTCAAGCCTCAAATCCCCAACGCGCCCTGTGCTCTGCTCTCCACTCCCCTATGAAAAGGCAATTTGTGAAATTATGTGATAGAGTAATTAGATGGAATTCACCCCCGCCTCCCCACTATACACAGTACCCATATTCCCATTTAGATTGCTGCCGTGCTAAACTGAAGTAGGTGTGTGTGTGTGTGTGTGTGTGTGTGTGTGTGTGTGTGTGTGTGTGTGTGTGTGTGTGTGTAAAAAAAGAAAGGGCAGAGGGTTTTGGTATTTTTAGTGTTCATATTGGTATATTCACAGATTGGGACACACACTCTCACACACATCGCTAACACCCTCTCATTCTGGCTCTCCTCCCCTCCTATTTGTACACAGATGCAGTGTAACGAGGGGCAGCCATGATCGCAGCTCATAAAAGAAGCCAACCCGCAAACCCTCAATGAGCTGCCTTTCTCCCCCTCCTCCTTTCTCCTCTTAAAATGTGTAAAATGCAGAGAGAGAGCGCATATAAAAAAATCCAACTTGAAGGCATAATCCGCCGTTAATACAATTAGAGTCCAATTTAACCACTTGCGTACGCAGATGTAGCTTAGCTTGGGGAGCGCTGTCCCCCCCCACCTTCCTTGGAAATGCTTTTTTACCCTCAACACAGCAGCGTGCAGTGGGGGTTTGAGCAGAAACAGGTGTGAAAAGCGATATAATTCATTTCTGTGCTGGCAGAGGAGGCCAGGAGCCTTGCTGTCGTGGGCCCTGGGTGGTGGAGTAATCTAGACTGGGTGTGCAGGGTGGGAGGCGAGTGAGAGGAGTGGATGGATACATGGATGGCTAGCTACACTACTCATTAGAAGCAAGATAATTTCCTCCTCGTCTCAATCGCAACTCCTCGTTCGGGTTGCGATTGAACCAAACAACAGGGCAGAGTTGTGCATAACCAACATTTAGATTTAATATTTAAATTCACAGCGCTCTGTAAACTAAACACTTTGCAGTTCCTGAATTTCTCACCTAAGGGAACACAAACCAGATACTCAAAGCCTCATCTAAACAACAGAAGGCAAAGGAGGGAAAAGCATTTGAGGTCAGAGTTCGCCCTTGCCTCAGATGCCATTATTCTTCGTCTGTTTATTGCTGGAGCCTGAATATGTCAGCACCCTGGTCACCCGCTGCAGCCCTGACCCACCGCAGCAGCCCATTGCTGGGATGGTATTTTTTTCTTCTAATTCTGCCATACTTCATACTTTTTAATGCGTTATAGTGATAAGAAAACGCAGAATAGCAAGAAATACAGTACGACAAAGGTACGCCTTTGAATTAAATTCAGGAAACCGGCACTGACATGTACTTTTTCATATTTATGGCTATGGGGGTCTCATGATTATTGTTACACTTGTTTGTCTTAGTTATATCTTGCACAACTTAAGCTTCTCATGAAAAATAATTTCAATTAACCATTGAAGCCACCAAGACGCCTTGTTAATGGTTTTGAAAAGACATCAGGAAGCAAGCTAAAAAGGAAGACATCAGCTGACTTTTTATGTGTTTTCATTCATTTATTCATAAACGACAACAAAGGCATGATGTCCATCTTGATACTATAAAGTAATATAGTGGCCTATGTGGCCTGGTGTCTCCGATTAGGTCTTAATTCAATCTTAGCGGCAGTCAGAATCTTAGGCGCCACTGCATTGGGATTTCAAAGAGGTCCTAAGAGACGACAGACAGATGGACAGATCTGCCAAAGGCCTGGCGTGACACTGTGACGAGACAGGGTAGCAGAGGAAAACAAGAGAACAAGTTAGGCTTATTCTCAGCATTTTTATTCAGTTTCAGATACTCTATCTCTGGGAATGGAATTGGCTTTGGGCTGTGTGTTTGTGTGTGCATTTGTCTGCGAGGACCTGTGTTTGTGTAATTGTGGGTGTGTGATTGCTCTGGTGTGTGTTTGTACGAGGGCATTTGGAAGCAATGACTTGTCCGTACCAATCCAAGAGTGGTTGGTGTCAAAGAGGGAGGCAGCTGAGTCAACCTGCCTACCCCCACTACACATTCACACACACATGCACACACATACTGTGCCCCAACCCCCACATTACCCCACACCTTGTAATGAAAACATCATCAATTATCCCTCTTGACAGGCCCCAGGGACCAAAGGCAGACAGCTCTCTTTTGGGGCTTCTCTTTGTGGACTGACCCTTACAGACAAATAGATTTGCTGCACACAACACTTACACTTTGCGACCATTTCATGAAGGACACGTTTGATTTTTTGATTTTTATTTATTTATTTGTTTATCTGTTGTATTAAAAGGTGATGGGCTAATGATATGACCCATCTTTGCCAAGTAGATAGTGGGTCTTGGGAGCTGGAAATAGCGAGACCAGTCCATCTGGTGGAGGTGCAGGGGGGCAGGAGGTGTGAGCGTGTGTATATGTATGTGTGTTATGTGGGAGACTGGGAGGGTGTTGTGTGGGGGTAGTGGTATGGCTAGGGCAAAGGAAAGGCATCAGTCCTGACATGGACTCCTGAAAGGCCATCTGTGTCATGATTGATGGATGGATGAGCAGATGAACAGATGGATACAGTATCTATCAAAAAGACTGACACATGGTTCATCTTGGCAGCTTAAAACATATATATACTTTGCTAAAATATCAGCCATTTTCACATGAATTTTACCATCACTAATAGCAATAATCATATGCTGGGATGCATTCTTTAAAGGTTCAGAAAATCAAATCTTCATATATGTTTAATCTTGGCAGCAAATCTTTAATTCTTTCCATGTGAATGGGTCGTGTTTTCTCACATATAAGATCATAAACTTGTTACAAATCAGAATACAGTTTGCATTTATATCACAGAAGCGTGACCCTTTTGCTGAGAATTGATATAAATATATAGAAAAGAATCCAGTTAGACAATCCTCTTTTTAAAAATTGTTATCTAAGGATATTCTCATTATTCCCATACTCTAAGCAGGCTGAAGAATTTTTTGGAAATACTCATATGAATTATAAAAGGACCTGCCTTGGGTCAAAGTCCATTTACATTTCTGACAATACTTTAGGTGTACCTTTCCTCCCATTTTCTCCCCTCTGCTTCTTGTATCGTTTTACCCCTCTATTTAAAAGCCCTCAAGGGCAGTTAACTTTTAATTCATGTCACCTTTGATCTTTTCTAAAATGTCTGCCATAGATCTAGACCAAAACCACGCTTATGTGTGTGTGCGTGTGTTGATCTGGCTTCAGTCAAGGGGTGGGTCAGTGTGTTTCCTTGAGAACGTGAGAACTTTACAGACCCTCAAGGTCGGTCAGTAGCAGTGAAGGAGATCACGAGCCTCAGAGCCCCAGCGTGGCTCGCAGGACTAAATGCACACACACGCACGCAAACACACACAGAATCATCTGCTTAAACTGTTCCAGCTTCTTTTTTAGTTTAGCATTAGATTAGATTTTTTTGGAGGGGAAATTCAAACATGTTTACAAGTTACACTTAAAGGTTTCTATCCTATATATAGAATCTCATTCTCACTGAACAACATATCACTGGGTGTTTTTCAGTGTATTAAAATGCAATATTTATGTCAATGACATTAAATATCTAGTTAAATTGAATACTTAATTTGAGCCTTTATACATCATTACTGTTATTACTATCTACCATCTGTTCTTTTCTTTTGGCTAAACCTTCTGCTTTTCTTTCTCTCCTCCCTCCAACTCTCATATAATTTCATAGTTGGGAAACTATGAAACAGTTCAGTGTGTGGTTTCATTGTTGCATGTCACGATGATTGATGGCTTCATACTGAACCTGTGTTTCACGCTAGTTCTTTTTTTCATTATCACCTGCATGTGAAGAGTGTTTGTGTGTGTGCTGGGTGGATACAGGCCCAGTAACTCAGATATGTGAAACCATTCTTGGTTTGGTACCCACTAATCAGTTTACAGTGATCTGTAAATCCAGAGAAGAGGTTCGCTCTCAGCTCTAAGTCGCACACAGACACACTCAAGTTGCACACTCTTTTACATAGGACCACATCCATGACGTCAGTAGCTGGGTAGGGTGTGGAGTTCCCCACCATCACTGTGGTATTTATTGGAGAGTGAGTGGCAAGTTGACATATGGAAGAGTCAGGGAAAAATATTGTCATAAATCTGTGGTTAACTTGATGAAATGCTTCTATCCATTGCTTTGCAAGAGATTAGCAAAGCTAGCCTGTCATGCACTCTCTAAGCAAATGCATAACCTCCGAGTGGCTTTTGTTTAAAACTCCTCAAATGAGACTTTTGGCAGAAAAATGTTCTCCGCCCTTCAAGTAACCGAGTTTAGCATAGGCTCTGTGTAGCATGATTTTGTCTAGCCAGTGATATATTAACTCTGCTAAGTGTGAAATCACATTAGCGCTAGCTGTTAGCCATTATCCATTAGGCTGTGTTTGGTGATCCAGAGGATTGTGGGATATTTTCTGGCTGGAGTCAGCAGCTCAATACCTTTTACTTACAGCAACTGCTGCAGCTTGCCCTAGATACATTTGGTGTGGATGTGCGTGTGTGTGTGTGTGTGCGCGCACGCCTGTGTGTGATTGCATATGCAGTTGTGCAATTATTTGTATCTGTCAGCCTCATGTCTCTTTTGTAAATGCTGAGTGAGTGTGTGCATGCCTTTGTGTCTCATTCCATGCGTGTGCTCGATAGACGTTGTGGCTTTGCCATTGTGGTAATCAGTTTGCGCGTTGGCTGAACTAATTTATCAATTCAGTTCCTCCCACTTGTATTCTCTCCCATGCGTGAACCCTCTCTCTTTCCCCCACACTCTGTGTCCCTTTCTGACAAAACACTTCTTTCTGAAAAACCATAACGGTTTCCTATCTTTTATGCGTGCCTTCTGCCTCCCTGACTTCTCCCTCCTTCTCCTCCTTTCTTCACTCCCTTTTTACTTCCTTTTTTTTCTATAATGTACAGCTGTGTTTCCTTACATTTTAATGGTCTTGAACCCCGATGTCATGGAAATATTGGTGCTCTTGTGCTGTTTCAAAGGGGAAATGGCACAAGAGCATGGGGGAGAGAACCATGATTTATAGATGAGATCTGGTGATATCCTAATCACTTGTCTCATAATCCTTTTTTTTTCTTATTTTTACATTGGGGAGAAAAATAACCCCTGTCAGGATTATGATGCATTAGCGGCAGGTGGTATGGATAATATGGCTATAGGTTGGTAGTGTACTATTGACCAGCTGATCCAGGGTGCCTCATAGAGCGGGACAGTCAGGTGTGTTGTACGCTCATCTGTGACGCGCACACCCACAGAAACAAGCATGCATGTGTACGTTTATGTGTATTTTCTGTGGTGCGTGTATATTTGTGTGTCCATCGGAGTGAGGGAAATCATAGCTAGTGAACCAGGTGGTGAATGCAGACAGGCAATAACTCATGGTAGAGGAGTCGAGCAGAGCTGAGGGCTGGCAGAGAAGATGTGTTGGGAAAACCTACACCAATGCACATACCCTGTCATTTTTCTCACTTTTCCACTGACTTGTCTTTCTTTTACGTCTTCTCCAAACATATTTGTAACACAGAATAAGACCCTCATGTGTTTCTGTACTCTTGTCTTTAAAGTCACCCTTTTATTTATATGCAGCGTATTTCACACTATATTTGCCGGCTTTCTTCTCTTATTGCTCCTTTCACTCTCTCCGAGGCTGTCTATATTGTTAGCAGAACGTGGACAGGACTGAGGATGCTGCTCACTTGTTTGTTACAACAGATTAAGTCATTGATTTGCAAAAGCGGTGCACTGATGGAGAAGGCCCTCTGCTGCTGAAGATGTGGAGAGAGAGAGATGAATGAAGCAGAAGAAGGAAATTGGGGGGGGGGGGCATTTCACAAAGGAGAAAGAGAAGACAGAAAAGATGGGAGCTAATTGTAAAGGGAGAAGTTAAATGAAGGTGGGAGAAAAGAAGGTAGAAACAGAAGCAGCCCCAGATAGTTAAGGAAAAAGCTAAATATAGAACAGAGGGATGGAGGGGGTGGTGACGGGTGAAAAGGATAGGAAACTAGAGGGACTCGGAGAGGAAGGAGAGAGGGGTGTAGGTGTACTTTGAATGACAGAGATGTCAGAGGGAGAAAGAGGAGGGAGGTGAATGTGAAAGCTTCATCTTATAATAATAGTGGCTGTAACCTTCCTCTATCTACTACCTGCTTTAAAGAGCATAAGGGAGCAATTGTGAAATACCTTTACCTAGTTTCAGTATTCCCCCCAATCCAGGTTTTTTTCACCCCCCTAGGGGCCAGTGGTGAGTTTCTAATTAAAACGTTGGGGGCAAAAGGGTAATTATGATAATAACATAATAATATCGCCAGGGTTATTAGAATGTTCTGTGGTCCCCAAATTGCTTCCTCTGAGAGATCAGATTTCAGTGGCATTACGTAAAGTCAAATTTCCTTGAAAGTCAGGTGAAATGAAATGTATTCCCCCATGGTCGAAGTGCAATCTGAGAATCTGATTCCCTCTTGTATGTCATGGACATGAGTCTAAAAAAAGCTTTACAGTTTCTCACCACAATGACATGTCTCTGTTCTCCTCTTACCTTCATCCTTAGTTTATACTGAGGGTTTATGTGTTGAGAAAGTCTATGTTTTAGTGCAGTAGTTTTTGTTTTCTTTCTTTGAACTCACCTGTAATAGCTCATAGTTTCTTACAGCCCTGTGCAACAACTTCCATGTATTGTAGTTGTGTATAACAAGAGAACATTTGTTTGCAAGCTTAGAGATCAGTGCTAGAATGGTAGCTCCAAGCACTGCAGCTTGGAGCTAGCATGCTTGCGCTCCAAGGGGCATCCCACTGGTTTCTCTCAGCTTTCTATGGTACCTTACTAGGATGATGCTTTTTTGGATCCCTGTTACTCCCTATTTACACACCCCCTCATTCCCAGGCAGCCCTGAGGCAGCCCACCTCCAGCTGTGGCTGCCGTTCTCTGCACCGCTTGGTGCAAGTGCCGATTGCTTTGGAGTGCCTCCCCTCGCTCAAATAGGCGGTAATTACGGGCTTAAAGAGGTTTAGTGGTCCAGCAAACTACATAATCACCCCTTGAATTAGCCTCAGCTCATCAGCCTCAGTCCAACGAGCAGTGCTTACCACTAGCATTAGCTAGCATGCTGCACTCCCTTCTCTTTATTGCACAGAGGGAAGCACAGCAGCAGGTGTTGTGCAACATCCGGCCCCCTTAATAAATTTAGCCTTCCCTGTGCTGGAATAGGGAGGACTAATGAAGCACGCCTTCATAGTGAAAACAACCAGAAAGTACACACACACACACACACACACACACACACACACACACACACACACACACACACACACACACGATTCTTTCCATCAGCACCAACAGACCTCACCCTTTACATTATACATATATATGGTACTTTCTAAAGACTTGTCATGTACCTACATGCTATAAGCGTAAGTGTACACATACGTTAGAGGCACACCCTACTGTACACAGCACACAGTTTTTTTTTAACACCCAGTTATATTGCAACAGCAGTTACACAGCAGTGGCTGCTGTCCTGCATTGTGCCCTGAGAGTTTTACTAAAGTGATGAATGATACTAATCATCAATTATCATTCTGTGGAAGCTGGTAATGCTGTACATTGTCTAATCCACTTTGTACCGGAGCTTTAATGACATACTTTTCACCCTTTGCGTCACCAGCTAACTAGATTTATCTCATTCCCATAGGCAAGAGCGCTGTGAGATTTCCCTAAATCAACAAAAGCTGTTTTTTGAGAGGGCAATGCTCATTAATGAATAAAAAACCCAAGAACATCTGCTTTTCTACATTTTTTTTCATCTCGAAAAGAGATGGAGAGATTTGATGACAAAAACAGTTTGAAAGGGGGTTTCTTTGCAATTTATGGTGCATATATCGAGCCCCCCCTCCCCCCAAAAAAGGAAAAAAAAGGTTTATGAATTATTCATACAAGCTTTGAGCTAGTTTACTGAAGACCAGTACCATAAAAGAGGCTGTTCCTGCTTTTTTTGGGTAGCGCTAAGAAGGGGACATTTAATTTTGCACAGACTTTTCAGACAGAAGAGACTCTGCATCTCTCATCTCGTAGTTGGTTCATTTTGAGTTTCTCAAAAGATCTGTTTTTGCACTGTTTAGTTATTTTGCGTCGGAGCAGCCTGAATCAGAGGAAATTAGGTTAGGGGTGCTTTGTTTTTCTTCTGTTGTTGTTTTGTTCACTCTCACTCCCTTTTCTTTTTTTCTTTAATCCCCCCTTTCTCCCAGAGCCAGCTTTGTTGCTGGGTCCCTGCTCCCTAATGAAGTCAAAGGGATGTCAGTCGATGCCACCTACACAGAAAGGAATTTGAAATGGCGTAGCTCTCACAGCACAGCATGACACACACACACACACACACACACACACACACACACACACACTGTAGATGAAACTTTGACTCTATGAGCAAAAAAAAAATTATAAAATAAAATAAAACTGGGAAATTGGAAGCTTGCTGTATGAGATAGAACAGGCTTACAGTTTGGAACGCTTGTTTTAAAGTCTGCTCGTGCTCAGGGTTCAGGGTATTTGTTGTTAGCATAACAATGTGCTCGGCTCTCCAAATATTTAAGGTAATCTCATGCTCGTCTGTCAGGAGCAAGGCCACACTTCCAGTAAACCCTATGTTTTAGAGTGTACATGTGTGCATGCATGTTTGTGGAAGACAGTTTGGTTTGATACAGTGATGCCCTTCTAGCCAAAAAGGCCTCCGGATTAGCCGTCAGGCATTCCTGATAGGCAGCTCGGTTTCCACAGAGATTTGACCTGGGAACAGTGAGGGGAAGAGATCTGGCCAAGTCAAGGCTGTTTACTTTTTACCTTAAGTGGTACATGCAAGTCGGTAACCGTCCATTATTTTGTTGGTGTTTAACCTGCTTGGTTTCAGGTCAGGAGAGTTATGCTGCTTTCACAAGTCTGCTTACAAATATTTCCGAGGGTATCTTGTTGGTTACAGTGGTACACTTAGGGGAAAGTGTTGCATATTACCAATTTGTTTACTGTTATCATTGCATTTTCTAACATCTTTGTGCCTTGTGGCCTTCTGCAACCATCTGGTGGTAAAATAAGCTAACTGAAAATACCACTGACCCATGTCTGTTATCCACAGATTGTGCGGTGTCATGGCCTCTTTTTTTGAGGGACGTCACATGGCTGTGACAACATATGATTTTCCTCTCTCCTCTTCCTCCCTCCATCCTGTTTCATGGTTGCAGTTTTATAAAGCTAATGTGGCATGTCAAGCCTTTTTAATGGGAAGCGCAGAGGCTTGGGAAGTGTAGCTTTAAATAGAAGTATATGCAACGATAACGCCCTAATGCTAATGGCAAAAGAAGAAACACAGAGAAGTGTGGCTACAGTGAAATTGGTTATGAAGGGTGTAATCACACATGTTTAGTAAAGATGCTGAATATGTGTTGTAAGCTATATATAAAAAAAAAAAAGCAAACAATTGTAGATACTAATACTCACAACCAAAATGGAATAGCTGACGTTTGGCAGCTAAAATCAAATTTCCATCAAAATTAAAAAAGGAAAGAAAATGTTTTTATACAGAAGAGGAAAAAGCAGTGAGACAGAGATAATAACAAAGAATTGTTTTTGTTGAGGAGGACAGATAAAGAGAGAAGAACAACAGCACGATAAAGACATTTTTAAAATGTCCCTCCTTTCATGGTCATATAGTGCTTGCCCAACAAAAGAGTGAATCAGACTACTTTTTTCCCCTCTTATTACTACCAACAAATTCAGGTGAGACTTGTACGGCACAAAACAAGAATTGGGGAGCTGTGACCTTTTAGGAATTCTGTTCTTTTTTTTCTGTCAAAGTTTATCAGAGTTTTTACTCCAGCAGATGAGATCAAGAGACTGTTTGGACACTTTGTGCTGTAAAGGTCAAAAGTTCAGTCATCATGAAGAGAACTAGGGAATGGCACCAAGCAAATACTTGTTCCCATATTCTAAGCTACCATAACTTAATGTTTCTCAAAACTAAATGAAAGTGTGGGACATGAAATCAGACAGGGTAGCTAGTGTGAAGCTTAGGTCGGGTAACTTTAAAAATCTAAGTCTTTAAAAGAACAACTTTTCATCCCTTTCATAATATCTTAATTAATTTATTATGGCTACTTTACGTCACTTTTAGATCTGTGGAATTTTTCCATCAGAATCCTCACAAAATTAAAATTTTACTTCAGTGGCATGTGTTCAGAGCCTTATTACCAGCTCAACCTGATGATACTTTATTTCAAGTGTTTTTAAATTATTTAATATATTTTTAAATATCTGGAAAAAGTAATATAAGTCCTATTTTGTTGTATGTTTAATTGTTAACTATAGCAGTTTACTTCTTTTTTTTTTTTTTTCCCTACAGTCATGCCTAGAATAGTTTTCTCTTGGGTTATGTTTGGGACGGGGGAGTAAAAAGGGGTCCTACAGAATATTCATGCTCTTATCTCTTTTTTAAACCCTGGGGCTCCAGATATCCATTTCCATGTCTCCTCTCCTGCCTCCCCCTTCACTCTTCCTCTTTCTTTCTTCTATCTATCCCGCTCTTGTTCTTGTCTGAGGAGGTCAGAGAGGAAGACGGTCAGACAGGGAGGGGATGTTACTGATGCTCTGTTACTCACCCACACACAGGTCTGCACGCAAAGATACATACACACTCATACACGCACCATATTCAGACCATGCACATCTAAACTTACTTGTAAACCATGCAAGCTCAGTGGCTCAAATAAGAACAAGCACACATATTCAATTCTGTGCACATATTAACTTGCAGGGCAAAGCAAAGTAAAATCTTTGACTCTACCGGACAAACAAAATGTACAACAGAAATGTACACCCATACTCTTACATACTCAGACTGATAAGACACGAAGAAGAGAAGGAAGCAAAAACGCACACCCCTCCTGGCACCCACATGCTCAGAGCCCAGTGGAGAGCAGGGTGGAAATTCTCATGAAAGGAGCTGTATATTTGGAGAAGACATATCATTAAGATAGGCGGAGGGAAGAGGGAAGGGAGGGAAGGATGCGCAGAAACTTTCCATCTGCTCTTTTAAAGAACATGTTATTGCTTTTCTCACTAAAGGCCCCTCTCTCTCTCTGTCTCTTTTTCGCTCTCTCTCTCAACCCGCTGAACCTCAGCCAAAGGCCGTTAAGACACCAGAATCGCTCACAGACAATATTAAAACTGGCCGACTTGTTGCTCAGCAAGAAACTAAATCACAGTGTTTTGACAGATAGGAGCTAATTTGGAGGTTTAGGGAAAAAAGGAGGAGAAAAACAGTTTTAATGTACTGGCTTCATGGCTATCTCTTCCTCTAAACTCTTAAATTAAGTGAGGACTTTTTTGTATGTGAAAACTTGTAAAGGAGTTTGCTTATGTAGAGTAGGAGTCTCAGTGCTAAAGTACTGAAGTTCTAGTAAATGTCCTGGAAGTTGTGTTATCAGCATAATATGCGTTTAACTGTAAACAATAAAAATGCTCATAATTTTTTTTAAAATTGACACTGAATGAATGAATGACGTTATTTCTGACTGATTTCTTTTAACCATTTTTAATAGATTTAATTTAATTATTGTATAAAAATTAAAAGAACATCAACCTTATGCTTATTTATTCTTAAGTAAATATACTTATTACATTATACCACTAGCAGCATTTGTGTCAAATGAAATGCTGTGAGAACATTTTTCTTCCAGCACTGTAGGCTGAGACCGAGATAGTCACACACACTGTCTGTTTGTGTATTTTATTTATGCATCTGTCTGTGTAAGTGCGTATCTGTGCTGGTAAGCTAGAAGGAAGGGAAACATTGAAACAGGGTGTATTTGTGCTGTATTGTGGCCCCTGGCATGGCTGCATCCCCCTGATATCACGAGGCAGACACTCACAGATCTGTGACAAGCAGAATAGACACATTGATCTTTTCATGTTCAATCATCTTTTTTGTTGCAAAGGGAGACATGTTTTTCACATGATTAGCTGAGATTAAAATGTCAGAAGTGTATGTGCAGATATGATATATAAAGCAATGCATTGGGGCATCGGATGACACAAGCCGTAAGAATAATGTTTTCTCACTTTCACCCACAGAGGAAGGCAAGTGCTGCCTCAGATTTTCTGCAGTTATTTTCCTTCGGATTTTATCTGATTGGGCAAAAATATGGAGGCAACTTGCACGCACACTGAAACAGCACTGTGTGTATGTGTGTGTGCATATGTATGGGCAGTTCACATGCATATATGCACACTAACACACACACGTACACGAACAAAAATGGTTGTAAAAAAAGAACTGGACACAAATTTGGCCAGAGGCGACATGCAATTATAACTTTGTGCATGAAATTAGCCTCCTTGTGTTCCCATTCCCCGCAACCAATCACATGGACAAGGGAAGACTGGGAAAAAATCAGTCTCCCCTCGCTGTGCTGGGTGGTTCCAGCATTAAACACAATCCTGTTCATTATGCGCTGAAAAAGCTTTAATGAAAAAATGAAAAAGCTGGCGCCGCACTAATTTTGCACATCTGATTGACTAACAAGGAGACATACCCTTGATAGATGTACTGCAAATATTATACAGCAGCCATATGTGTGATGCCTGTTTTTGAACACAAAAACTTGGGATTTTAGCGAAGCACATGTTAGCGCTGCGAGTAACTCTAAGCTCGACTCGGTCTATTTTTAAGAGAGCAAATTAAGCTAAAAAATATTTGAATTTGTTCTTTAAAGTCAGTAGCATAACATTTTTTAGACAGTCATTGTTAAATACTACTACTTAATCATTCAAAAGCAGTGTGCTAAAATAGTGCTGACTGGATCATTAAGCCATATTTTCCTCATGCTCTTTAGTTTTTGATGTATCCCTTTTGTAAATGTATACACAGCCTTTTGGATTATAGATAGCTCTCCAGTTTGTGCTAGCCTTTCAACAATCTATTCTCTCCATCGCTCCCTTTCCCCTCCCTCCTCTTCTCCTCTTTTACGGCCTGCCTATGCCGTACTGCACAGTCCATGTCTTGTCTGAGTCATGAACAGCACATTGTACTCCATGAACAAGGCTCCGTGCAACTGTGATACCCCCTACTCCAATATAAATCAACACACTCCCCAAGTTAGCATTTATCCAGTTTATTCATTCTATATATTTAAACAGGTGGCTCAAATTTAACTGTTCTCAGCTGGCTTCTTGATAGGAGGGGTCACAGTCACTGGTTTATATTTAAACACTGACTTTAGAAGTCACTTCAGGCTGTTCGTGTCCATGATGCATTTGTTAGTCTTCAAATGAATAAAAAATCATTCAGATTCCGATTTGGATCCTAAAATAAGGAGGAAGACTCTTTTATCTTTTACCTGTGAATATTATTGTTGCACAAATGAGTGAAAAAGGGATGTCTTCTAAAATCAAGGTGATGCAGTTTGATTAAAACATATATAAGACTCGACACAGCATTGAATGATATGTTTTGGTGGCATTCTTTAATTTTGGGGATAAGAATCATATTGTGCAGTTAAGCTGTAGAAATAATTGCAACAAAAAGACAAACTTAACAGAGTCATGTTATTGTACACACTGTAATAAGGATAAAAGCAACCAGCAGCAATAAAGACGCGAGTTTTACATCCTCTTGTCTCTATTCCATCGGCTTAATGTTACATATTCCCCACTCTCTGATTACATATGCAGCGGGGTGAAAGGGGGGCCATTGACGCGAATATATTTGTGTAAGAGGCTGCCTAATTACTAGAGCTGGTTCTCCACTTCACTTAACTTTCTAATTGGCTTGCCTTTTTGGCTGCCATTAATTACAAGATTTCATATTCCATTAATGATCAGAGAGGGTGGCACATTAATGTGCACACACTCAGATGTACTTACAGTATACATAGACATGCACACAGGCACATACTGACACCTATGCACCAATGAGCACGAGCACACATCTCATTTTCTAGGTCTCATTACAGCGCATGGTTTTGTATGTGCGACTGTATATGTGTAACCTGTGCCTTGCAACATCTCTTTCCCTGCTAAAAGGCACATCAAAGCCTTTTTAAAAAAACAAGAAGCTTCATTAAACAATTTGTGGTCAGCCTTTTCTCAAAGTGTCTCTGTCTCCTGCAGCATCCCTACCCATCGGAAGAACAGAAGAAACAGCTGGCGCAGGACACAGGACTCACGATCCTACAAGTGAACAACTGGTAAGTCATTTCAGAGTTTACATGCAGTCGATTTCAGGAGTTTGACCCCCCAGGCTATCCCAGTTCTTGATGATTAGAATTAATGCCTCCACTCCACCTCTATTTTCATCACACACACACACGCACACACACGCACACACCATTTACTGAATCATCCTCACCTAGATCAATCCATCTAAAGAGATATGGCCTGGAGTGATTTTCCAAACCAACAGCCTAACTCGGCCCAAACATGAGAATCCATGTTAATTAAGAATCAAACTACTATCTGAAAACATCCAATAAAATCATCCAAGATGCACAACTTATAAAAGAATGATTACTTGAAAAGTGGCTGCTCTGAGACTAATTATAGGGTTTTACTTTGGCTGTCTTATTTTGGGGTTTGTGGCTTTTTGTAGGCTTACCTTTAACTGTGATTAGCATTTGTTTTAAACACTTGGAGAACATCATTTAACATTCATCCGCTCTTTGTAAATTTTTAAAACGTACATTTATTCAGTTTATACACTCTGTTATCCTGAATTTTTTTCTCTTTTTTTCTTTTGCAAATTATACTGAAGTCTGTAGTACTGCAAATTATTTGAAAAGTAAAGTATGAAAAGGAAACACTGTATATTCTGATTTGGATAAAAAAAAATCCTCTAAGAAGTTTAGTTACCTTTGTCTTAACAACTCAGTTCAATCCAATACTAATGTATTTGTGTAGCTCCAAATCCCAACTATGGTCACCTCAAGGTGCTTTATATACTAAGGTATGGATCCTACAATATTAGACAGAAAATATCAGAAATCAGACAATAAACTCTCTTTTAACATGCAAGTGAGGAGAAAAAGAAAAGGGGGAAAAGAGCACAAAGAGACGAGGATAAAGCACAAACTATGGAAGAGAGCAGATAAAGGTTAATGATCCAATAGTGGCATATAAATGCATCAAGAGTGAAAATAAGTGAGTGGAGAAGATGGGAAGTCCCCCAGCAGCCCAAACCCGCATCAGCATACTAAGGCATGGGCAGGGTCACCTGCTCCAGCCCTGTGATTAAAAAGAAAAATTTTAAGGCCTCTCTTCTGAATTTAAACTGGGAGCTGATTCCACAGGAGAAGAGCATGATAGCCAAAGGAACTGCATCCAATTACTTTTGCAAACTCTGGGAACCAAAAGCCTGCAGTCAGAGTACAAAGTGAACGAAAGTCAGTCAGAGAACAAAATAACCATATATTATTGTTATTATTTAGTACTTCTTTTTTAACAAGGCATTTGAAGATGTCCTTGTTAGCAAGGAGCCTAGCATATTAGCGGACAGGCTGATTGCTAACTGGCCTCTGCAAATTACTGCTCTGTAAGTGCCAACTGGCCTGTTAATTGGGCACGGACTGAGCCATAAAATAAGGTTGCTAAGTATCCATTTTAACCTTAGGTAACACTGTAAAAGGTAAAAGGAGGCCCTGTGTCCTTTTGCGGCTAGTCTTATCAGAGAGATGGCTATCAGCACATGCTTAGTGTTATTAGCCATGTCTAATTAAAGGGGCTCGAGTCTGGGTAACCAAGGCAAGGCCCTTGCAGAGGGTGTTTGATCTAAGCAGCCCTTAAAATAATCCTTGAAAGTATCAGTGAGTTTGCTTGGTAGGAGCATGAAAGTGGAGACTGCAGAAAAAGCAAAGAGAAGGAGTGAGAGTTGAAGAGGCAGACAGTGAAAAATAGATGAAGAGAAGGAGAAAGGGAGAAGGGAAGAAAAGGAGATGAGACATGATAACTCCCCATTACTAGTGGCCTAATGATGTTAACATTATTCCCAGCCATTGTTCAATCTGAAACCTCAGAGACAGACAGACGTTAGATTAGGGTATGAAGTATCAGTCTTTGGAGAATTCATTTTATACCAGGCCAAAAACAATACACACACATACTGGTGAAAAAAGGTCTCCTGACCAGGGGGAATCCTAGAGGTTATCAGATCACGTGACCCCTCTGAAATCCATGGGGATCAATCCTTACAGCTGAGATAAAGCCAAACTCTGTGTGCACACACGCCTGCGTCTGTGTGTGAGTCAGACACAGTCACATGAACAGTAGCTTGGTCACTTAATACTGACTGTGTGTTCTCAATCTGTTTGTTATATTTATTGGTAGGGGAATAGCAACACACCCCGAAGGTGTGTATGCATGTGTATTTGTGCAATACCAACACACACTGTGTAAATCGTAGGAGGTTAATCTTGGTTTGTAGAAGATGTGTGTGTCTGTGTGTGTGTTTAAAAGAGAGGGACCGGGGGTGGTTAATCTAAGGGGTATTAGCTGTTAAACCCTCCATGCTGGGATCCCGCTGCCCCCTCACATTTTGTTGTATACGTGTGTGTGTGTATGTGTGTACACGCTTGTCCACAGGCATATTTCCACGCATGGTTCGGTTGTTTGAGCAAGCGAGCAGTACAGTGTGGCATGGAAGGGCGATCAAGGAAAACAATAAAGTGAAAACATGGAGTGACAAAGAGATAAAGACAAAGAAACTGACCAAAAAAAGAGAGAAGAGAAAAGGAGGATGAGCAGAAGTGGAAGAGGGAAAAAGATGATAGAAACAAACGAAAGAAAGACAATGACAGAGTAATAGAGAGCGAGGGGTTACGTTAGGGGAACTGCCATTTCACAGTCATGTTGTTGTGCTGGTTGGGAAGCCCCGTCATTGGGTGTCTCCATAGCAACCCCCAGTGATGTTACCTCCTGACCCACTGATTTAGTGAAGTCAATTTTCCTAGATGTGATTCTGTTTGTCAGTGCTTTGGAAAACTGTACTCACAGACATATATACAAATGAGTACACAAACGCGCTTCACATCTCGTGTGTTCGCTTGCACCAGGTCAGGTCTACAACTGTGAAAATCAGACTAAAGAAGACTTCCGAAAGCATAAAACGCCTAGTGGGGGTGTGTTTCACAGTCACATGCAGGCCATGGACAATGAATTCATGTTAAAGAGCTCAGGATGAACCGGGGTCATCCGTGATCCGTGTTGTCCCAACAGGGGACGACTTAACAACTGACAGAACAAACTCAAGTCAAAAACTCTTGACAGAACATTAAGAACACACACTCTTCCTTTCTTCCCCTGCATCAACAGAGACTCATACAATCTCTTTATTGTACTGTACAATGTGTGTTACCTCACATATGTTGCATAATCGCACACTGCAATACAACCATATACTCTCCCTCTCTCTCACGCACCATAGATGTGTTAACACACATGTTGGTGTGCATTATTGATGAGTGAGCACGCGGTAGGGCTCAGCAGATTAAATAAAAATGCTAAAGGCCGGCAAGGGGCGCAGATCACTCATGAATTATTGGCAGAAATACGCTGCACCAGGGAATCTCAATTTGAATGGCAAAAGTGTGTGTGTGTGTGTGTGTGTGTGTGGCAATACATGTTCACATTTACAAAGCAGAATCATATACAGAGAATTTAAGAATATTCTATAGCACACGGAAATCTCTCGCACCCCCTGGCATAAACGAGTAACAGAATGATGTACATTAAAACATAAGTGCAAAGTCTCCCATAGACTTTATAGAGCAGTATAGTATGTCACAAAGAGCTCTCACCCATGTGAATGCTTATGACGTTAAATGTTCATTAACAAACCTTCACTGTAAATTCTAAAGAAAAAATAAACCGTTTTTAATATTTTATAGTATGCATTATGTTGTGGTGTTTTAATAAAAACAAAAACAAAGTAAATTTAATCTGTTTTTTGTTCCAGTATTATTTTAGTCTCCTAATAATTTGGGGCTACAAAAAGTTTTTGCTTTTTATCTCATCTTATTTCACTGAGCTGTAAAACTTACACACAAACTGCTGCCACCTCACAGGCCTGGTGTTGCATGACAAAAGCAAACAGCGTGATAGAAAAGAGATAAAATCTGTGTGCAAAATCAAACAAATCTTTCAGGCTTTTATTTGCATTGCAATTATGATACTGAAAAAAAAGAATTCAAAAGGCTCTCGAAAAGGAGAAGTTCTTTTGTCTCTTCGAGTGCATGTACTTTAGGAACACAAGCGCATATGTTCTACTAAGTGAGAGCTGGATTACACTGTCCAAACTGTTTGGTTATGTGTTTCAGAGGCATGTCAACAAAACAAAAGCAATCCTGGGAAGGAGCCATAGGGGGAAAAAATTCTCATGTCTCAAGGAGACGAATTCATAACTGACCTCTCCTCAGCATGCAATACAAAGATAGCTGGATCAGTTGATTGGTAAAGAAAGAAGTCGAGGAATAATTCGATTTAGATCTGCCGATAGACCCGTGTTTATATCTGTCAGCAACCATAGTATGGACATGTTCTTTCACAATACAACCTTTTACCTGCTCAAACAATTACATCATTCTGGACTGAGCCAGGAGCTAAAAGCTTCATGCGTAACATATAAAATGTCTTTTTTTTTTTCTCTCTCTCGCTCTCTCTACTCTCTGTTTCTCTGGATACAGTCAGTATCTCTGTGCTAAGTTCTCCTAACGCTCCAGTGATGTAAAAATCGATGGCGAGGTCATCAGGTTTCCCTTGTTGGCTGCCCCTCCCCTTCCTGCCTGCAATTTAATAATACCCCTTTAAAGGCAGTGTTTAAGCCCCGCCGAGCAATTGTTTTGTCAATAAGACCTCCTTTTACGAACGTCTTAAAAGCATGCACAGAGTGAGAGTGAGGGAGAGAGAATGAGAAAGAGAGGTAGTATTTAAAAGGGCAGAGTGGACGGACGTTCGGGCTACTTAGGAAAGGGGGGCATGGCACATACATATGCTGCTTATCGGGTTTCTGAAAGCACAGGCAGGGGGAACAGAGAGGAAGAGGTGAAAGAAGGGAAGGGGAGCGAGCAAGTAAGGGAGGAAACATAGTGGAGTAAGGTGAGAGGAAAAACACGCAAAGAAGAATGACAAGAAGCACTTGCTGTTTATTATTTTTACCTAATGAATTGGCTAATTCAACTTAGGTTGAAGATCTAATTTTTTTTGTGTTTTGTTTTCGAGTTACAGTAATGTTGCTCTGGAATTGAGATGTTGTTAGACCGCAAAAAACGTTAATGGAAGAACAAGAATGTCAGGTTAGGTGGTGTGAAGGCCTCTGAAGCAGATGAAGATTTAAATCTAGGTTTAAATCTGGCCTCTTGTATTTGCCATGCATATTTCCTGCTCAATAAGGCATTCACATTGTTTGTCCAGTCTGTTTTGTCACTACTTAAAGTAGTTCAAAATGTCATTAATGCATCTGGCAAATGTTGCCATCAAATACACACAAACACACACACGAGAGGACTCACTTTGAAGAAAATGCTTTAATATCTGGAAGAATTGATTACCAAAATGGCAAAAGATCCACCTTTTGGAAAAAGAATAAACTGTGTTAAACAGTTGAAATAATGTGAGCAGATGACAACACGTTTCAGTGTTCTGCAAGCTGACAGGCTAAAGAGAGAGATGCTGGAACTTGTTCACAGAAAGTCTTCTGAGGTGTGTGTTTGTGTGTTTTGGAATTAGCAGGCCAAGTTTCAGTCTATGCCCCGAAGCTTGTTTCGTACACTGCAGCTGTGTCAAGCTGCTTCAGCCTGAAACTCCTTGACATTACAGGAACCCCCCCCCCCCCCAAAGACACACACGCACTTGCACACTTTTCACTAAATGTGACCTCAGCCTAAGATTTCAGCACTGAGGAAAAATGTGAAAATAATTTCAAGAACAATATTTTCTTCCCTTGGTTTGAAGTCTGTTGCTAACAATAGTTCCATACAGGAAACTTTAGCCTGTGCAGACACAACCCTGTCTTTACTGTATTATGTCAACAAAAGTGTGTGTAGACACACGTGTGTGTGTGTGTGTGTGTGTGTGTGTGTGTGTGTGTGTGTGTGTCTGCACAGTCAAATAGGTGTCCATGTGCAATGACTGACTACAAAAAACACCATTTCTCCTCACCCCTACTGCCCTCTTTCCCCTCACTTTCTCTATTTCTCTTACATCACAGCACGCTGCCCTAGGCCAAACCTGCATTTCCCTTCGTTCGCCCCTCTCCCTTTCTTTTTTTATTCCCTCCTTTTTTTATCCCCACTCCTCTCTCTTGCTTTTTAAACCTCCTTTTGTTGTAGAGGAGGGGGTAGTCGAAAACATGAAAGGCGGCGCAATGTGAATGCCAGGGATCTGTGTTGAAGCACACATGGTCGCTGTCGTACTCGCCACCATTAGTCAGTTGTTGTTGTTCTCACGCTAATGTTTTCTCATGTTGATCAAACACTACTGTGAAGTGAACCAGCAGGACGGCGAGCAAGTGCTGCGTGCCAAAGTTAAATATCGAGGAAAATAGGACAGCTTCTCCCACAATTAACAGACAGAGGACTGACAGTGATTTTATGCAATTAAAATATGTGACGGTTCCATGTAGGGGATTTGTTGACAAAGCATAAAATGAGAATGTTTCTGCCGGCACTGACACACGTGGCAGTTGCCAGCCAGTGTTGATGAGATGAACTGGATCGGACACCCATGTTTAATGATTATTACAGTAGTGGTAAAATGTTCTAGCAACTGGATTTTTTTATTTTTTTATTAAGTCCTTAAATTGTATATGCATTTTCTAAAGTAGGTAAGCTGACATTATAAAAAGGTAATATTTAAATGTCAGTATGTAAATAAAAAAAAATGCATTAGAAGCTGTCATGTCAAAATATTGCTCCTTTTCTTTACTTTCACTCCCTCCTTTGTGTTTGCTGACTGTAGATGTCTGCTGCCTCTGCTAGTTTCTGGGCACTCAGAGGGATCCCCATAGCGATAGCCGCTGTGAGCCAGCGGGTGGAAGTGACACGCGCAGAGACAGGATATGACACGGGCAGTATGGGGGGATTTAGGTCAACCACTGTGTGTTTGCAGCAGTCCCCACTGCAAGCCCTGTCAGCAATACTGTCTCTGTGTGACACTGTGGTCATCTCTCTCTGACTGAGATTTTTGTGTGTTTGTGTGTGTGCATGTTAAGTTGGTGTGTTTGTGTACACGGTGAAGAAAAACACACACTGTATTTGCTTTTTTTAAAGCAAATACATATGCAACCTTGCCCATGAAACCTTCATAAACACAGAAAAGTGGAGTGCTGCTAACAGAGCATTGCACATTCACAAAGAGCAACATGCAGAGACTCACACACACACACACACACACACAAACACATTTCGATCTAAGCCCAAAGGCTAAAGGACACATGCTCTGTCCACTGGTGTTTGCGGAGTGGGCAGTGTGCAGGACAGCCATGTTGTTTCTGGGTAAAGCCAGGCTTCAAGCCATACCCTCTCTTTGGCATTGATGGATGACTGGCTCACTGAGTCCAAGACTGTCTGAATGTGTGTGAAGGGAAGCAGGAACAGAGATAAAGAGAGCGACTGGGGTCACATGTGACAGCTGCAGACTCCCTTTTAATTTCTTTTCTCTGTCTTTGTCTTGGTTTTTTGTCTTCTGGTATTGTGAAACACTTCTTTCTTAATCCTGTTTCTCCCACCCTCTGTTTAGATTTTGCCTTTTGGCAAGTCCTATTTAGAAGTCGACGGGAATTGCAAAGCCAGCAAAGTCAGAGCCAGTGAGTTCATGTATGTTTTTCAAGTGGCCAACATTTCCTTCATATACGTCTGAGAGGCACCTGGTTGTCATGGACACACACACACACACACACATAATACACTAAACACACACAGCGCTCCTCTCCAGTTTGTGTGTGAATGGTTACCCGTCCTGTTGCTCCACTCTGTAAAACCAGCTTTAGTGCTAGATTCATGACTCTCTTAATGGACACTGGGCTCTTGGGGAGGAGAGCAACAGGGAGTGTGTGTATGTGTGTGTGTATCCTTACATGCTTGTATTTTATGTGTGTGCCGTAATGGGGATTAAGTGACCGCATGGCTGTTCTCAGTCTAAAGCTCCTTTTAAATTTCACACTGTTTTCTTAAGTTTTCCTCCATATGCAGCACTGGATCCTGCTAATCCACCTCATGTTATTAGGGGCTGTATTTGCAGACCTGCATTTACTTAATGTGTATGTTTTTCAGTGGGTGTGTCTGTAAATAGCTGTACATGCATTTGGAGACTGCCTCCTGATAAATACTTATATGTTAAGCTGAATCGAAATACAGGCCTCCTAATTAATAACAAGCAAGCTACAGGCAAACAATCTGGTCACATTACTCCTGCGTGACCTTACTTCAACCCAACTTGTCAGCTGTGTGTTTTATATTGTTTTTATATCTCCATGTTCATCGTAGTGTCACAGCTAACCCCAAGGTTATGTGTAAGTTAACGCATCTTCTCTACAGACACAGTGTATAGGGCCTTTAGAGACAGAGTGTAATATAATCATTATACTCTGAAAGCCACACCTACACGAGAAGAAAACATTGGCCCTGCAACAAGCAACGCAGGTCTCGAAACTCAAAAAACACCTTTTGCTTTCACAATGTAAGGAACATTAGAAAGCTAATATTAGCTATGTGTTTGCAAACTGCTATAGTTAGGTGGCTGCAATGTTTTAGCTTTTCAGAGTTCTCTGAATGATGCCCAATCCACTACAATACCAGACGCACGCTGTTTTAGCTTAACTTAAAGAAATGGAGTATCCTAATAGTGTCCTATGGATATTTGAATTATCAGTGACAAAATGCTTGCTGCACATGTAGCATACTGAGTGACAGCATCCCAGAGTTTTGCCCCTCTTCTTGGCCCACGTTGTCTTTGCAGCATTACTCAGTTTGGACACCTGTGCATTTTTGTTTGTGGGTCTCTCATCTTGTTGGTAGTTCATGCAACCACACAGAGGTGCTTTGACTGTGTTTTCTGAAGGGTCTGCATTAACATTTCTGCCTACCAGCAGTGATGTGCCGCTGTTGTTTTCCTCTTCAGTTTGGCCATTTAAATGATGGTGAAATACACAAAGTGTTGTGACCTGGCTGCAGGTTGCCATAGGTATATTTTGCTGGTTGAGCTGTCTGAGCAGCATTAGGAAAAATGGTGCAAATAAGACAACGGTGCTTTGAACTGGCAAGTGGGCACATGCAGGGCAAGTATTGCTATGCATTAACTGTGTGTACTCATGTGAGTGTTTGTACTTGCTGAAAGCTGCACAGACAATTAAGACGAATCCAGTCATTTTGCACAATATAAGGCTTACACATAGATACTTGCAGTACCCTTTTTTTCCTTTTGGCACAGTCTAGATCTTAGCTCAAAAACCTTACTTCCCAAGATAAACTGTACCAGTCCCGGTTCCCTGCAAGTGGTCTCAGATGCACCTGAGACGACTGCAAGACTGATGGGATAAGAGAGAAAACAACGTGATGATCCTAAATGCATCGCTGCTTTGTGAATATGTCACTATTCCTACAAGGAAACATTATTTTAAGGCATCACAAGTACAAAAATAAAACAATTGTAATTATGAATTTTTTTTTTTTTTTTTTACCTTTTTTTTCTGCAAATTTTTAATAAGACAATTTTTCTCAATGAACTTTAATATTTACCCAAACTTAATCTTAACCTGTGCCACCACTCTGGGGATTAATGAAATTCACCCTTCATTAAGTATCGTCTGTGCTTATTTAGGGGCATTAGTCCATATAAAAGTCATGTAAACACAACAAATAAAGCTGCGTCATATTTGAATTAGTCTTGCATTCACTGTTTAAAACTGTTCCCATGCTGTAACTGTTTGTGTTGCAACTAGGCATTTTGCAAGCAGCTCCGATAGTTTATTTAAACTAATCTGAAGCATCTAATCCAAGCATTTGACCCGAAAACGACACTGAGGAGGAGAGAAAGAGAAGGCGGGATGGAGATAGAGTGTGGGGAAATGAGAAGGAGGTGATTTATGAGTTAAGTCATCAACCGAGGAGAACAAAAGGAAAAACTCATAACTGTAATTCCCTTGCACACCCACATGCAGTATACTCACACACATACACACATACAGTGCAGGTACAAGCACGGGAATGCCCTGCCACCCCCGGCTGTGCATAAGAGAATATGTGAGCTGTATAATAAAATAACTAATTACTTAAGAAGATGGTGATGTGCTGGGACATAGGATGGGATAATAAAGTTCTGCAGAAATAAATGCATGGCTTAGGCTGGGATAACTGTTACTGAATTTATGTATGTGAAAACGTGCAAATATTTTTGGGATAATATTAAGCAAGAATAATGTGTTAAAGTCACTTTTTAAAAAACAGCAAGTTTTGAGCAAACAAATAAAGGGTTAAAAAAGGGATTTTTTTTACATTACATGGGTGAATGAGAGAGAGAGAGAGCGTGCGCGCACACCATCAGTATGTATCTGAAGGATATATGGGCCACGCGTTAATTGTGGTGGAGCAGGAGACAATCAATGGTATCCATGCAGTGACAGCCTGATGATAAGCTACATGATTCTACCCGTCAAAGCTTGCTTTCTTTTAGTGCGTCTAAATCACATTGATTGGCAGCTAAGAGGAGTGTGTGGTTACAGAGTTATTTTAAGTGGCTGTCAGATTTGAATATGCATGTAAACCTCTGTCGGCGTGCGCAGAAATACACCGCTGGATCCTGATGAATGTATGTGATGCTGAAATATCCAGCGGTGTAAAAATATGAGATGTGTCCAGGCCGCGTGTGCAAAATTCTCTCAGATTACTAATGTAATAGCATAAGTGAGTGTTGAGAACGTGGGGTGTATGTGTGCGCTGTATGTGCGTATTTGTGTGTTTCTGTGCGTCTCGTATTACTAATATAATATCGGTAGTTGGCTCAGGAGATATGGATGTGTGAGTATGTGTGCCACAGATATTGAGAACTCCACATGAATTTAAATCAATGAGCTTGTGGAGTAACCTTTTGTATATCCAATCTGCATCTTTCCACTGCTCGTTATTAAATTATCCCCTAATTGGTCACGCAACAAAGGCAGCTGATGAAAAAGACAATTTCTTGCTTTTAATTGGGCATTTCACGTGTGCTTCGTGTACACCTGTGTGCAGCTGACTCGGCTCAGTATGTCTGTGTATGTGTGTGTGTGTGTCGCACGTAATGAGAATAGGACATTAGCAAGGGCTTGGCAGACGCCGTCGTAATCAGTTCCACTCTTTCTAGAGGAGGAGGGAGAGGGGTAGGAGAATTAATCCAGACATTAGCAATCTCAGAAGGAGAAATGGATCCGACAAAAAACAAAAAAACAAAAAAAAAAAACCCAAAACAATAAAACTCTGTCTCCTTAAATGACTTTAGTGCCTTCAACTCTGGCATAACACGTGGCCGACATGCGTCTTGATCCACTGTGTCATGGGTGCATGCATATGTCAAACATGTGTGCTCTTGGTGTGAATCCAGCTCACATCCTGACGGTGTTCATACCATGTTGGATTCCAACAAATTTTATTTCAAGTCATGTTCTTTCCTTTGCCCAACTTTAGGCGTACCACCAGTGGTGTGTCACGCCAAAATAGCTCAGCTATTGTTGTACTGAGTGGAGCTGAATAGTGCAGCTCATTGTGTTGTGATGGGAGCCAGGGGAATGAACAGGCCATAACACACAGGCCCTATAGCACCCAGGGGTCGTGAAAAGGTGAAGCCCCACTCCATTTTTTCTCTTCGCTGTTTCTCTTTTTCTTTTCTCTCTCTGCATCATTCCATCTGTCTCCGAGTTGTCTCTTTCTCTCTTATTTCGTCCATCTTCCTTTCCCTCCATCTCCCTCACCCTAACCCCACCAACCCCCCAGTCTTTCTCTCTGTCAGCTTATTAACGGTCACAGCAAGAGTGTCTGGTTTGCAGACCAGATCCCCTTGCTTTTTTTTTTTTTTCTGATTCTCTCACTCCTCCTTCCCTTCCATTCTCCCGCTCTCCATCGCTCCGTTCCCCTGGCTGCTATTATGAGAAGCATTTTATCCTTTGTTCCAGCCCCCATGGTGCATCTGGCCTCAGATATAGGGACGACAGGGACAGGAAACCGGCAAGAGTTTTTGAAAGGAGGAGGGGATTTGGTGGGTTAGACTGTAGATTCGTTGCTGTGAGGTGGGCTGCCAGTTTCCACCACACAGGGAAGGAATGATAAGAAGGGAGAGCAAGCTGGAGAAGGAAACAGATATAAGAAAGAGAGGCATGGACACTGTTGTTCTTTTAGGAGTAGCAATAATAACATCACCTGTAGGTCTAGTAGCAGCAGTAGGAGTAGGATTATTATTTCATTAACACATTGCCTGTTTAATCCTTAGAATAAATAAATTCTTTTGCCATATTTCACATCAAGTTTGAAGTCCACATATGCCTTAAGCCCTATTGTGCAAGGAATGACTACCTGACTTTCTAAGAAGTGTACACCTATTGCCGAAAAATCCTCCTTTGTTGCATCAGTGTATGTTTAAAAGAGGTAGAAGCCATGTTGGAAGAGGAAAACAAATTGACAGAAAAGAGTCAAAGAATAAAAATGGTGACAATAAGACAGCTGTGGATGACAAGAGGAGGGAGAGATCAACAGTGAGCTTGCACTGGCCTCCAGTTAACCTTGTAAAGGGTTTGGAGAGCAGAGGAGAGGAGAGCAAAGTTAAAGGAATGCTCAGGCCTCCTCAACCCTCCTCGCCCTCTCCCTTGCTCCTCCTCTCATATCTCCCCCAACAAAACAGGGCAGTGGGGGAGGAAGCGGGGGGTGGTGGTGGTGATAAAACTCCAGACGTTCCCTCATTTGATGGTTCTCTGCCATGTCAGTGCATTCTTGCATTCCTCCCTACCTCCTTCTATTTCTTTCTACCCCTTGAAATTCCAAGGTTGTATACTTTATTGTAACAAATACAGAAAAAATGCCCCAAAGCTTCAAGTTCAAAGGTTGACAGAACCTCCGCAACTTTTTTTTCCAATGTAAAAAAAAAATTCACTTCATAGGAAGCTCTGCCTGCATCCCTGCCAAAGCGAACAGTTTTTCTAAAGCAGCTTGCAAAATATAATGGAGCAATTAGGCTGTTAATCATTTTATTTTTCTCTTGGTATCTGCCTTTGCCACCTTGTTTGTTTATTTCCCTACAGCGCTGTCCTTACAAGATAATGCAGGATACATATAAGGCGAGAGGCTTCCATTCACTAATTAACAGACGCAGCATCCTAGTGTCGTTTTGCTTCTGTTCCCCTGCTGTCCTTTCCCAGAGCTCTTAACTGCACTGCGTTCCAGCTTTAGAAGTGTAGCAGGACTATTGTTTCCTTAAAGTTCAGCGAATGCTCCCTTTTCAGAGATGAAATAGAAGAGTCCGGTGGGGTAACAGCAGGAACACATAAATCAAGTCAGAAGCCCCGAGAGTCCTCTGTCCTTTGGGTCACCGAGGGTCAAAGGGTCATTTCACAAGAGTTTAAGATGACCAAGGCCGGAGCGCCACCTATAAGTGTGTATGTGGGTGCGAATGTATGTGAATAAATGTTAGGAGTGAGAGAGGGATTAAGAGTGTGTGAGTAAGTAACAGTGTTTGTGTGTACGCAATAAATGGCCTACTTGCTTTTGTAGGATGTAATGAAGTATAAAAGATTTTAGTCTAAGAGTATACAAACCAAATTTTTGTTCTTGTGAGCGCACGCACACACGCGCACACACACACACACACACGCACACGCACACACACGCGCACACACACACCTCCTGCTGTCACAGAGTAACAAACGGTCACCTGTCTTAACACAGTATCACCCAAAACAGTGCTTCTCACTGGTGGCAACATGACATGTTTCTGTCAGCAATACTTCCCACACTGCTACACTCGAAGCCAAGTGTGTTAAACAGTCAGCAATCTCAGCTCGTTGTGAGGTGGAACATCTCCAACAAGGCAAGATGGGTTAAAATGTTTCAGAGGCAGGGAAAAAAATCGCAGCTAAGCCTCGCCCCACAAAGACCCCAGTGTTCAGGCTGATGTCTGTGTATATGCCGAGGCTGTGCAAGTTTGTACAAGTTGTAGAGTTCTGCATTTTCAAAGACAGCTGCCTTGATTATTAAGGTTGTTAAGATGTGACTTTCGCTGTGCCTCTAGTGGGGCTTTACCGGGGATCAGGGATGCTTATGGGAGAGTAATTACTCCATATCATTATTATGGTTAGCTAAGAAAGAGAGGCTGATTTGGCAATATGTTTGTTTTCGTGCTGTGTGCCAAGATTTTCTAGGTATTAGTCAGCATTTCTGCCTGATCTTGTTTTGAAAAATACACTAACTTTGTTTCTGTCTTTGTCCCTTCTTCCTTTTCTGCCCTTTTCCTCTCTGCTCTTTATCTACTTCAGGTTCATTAATGCGAGGAGGAGAATAGTGCAGCCCATGATCGACCAGTCAAACCGTGCAGGCAAGTCTTCTATAGTTACTGTATTCAAGTCGCGCAGGCGAAAGCCATCCACACTCCATGCACCCGGAGGCCCCTCATCTGGTAAATACAGGACCGATGCCCCGACCCTGGAATGTCCAAAAGTACCAGGGGCTCCCCCTCACTGTTGTGACTGAGCACTAAAATCAAACCCAAAATGTTACAACATTAACAGCATTCATTAATCAACTATGACATGGCATTTGGAGTGAAAGCTATTTATTAATTATAAAATATAATTTGGCTGAAAGCAAGTTAATGATAAGTGGATTTATTTTTCCTTTTATCCTCCAAACAAAACTAGCTGTGTTCTTGGTAAGCCTTGCTCTTAACCAGTCCCCCCCACCCATCCCACCACCAACTTTTTGTTTTTTTTCCAGTGAGCCGAAGGAGTTGAGGAAAGAAAAAAAAAAAACACTCGGTCCTTCCTCCCTGGCTCAAACCGAGATACAACTACACCCCTTTCTTTTTTTGGGTGACCGTTGTTTGGCTTTTTGGCTCCAGATCTGTTTTTACACACACACACACACACACACACACACACACACACACACACACACACACACACACACACACACACACACACACACACCTCTCGCTCCTCTCAACACCCTCCCTCTACCCTATTTGTGGCTGGTCCAGGGAGCGAGGGAAGTGAGTGAGCGGTCCCTCTGGTGCATGGCTTGGTTTGGGCTGCCGTAAACTTTATTACCTGTAATAGGGGTCAAAGGTCAGGGTGGCATTAGGGGCGCAGTAAAGTTCAAAGACATTCAGCGGGGCCGAGGTCTTGCTTTTGCTTGACTGACCCCCAAACAGGCTAAATCGAAGGTAAGTGGATTTCTATGAAACCGGGACAATAGAAGTGAGCAAAAAGTAGGAACCCTATCAGGTTTCGCTTGTCATTCCTCCCTAGGCAGAGGTAATATTTGGGCATTATTCAGCAAGAATGGCTTTCTATTGTTCCAAAGGAAAACTGATTAGAGCGCTTTTTTGTTCTTTAAATGTGTGTGCACAGTAACAATGCACTGCAAACACTGCAGTGTTAAGTGTCAAAATTACTTAGAGAAGCATAAAATTAGTTTGAGACCTTTGAGTCTAAACTGTTCAGTACTTCAGTATTAAAAATCAACGGCAGTATTTTCAGGTCTTTACAGGATTTCAAAGTTCCTAACCACAAATGTTCTACCCCTTAAAACTTAGCCATTGGTTTGTTGAGCTCTCAAAACTTTGACTACTAAAATTCCAGTGAAGATACCAGTTTCCAAACATGCCAAATTTATCAGTCTGAATTTTCCATAAATGTATAACATAACATACTAGAAATGAAAGTTATTCCCATGTTATGAATGTAAACATCAAATGGACAAAAACAAACTTATGGACGATCCCTGTGATACCCCCAGAGAGCAAAGTGCAGTAAAAAGACGAAACAACCGTATGTTATGGGCTAAAATTTAAGAGTAATTTTTATTTGCTCTAGCCCAGTTGAGTCATGCTAATATGCTACATTGGTTTGTAATTAGCCAGTCTATAAAAGCAGCTCCTCAACTCCTCCAGATGGTCTAAATCTAGTCTAGAAACAACAGTCCTTGCATACGTGCGCTAAACACCCAGTCCAATCCTTTTTAGAACATTTAGACGTATTAAAGTCTACCAGGGGCTTACAGTGGAGACTCAGTTGCAGAGACATGGAGCAGAATGACGTTGAAAGACAACGGCGGCTTCCTGTGCGTGCACCAGTCAACAGATGATCCCGCCTCGGCCACTGAGCCTTAATTAAAAGCACTAATTGACCACTCTGTTCCCTTCCTCCCTGTCTTCTCTTCCATCCACAGTAAGTCAAGGAGCTCCCTACAATCCAGATGGCCAGCCGATGGGGGGTTTCGTCATGGACGGCCAGCAGCACATGGGAATCAGACCACCTGGTAAGGCTTGCGCTGCATGTCTGTCCCTTTCTTTCCTCTCTTGCTCTTCCCATCTTTCCTTTCTCAGCTCATCTTCTTGCCTTTGTCTTCTCGATTCTTATGTTACCAGCGTCATTCTTGACTTTTTTTTGTCTCTGTTTGCTGTTTAGTATTTTAAGTTTATGCTGTGCAATACTCATACACCAGAATGAGGATACATGCACTACATACACAAACACACTGTTATCTAGCCCTCTCCGAATACACCAGAACAGGTGTGGTCAATCACATTACACAACCATCTCCTTCCTCACTCCCACTCCTTCTCACACAGTCCCTCTCTCTCACGCCATCAGGTTTAATCCCAGAGTTTGTCCTTAAGCTCCTCTCCTCCTCCTCTATCCCCTGTTTTCTGGGATTCTCCCAAGTCCCTAACCCTATCTCACCCTCCACTCAAAGTCAGCAGGTTTGGATAAACTGCCAGGCTACTTAACCACCCCTCACCCCTCCCCATCACCTTCACACACCTCAGCACGGCAGATCCAGCATGTTGTCTGTCACAGTTAAACCATCATATTATTTCGCTCAGGGTCTGCAAACCATTTCCTAGTTACACCTGGATTAAATAAATAAATAATTAACAACTTATCTCTGTTTCTTAGGACCAATGGGTGGAATGGGCATGAACATGGGCATGGAAGGTCAGTGGCACTACATGTAGCCCTACTCCAGTGCGACCAATCACAACACACAGGGGGATGTAAGTAATGTGCTCACTATGTCACACACACACACACAGGATTTCTTGACCAAGACTTTCTTGGACTTGGAGTATATTATTCAAATACAGTTCACCATGAGGAAGTATGGAGGGTGCAATTTACAGCAAGATGTTCATCTTGTAGAAATACTATCCCACCAGATAATTACAAAAATATAAGTACTATGGGAGTGTCTGTGAGATGTCATAGGTCACTGTTTGGAAAATGGCTATTTTCCAAACTGATATATTTAGGCTTTTTTTTTTAAGCAAATGGGTTTTTGTTACAAACAGACTCCTTTTCTTCCCAGGCTGATTTTTCTCTGTTACTCTCTGTCTAACTCTCCCACCCCTTGGTCTGGTGATAAGAGCCTTTGATCACAACCTTGTAACTCTTTGTGTATGTAATGCCTGTGCATGTGTGTGTAGCTGCTTCACTTTCTCACATATCCAAAAGCTACAACACCATTTTTTTTATATGTCAGGCAGGGGAGATAAGAGAAGAAGGTTTAAGGGGGGGAAAAAAAGAATGAGAGAAAGGAAGGCAGGTGAAAAGCTGCCATGCAATATTCACTGATGGTAATTACAAAAAAAATCAATTCTATATGAACTGTTTTGTCCACATTTTTTTTTTTTTTTTTTTATTAAACATGGGGCAGAGAGGAGGAGAGAGGGGTGACGAGGAGGAAGGAAGGTGGGGATGGGTTGGGACAGGGAGTTGGTGGTGCGATGGGGTGGGGGAAATTGGGGGGGCAGGTACGACGTTGCTATGGCAACAGACTGATTGGCAAAAATATAAGCAGTTGTGGTGCAAGGAGAGGGAGAGAGAAAGAGAGCGAGAAGTGAGCGCCCCTTAAGTGTCATAAATCTGCCGGGTTGCTGTTGATGCATGAGCCACATTAATACACACACTAACCAGCTAGAGGAGCCACCCACACCCCCCCGTGCCACCCCCAACCCAACCCAACCCTTCCCTTCCCTCTGTCTTTCTAATGCTTGCTCTGTCTCACTCCCTCTTTGTGGTTTTTCTCACTGTCAATTTTGCTCCTCCATCTCTTTCACACAACACCTTTTTCTCTGTTTCTCTCTAATTCTCTTGCCCTCTCTTTCTTTCTCTCACCCCCCTCCCCCCCAATCCCCCTTCTCTTTCCTTCCCTCTCTTTCCTTCCTTCTCTCTTTCGCCCCAGGGCCAAACAGACTCCCACATAATTCTGGATGTATACAGGCTTGGTGTTGTCACAGTGCACAGTGTGTATAAAGTGGCTATGGGTCCAATCGTAGTAAACATCATTGTTATATGTGTGTATGTGTACGAATTAGCCCGTTTGTACGCCATATGTGCGTGTACCTGTGTGTGCCAGCCTTTGTGGCTACATGGATACTATACACAAACATTGTGAAATACATACATGTGCTGAATGTGGGTGTTTATAACTGTGTGCATGTATGTGCATGTGTGTGTATGGTAATAGGATTACTCCTGGCACAGGGAGGGGACACAAACTAGTGCAAAAATGGAGGAGGTAGCCAGCAGGGTATGGAGCTTAGCTGGGCCTAATTGACTAGATCCAAATTAAATATGCCATCACTAGAGGTGTGACCAATGGATTTGACTTATTCAGTTTACAAAAATAGAGACCATTAACCCTCCACACAACGTGTGTGCATGTGTGTGCTATAGTGAAAATATATCACCCTTGTTTCTGTCACAAATGTCCACAACTGAAACAATGGCAGGCATTTTTGCGTTAAATGGCATATTCCAGGTTTGAAAAGCTGGAAGACACTGTAATAGAAAGAGTATGCCTCAGAATGAGACATGTGTGTCTGTTTATGTGCAAGTGTGTAAACATCAGGGCTGGTTCGCTGTGTCCAAGCAGCGTCTTTCAAGCAGCTGCTAGCCTTCCCAGCAGACCTTGCTTTAAACAGCCTCAATTTGCCTGCTGAATCTCGTAATTGGGCCACCAGAGGAATCCTCCACGAGACAGGCAAAGCACATAGAAGACGAGTAGACAGAGGAAGGAAAAAAAGAGAGAGAGAGAGAGAGAGAGGGGTAGGCAGAAAGAGGGAGGGGGAATAAAGAGATGGCGAGAGAGAAAAGAGTAAATGAAAAGAGGGGAGGGGTAGAGGGAGTAAAGGGAGGAAGGAAGGAATGAGGGAGGGAAGAAGAGAGTAGATTGGAGAGGGATGGTGACAGAAATATTTCTACTTTTCTTCACAACCAGACGTTTCTTTACAGCTTCATCAGCTAGCCACTGCTAGCTTCTAGCTTGTCTCTGTCAAATATTGCTATTTTCCTTTCTAGGTCAATTAAATGTAAGTGATGTGTTATATTCTTTCATGACCAATTAAATTAATAGGTTATTACATGAGGGGGGGAAACGGTTATCTTATTTGATTAAGAGAGCACAGGTTCATTATATTTTATAAGCAATTTTCATTAGCAGAGTTGAGATTTTGTTTCCGCGGGGCTAAATTGAGCGGTTATTGTGCTGAGGAGTGCTGAGCCTTGATACAGAAGGTGTGCCTAGCAGTCACATTGCAACATTAGTTAAAACTAAAGCCAATTAGTCCTGCTTAGTGAAGAGCATTATGCTTTCCACCCAATGATGATTACAGAGCTTATATCCCCTTGCGAAACAATACACCTGTCAGCAGAGATGAAGCCCAGCAACTGAAGCAGAAGTGAACTGAGCCTTTGATAGTGACAAGAGTGACTCTCAGATGACCCTTACCCCCTTTCCCTTCTTCCTCCCCCCTGCTTTTTCTCTTCCACAAAATTAGCCAGGGGTGGCCCCGGAAAACTGTAATTTTTAGTTTCATGACAATTAATTATAGCACAGAGCGTATGGAATTTGCCATACTTGGAGCTTTTCCCAAAATGTCGGGCAGAATGCTTGAGTGAACACTGTCTGTAACCCCTTTGCTGCCAGTCTCGGCTGGAGACCCTTTGTCCCAGGATTCATTGCTCCAATCATTAAGCACAAATTTGTTAACCTTCTACGCAGAGGTCAAGATCCCTTCCCTCATCCCATCAACTACCACAGACCTTCCCACTGTCAGCCACCCCACCCTAAACTTATTTTTCTGCTGGATGAACTTTTACTACAAACGAACACTGGGGGGGGGGGGAGAAAAAAAACAGGTCCCAATGGGGATTTTGCGCCCCCTTGTATTGTCCATGTGAATGTGTGTCACTGTTGATTTGGCCCCTCTGGAATCCTTCTCAGAGGCTAAGAAATGAGGGTTACAGCTCAATGTATTGATTGGCTTATTAACTGAAAAACCTTATTAGCAATGTGTGCTCTCTCTCAAGCACGCATACCATTTATTAGACCCTTGACATGTATTTACCGCAGTAATGAGGACAATCTTGTTAACCAGGGGGAGAATATGTAAGAAAGCCAAACAAACTAAAGGCGAGAATCAACAGATGAATGGATTGTTGTCCTGTGGTTTTAGACATACAGTATGCTGGTAAACCTGCAATTTCTGCTTTCTGATTTCTACTACCCTTTTCTAAAAACTGCATCGTAGAGATTTAATGTTATGGAAATTTCATAGATCATTTCCTTAACACTGGCCTGTGCTGCTTTTAAAGTCGCATCTATAATAGTTTGATTTATGGTAGTGCCACAGGTTATGTTTCAAAATAGAAAGGTTACAGGCTGGATGCCACTGCCTGTATAACCCCTACCACCCCCTCACTTGAAAACAAGGTAAATGAATCTAACACAGCTAACATAATGGCTCACCTTTCCCTTACGCAAGTAGCGCCTTTTCTCTTCAGGTGAAAAATGAGGGGAATAACAATCGAGGGCCCTTGCGTTCACTTCTCTATTGTCCTACTCCCGCTGCACCTCCTTGTCCTTTTCCCTGCCTTCCTTTGTGTCATCTGTAGTGGTCCTCTTATTTGTGTGGTGAACACGTGGACAGGCCCGGGGCATACTCAGGTGACAGGCGACTGCGAGCCTCACCTCTCCTTTGGTTTTTGACTACAATGGCCGCAGATCCTCAATGGAGACTTTCCACTCACTAAGATAGATTACTGCTTTTGTTGGCTTTAAAGAGAGGAATGCAGTGAGAGGTGCCGGTAAAGATGGTTTTCTTTACATAGTTTTTCTATTGTATGAGCAGGTTTAATGGCGTGCAGCAGGTTGCACCAGTTTAAGTTGTTTTGGTTAATATGTGACGCAAACAAGTCTTGTCCAGGCATATTACACTTTAAAGCAAGATTAAACTGCATGCCATGTTAGTACTGACCTGAAATAGTCTTATGTAGTCATCATTAATCAAATGTTGACTGGCGAACAATCAAAAGGTAATTTTAAGTTTTCTCAGAGTCCAGTTAAAGAGATTATCCAGGAAATGCTAAGCACTGGCCTTGGTATCACTTCAAGTCGATCATGTGTGTTTGGTTTCTAAGTCCTCTCCTACTGTTAAAGAAGCATTACTGCTGGTGTAGGATTAACTCACTAAACCTTCCAGTGCTCTCCCTCTCACTCATATAGCCACACAGTGTCAGTGAAGGCCACAGTTTGGTCTCTTTTTTGACCCAGATTAACACTATGTTGAGTTTGCAGTAGTTGCAACATACAATACTGTTTCAGTGTTCACATACTATAAGTGTAACGTGAGAGCAAGTATGATGTGATTCAGTGTTGTATTAAATGAACAGTTAATGTCAATTTCATATATTTCGTAGTTAAATATTTTCTGCCCATGTGGTGGAGCCAATATGCTAACTCGCTACAGTCTTAATATTTTTATGACCTGACTAACATTTCCAAATATAGTGGAGTTTTTTATTTTTTAACTTTGTACAGAAGACTGTGTCTTTAGTGGAAAACCATTAACCGTTTTCATCTTCTCTTTCCATAGACGCGCAGGGCAAACCAGGGGATCTTGTGTCTCACAGAGGCCTATAGAGCTACGGAGGGGGACTTCCGGACTTCCTGACGGGGACAACAAATGGCAATCCCTCTGTTCACCTCCAAGATCCAACACATTTTATTTGGCTGGTATCTGCAGCATGGGAACTTCCATGACTGCCAACAATCCTCGTCTATATATCTAGGTGATGCATAGAAAACCAAACTTCACTCCAGTCAGATGAACCCCTGTCCTGACAGACTCCTGCTTCTTCTCTGGAGGGCACCAGACCTCGCCCACCCTGCTGCTGCCCACCCAGTTAACATGGATTCCTCCATTAAAGTGATTGTGATTGCAAACGTACATGACCCACAAGACATGCTGGGCTATTTGCCTGTACCCTTGGTGAATGTGGCACCTGTTGATTTAGTCTTGACTCTTTGGCAAACAAAAGAGACTTCCTGTGAGGAGCACTCCACTCTTTGGGACGATGGAATTGGACCAAAGAGAAGCCAATGTCTGTATCTGATAAGACACTAACAAAGCAAAAAAGGTGCCCTTTAAATAATATAGTGGATTGAAACCTGGAAGGAGGGAAAGCAAGAGAAATGAAATTAAAAGTATAACTATATCAACCCCTAGTATGGGAAGCAAGTGGAGAAAGAAAATATACTGTATACTGTTGTAAAATTACGCTGGACTCTCACAAGAACTGGGAATTTAAGTATTGTAAATGCTATTGTATTGTTCTGCATATTATGTTGTTTCTAATAGATTTTTTTAAAAAAGGATGTGAACTTTTTTCTCTTTTTTTGTTTTTTTCTGTTTCTTTTCCACACTGTGTGTGAGCGCCGTCTCTCCATCAAATTTGACCTCCTGTCCCCTCTCCCTACTCAATCACACTGCATTTTAAAAAGCAAAAAGTAAATAAATGAACAATTCGATCAATCCGTCATTTCTTGAAGGGCCTTTATTTGGATTGTTTGGAGTACAATACTGATTGAGATCTTTTCTTCCTCTGCATAGGACACACAGCCCTTTCATGGAACACATAGCAAAAGCTGGTGCAGCTAATTGTATTTATGTTACATTGTCTACACCTTGTCACTCCATCTTTTTTTTAAATCATTATTATTATTTTCATATCAGTTTATTATATCCTCCTCTACTGGTGGACGGTTTTTATTGGTATAAAAAAAAATTTCTGATGATGTTTGGGGTAATCAAGCTCATTTAATAACCAACCTCAGTGAACTCGAGCTACACAAAATTTCTAGTAGCTAACATTTTGGACAAACGAGATTTTGAATCTGGTTGCCATTGTGCTTTTTTTTGGTTTGTTTTATAAAGAAACAGTGTAATTGTAAAGATGGGTAACAGACATGATACACAACTCCTGTTTATGCTCACAAACAATCTAAAAAAATCATTGTGGATGGGAAAACTACAAGTGTGTGTCCCACAAACATGTTGTTTCCTGTTTTTCTCCGTGTGTCTGTGATTGAGGGCTTCTGGAAGTCTATTTGCAGTGTTTTAGTGATGTTTATGTCACATGGTTGAACACTGGCATGGCCAATGGATTCTCTTCCCCTTTTCGTTTGATGCAGCCTGATAACAGGGAGAGGTAAAGGCTATGGGGAAACACCATTTATGCCACAGTCCATTCATTTTGATTTAACCAGATGATGTAATGCTGATCAACAGACAGGAGAGAATGTAAAAGTCACTGTGCGTGTCAGGATGCATGTGAGGGGTACCGTGCATGTATGAGAATGAGTGAGTGTGTGTGTGTGTGTGCGCTATCAATGCTTCCATTATCCATTGCTTCATACATGTATTACGCACATCTTTAAGATTCATTTGAAGACCTGTTTCGTATGCTTTTCCTTTGAAGGGTGTATATGTACATCTGTGTTGTAAATAAATACTTTTTGTCAAATAACAGAATTCCTAACTAGTCTCAAATTATCTTCCAATACACAGGTATGACATATAAAACACATTAGTCGTTTAGGAGTTTTAACAAAAAAAGCAAATAACCTCAACTGATTTTTGTTAAACTAGATTAGTCACAAACATGTCAAATGCCCACTAAAGAAAGGTAGAGGATCATTTATACTTAAAGAACATGCACTTAAGTCAACCCTCCTCCCATTGCTGCGGATAATGTGCAGCTAATGCATGCGTTATGCTGTAATTTTCTCACACAGAAGAGAAGAGAGGAAAGAGGGTCTCGATAAGAAAGCGAATTATCCTTCATTTAGCATTAAAATTCATTTAGGTAAAATTGCTACAAACGTGTAAATGGGGAGATTAGTTCTCCCTCATGCCTTGTTGCCCGCAGTCAAAGGGCTCCGCGTGAAGCCCGGCGCTCTGCAGCCGAGGTTGTCTCCGGGATACTACGCGCTTCAGGAGAAAAAGGCTGAGCCGATTGAGCAGGCGAGCGGGTAAGAGCCGAGCGAGTTCTTTTTCTAATTGATACATTTCAGAGAGCAGCCCTGCATCCCAAAGTCAATGTCTTTCCCCCCCTCATACCCGCGAACAAGAGAGAGTCTGTTTTATCCATAACAATATGTGTGTATAAATCAATACTCTACCCTTCTTTCTCTCTATCACTCCTCCGAGCAACTATTGTGTTTTTACTGCCTTTGCCGAAGTGAACGCTATTTACACTAAAGAAGGGAAAAAGGAAAAAAGACACGCTCTTAAAAAACCCGGGCGACGTTTTAATTGCTTCGCCTCTCCACCATGGCTGGAAAATCCGAGGCTGTGAAATGTGAATTCCTAAGCCTGTAGCCGCTGGGAGCTGTGGAGACAAGAGGAGAAAGCCCATGCTTGACTGCCCTCTTTAGGGAGGCCTGGTAACTGTCCGGGGCAGGGACGTTTGGAGATGGCGCACAGTACCACATCTCCTTTTACGCACGGACGCAAAGCGTGCCAAAACACGTTTGGGCGACGTGATAAAAGTAGAAAATCAAAGACAGGTTACAAGGAGCGCGTGGCTGCAACAAAAGAGAGCACAGCAAAAGTGCATTCAAAATAAATTTGTTTTGAATAAATCAATATCGTACCGTGCCATCCCTATGTTTAATATGAAAATCTGATGTTTCTTATTATCTGTATATATATACATTTAAGTACCAGGTGACAGAAATAACTGTCGCTGACAATCATCACTGAATTTAATTCCAGTATTTATATATAAAGAATACAGTTGTCTTAAAAAAAAAAAAAACAGACAAGTAACGTCTGATTAATCGTAAATATTTTTGATCCAATTATTGAAATAATTTTTTAGCTTATCTTACCCTGTTGACGATTTAACATTTGTAAATATTTAGAAGATTCGGTGCCTGACGTGATAAAAACGTGTTTACATAAAGGTATCCAGAAATATGTTTCTCCACTGTGCGCACTAATAGCCTAAATTTGTTCTCTTTTTTTAGGAAGTGCAAAACGCCTTTACATTAAAGAGATTCAGTGTCTCTCTGAATAATTTTGTCACAGCTGACCTATATATCAAACTCCTGAGATTTGAATGCAAAACGCCTTCTGACTGACCTGCTGTCACTTTTTTTTTCTGAAACCACGCGAAGTTTCGCCTGTGCTCATTTTAAAAAACTGTGAGTTTATAACGTAATTGGTAGCTAATGATGATTTTAGGCCTAACCACTCGTCTCTGTCTTACAAACAAAGTCTGACCGCGAAGTGAATCGTCAGAGTAATGAATGGAGCAGAAATATGTTCCAGAGCATGAGGTGTCCGGGCAGGCCTGTCTTCCTCCCACAACGCAAACATTTATGTGTCTTTATGTTTGAAGCAGGGAACAAGCAACCCCGTGCCTCTTGTTCCGTGCTACGATACAAGCCATGACAAATCTCGGCGGCAGTGTGTGTGTTTTTCACCCTAAAACACCTTTTAGTCACTTATTCCTAAACGACGACCTTGCCAACATGCATTTCTCGATACTTAATGAGATGGAACTAATTTTATTTTTATTTCATTCTAAATTTCTTCAGTTAAAGCGTGTACACAAACTGGAAATTAATGGAATGTTTGTGGAAATTTGGTTCTAAAAATAACACAAGTCTTGAGGTTTTCTTTTTAAATAAATTTATCTTTTAAAAACAATAAAACAAATAAAAAAACAACTTAGGCCTTGAAGCCATAAAACTAAAAATACTTGCTTAAAATTAAAACACTGCACGTTATTTTTCTCTTTCTTTACGCGAACCAGGTTTTAAAATGCTGATTAATTGAGTGTCCTTTATTACCTTCGTCTTTCACAAGCACAGGTCCCAATTGGAAGGGAAAAGCTTAAAGAATAGATATGACATTAGCTCCTAGCAATGCAATACTGCATCAATCAATTTTCTATAGTTTCCAAAGCGAAAATCATTGCACAGGAAATACATATATAGCTGCGGTGATATGTCAATATCTAGCTATTTAATGAAATCAATATGAACAAGAACACAAATTGCACCGCAGTTTCCAAACTTTCCAACACCCCCTCCGAAAAAAACAACACCAAACACCCCCCCCCCCCAAAAAAAAACCCCCTCCACTTGCAAACGTCGCGTGGCAGCTGGTTTGGAAACAAAAGAAGGAAGAAAAAGGAGGGAGAGAAAAGAAAAATCTGTTGGTTGGTGGGAGAAAGAGAGCGAGAGAGGAAAAAGAAGAGAGGATGACTGTTGAGCAGGGGCCATTTTGGATGTCATCTGTCTCCTTGGCGACGGGGCCCCGGCCCTCAAAAGCCCCTTGGGCGCACGGATTGTTTGAGAGGAGCCCGCTATTTTCTGCAGCATCATTTATCACTGTCACCACATAATGATTCCCCTCGCAGCTCCTTATTGATGTTTGTAATTGCATTATCTCATAAGGGGGGATGATCAATGGAGCCGAGAGGAGCATCGAGGGGTCAGGAGATGCCGGATTGCTGTTTGTCCATTTAATGCAACCAGGCTCTCATTATCTGCAGCCTCTCTGCTTTCAGAATAAGTAACGTTCTCGTCTGCTCCCCTCTGAGGTTTTACATAGCAGCAAGGAAGAAGAGGAGGGGAGAAACTGCGCGTTTCATTTGTTTAACCCTAAGCCACAGCAGAAAAAAAAAAGAAATAAATAAATACAAATGCAAAGGAGAGAAAGGAGAGTGAAAGTAACGCGATTAAGCCTTTTGTTATCAGTTCCATTACATCTGACAAACGAGTCTCTGAATTTAAGCGCACAGCTCTGGGCTTTTGGGCATCAGTCTTTAATAGTCATATAAGTTTTGGTGATTAAACTTATCTATAACAATCTGCTCTCTTGGTTTGAGCGTTCAAATCGACCTTAAGCGCGTGCAAGAAACAAATGAGAGAACTATATGAAGTTATTTCAGGCTGCATAATGTAGCTGATGATGAAGTGCTGTTTGCTCCGTGGTCAGAAATCGTGACTTTGGTATTATAAAGTTTGAGATCTCGCACTAGCTTCGGTTCAGACGATGCCTTTAGCAGAGGTTCTTGTCGGGGGGTGAAGTCATGAGATCCGGTTTCAGAGCTCGACTGAGGCCCCTGCGTCAAACAAAATGCGATACTAACCTTTTCCAAACAACCTTAAGGAATACCGACATAGTTACTATGACGTGAAGAACTGGCGTGGCCCCCACCTTTACGCACAGGGCGAGCAAATTTGCTATTACGTGCATCGTAGTTAATAAAGAGCATAGGAAAATTCTGTTAAAAAGCTCATTTTGATTTTCCAAAAAAACCCGATTTAAGACAACTTTTAAAAATGTTTTGATTTTATTTGTACAAAAAACATTTAGAGATTTTCATCTGAAAAATAAATCACCTGTTCAGAGGGAAAAAAATAACTAAAAAGTTATGAAAAAAGACGCACTAAAGTACGAAAGTTGTCGAAAGTTTTCTATATTTTCAGCTGTCGCACATATACAGTCAAACGTTAGAATTATCTGGAGAAAATTGGAAATGACTCAAGCATGAATGTAAAGCTTGCTTCGCTTCTTTTGAATATTTCACTGGCTTACAACAGAAATATACATATCATTTTCCAGGCTCGTTGTAAACGTCCTAGTTTGGTTTCTGTGGAAGACGTGACAGCTGCGACTGCTGGATGAAGTTCTGCAATCTTGTAGTGAACGCGCTGCGCGTCATGGCGCACAGGGAGGGCTTGTCAGCAGGTATGAGTGTGGGTATGTGAGCCAAGAATTAGAGACATGCGTGCTAGAGTGTGCTAGACACAGGCAGTGACAGAGAGCCTGGCGCAGAGAGATACAAGGTAAATACTTAAGCTACTGGTTTGCGGAGAAACTACACAGCTCATTCAGACCAGGAATCTTAAGTTCTGGATCTCTTGTGGCTGTGTGGTGTGTTTCTCTTCTCTGCAGCTTATTACCAGAGACATCCGGTGCTTTGGATATCATGTTTTTGGCCTCCGTGTGTTCCCTGCTAGGTGCTCCGGCTGCGGGGAAGGGGAGGCCGCTGGCAGCACACCTTTCCAGCGGAGAGAAGCAAACCGCGACTAGTTCATAACCAGAGATGTTTCTGTCAGCACCTTCCTCAATACTCACCTCTCTCTCTCTCCATCTCTGTTTGGAAGGTCACCTTAGCAGCATCAGGCAGGGCAGGTCATATGAGCCAGAGGAGCACTGGGTTGGCAGGTGGGGGGTGTCGACTCCTCACAGTTCACCTGGTGCGTTCTGATCTAATAATGCGACCTGCCGCTCCTCAAGCACACGCCCTCCATTGCCCATGCGCTCTCTGGCACAGAACAGGGCAAATACTTTAAAACCATCCGTTTACTGCCTGTAAAGTACTGCATTTAAACTCAACATGTTCATTTCTTTCTTCTTTTCTTTTCCACCAATTCAATAGTTAATTAAATTTTTCTCCCAGAATTTTGATCCCCTGACACATGAAACTGTGAGCCCTTAATATCTAGAAGTTCGAGACACCGAAAGAAGAGACGTGGACACAGTAAATGGTACGCGGTGTCAGGATAAAACACTGTTTCTGGATGCATGTCAAAAAGCACCTCACCATTGCCCTAATTTGAAAAATCTAAAGAAAACGTCGATTATTATCGAATTATTATTAATATTATTATTAATAGCAGTAGCAGTATTGCACAACTGTGCATCGTTGTATTTTTGTTGCGAAGTCGCCCTCATTAATAAGCCCGCGCATGACTGCATGGATGAGTTTTAATTCTGTTGTTTTTCAACGTGCTGCTCTGCCTCTCTGCACAGGACTGAGTGGCTGCAGGCGCTGACTGCTTGGCCTCTAAAGGTAAACAGTGAGGAAGCGAGTCCAGACAGGACAGTGGGGCTGAATTCCAGCTTCAACACAATACTGATAAAGTACTGGCCCCAAGCCACTTCTCTTATTAGTTTACTTATATATTGAGGCCGCTCCAGCATACATCACACAAGCCAATCTGCACTCTAATCTCAAGATGTGTTTTGGGCGGTTGTTGTGGTAGCAAGTGTTCTTTAAAGGCTTTTTGGGGCTAGATAAAATACTTTTTGTAAAATAGTAGACTTGATTATGTACAAAAATGGATGTTCAGTTCGTTTTTAAGGTTTTCTGCTACTTTAAAGTGCAGCGCAGGAAAATAGTAGAGATGTGGATTCTCTTACTGTCATACTGATAAGAAGAGATACAGTGACATTTTTTTAAAAAAAATATTACTGCCAGACATAGTTGGCACAGATGCTACCGTTTCAAAAGAGGTACAAGAGGTGCTTTTCATTAAAAAAACAAAAAAATCTCTAATGTTGAGATTGGAGTCATACTATAAACCAGGACATCTGCATGTAATATCTGGTCTAACAAAGCTCTAAAGTGAAATAGTTTGGAAAAAATTGTTCCTCCCATTCTCACTGTAGTAGCTGATGGATGCAAAGCTGTGAATGTGCTATCCGTCTCACATATTCATCAGTCTCACATCAGTGATGGGTAAAGAAAAATGCCAGCTCTGCACGCTGTCACCCTGTCAACCGATTTCCACCCTCCAACTGTGACAATGTGCGTCTTCATCTTCGCTGTTATTTTGTCTGTTTCTCTGCCTGCCAGAAATGCAGGCTCAAGTGTGTGTGTGTGTGTGTGTGTGTGTGTACATATGAGCAGCATTTAGAATGAAAGCTGCCTTAACCTAAACAATTTAGATTTAATATGTCAAGATGGACACATTATTATAACTAATCTATACTGTCAGTTAAAAAAAAACCAAAAAACCTTCAGTCTTCTGCAGCAGGCCATTTTCTCTGTGTCCCCTGTGATTCAGCTTTCTTTAAACTTTTCTCTGTTAAGTAAAACTTTAATTGCTGTAATAGTTTCAGCAAGCTCAAACTCATGTGCTCGAATTTAGACATTCATCAGTTTTTTTCTTTGGCCTTGGTTCTTCATAGCTTTAGTCATGATGTTAATCATTGATTTGGTTCAGATTACACACTTCCAGAACAAAAAGCATGTTGATTTTCAACAAGAAGTTTTTTTATAGAGCTTCTTTAAATATATTCTGTCAAAAAAGAAAGAAAGAGAAAAGAAATTATTCATATGGCAAACTTTGAAAACATGAGTTTTTAAATGTTGGAACTGCATCTTTCAGTATCATTCAAGTGTGTTTGAATCCATGGAGTTGTAAGAGAAAAATAAAAGCCACACAAATACACAAAGAAATTTAGCAACAAGTCCTCTAACACTTTGAATACAAGTGCAAATAATACTTAAAGTCATGGTTTGGGTTAAAGTGCAACATCTGGTTTCATAGAATGATCATGTTCAGTTAATGTTTACAATAATAAGACACACTTAATGTTACAGCACAATAATGGCTAAAAGTCAGCAGGGCTTTATCAACCCGTCCAACCACCCCAGCATCCTCCCCCACCTGTGACTGTACAACTACACCTCTCTCCTTGTAATTCCAGATAAATTGGAATTATGTGTCGGATTATACTGCATGTGTACGCCCACAAGGACAGTTGTTTACATGGACAAGTACAAGACTCCATGGTCACAACAAATGCATTTACAGTCTGATAAAATAAATAAATAAATAAATAAATGGATGCAATTCCACCAAAGTAAACGCTTGCATACTGGCAGATGAGCAACTATAACAATCACATAAGGTTTTTCAACATGTCAAGCAGCAGTGTTTATTTAAAATGGAAACAGCTTCACAGAAATATTTACTTGATTCTGACGAGAGGCTGAGCATACTTAAGAGAAATATATTAAAATAAAGTATACATATGTAGTCGAATTACAGAAAAAAAGGATTCTTTAAAAATTGTGGTATTGTGCAAAAATACTTTTCATGGAAATGCGACTATAAAGCATAATGTGGAAAATAATCAAACTACTACTAATGCATCACAGAACTACCGAACCCTGTTTGTTAATCGTGCACTAAAGCTTAGACTCTATTTATCAACAGTAAAGATATACAGTAGATTTTTCACTGAAAACTACACGTCAGGTCTGCAGAAGTGTAAGACTGTAGACTCATTTATCACTCACTCACAGTGAAATGGCATGTTTACAACTTTTCTCCACACCAAGCTATCCCTGTCTTTTCTCTAAACCTTGATCTCATTGCACAATTTACAAAGCAAATCTCACTCAGCCAGCGCATAGAGAGAACGAAGAGGCAGGGGCCCTGAACGTGCATGTCCCGACACAGTGCAGTGTTATGTTCGACGCGGCACAATTTATGGACCATGGACAGTTTATAAGAAGCAATGCAGTCTATCAGAGAGGCAGGCGAACTGAGGACAGGGGGGGATCGTTGCCATGCAGGAAGCTGTGTTTTGGAATAATATACTCCATGATAAAGATGTTTCCCTCGTGACGTAAAACAGCAGGAAGCACCAATGGCCACTTACTCTTCCAACCAAATATGAAGTAGTAGCTGTGAGCTGCCATGTTTTTTTTTGGTTTTTTTCCCCCCAGTTTTTTGAGCCTTACATGAGATGTTAAGATTTTCAGACTCTGGAGATTTTGGCTGTTCCCTCAGTTTAGTATCTAAATGAAATCTTCAGCGACATTTAGGCCAAGCAGTAAAATAACTGAAAAGTTAAATAACTGAAAAGATCAGGACATGGATAGTTTATTTATCATACAGCAACGTTACGGTGTGAGAACACAGGTGCAAGCCCAATTCAAGCATAAAAAACCCCCACAGGCACCACCAGTATCTGCTGTCACTATCAAAGACTTTTTCTACCACACGGTATTTATTACCACAACACTGCAAGTCTTATTTAACTTACAAACAGTACAGTGGGGATGTGATTTTCTAATACAAAATCAGTTGGATTTGTAAAAAAACTTTGTTTGAATGTTGTAGGATTCAAACAAAGGAGTAAAAAAAAAAAATCTCTACTTTCCAAGATATACTGTGAGAGGTGTATATTAGTTGAAATGCAGCTTTACCTACACATATCATCATAATGACATTTTCATCCCCGTGAGTTGTTTTCTGAACTCAAATTAAAACATTTCTTTTATTCCAATGAAACATGAAACAAAAAAAATCATGTGATATTCATGACTGTAAAGTCACCCCTCAAACCCTGACGACTGCAACAAGACCTTGATGAGACAAGGTTCACCTCAAAATAACAGTTGTTGCAAAAATGAAGCTGAAACAAAATTGGCAAAAAGCTTCGAAATGATGGAAAGAGAAACTTTGCTCTCAAGCCTGACATCTGTCGAGGCGTTGGTGTCAGCAGGCTGGCTTGTTATGCAAATGGTTGATGCAGCCCCTCGAGACACTGACCAGCCATACTGCTAGCTATCTTGACATCAATCAAGAAGTCGCTGATCACACGCTCCTCCATTCAACCATTGTGTGGCTTTTAAATAAACCAGCACTGGTGTCAGTGAGAGAGACAAATCTATATATTGGGTCATTTTTCACCAACTGGTTTTATGTTGCCTAAAAAAAGTTTAAGGGGAGAGATGGAACAGAAAAGCAAGAGGACTGAAACAGAACTCCTAAACATTTAAGTGTTTCAGTTCAACCTGCTAGTGGCTGAGGGTTGTTTATGTATATGTGGGAAATTCTTGGCAGCGGAGATATCAAACACATCCATCTGATAAGAGGTATAAAAGAGAGCTGCAGGCCCTAAGATACACACACACACACACACACACACACACACTCAGACACAAAAGCAAACATACACTCAAAATTTAACACATGAACACATACACACTAGAGCGCACACACAGCAGGTCTGCAGGCTTCACATGAAAAGCTTTTAGCTGTGCAGAAGGAGCTGAAGACATGGCTATTGTTAAGCTCCATGATGGATGAAGCAGAGGCATGTCAGCGGTAACAGACTAAAACAGTTGAATTTATTAGGGTATGGATAAGGATCGTCATCAGCTCCAAATGATATTCAGTGATGTACACTTTCAAGGCAAATATGAAATGCTTGTTTGAGAAGGTAACGTTATTATACGAGGAGGTAACAATATTATTTTCAAGCATATAAAAATGTAACCATTAGTTAAAAAAATAACATGCCATTTTTACAGCTGTGTATTGGGGAAAGTTTTAATATGGGTGACATAATGTCTTACAATAATTTAAAGCATATGTATATCATAATGATACACTGCCAGCAAGGCCATTTTCCTGTTTTGTAACAATGTAGTATCTTTTTAAATATACTGGGTGGTCACATGTGAATGTCAAGTTAATGGTGTCTTACTTTGCCTGTGTTCAACCTCCAAACAGTTTCATGAAAATCAGTTTAAACTCTGCCTTTTTAGCACTCATAGTGCACTAAGTAATAATAAGCAAGGAGGGGTTAATTCCTTACAGTTATTATGCATATAATAATAATAATGCACACATTTAAACTCCTCAGTTGTATTATGTGGCTTTCAGGAAATTCAAAATTAAAGAGAAAATGGAAATAATTAGTATTTACTTTGTATTTGCAGCTAGAAAACCATTAAACGAAAGAGGCTACAAGCTTTCTACAACTGAAAACTATCATTATCATCTTTGCTCAGAAACAAGAAGGAATGTATCAGTGCCAGCGTAATCAGTGTGGAAAAAATGAAATCCCAACTCACATGATTTTGTAAACAAGTTTTTGCACTAAAACATGATGAATCATGACATTCCATCTCTTATCTCCACAGAATGGGTAATCAAGTGCAGTGAAGACTTCAGTTAAAAACGCTGCATACTCCCATGATTCAATAACACATCTTCTCATGCCATTTGGGAACATGTAGAATGTAGAAGTGCCCTTCAAAGAATGCAAAGCCCGAACCCTTCAGCATGAGACATTTGATTCTTTCAAAAGCGTCTTTGCTGACGTTACATCTGTACAAGGATGGCTCTTATAAAAGTCACCTATGTGACAGATAAACTTACACCGGTTTACTCCATTTTCTAATTCCTGCATTGTTTTTAAACAATCACACTGCCTCTGCCAAAAATGCTCTATGATAAGCTTGACAGATCATTTAGTTGGTTTATACGGATTGACAGACTCCACCTTAGGCTCTTATACTTGCTTTATAAGAGAGTCGGGCTTCAGCATCACACTATTTTCATACAATAGCACCATTACATTTATAACTCTATTCTTGTTAAGACACTGAAGAAATGTACTGGGAATCCTTTCATACAATTACAATTTGGCATATTGGACAGAAAAATATAAGTGATGCACCTTCACTGTGTCATGTTACACTTATCTGGGGTAATATGCGGCTCAAACGAGGGAGAATTTAAGAAAAAAACAATGTGGATTCAGAAAATAATGGACCTTTATGCAGATGAAGTTTAATTTTTTTGAACAGTTGTCTTAGAAATATTGAATTAAACTGTTCCACAGTTTAAAAAAACTGCATATCCTCAAAGAATAAACAGAAAATGTGCGTGCCACCTTTATCAACAAATGAGTCTTTAAAGTTTAGAAAGGAGAGGATGTGTCTACATGTTATGGAATATTAGTTATAAATTTTAATTAATCATCACATGATAAGTTAAGTACTTGGAAGGTGGCTATGGAAGAAGATATCACTGACACAGACTGGAATTGCGCCTGTTTTAAAGTATAAACACAGATGGTAAATACAAGATTTCAGATGAGTTAAACTACATCATATGTGTGCTAATATTCCAGATGTGTCTGCTAAGTGCCTGGATGAAAAAAGGTACTTTATTTAATTGTCTGTGGCAATTTCCAAAGAAATAAAAATATTTTGGAAGCACATGAAATGTTTGTCAGAGACATTTCATATGAAAATCCCTTTATGTGGAATATATTCAGATGACTTCACAGTAACATCAAAACAGACCAGACTATTGGACTCTTTCAAGCCAGGAGTTACTGGACTGTGTTGGGACAGTATGTGTGCACCACTGTTGAAAACATGGACATGACAGGTCTCATGTTGTATTGTTCTGGAGAGACTAACTTACAATGTGAAGGAAAAGCAGGAAGACTTAGTCCAGACTTAGTCTTCTATAAACATTTTCAGAAATGGAAATGTGGCTCCTGTCTGGATATATATGTCTAATGTTTGTAATACTAGCTTTGAAGGAACTTTTTCTATAATGATCTGCTATAAGATTATAGCAGAAATGAACTCCCTATGGTTTCCAGAATGTTGCACCAAATCATACTCAAGAAAAATGTTATAGTGTCACTTTTAGGCGAAAGCCCTGACCTGCCCTTTAGTTCTTAGTTAGTTTAATTTCCAAGTTAAACACAAAATACACAGGCAAGGCAATAATATGAGACCTGACCTGAAAGCCCTCTCTGCTTACTTTTCCCTTATCTTTTTCGTAATCTATCAATCAATTAATCTGTTACTCCACCTCAAGAAAGGAGGTGCATTTTTTTTCTGCATACCTTTCCCACCATTCTCCTCCTTTTTTGTCTTCCTCTGTGACCTTGATTGTGCAGGGCAGTAGCCAGCCTTGGCTTCCCTCGGTTATGGCAACAAGGCCGTTAACAGCGTCCGTGAGTTGTGGCTTGGCGTTAAACTGCGCTCCAGCCACAGTCAATGTTTATGTCTACCAATCAAATGCAATGTGTTTATGTTATATGGCATTATGGACAAGGAGACTCTCTAAAACAGAGAAGAAGGAGTTCTGCCCAGGACACGGGGTTTATGGTCCATTAAGCATCAGAGAAAAATGAAGCATCAGTTGAAGGATAAAAATTGAACAGAAAATCTGGCTTGATTTTGTCTTTAGATTTACAATGCAGACAAAATTTAAAGCTGGACAAAAAGAAGCAAAAACTGTTGAAAAAAAGGGGAAACATGAGACGGGCCGCTGACGATTAACCCATACTGCTCATTGTGTATATCTCAGCTGTCTTAAATTATTTTTACCAAATGACTGTTGAGTCAGGATCGTTTTTCTGTGAAATAAGCTCAAACCTAGGAAAAGCCTTTGAATTGCCCAAATTTTCCACTAATGATGAAGAACGAGTTCGAACTTTTATTTCATTTCAACTACAATTTATAAACTCCAAACAAGAAAAGCACAAAGCAGAAACCTTGAAACTCATCTCTCTGAAAGAAAAAACTATTCTACAATTCTTCATCTTTTCCAGTTTGACTCTAGTGATTATCAGATCTCAGCATTGTAGTAAACAGCAGCTCTGGCGTTAGTTTATTTATATCTCTAAGAACACTGTGTGTGTGTATGCAGATTAGCTGAAATGATTTGCCATTTCCTCCCAAGGAAATCTTCAAGCTGTTTTGGCCTAAGCACCTCGTGTGTACGCAGAGTAAACACACACTTAATCCTCCTGGATACAGAGACTTGACATCAATTTGTCCCTGTAGGGGAGATGCCCCAGGCCAAGTTTCCCAATCCTCATGTCTCTCTGCCTCTTGGCCAAAACATCCTTCTACCCTTGATTTTTTTCCCCCCCTCAGAACATCTGGATGGAAGACCCAAAATTGCACGTTTTTCTCTCCTTTCAGAACTACTTAACAGCCCAAATTGGTTGTGAGTGCTAAGAAGACGACTTTGGTTATACTTAGCAGCTTTGAATGAGCCAGTATCCCTCTCCTCTGGGAACATATCTGTCACACTGTGGCTGTAAATGAGACTGTTGTTTTTTTTCTTTTAATTGTCTAGTCTGGAGACAGCCATAGTAGGAGATAATAGATGCAGTTATACAGAAGTTAATTAATGACAAAACATTTGAATAAGAAGGAGAACCTCACAGCTGTAGGTAGTCTGGACATCAACTGTGCTTACTTAATGGACACAACACATTTTACATTAAAAACAACCTATAACATGTATGTCCAGTGACTGTAATTGCAAATATAACCAGAGTTGAACATCATGGCAGAGGACCCACGTACCCAAATGATCTTAAAAACTACCATATGGGTGGAAAAAAAGAAAGCCAAACTTTAAGCTTTGTTTATATGAATAGTGTCTCTCATATGGCTTTAAATACCTTATAGTAATACAATGAAGCACAAGTCAAATAAACATAATATGAAAGGTCACAGGATTGAGACTTGTTATAAATCAAACTTTTACTGTTGGGGGGAATAGCAAAAGTATTTATTGCTGCTTTAATATGGGTAAGAACCACATTCTTGAATTACATCAGGAACAAGAAGGTAAATTAAAAAAAAAATCATCTTTTAATCTAAACACCAAAGTTCTTAGGTGTATGTAATCTACAGCAAACATGTAATCTGTGCTGTTGAATTTATTTTATGATGGATGGCCACTGCTTTTTTTAAATTATATTTTTCATTCTGACAAAGTGTTTTATTTTATCATCAGTGAACATTAGGTGAAACTAACTTGCTGGGGATGAATTCTGTACAAATCATGTAGGAGAATCCTGTCCCATAATTGACAATCAGAGCATCAAGCTTTTTGGAAACATCACAAAAGTTTTGAGTTGATGATTTACCTTAAGGTAGTGGGTTGTTTTTTTTGCCTTCTACCATGCTATAGTGGGTCTAACTAAATACACAGCCTTCTTTTATTCTGTTTCAAATAATTTACGTTTGTAGAAATATTATATAATATTGCTCCACTTCCTGTTTTCCAGAAATGCTTTCCTAGAAAAGAAATACCAAGGATCTGGTGGTTGGAGCAACAGATGTAGAAAATCACATGAACCATTTGGCTGAATCGCTGTTGTTTTGTATTAGCTGGTGGTAGAAAGTAGCAAAGTAGACAGATATAAAGGATGAGGGGACTTTTTCTGTCTGACTCATTTCTTTTATCATTCTTTGTCTCCACTATCTATAAAATGGAAATGATAAAAGCAATGGGTTTTCCATTTTTCCCTCCTAAAACGCTCCCATTTATGAAAAACATTTAAAGACATCTGTTTCGGAAAAAATCCCAAAGTTCATCGGTCAATATAATTCAGAAAGATGGGGGTTTGATGCTGTTAAAAGTTTCATCATTTTGTCACTCAGACTCAGTCAGTTATTTTTCATCCTGTGAGATAATACCATTGATTTGTTTTCATTTTTGTATCAATCATTTTGTAATATGTGTCAGCTTCATCAAATTGTGGATGTTTCAATTTCTTCACCACAATCGCGTCTCTGTCCTTCACTGAAATGCTTCCATCTTAACCCAAACCAAATTGGATCAGTTTTCCTGCTTTCCCCTTTTCTCCTCAATTCTCTCCTTCCATCCAAATATTCTTCTATTCATACTTGTATGCCAAAGTAATAAATTCTCACAAGGTGCTTTTAGACAGAACGCTATAACTCATGTCACCACAGGAGCTAAATCTGAGCACAGGGGACAGCATGATGCAAGCATGCTGGAGATGTACTCAAAGGGATTTATTGTGACATATTTCATCTGAGGCAATGCAAGCCCTGTTGAACTGGGATGTCTTGCAGGGGGGGAAGCACGTGTAGAGTGCTGTCAAGGATAGCACATTGCAATCACAATCACAATCAGTAAGAGCAAGGTAGAGTAAAAGACTACATTTCTGGATTATACTTAATGAACTTGCAGTCATATTGTCACTCAATTTCCCCTCACCCCCAAACTGGTCATGGCAAATGGCAGTCCCTAAGCCTGTCCCTCCAGAGGTGTCTTCCTGTTAAAAGGGAGTTCTTCCTTCCCACCATCACCAAGTGCTTGGTCATTTAGGACAGTGTAATTGTTGAGGTTTGCTTTCTAATGATGAAGGGTATTTACACTTGAGGCGTTGGCAAATTCACACTATATAAACAAAATTGAAGTGAAATTTGAAGGACCTGTGGAATTTGCATGTTCTACCTGTCCCTGTGTGGCCTCTTTCCTCCTATGGTGCAAAGACAAGCATATTACATTAACTGGTGATTGGCTGTAGGTGTGAATGGTTGTCTGTCTTTTAGCTCTGGAGACATGTCCAGGTCATAACTCACTTTTTGCCACATGACAGATGGGATAGGCTCCAGTCAGACTACAACGCTGACTAGGATGAGCAGAATAAATGGAAATGGATGGAGCGCTATGAACTTTAGCTATATCACAATGAGATATGTGTATCAGGTTATATGACTATACAACAATAATTGAAAAGAAAAACTGAAATAGAAGATCACTGATTGAAAAAGGTTAAAGAAATTAGGGGGAAATTAATGCAGAATGATGCCTTTTGAAAAACACCAATAACATACAGTTTATTATAAAGAAGATAATTATCATCCAAATCAAAAGCCTTGGTTAAATTAATAACCTAAATTGACCCTTTATTAAAGAGAGACTGCTCTGCAAAAAAGTAGCTATAGGTCATCTGTTACTAGTACAGCTTTGCTTTAAAGATGAACAGCCTCTATTATATGCATGTAAAAGATGAGCTAGTTTAATCACCACAAGATGGACTCGAACACGCTCTAAACTTTGGTTTAATATATTAAAAGTGAATTCTAATCTTTGATCTGACCAGGATCTTTTTATAACCTCGACCAAGCAGTTTTCATGCCTAACTCTAGACAAATTGTGCCAAACAGTCATTATTGTGAAGTGACGTGACCAAATATTTTTGGGGCCAGTGGTTGAAAGCAAAACTTACTTGAACTCTAGTCTCCAAGCCTCCTTAAAAACTGAAATTCCTCCATTATCTCAGGGAGGTTTGTCTAGATAGTTTTAGGCATTAGGTAAGAACAGTGGATATGACAGTTTGGGATGAGAATACGTCATGAGGACATTTTATAAGAGAAGAATTAAAGATGAAAAACAATGTTAAATGAAAACAAAATGTATTGAAACAGTTGTTTATTTTTTAAGTTGTTTATTTTTCAAGTTTATTTTTTAAGTTGAGTGGATACCCTCTGCAATGACGCATGTTTTGCAGGTTATCTATAACTTGCTCTCTGCAACTGTTTCTGTGAGACAGAAAACTGTTTTCTTTATGTTATACTTGGAGGTTTTGGTTACATTATATAAGGCCAATAAATAAGCCTTTCATTAAACAGTGCATTTTGATTTTGTTATTTTCTCAGATCTCTTTTCAACTAAAGCAAGCTTGAGTGTGTGTCGTTTGGCCACATATGCTGATGAAATCTAAAAATCTCTTGCATGAAAGATGAATCAGAGTTTTATGCTGTAAGTGGTCAGTGAAGCACATGTGGATGATGTTGAGGAGATGGAGGGGAAAGGAAGAAAGAGAAAAAGGTCATGTGGAGGCTAAGAGTAGACACACACACACAGACACACAGACACACACACACACACACGCAAAATGTTATTGAGCAAGCTCATAATAATAACAGCCACAAATTATGATCCAGCAGATTGCATTTTTTGATAATAGATAAATATAAATGTATATTTTAACTTATTTTTTATCACACTTCATTGTCATAACAAAGAGCATATCACCTACTACTATGTCTGCATCTGGACATGATGATATGATAAATGATATGCTACTTAAACACATAATTTATGTAGGATTCAGATGAAATAAGTGGATCCTTGGAGGAATGCCTTCTCTGGCTTACCTTTCTCCCTCATTTATGCGTTTTACTTTTCTTCCTTTCTTCTTTTAAAAGACTACAGAAGAAAAAAACCCTTCAATTGTGAACCCGAGGGGTGAGGGAGAGGACATGATGTCTTGTAAAACATATGCACTTAATATTAAGGTCGTAAAACTTGTAAAATTAAAAGCTATTTTGGAAAATAGAAAAAGAAATATTTATGCGCTTGGCTCTGGACTGCAGTCGTTTTATCATGGGGCAGCGAGGGCCTGCCGGGGCACAGGTAACGACTGTCAACAGGCATGGGAGGGAAGGAGGGTAAAAATTCAGTGGGGCTGCATGCTCTCCATGTCCAACCAGATGTCCACATGTGTGACTGGGCTTCCCCTTTTCAGTGGGCCAGAGTGGCCAGTGTCAGGATTTCAAGGGAGCAAGAAAAATGGAGGGAGAGAAAGAAACAAAGTCTGCTCCTAATTATATAAAAAGAAGAAAAAACAAAAGAATCTTGAAGTTTTAGACTTTTGCTTATGTTTAAGCTTGTGTCACAGCTATGCAGGGGAAGCTACTGACACACAGAGCAGTCTCCCTGATGACAAGAGGGAAAAATGAGAGGTGAAAAAAATACAAAAACAATGTCCACCAAGTCAGGTTGATTGAAAAGCTGCAAAAAGCAATTATGATTGTGAGAATGTGCAGACCCCTCATCTTAGCAGCCAGCAAACATCGTAAATCGTGTGGCGGCCTCTGTTTACATTGTGCTGACCTCTCCATGCCCTCTGGTTCTGGCTGGGCTCTCCGTGTCCTCAACTCTGTTGACATACATACACATGGTGCCTAGTTCATACAGTTTATACAGCAAATGTAACGTTTTTTTATTCTTATTATTTTTATGACCTGTCTGCATATGGGTTATTCAAATGTTGTGCAAATTCAGTTGACACAGATTCAAATAAAATAGATCAGGAAATTTTGAATTAAGTTAAGAGAAGCAAAAGAATACTAGTTCACATTAATCTCTTCAGATTTTTTTTGGCTTCCAAACGACCTTTTATGAATTTTTTTTTTTCAAGGACAAACTTTTTAAATTCAATTTATATAGTGCAAAATCACAACACTCAACTCAAAGAGCTTTATAATTTAAGGTAAACGCCATACAATAAAATGGAATAAATCCCAATAGTCAGACCGTGTCGTTACTCATACGGCATATTTGGGGACTGTGGGAAGGAAAAACTCCCTTTTAACAGGAAGAAACCTTCAGCAGAACCAGGCTCAGAGAGGGGCAGACATGCCATGACAAGTTTGGGGTGAGGGGAGGGAAACAAGATTAAAAAACAAGATGTGGAAGAAAGGTAGAGATGAATAATAACTGATTAGAGGCAAAGAAAACTAATCCAAGCAGTGTCCTCAAAAGTTAATGCTACTAGTTTTATGATAGGGATCAGGAAAACTGGCATCTATCCATCTACTGTCAGTGACAAGCACTCCTTCAGCATTTCATGACGTGTGAATACACATCTCTAAAATATGATGACTGACAGTACTGAGTGGGCAGAGTAGACCAAGGGAATATATATATACAGTATATACGCTGGGAAGGAAATCTTACTCAATGCTGACTTTTACTACATGTTTCTGTGAGCTGTATTGAATATAAATGTTATGATGTTATGACATTCAGATGTTTAGCTGGCTGTTGGCTTCTGCCTTGTATGCTAATCAAAGGTCTACAGTCTGTTATATCTGTATGGTTTGTGCAACAAGAAAAAAATAAACATGAATCAATCTCTCTCTTGTTCTCACCCTATGTATACACACGTGTATGCATGAGGTTCTTCATTAAAATGTTATAGGTAAAGTAGAAACGTGGGGGTATTCTTGTGTTTAGTACAAAATTTAGCCCCACTTGCAGCATTGAGTAACTTAACTAATGGTGATAAGAGCTATAGAGATTGACAGACCACGTGACTTTCGCGCATTGCATGCCGGGCACTGGTGGCAAAACAATCAAAGCAATGCATCAAACGCAAGCATTTGCAGCACCGCAAAACGTTCATTCTCCGGTTCCAATACCTTCTTGCTTTTTCTTTGCCCCCCAAAAAAGGTATGTACAAAAACGAAGGAGAACAATGCCGGTCCGTACAAAGACAGACTTGATGAAAAGTCAAAGAAAAGATACGAGGAAAAAATCAAAGGAGTGAAAGGGTCAGACCCTTACGAGCACACAGAGTGGACAAAAGACGTTAGCGTGCTGCCCAACTTTCACCACACTCAGATTTATAATTATACGGTTCTTGGAGTGAGTGCATACACTCATGAAGTTTTTAGTAACTTCAGGTCACTGCAACAAGCCCAGGTACAGTTTACCGACGGATGGGTACAGGACCTTGAAATGCACCGTGTAGAACGAAAGACCATCGTACGTATCGTAAGTTTACCAGTCTCACAAATCGTCTTCATAAATACACATTCGTTAACCGTTTATTAATATAACCTTTGAGCTCAACGGTAATTAATTAGTAGTGGAAATAATTTCTGGTACGCATTACAGAAATGTAGCAGTGACAGTAATATTGTATGTTGTAATCGTACTGGGCAATTAGTGATACAAAAAAACTGTTTCATCCTGTGAATAAAAGTATATGTTTTTGTCAATGTACCGTGGTAATAACAGAAGCGAAACGCAATATTCTGTCAGGACAATTCACTATTTATGCACAATAAACAAAGGAGCATAGCGCAACAATTTCTGTTCAGCGCCAGACTTGCTTGTAACCTGTATCACCAATTATGTTAACAAAAATGACGTATTAACTACTACAAAACACTGACCTTTGTGGGAATGCTTGGAGCAGACTAACATGTGAGCTGGAGTGTTCTGGGACGTTATATTTGGTCTTCGAATGGCTGCAAACCAGGCCATCCGTCGGCTCTTTGTTACTTCGGAAACATGGCTTGAACAATTTCTCTTCAACGACGTAATCCGATAACAACCGATCTCTTTACCCGTCAGCTTCCCGTGGCTGTCATGCGACCGGCTATTGCAGTTAATAATACAACAGCTTCTTGCCATTTTTTGTGTTTCTTTTTATCGCTGTGTAACTGATTTCAATTGAAAGCCTGCGTGCGCTAGTACCTCTTGCCACGAGTTTTACCCCTGAATGACGTCACATTTTCAATCTCTATAGAGGCCTCTTTACCTTTGTGGTCTTGTTTTGATCTGATCTAGGCTGTACAGGGTACTTTCCTAGATCTGAGGACATTGGACATTTTTGTTTCTTTTAATGTTGCCATCCATTCATCCATTTCTTCCACTTATCCGGGGCCGGGTCAAAGGGGCAGCAGCCTAAGCAGAGAAGCCCAGACATCCCTCTCCCCGGCCACTTCCTCCAGCTTATCCAGGGGAACACCAAAGGGTTCCCAGGCCAGTCGAGGGATTTATTCTTTCCAGAGTGTCCTAGGCCTGGCCTGGGGCCTCCTTCCGGTGAGACATGCCCATAACACCTCACCCAGGAGGCATCATTGTCAGTTGCCCAAACCACCCCTATTGGCTCCTTTCAATGTGGAGGAGTAGCGGCTCTACTCTGAGCCCCTCATGGATGGCCAAACTTGACTTGACTTGCTGCCTGTATTTTGGAGTTGTTCCCAGTGGACAAAAGGGTTTGTTCCCTGCACCTTCAGATCAGGGAACAGGTTGTGACTGTCGTCTCTGCTTACGGGCCGAGTGACAGTTTAGAGTACCTGGGCTTCCTGAAGTCCCTGGGTGGAGTGCTTGTGGGTGTACCACCTCCGGACTGTCGTCTTTCTGGAGACTGCAATGCTCACGTGGGCAACGACAGTGAGACTCGAAGAAGTGTGACTGGGAGGAACGGCCTGCCAATCTGAACCTGATTAGTGTTCTGTTACTGGACTTCTGTACAAACCACAGCTTCTTCATAGCAAACACTATGTTAAAGGGTGTCCATAAGTACCACGTGGCACCAGGACACCCTGGGCTGCATGTTGATGATCGATTTCGTAATTGTATCATCAGATCTGCAGCCGTATATTCTGGACACTCCGGTGAAGAGAGGTGCTAAGCTGTCAACTGATCACCATCTGGTGGTGAATTAGATCAGGTGGTAGCGGATGATGCTGGGCAGACCTAGGGCACGTAAACGTATAATGAGGGTGCGCTGGGAATGCCTGGCAGAGGGCCCTGTCTGCAGGATCTTCAACTTCCACCTCTGAGCCCATTTGGACCATGTTGAGCACCTGCTGAACACTGAGCTGCTGCCGCTAGGTGGTTGGTGCCTGTTGTAGCGGTAACTCCCAAACCAGATGATGGACATCAGAGGTGAAGGGAACCATCATGCTGAACAAGGAGTCCTATCAGGCTTTGTTAGCCTAGGACAGAATTTCTAACCAAGTGGTGGAAGGCTTCCACTTGGTTTGTCTCAGAATCTCATCTCTGTTTTTCACAGATGATGTAGTTCTGTTGGGTTCATCAGGCGATGGCCTCCAGCTCACACTAGAGCAGGTTTGCAGCTAAGTGTGAAGTGGCGGGAATGAGGCCATGGTCCTCAGCGAGAAAAGGGTGGAGTGCCCACTCCGGGACATGGACGAGTTACTGCCCCAAGTGGAGGAGTTTAAGTATCTCTTGAGTTTAATGTTGCATGTTTTGATATGGTGATGATGATGGAATAAGTCGGGTGTGGCGGTTATTGTCTCAGGATCAGATTGCCTTTCCCCACTAATTCAAGAGATCAGAGAAGGAAGACCTTCCGCTCTGCGATGTAAGTATGGGTTTATGCACCCCATGCCACATGTGTCTTTCAAGCTGTACAGCTTGTTGTGATAATAAAGATAATACATCAAATAAAAACCTACACCAGCTCCTGAAACCCTTGCTGTAAATCAGGAGTGGGCATTGGGGTGAAGTGGCTGCTCCATCCTTTCAGATTTGTTTTTTAAAATTACATATTTATTACTATTTTTCTTTTAGTTATGACTTATGTACAGTAATTATGTTCAAATTATGATCATTTTAAACCTCTGTATGAACACTTGAGCATTTTAAATCTGATAATTCTGAGAGTGATGTAGAAAAGTCTGAATGGTCAGGACAAAAGAAGCAGACAGTTTAGGAGCAGCATTTGTTGTGGGAGACAATAACTCTCTTTGTTGTGGGTTTTGTAAGTACAACATACTTACACAAAGGCAAAACCCAAAAAGCACAACACGGGCCCTTTAAATTTTACCTCATTTACACCTATGCCAGATGTTCAAGAACTAAATCTGAGGAACAGTTACAGACTGTTACGTCATTATTTTCAGTGTTTCAGGGTTAGTTAGCTACAGTCTGACATACATTCTGAGAAGTAATTCCAAACAGCTTTGAGAACACAAGAACACTGAGTGTATAAAAACTTCTGCCAACCACATTTAGATGAGTTGGCGTTACATGTAAGCAGCAATCATAAAGACAGAATCGTGTGAAAGAAGCTCAATACCATTTGCTTGAGACACAAGGACAATGTTTTGAACTGAAACTAGGAACCATTTTATTGTGCAGGACTGTGGTAATGGGCTACTTCTTGCCCCAGTGAAAGAAAAAAATCTTAAATGTTTCAATCTTCAGTCTCTTTCACTCTATAGTCATTAAGAACCCAGTATTTCCATAAACAAATACCTGATTTACATATAGCAGACAGCTCACTAGGAAAATAATATAGCTTCTATAAAAAAATACAACATCAACTGTGAACAGGATGGCACATGTGGACACTGGGTATTTCTGCTGTTCTGATATGTGTCTTGAGTGTCTTCACATTTGAAATTGGACATTTTAAACAGAATATTTAATTCATGAAAGGTATGCACATATTCCCTTTTTCGATTTTCACTAAGCAGCTCTGCATTTGTCTTTAGTTTTACTCTTTTGATGTAAACCATTAAAGATATCGCAGAGAAGCATACTTTATAGGCTGTCTGGTAGTTGAGGAGAAAATATGTAGCATAATGTCCTTGAAAGCTGATGTACATTTGTCTGTGTACACCTGTCTACATGTGTGCAGCTGTGGGGGATGCATATATATGTAAGTACACTAGTATTTGTGTCTTGCCTCCTTGAAAAAACCTCTGGAAGACCATTATGCTTTGAAATAATAACACACACAGATCCTTTCTCTGGCACACAGGCGCACCAATGGACATGCTACATACACCTCTGCACATCTCAGCACCGCCAAAATGCACTAAAAATTTATGACCTTAACATTCCTGCAGGGTCAAGCAATTTATCAAATGCTGCACATTCTGGTTTCAATTACACAGCCGATTGTGGAGAGAGGTTATTTTAGCAGGTTCATTTGGCTCAGTAGGGGAGGTCGACTCTTTTTGCTTAACGCACCATCCGCTGAACACAACTGGGCATTACTTTCTGCACAGACACGCCTCTCTCTAACTGCTACACATGGCAACAGAGAAGAAGTCAGGATGCAAGTAACTGAGCAGATGAGCTGTGGGTGTTATCACACAACTGTCTTTCTCAATTTCTGTTTCCCTCTTGTCTTCTGGCTTCGTCCTTCTTACAGATCTTTTCCAGTGGCAAACATAGTCTATCATTCTACATGCTTGTTCCTTCATCCATCTGAAGCTTTACAATGATGAAGAGTCTTCCATCCCTCTGTCTATTCATTTGTCTCCCACGTCACCCTTCTCTATCTGACTTTCTTGATCTCTTCGTCCCTTTTTCTGCCTCACACCCTTTCCCTCCACATCTCTCCTCTCTCTCTCTCTCTTTCTCTGTGGTAGAGTGGTGATAAATCCCTATTTTATTGCTCGAGAATTCCTCTCTCCCTGCAGGGCTGACAGCTCCCCACGTTCTAAGACACTGCTAGGACCAAACCCAATCCTCCCTCCCTGCATCACTCCATCTCTGCCTCCATCTGGCCCTGATTACCGATAGAGTGGAATGGTGGCGAGGCGGTGTGGGGGAGAGACTGGAGGAAGGCATCACAACATTGCACCCTAGGATAAGGAAAGAAAGAGAGGAAGGAGGTATGTTGTGAGTGGATGATGCACAACACGTTGGTATGAAGGAGGAAAACGAGAACGACACAAGAGGTCTTTGTAGTGTGTAGATGAAGAGGAAAATGGAAAAAAGCAACAGAGAATTTCCGAAGGAATGATTACATTTTATTGTTGCTTTAAATTTTTAAAAATATATATATATATTCTTTTTCAGGTTCAAGAAAAATCAAGTGCAAAAGATGAGATATTGTAGCATTGTTGCAAGCAGCTAAATTTAAAGAGGGAGGGGGAAAATACCCACTCTCCAAATAAGAAAATGTGACACTTTAGGGTAGGGAAGCTGTTAAGGGAGTAACAATGTATGCAAAATAACGTCATGCTCTTAGTGTTACTATAAAGCTAGAAAGAAATCAGCATAGTCAAAAGACACATTTAGATGAATGTGAGAGGAGATGCACAAAGTGCAAGTAATGGAAATAAAGATTAAGAGATAACTGCAGAGAACAAAGAACAACAGGTAAGAGTCACAGTCAACAAGTGTCAGGAAAAATGGAGTTAAATGTCCATGCAGAACAAACACCCTAAGTGTTCATTGTGTTTATTGGAAATATTGAATACACAACATACAGCCCCGAGGAGATACAATAAAGACTATTATACTGTGTTGAAATTTGGTGCTTTACCTGCATGAATGCTTTAAACCTAAAGTTGTAAACTCTCACATCAAAGACTGTTAAAAACACACAAAGAGTGCTGTTATATAGTAAAATGCATTTAGATTGAACTTGTGATCCTTTGACTTTAAATATTGTGTTCACAGTGACAGGCTGAATATTTTCAAGTTTCCTAAAATAGCAGAGAACAACCACTGATAGAGCAATTGAGTCCTGCAAATGTAATTGAAAAGTGATAATGACCATCATTTGGTTGGAAAGAGGCTAAATGGAGAGGAGATTTTGGAAGACTGTGCATGCGTGTGTGTGTGTGTGTGTGTGTCCTGGCAGGCTGACTCAATGCAGCAGGTGCCAGAGGAGTGTGTAATAAACACAACTGCTTTGGACAAGCTGGCCTCTCACATCAAATAATGTGTTTTGGCGATGTCCACCTCAGCTGTTCACACAATCAACACTCAGCAGGCTCTTAAGACAACACAAGTAATTAATATTACAGTTTTTCACCCAAGCATGAAGGACTAGTATTGGTTTAGTTATGGCTCATTTATGAATCTGGGGTTCTGGAAAGTAAAGCGCCTGCTAACTAGTGTGTAAATTCTGTAATTCAATATTGTTTAGACTTAAGAAAATGACACAAATACTGGATATATTGTATGTTTATACATTTTTATGAAGTATCCACTAATATCCACACGTCTGTAAAGACAGTAGGTTCCAGGTTGCGGGTACATGAAGTTTTCTCATTAATTATATTATGAATGTTTATACCAAACATCTTAATAATTTCTTTGTTTTAGGGTATTGTCAGTCTTTATTTACCTTTAATTACACAATGTCAATATGACAGATATCATGCTTTTTAGCTTTTTTTACACAGCACCTTGTTTTCCTCTACAAGTAACTCAGCAAACATTAAAGGAAATCCACTAGACACTCTTGACTAAGCTTTAAGCTTCATGTTAGATTATGACTCACCCCCCCACACACCCCCACCCCACCCCACTTGCTCTCAAACCACCTCCACCAAAATAATCAGGATAATTTCTATTCATTATTACACCTCCATTTATCTGCGAGACGAGACGTGGGGAGGACGGGGTATAACTCTGAGGAATAACAATACCATTAAAAAGCCTGTGCGGCAAATATCAATCATTGTTGCCGTTAATGTCCCTCCAGCCTATTCAGATGGCCTCTCTCTTTTCCTAATGTCCACCCATCTGTGTGTGTGTGTGCCTAAGTGTGTAAGTGAACAAGTGTGTGTGTGTGTTATATTCAAAGCCCTTTAATCAACAATCGCTGCATCTGGGCCAGATAATGAATGGCATTGTTTATAACCTCACTCCTGTATCTGGTGATAAATGCATACACGCCTAATGCTATCATTTGAATAAGAAATGAGATTGTGCTTTATTTCAATATCGAGAAGAGATTGCGTTAATATAAATTTCTTGGTAAAGTTGTGATGATGGTGTTGATCATGATGTTCCATTGTCAACCAGCCAAAGGATTAAGCTATGGCAATAAAACTGCAAAGATCCAAAATGAAGATATGAAGCCCATTGCTTTTGATTTATGGCCTGTGACAACAGGATAGATAAACAGGAAGGGTTAGAAGCAGAGAAAAAAAAATCCACTGAAGTGAAAAATAGCCAGACATTTACAAAAAAATAAACATGTAAAATGCTCTATGAGCATTACTCAAAGTGGAAAAACAGGATTCTGTAAATCCACTAAAAAATCTTCCATCACATGGGCACTAATGTTTGTGCAAAAGTTTTTGTGTTTATTTTTCCACTCTGACACGTAGCAAAATTTCTGCGTAACTTTGGATACACTGTGGATTTCACACTTGTAAAGTGGTCGAAGGAAAGCAAACCTACCTCAAACGTCGTCAAAATTACGTACGAGGTGTTATGACAATAACGGTTTGGATGAAATATCATATGTGCTGATGGGTAAATGGACGGCAAAAGTTCAGCATCACTCAATGCGAACTCATTTAAATCACCACAAAAGTCATATTGCAAAGAGTTTGACAAAATCATATAATATACCGTATCATTTATTAAAATTACATCCATGAATAGAGATTAAATTAGGTGCAGACAGTAGTTATATACTGTAACTGAATCAGAAACAGTACAATGTTCACACACAAAAAAAAATAAATTTGAACAAGTGACTCAAATTCACAAAATGTGTTCATTTTCATAAATGTTTGCATGATAAAATCAAAAATAAAGGAATACTGTATTACAGCAAAAATACTGTGCAGACATTTTTCTGGCACTATTTCCTCAGTGACATTATCCCACTGGAATAGCAGTGGCGTAGTGTTACAACCCCGCGTGTTGCCACAGTGGAATACAGATAGAGAACAGCTCAGCGTTTGCTACCGGGGGATTTTAGCTGTCCAAATCTTTGACAGTTTCTTAGCAGCTCTCGGCCCTAAACTGTGAAAGATTCCAAAGACAGATAGAACCCCCCCCCCCACGCCCTCCACCAACCTCCACACCCCCACCATATCAGCCAGTATCATTGATAAAGACAGCCTTTCAGGGATGACACTGATAGCTGCTCCAAAACCATTCGAAAAGTGATTTGCCTGCCATTTTAGCTGCTGCTGCCCTCTTTATGATGCACACGTGTCCAGGAAGACAACGAGTCTGCTTTTACAGAAGGAATTAGGAAGGACCTTAAAAGGTTGCAAATAGGTAGTCACATTTTCAACAATTTCTATACATGACATATTGCATGCAATTAACCTTTATATTATTAAGCTTTGAATTTGTTGTAGTGGCTCAATTTAAAAGTAATTTCATTTTCAACAAAATACACTTATTACAGCGTCATGTTGATTTAAGATGCAAGTGAACATCTCAAGAATTACTGCAATCGCCTGTTCAGTCCTGGTTGCAGAAATTCTTCACAAAGCATTTAGATCATATGGCATAAAGGATCTGCTCTATGTTGTTAGGTGCAGTGTTGTGAGGACTTGCTATGTGCCTTTGCAAAAAAACTGAAACTGTGTTTTTTATATAAAGAAAATAAGACCTTATGTGAAATACAATTTAAAACGTATTTAATACTTTGGTTTTTCACCAAAGCGAGGTTTAAACATTCAATCAGCTGTTAATTTGAAAAAGGCACTTTTAGGCGCAAAATTTAAAAGACATTTTTTTCAAAAACTATAAAAAAATGTTTGATGATAACTTTAAATTACTGCATTTAAAGGCCAACTCCAGCAATCAAATATGTAGACGTTGTCCTTATTCCTCTGCTCCTGCATCCCTTCACCCCTCCTGAGGCCTTCATCCCCATCTTCAGTCCAAATGAATGACGCCAGCTGGGGTCGGCCGGCTGATGCTGGGCCCTGTTAGGTGGCACTGACAGCTGAATTATCCCACAGGCCACGGTAGCTGATTATCAGCGGAGAAGTCATCAGGGCATCCCAGCCTCGCCTCCAACCCCCACATCCTCTTCCCCACACCCCTGTCACCCCTTGTCAAGAGAGCAACGCTTTCTCCAAGCTCACTGTCCAGGTCCTCTTGACAGGTAATCTCAACAATAACAATTACCACCATTACTGGTGTCATAAACAAGTGGCCAACCCCAAGCCAGGCAATAACAAAGGCTTTATAATTCACCATGCAAGGCCTTATAAATACATGTCAACAGGTAAGAAGTGTGAAGTAAAGAAGATGAGTACTGGTGCTCTCAGGCACTGAAGTAAAACTGTGTATTTGAGTATGTTGGTTGAGAGGAGCGTTGTTGGTAAAAGCTGAGGATACAGCAGGAAACTGAAATCAAAGCTGCAGACAGATGTAAATATAATCACATGAGGAAAAGGGATTTTAGATTTTGAATATATTTTATTAGGTGCAAGTCTGATTTATTTATTTACTTACATGTTTAAATGTAGCCAGAAGTGCAGTGAAGCAGTTTTGTCTGATTTTTCTATCGATGAAGCCATTTTATCTGAGAATAGCATTGACTTTATTATTGATTTAGCAATAGAGGCAATATTTCACTGTAAATCTTGGATTATCAGAGAAAAAATGAAGGAACTCTAATTCATCAAATAAAATATCTTCCCATCTTACATATTGACAACCAAGCAAACAAATCCCAAACAGAGGCATTATAATTTATTTTTAATGATCTCAATTTGATTTAAGAAATAAGTGATGTGAAATTAAGTGAAACATCACTGTGTTTCAATCATTTAAAATGTATACTTCTATCAATAAACTATATTTCCAGCTTTATTTAATACAGTTCCAAATTCTCTTTAAATGTTTTATTACTTTAATGTTTTTTTAAGATATCCTTTTTTCCCTCCGTGCATGCTCTCTTGTTTTCCACATATATATATATTTTGCATCAGAGTATTCCACCCAAGCGATTCGAGCCTTACCATTTGAAGTTTGGGCCAGCTTGCTTCCTTTCCTCAGCAAAGCAAACAAGGCGCTGTGGCCCGGAGCGCTAAAATAATTTGAGACTCCCTGATGAGGAGAGCTGAGCAGCAATTAACACGTGTCAAAGTCGACATCATCAGGTGCCACTCTCATTTTCTTCCCAAGACTCAATGGATTTTTTCCCCCCCTTCTCATCCCGTTTCCTCTTGTTTATTCACCCCCGAAGGCGACGGTGGAAAAAGAGGTTTCCATTTCGGATGCGGCTGGACTCTGGCGCTTTTTACGATCACTAGTTAACGCCGCCGAGATCGTCGCGCTGATGTCTCGCTTCGTCCTTTATTCGTTTTTCTTTTCTTCCTTCCTTTTTTTTCAGCGGCAATCAGATCAGACAGGCCAGTAATTCCTGCAGGAGCGATACTCCGAGCAAAGAAACAGAGAAGAGGAGAGGAGAGCAGGGACTGCACCGTAACGTTAATGCTGATGTGAATTCTGCATAGTTTTTTTTTCTTCTTTTTTTTAAATCAACATTTAAATGTTCATTTAGTTTGGCAACAAGTAAATTAGATAATTTTATATAGCACTAAAAGACGCGTTAAACGGAGTAATTTTTTAAAATTTTCCCGTTAACATAATAATAATATTAATAAATTAATGCACAATTGTAAATAAAATATATGATGAAAAGGAAACAATTTTAATGAAAAGCCTCCCCAGAAAACAGATCTGCAAATTAGATAAACAGAAATAACAGAAATTATTTACTTGCATTCCAAAATATTAATTTATTTAATAAAGGCTTCTACAAAATACATGGCTTATTTATTAATTAAAGCATAATTTCAGGATAAATTAAAAGTTTGGCACTAAAATGTATAATAAAAACAAAATTTATGTGAATCAGTAACTGAAACATACTTGATAACACTGAAATAAATAGAAATTGTATTTAGCAACATTATTTCCAGTAACAAGCATCTTTCCTTAATTAATAACAAATACACTTCATTCCTGAATGAAAACAGGTCATTTCATTTAAATACTGCCCAATTACATACACCATTATTAACTAAGGGTGTGGTGAGTTTAAATTTCCAAATGAAGTGTCAAAACAAATTAATATCCATTTTTCTATTATTAAAGACAACTTTGAGCACAATTAGAGGACACACATTGCATCTCTCTGGAGCACAATTTTATTTTTAACTGTCATTATTTATGACAGTTAAAATTCTGGAAAGTCTGGATGTAAAACACAGATGTGTTTAATCTCCAGCTAATTCAACCCACAATGTCAATGTGCTTGCAAAGATGAAGAAAAGGAAAAAATGAGAAATCCAGAAACTAAAAGACATCAACAGCAGCATCATGTGGCAACACAACCTAATTTCTAAGGGTTTAAGTTAACCAGTTTTTCTGTGCCCTTGTGGATGCAGATTGAAGAAAAGGAAAGAAGAAAAGGAGGAGGAGGCGTTTTTGTTGCTATTCTTCTGACCTGAGCTGCTCATCTTCCTCAGAGCTCAGCGGGAGCTCGGCCAGCACTTGCCTTGCCTACCCAGGGTCCTTTTGGTGTGTGCATATCATTAGCATACATTTCTTCCTGGCTGACGAGGCCTCGCTCTCATTAAAGCTTCATCTCACAAATTCCCTCCCAGAATCCTGCTGGTCCTTGCCGCCATGAATCCATACCTGTGGTGGTGGTGGCTGCTGATGATGGCATGCTGTTGTCCAAAATCAACCAGATGAGGGTGAGAAGATTGGGAGGGAAGGGAGGGGGGGCGGACAGAGGGAAAAAAGACGGGATGTATTGGGAGAAAGGGCAACAGTGTCTGTGGAGTGAAAACAAAAGAGAAAGCAAAGGAGAGGAAGAAAAAACTGAAGTCAAGTGAGAGAGAGGATAAATGAGTCCTCTGTGTGCACTAATGCTCTCTCACCCCCTCTCTCTCTCTCTCTCTCTCTCTGTTCCCCACTCTCTCTCTGTTTCTCTCTCTCTCTTTCTGACTCTTGAACCAGGCTCCATTTTGTGTTAAGCAGCTCCCTCTCTCATGACAGATCTCTGGTAGGGTCATGGGTCAAAGTTGAGGATAGGGTCAGTTGTAACACAGCTTGTAAGGGAACTCTGCAAACTCTTCATCTCTCCCCCCTCACAAATATCTCTTCTATCACTCTGTCCCCCTCAGCCAAAAAGTGCTTTGCAAGCTCCAGTTTGATGAACTACTGCATCTTTAAAGTAAAAATGATAAGCATATGGTGAAGAAAGCCCATGAAAAGATGAGCATTTAGATTTTTTCCTTTTTTTTAAAGACTAAACAACGGGAAGGAGCTGGAGGAGTGGGGTATATCGCTGCAGGTAAGATCCAAGATGTCCAGTTCGACTAATAGAGAAGTTGCTTATTAGATGCCAAAACACTGCACTTTGGTTTATAACTCCACGAGGACAGATTTTACAACTGTAGGAAATTATAGCAGTGACAGTTTTTTAAATGAGCGTGAGGTAAGCAGAAATCCAGTGCACACATTAAATAGGAATCTTTGCAGGAATGTGTGCTACTCAAGATTAATTTCCTCACCAGACAACTGTATTTTTCCCCCCCCCCGCAGGAAACCTGGGCTTTGACACCAAAATGCATCAATAGAGTGGTAACACAAGTTTAAACAATGTGTACTTCTGAGTATATCTACATATTGTATCAGTACTTTCTTCCTTTCCAATCCATGTAAGCTCCAACCACATTTATGAGGATGCAACTTCAGAATGTATACAGACTTTTAGCAAACTTTTTTCAAGTATTATATATGTTAAAAAATGGAAAGCATGGATTAATTTACCTTTGCTTTAAAATGGTTATTGGTAGCCATGCTCACGATCAAGTAATGAAGACATTGGACATCACTAGTGCAACAGTGTGGTTTCCTTTCCTTTCCTTTCCTCGTTTTTAAAAACTAAACATTCACACACGCCGTAAAATCTTGCATCCACTCATGAAACAGTGGAGGGAAGATGTTATAAAGAGGAAAACATGGCACACCAAAGGAATTTATAGACAGTCTGCATGTATGCAGAGCCCATACATGCAAGGACTCGCACTCACACGCAAAATGAACCACACATATAACACAAATACACGGACAAACCGCATCAGTCAAACCTCCATACCGCTAAACACTAGTGGAGAGCGGAAAACAGAGAAAGAGCGCGAGAGAGGGAAAAAATGATGAAGTCGGACTTGAACATCAAACAATAAACAGTCCATTAAGTCTGTGGGTGAAAGGGTTGGGGGAGCAGGGGGTGGGAAGGCAGATATTGGGGAGGTGGGGGGAGAGGAATGATGGGAGTTTATTTAAAGCATGGTGACCCCATGGCCGAAGGCTGCCTCGGTGCAGGGATGAATAAAACTTTAATGGCTCATAAAACACAGCGACCCCTTCTCTGAGCCCAGCTTCACATCGTTTATTCCTCCTGGAACAACCAATCAGAATCTGTGAATCTCCAAACACAAAAAAAGGGCGAGAGAGGAAAACAAGAGTAGAGTTAAATAAATAATTCTGAAACTTCAGTTTAAATTCTTAGGGCGAGAGTCATGACTAATTAAGACAAATCTCACTTGTCCTGTACATTTACCGAAGAGAACAACATTTTGAGACTGCAAATCAGGATACAGGGTGGGTTGCCAAAAATAGTCAAAGAGTGGAATGTTAGACTTGGTGCTTGGACAGTAAATTAAAGACTGTGTTGTGGCTAAACAAATAAGGTACAAGGTTTAAATTAGTGAACTTCAGAGGTGTTGGACTGCCATGCTTTTGAACAACCAGAACAGAGCAAGTATAGTTGATTCGGTCTAATTTAAGGATTCATTACTTTGTGATCATTATGTAGCTGGAGCTGCATAACTAAACCATATGCAGGAGATTGACAGCATTCTTCTAATATTACTCTGAGGGAGAATGCTAAAAGACAGAACTTTTCCAAAAAAACATGGACTCAGATGAGAGGCACAGGAAAGGTAGTTGAGAAAGAAGCAGAAAGAGCAAATTTATAGGTAAAAGAAAGATATTTATCAAGAGAATTTAAGATCTGACAATGCAGGTATGAAATGTAAAAAAGAAAGAAACTGAAGGCATTTACTTTGTCAAGTAGAGCTTGACAAAGACATGTAAATCACACAAACACATGGCCACAACCTTTTTAGCACCACACTGCAAAGGTACAAACTATTAGCAGCGGTTTAATCCAACCCATGTGAACTTCACTTATTGCCAAGGACCATTTGCCTCTTTGGAAATGGGCCCGTGACAATCTGAAGCTGAAGTGTCAATCCACGCCACCAACACCCCTGGGCTTGGGTTCTGTAAACATGCAGCTGTCACCTTATTTAACGCTCTGCAATTTCTTACCCTCCACTTCACTCAGTCTGCACTAGTCTGACTCCAGGAGTCATTCTGTTGATGTGTTGAAGTGCGGTAATTTGCATTTCTTAGTTGCCACTTTTCCCAGGATCACTCCTGCTAGTTACTTTAATTAGCAACAGCCATTTCACTGAATTTTTTGTCTAACTTGACCACTAAATACATTGACTTTGCTTGCATGTCAAAGCATATAGAATTATTAACATTTAATTTTAGCCACAATACAAAAAAAAGTTAAATACACTTTAAAATAAATAATCTGTGCTGCAGACAAGGGATCCAAAAAGGGCACGCATGCCCCTGTGTGACCATATTGGATGAAAACACAAAATGTGTGTCTGTATATATTTGTGTGCACTACGGTCCGTGACCCTCCAAAGCCCTTTCCTCCCCTACTTGTTCAGCCCAGCGGGTGTCATTTTCAGGTCATGAGACTGTAAATATACATAGTTAGACCCCACAGCCATAAATCAGAGTGAACAGCCTGAACTCCTACACGGACAGATAACATGAGCCAGACGTGATCTGCCTGCTTTAATAAATAATAATAGCACATATTCATATCTTACAGTAAGATAGGAGTAAAGAGTATATCAATTAAACTGACTACTATCACACCCACACACATCACAGTGTAATATAATGTACAATACTACTATTTTAATTGCAACTATTCACCAGCTTTAACAACAAATATTACTACATATTACCATACAATAAATGCTACAAACTATACTATTTATATAGTGATTAAGCAAACTTTTAAATATTCAATTAACTACAATTTACTTGTTTTTATAAAAATAGAATTTTTATAAATTAATTGGATACAAATAAACTGGATTTTAGAAACATTTAAGTCCACAAAACAGATAAAGACTGAAAATCTGGAACTGTTAATATCACTGTAATCCCAAGGACTGCATCCATATAAGCGTTTTTGTCACATATGGATATGCACTCCTACACTGGATGTGTCCGAACGGATGGAGTTTTAGTTACTTACATGGTCACTATTTTCAACCAGATTTCAACCCCAACAAGAATTTGGTGGAGTGATGATCTGGAATATTGTAAAGTGAGATGACAGATTTTTAAGGATACTTGCAGGTGAAAAAGTAGAATAGAATAGAATAGAATTCAACTTTATTGTGAAAAAGTGACCTCTGAGTAGCCATTTTGTTCCTTGGTAAAGAAGTGTTTTTTCTTTTGTCATGCAGGACAATACACCAACCCATGGGACCATGGGCAGCACCATGGACTGCTTTGTAGACATGGGAACAAAACCATAAAATAAAAAATTCCTAAACTCAAAATAGGAAAATCTATGAAGGTGGAGGTTTTACTGGTACCAATGCTTGCACATCACCTGTACAACCTGCACTATTGTGCTACAGAGTCTATTAATTAAAATGATATCGTGTCCTCTATTTATAACACTATTACTGGCGTTGTTGCTTGTGTTTTGAACTTGTCAAGGCTCCAACAATGAATTAAAATAATTTCCAGACTAAGCTGCTTGATCTACAGTGCATCACTATAGATCATGCAGCATAGTAGGTAGTCACACATGCCAAAACTCATTAGCACAGTGGAATGATGGAGGAAATAAGTTAAATCTTTTTATAAAGTTACTTTTCATGCAGAAAGACAGCTCTGTGACTGAACTTGCTCATCTTAATTACTGCTTTGTTTATAATTATCATTACCCATAGGCTAATGCATATTGACTTATGCTATGGCAATGTATGTTGAGAGTATTTTGAAGTTGTTCGAATAAAGTAAAACTGCCTTTACTGGTGCCAAGATAGACTGCCTGTATATTGGACCTGGAGTCTATATATTTTCTTGGTTATTAAAAGGGGTCAAATAAATTGAGAGGATATTCGCCCCAAAAGATACGAAACACACTCGGTGTCTACAGTGACGATAATACACACGGTAGCCACAGTAACTGAATACTGATGATCGTGTGTATGCAAAGTCGTAAAGCAAAAGTTACTTGCCAAAGCTTGTCATTAATGCCAGGTGTCAAGTGAGATAACTGTTAAGTTTTAAACAGAGCTTTAAAATTGCACTTCTTTCAGTCTACCAAATTTCAGAGAGGTTTTATGACCAAGACGGTATTCAAGCTTCGCTTCGAGGCAACTGGCCTCTTAAAACATACTTCTTGTAAAAAACTGAGCCAACACCTTTTCCTCTCTCAAAGGCTAGGAACATTAAGACGGTAGGCATTCTTTGTCGTAATTATCGACAGTAAAAGTTTACTGAATAGACTCTGAAACCTGTTTGGTGGTTTTCATTGTAATTAAGAGCAGAGCATTCATATTGTGCAAAACTGTAGCTACTGAAGTTCCTTCTCTGCACAGGAAGCATGAAAAAAAAGTGAATGCTTTATAAAAAAAAGAAAAATACTTTAAAGATATATTTCCCCATAAATATTAGTATTGGTAATACTATTTGATATTTCACCATCTCTCAACCAGCACATCTAACATTGCCATAAGATAATGTGGTCACAATGCAACAAGTGCAGACTGAAAAGCAGGGGACATTATCCAAAAAGGCTACATGAAATAAAGTAAGGTACACTCTTCACAGGGCCATCAGTGATTAAATATTAGTAAAAATTCCAGTTTTAGTGTGAGTTTTTTAACCTTTCCAATGTGTCAGTTAACCAAAGAGCCCACCATTGTTCACTATGATCAACTATTACTGACTAAATTTGGAAAAGACTTGGGTTTTGAATTCCTACTCAATCTGAAGGTACAAACTCGAATGTAGCTGGTTTTAACAGAGCAGAACTTCGCATCCCTCGATGAAACCAGCCAGCAGCCTAGTGAGATTATATGCAACTGCAGAAAAATAGCATGTGTTCTCCCATTTCTTCTTAAACCAATAAATAAAAGATCAGTAAATCTAAGGATCTAGCATAGCCGGTATTATCTGCTATTACAGTTAAATTAGTGTCAACTCCTGTCCAGAAAATCATCGACTCAGTCATCCAGACTTTAATGATAACGAGTGAGTTCTACTTGACCTCATCAGGATCAGTCACTACATGGAGTTCCCATTACTATATTAAACAAAATAAAATCATTCATTATGAATCATCTATAATGGTGATGCTGTAGGTCAAAGGTGTAAAAGTAGAGTATGAAATGAATGCATTTTCTGTTCAACACCCTGGCAACAGTTAGGACAAAATATGTCAAAAATCTAAACTTTACATCATCGCATGATATCAGGGGGCAGTTAACTTGAACTGTGCTACATTTACATCATTCCGTCTGTGATCTCTGAGGCGGTAAATGTTTTTCCAGGCATTAACGCATCATCAAAGTGTCTGAAACCCTAGGGGGTTTGATCCTCCGGATCTCTGGAGGGTCCGTGGACACAAAGTCTACAATTATCTCTCTGTTATGTCAAGTATGCTTGAGCCAAAAATTGCTTGCCTTGGATTGTTCAGAGCTATCGGGTTCCCATGTGAAAACACAAGTACATGACATCACTGAGTCACTTAGCTAGCTATAGCTACCTCACACACACACAACTCACACGCACACACTAATCCCTAGTCTTAAGCATTTGACCTACAAAGACCATTTGGCTGACTGTTTCTCCACTGACTTCCATTATTGAACAAACCAAGGGAGGTATGGTAAAGGGAATACCCTTGTCACCATATTGGTGTTATGGCAATCTGAACATGTCTTTAAACTATTTTGGAAGTTTTTAGGAGGAAAAAGTTTGATATTCATTAAAGAAACCAGAGGTAAGCTTTTGTCTCTGAGCGAATTTCGTTTAAAAAATTAAAATAAAACACATTTTGCAATATAATACACAATATGCCAAACTCTATTAGATCAAAAAGACATTTCATGTATGGAAAGTCTGTATATACTCTATAAAATCTCCCTCGATTAACTTGTGGTAAGACAACTGCTGATTTTAGCTGGAATGTGACATTTGCATACTCATACTCAAATTAAAAAAAAAAAACACTTGCCAGCTGAGACAAAGAGAAAGTGACGAGAAGAGAAAGCAGTTTTAAGAAAAGATTCACGTAGGGCAAAATACTCACAGTAACAGCTTAGATTAAGAAAGTTGAAGTTTTATGCTTGTGTACGTGAATACATGTTTATTATGTTGAAAAGTTATTTTTGTATTGTCCCAACAAAGACAAACTTCATACAACTATAAAATTTTTGTTAGCATCACTAAAACTGGGCTCATTAAACCAGCTTCATTTTTGTCAACTATTAACTGATTTGAAGTAGAACGCATTCAGATACTCATATAATGCTCCATATAACAATTTCAAGCTTTATCCTGCCTTAATTATCCAAAATCTAAAAAGAATTTAATTCTCAAGCAAAACCAAAGCTACACAGAGCAGCTACACATTAAATACCAAAAAGCCGCACAGCAAGTGAACTGAATGTAACAGCATATAACCCCCTCTGCCCCAGACAAAGGACATTATGTCATTAAGGACATTAAGGACATTAATGTCATTGTAAAGCGCTTTGGGTGCCTTGAAAAGCGCTATATAAATCCAATGCATTATTATCATTATTATTATTATTATTATCATTGTTTCTAACATTTCTTTCACTCTGCCGACCCCACAAATAAATAAATACATAGAATTTAAAAGATATATAGATTATTTAATAAAATAACAACTGCTTTGTGATAATCACAAAGCAGGAGTTCAGTATTCTTTCACCTATTGGTTAAAAGTGCCAGCTACATTCATGAGTTTCCACAATACTGATGCAATTAGCAAAACTTCTTTTCATAAAATGAGGACAGGTGAGAACAGGAGAGGAGGAGAGAATGAGGCAGGAAGTTCAAGTTAAGTCATTCTATCAGGAACAAACCTGACAGTAAGTGTAAAAGATTAATGACTGCTGTCTTGATTGAAATGAGCAGACAATACTTAATTAAATGAATAATTAGTGTCCATTTGTTGAAACAGTTAAGTGCTGTTTTGCTCGTGTAATCTTTTTCTTTGCCACAGACTTGTACCATGGTAATAACTGAAAAAGTTCGATTGCTAATAATAATAAGTATAAAAATAATAAAATTTGATGCACAATGTGTGATGCAGCAGCAAGATAATATGGACCCTGGACACTTGTTAACATGATCGTAATAAATGCAGCATGTATATATATTTTTTTAATCTCCATCAGGACCACAGTGTTAAATTTCTAGGACTGCAATATATTTAAAATAATACTGACATGACCTTGTGTAAAAATAAAGAGGAAGCTAAACCAATGTTGTATCAAACCATAATTCAAATTTTTACAGAGGTCATTATTCATCCCCTCTCCATCTTAACACTGACACTTTCCCTACTCTTTAACTGCCACCATCAACCGCAGTGTAATAACATGCACATTCATAAAAAGCACACAGTGTAATAAATTACTAAGCACATGCAAATATCCCATCAAACTATGCAGCAGGGAACTTTACACCACTATCACTGAAAATGTGTCTTGTCACTGCTGGAGAAGCAGAGATACTACAGAGAATATACAAACCATCATTTGCTTCCTACTTTAAACTTGCTCTAAATCTCATGGTCTGCCCGGTGGATAGAAATCAGCACGAACTGCCTTAAAAAACAAAAACAAAATAATAGCCCAGAATTGTTTTTGGTTTTTTTTGACAACTTTAACTTTATGACAGACCTATATGACCTATATGACCTCACTTTTTACAACGTTATTTGAACTTATAAAGACTGAAAAGCTTTAAAACTTCTGTTTATTTCAGTCATGATCTAAAGCTAAAAGAGCTAAAAGATTAAACTCAGAAATCAGTACTATCTTTACTAAAGATACTAAAAAGATTTCTCGACCCAATGCAACAGACTCAAATGGGCAAAAAGTAGATTTCTGAAATAAAATTCTTTTTGCCATACAAGTTCATTTCTATCATTTCTATGTTATTACTTTAAGAAGTGCATTGAAACAAACTTTAAACGATTAGGACTAATTGAATGTTGGCTGTTTTCCATCACAGTGCAGATTCTGCTGTAGGCTGAAAGTTAGCTCTTTCTCACTTTATGGTTCAGCAACTTGAAACTCTGAATGTGATCTTTGACAAACCCACTCTCTCTCTCACACACACACACACACACACACACACACACACACACACACACACACACACACACACACACACACACACACACACACACACACACACACACACACACACACACACACACACACACACACACACACACACACACACACACTCCTTGTTTTTGTATTGGCTTTGATAAAAGGCCCGGGAGGTGGAGAAGGGAATAGCGGAGTGTGTCGGCTGCTGGTGTAGGCTTACTGTGCTAGGAGATGCACTGGGCCATTACACGTGACCCCTGACCCCAACAGGCACCTTGAGGTGAAATGACACGGGCCTGCTCTTACTCAGCTGGAACAAGAGAGAGGAGTAAGACACAGGGTGAAGATATATGCAAGGTTAGTGTGTATATATGCACATGTTACGGTGCGTTCATACTGATGTGTGAGTACCATTCATGATCCCTCCCTTTACGAATGCAGGACACCACCAGCTCGTTCCCAGACGCACAGAGAGCGGCTGGCCTGTTATGGGGCTATGTGATGGGTTTGGGGTGGGGGGTTGTTAAATGTAGATTTTAATTACAAACACCTCTTTCCAGTTACCAGTCAGTGAACCTGAAGAGAATTTTCCTGAATTACAACACACACATATATGTATTTTTTCCAACAATGCAATAGAAACATAGTTTCTGTATTTGAGGACTGATTTGCAGTGAAGTGCAGATTTTTTGATGATATTCTCAGTCGTAGGAATTTTAATTCAGACAAAATTATAATATTTATTGAATTTTAGTGGAGGGTATTTTCTGTACCCCTTTGGATAGCTCACTAAAGTTACAAATTTAATATACTGTTGTTTTCTGAAGCTACAAAAGAGTAGATTTTCAGATGTTTCAAGCATTGACTTTTGCTGTTAGCCTCTTACGATTTACAAAAGTATTACACTTCCAGCATCAAAGATATAGCAGGATAAATGCGTCCAGCCAAAAATAAATAAATAAATAAATAAAGGAATAAAAACAGACTTCCACTGACACAAATTTTTTCATTGACTGAATAAAAAAGAAACTCTTTTGTTAATATTGTCAGGAACATAACCAGACTCTGATGTTCCTGCGTGTTGTCAGATATGCCTGATATTTTTATATTTTCATAATCTTGTGCCATTATTAAGAATTAAAAACAAAACAAAAACAAATAACAGATGATTCCAGAGTGCACCAATGACAGATATATTTCACAGACAGAGAGCACAGACGCAGACATAAGTATAAACTCAGATATAGCACTTGATATTAGGGATTCTTAATTGGTAAGAAGTCCCTTCATCCTTTGCGTCCACATTGCAGTCACCCGTAGTTGTGACAAGTCTGTCTGCATTAACATGGCCCTTCTCCTAACTGTCCACTCAACTGCTCAACAAACGATCGCTCAAGCATGGACATCTTACTAATGATGGATTAATGTGCATGTGTGTTTGTGTGTGCGTGCACGCCAATCAAGGTAAATGACCTAATAGCTAACACTAACAGTCTGCCAAGTACAGAAAAAAAATACGGCCATGTGCAAATATTCTCAGATATTCTCAGTTCATTATCCTTTTCTGAACAAAGAACAACAGGATCACAAAGACTCTACTGTCTATTATGTTATATATTCATTTAAGTGAATATGTTTTTTTGTTTTTTTACATTTTATCAAACAGTTGCCTCTATTTAGGTATGCATCCATTATTGCATGTACAACTCAATTATCATGTGGTGATTGAACTGAAATGTATTATACATGGAATTGTGTTTGGGCCTAATGTTTGTATTAGTTGATTCAATTACTTGTATATGTCAAACTTAAAAACATGCAGTCAGAGAAATTTTAGTGAATTTCTTTGAATCTTGGGGCTGCGCTCCAAATGAAGAATCAAAACGAAAACAATATTTGATTAGTAAATACTACTGATTGCTGCAATAACCTGGAGAAATCTATCAGATCTCTACACCAAAGATATCATAAACTTATCATCTTGATTACCTCAATAGCCACATCTATTCTCTTTTAAAGGCATCAGAGTGTCCAGATGACAGAAAGAAAACACAGTAAATGAGGAAAAATGAGCTACTTAATCACCAATAATTTGCATTTACTGAATCCAAAATTTTTACAATAACATATTAATCAGCGCTATTGGCTGAAAAAGAAAAAAATTAATAACTTCCCTGCATATTTATGATAACAGAAAGCTCACAAATGTTCATTATACACTTACGAGCATGCAACACACACACACACACACACACACACACACACAACAACTGCACAGACATTTATAAATCTACACACTCATCATATCAGTGATGAAAGTTCCGTATAGGAGACCAGTTACAAAATAGGTGCTGACATTTATATGTAAATACAAACCAGGGCAAGCCTGTGCCTGCAAGCACCCACATGATCCTTTGTTCATCTGCAGTCAGATACACCCTTTCAAAAACAAAGAGGCTGAGGGGAAAGAGAAAAGGGGGGCAATGCCAAAGTACCCTTTTGCCAAGAGAAGGTGGAGGGGGTCGCAGTAGGCGGTGGTCAGAAGACAGTAAAGAAGGTGAAAGGTCAGCAGCACAAGAGTGTGTTTGTGTGTATGCCATTCTAACTATTGTTCATTGTGTGTGTGTGTATATGTGTGTGCATTTTATTTCCTAGGGCTTACATCACTCAGTAAGCAATCCCATTTGTGCTTAGTTAACCAATAAAATCACCAATAATCAAAAGCAAATTAAATAGTTATTCCCCAACTTAAAGTTATACTGAGGCACACACTTAAGGAAATCTGAGGGGAAATGGAAAGAGGATTGCAGATTTAAGACTAAATGCAGCATACAATAGCCTTTCTGTCTAAGTCAATCAATGTAAAGGTAGGTTTAAGTGAGTAGGAATTTTCTCACATGGTGTAAATGGCCACGTTACCACATGATTATGAAAGTCATTTGGAGCGGCTCTAAACAACTTGGAATAATTTAGAAAATACTCAAGGACACATGAGGTAATCATTGGAGGGTGCCAACTGGCTTCAACATGACAGTTGCGATTAAAAAGATTTCCACACAACACACTTATGCACTCAGAAAATATACACTTCCTGCACATGTACATATATGAATTCATGCAAATAAACACACATGTGCATATGACACATATGTATATACACACATCTTCGAACTTCTCACACATCACACATCTGATCTGGCTGCCCTGTGGCCGCACACACACACACACACACACACACACACACACACACACACACACACACACACACACACACACACACACACACACACACACACACACACACACACACACACACACACACACACACACACACACACACTGATTTCTATCACACACCAACAGAGCCATTATAACCAGCATAAACAAGAATGACAAGTTGAGATTAATGAAGGGCCTGGCAGTGACAGGCCAATTTAACTGTCAACCGTGATGGCTGTTGAACTTCACCAGTGTATTTATACAAGGGTACCTTAGTGCCTTAAAATGTTACTAATTGATCATGACCAATAAGTAATTAGAAAAGCTGATATTGTGTCCTTCCTCCGCACGTGTCAAAGGCACACAGTGAGGAGGCGCGACTAAGAATAATGAATAGAAATGGATAGATTTTAAAATGAAGTGTAGAGGTAGCCATCTTATTCCTTTTAAAATTTAGCTTCTGTTCAGTGTTTTTTCTGTTTCAGTGGAAGTACACTGTCTTATAGCCTCTGGCAGTAGACTCATCTCTGTGCTTGTCCTGTTAGACCTCTGTGCAATTGAATTTTAACAGGACGTATCGTTATCAGTAACATTGACCACAATATTTACTACAGTAATTAGAATACCGTGTTGGTATTCAGGGAAATGTGCTGCAGTGGTCTGAATCACATCTATCTCATAGATTCCAATCTGTGCATGTAAATAGGGAGTCTTCCTCACACACTTATGTTAGTCATGGAGTTCCACAGGGTTCTGTGGTGGGACCAATAGTTTTTACATTATCTATACTTCCCTTGGGTAGGGATGGGTATCGGTTCTTGTTGAGAACCGGTTCCCACTGTTTCAATTCCTTGGAATCGTTTGCCATTTTTGCAAATGATTCCCTTATCGATTCCAGTCGCCCGAATGACGCCACCACGCTGCGGAGCGCCGGAGCGCACCTGCCAGGAAACACGGCGCCTAAGCGGCTCAAACGCTTAAAAGTTTGTTTATACTTTACGAGAACGGATGACAACAGGGCAACTTGCAATACTTGCAAAGTAGATATTTCATTAAGGGAGGAAACACTACGAATATGCAAAAGCATTTGCTCACAAAACACACGATGAACTTAAATGAATGTCTTTAATTCCGCTCCGGACTCGTGAATCTCAACCCAGCAGCAGCAGCGGTAACGTTTGCACGTCATCTCCCGTTAATGCAGCAGGTAAATAATCAACTAACAGTGCATATTATGTTAGCGCGATCTGCTTTATTACAAAACCTGCCATTGTGCATTTAGGTGACCATGATGAGACAGACAGAGAGAGTCTGGCTGGCGCTCGCTGGCCGTTGTCGCTGCACTCTACCGGTAGAGTCTCTTTTCAGGCCCGAATATCACCGAGCAGTGACTAAGTTTGTGTTCAAAACCTTGCAGCCATTTGCCACAGCAGATGGTAAGTGAATGTGTTTAATTGTAGGCAGGGACATTACTGAATATTCTTGTGTAATTGCTACAGAATAATTTATGTTATACTTTGTTATTGCTACAGAACAATATTTATTTTATTATTTTACGTTTACAATTTTCCCCGGGGACCCTGTGACACCCCATTGAAGAGCCATAGGCTGGATCTCTTAAGATCTCACTGTTGAGTTTGTAAGGCCATGTTACTCCTAAATTTCTATCTTGTTGAAAGAGAAGATATAAAACAGTTCTAAGCTAATCAACCTTAGTGTTCTCCTTTTTAAAAACAAGAATCGATAAAGAATCGAATCGTTAAACAGAATCGAAAATGGAATCGGAATCGTTAAAATCTTATCAATACCCATCCCTACCCTTGGGCAATACTATTTGAAAAACTGTATATATTTTCATTAGTATCCAAAAAACATCCAGCTGCATTTGTCCATTAAGCCAGATGATACAAATGATCTAGTTAAACTACAGGCATGTCTAAAGACCTAAAGGCCTGGATGACCTCTAACTTCCTATTTCTAAATTCAGACAAAAGGTTGTAATTGGTCCTAGAAATCTTACCAATATGGTGTCTTTAGATGGCAATACCTTGGATCCAGCAAACACAGCGAGGCATATTCGAGCCAATTATGACTGGTGCTGCAGAACCAACCGATATGTATGACTACACACAATATAATTAAAAAAAGACTGGTGCTGTGAATTGGTGCTACATGAATAAAATTGATTTGAACTGAATTAAAAGTGAGATGATATTACACACATTTCAACTTTTAGGCAAAGAGAGATAAATCTTTGTGTTTCCTAATTTGGAACAAAACTAAATGAAAAAGTTTTAATTATTATCTGTAAAATGTGCCTGTAAAATTTAGAAGGGATGAATGAGCCACTTCCAGTTTAAGTGTGTGTGTGTGTTTGTATATATAAACACACACAAGGGCTTAGAATCATGGAAATAATGTTTTCATCAGCAACAGTGGTGGCCTTGTGGATGCAATATAATTTGAAATGCCGCAGGTTCTATATTCAGAAGTTGCCTAAACCCTGAGAGCCTAAAAATAAAGCATGAACCTTAAGGACACTGTCAAAAGAGGAAAAGCGCTGAGTTAAATGCTGATTGACTATTTCTTGCATATTACAGACTCCTAATAAAGTTAAAAAGTTAATTCTTAGGTAACAGTTTTTTACACAGGAAATAGAGTAGGTAATCTACAAACCAATGACCTTTTTTAACTACATATCAAAATATTAAAACATCTCTGATTTCATTTTATCTGCTTTTCTTGATATATTTAACTTCAGTTGAAAAAAACCTCCCTCCCTTATCTATCATCTTACCTCTCACTTGTACTCTTTGCCAGCACTGGTCCAGTCCCAGCCCAGTTCCCTGCAGAATTTATTGGGTTATTCTAACCACTGAGAGAGCTGACAGTGGCCTTGGCTCCCTGGCTTGACTTCACATCCTCCATTGGCAGCCCAAGGCTTGGCTCACTGAAAAGGAATGTGTGAGAGAAATATAGTGTAAATATATGGGGTCTAACAGTGACACCACTCTCAGAGGAGACCCTGGTGTTATAAAGAGAATAAAAAGAATATATCTTGGCAGCTGGAGAGAAAGCTGATGATTTTAGACACCTGTTACATTTGTATGATGGATTTTACACATAATTTGTGCCAGATATAAATATTTGAAACAAATTCAGTCTACTCCTGCCATTCATTAACACATACTGTCAAGTCATATCAGGTCAAGACATCAATTGATCACACAATTTTACATGCAGTTAAATGTTAAATATGCTAGAAATGTGCACATATATGCATGATGTTTTTATAAAATAGTTTTTAAGACAGTCTCAGCATGCAAAAAAGAACACACATTTCCAAATTAGCAACTTTTTTCCAGGTTCCTACTTCAGTGCATTTCCAGAAATAACTGGAATATATAGCAAACAACAAGCTCTTCAGCCTGAATTATTATTTTTGCATGTTTTCTTTGAACACTTAATGATATTCAAGAAAATTGTTTACAGCTTAATCCGCTAAAAGTAATAAAAGAAACCCCATATAAGTTTACACAAGTAAATACCACACAGCATGGGTCTGTATTTCCATTGACATGACATTAGTATTAAAGTGTGAAAATGCTGTACTGGTCAGTTGTGGAGTTTGCTGATATTTTTGACATGCACTAAATTGTAGGAGACACTGGTGAATGCCCAGCACTCAAGAGAGGCAAGGGAAAGAAAGGTGTAGGCATCTCTGTCGTAGACCAGCCCCCACAACCCAAGCAAGGATAAGTGGTAGAAAAAGTAAGAATGAGTGGATGTACAAGAAAATACAATCAAGCAAATGTAAATTAAAGGGAAAGAATAACAAATGACAAACATAAACATACTGTTTGCTTGATCTGAGAGAAATAAATCTTTGGTTGCTACTCAAGTTTTTTTGTTCTCTAGGCAGTACGGTGATATATTATTGACAAGAAAATACTTTAGATTTTTGGGCTAGATCTTAAATATATTAAGATCTGACCCACGAATGAAATGTGCTTGGGAAGTTTCCTTTTTTGGCCATTCTCTTGCATGTTTGAGGAGGCTGAAAAAACTCAGGAATTGTTTGATAAAAAAAAGACAAAGGATGTAAGATACTGATTCCCTAAAAAGGCACAAAGTAAAATACAAGCCTTTTGTAATCTGGAACAGTACAAGTTAACTTCTCTGCAAAACAGTTTAAAAAGTACAGTGATGATTTTTTGCTTATCTGTTAATAAATGCATTCAGACTTGTGCTAGGATATCTTCAAATGTCATCAGATGAATGGAAAGGAGTGCATGTCTAAAACAGGCAAGAGTGAAAAAACAAAAGTTTTCTACTACACTACACAAACACTCAAGTAGACCCCAAAAAACACACTGAAGTTGTGATGTCACCTCTGGATGCTATCAGAGCAGATTAATTAAAGTGTCAACAAATTTCTTTCTAAACAGCTGATACGCATCACCTAAATATATCACTCCGTAAAAAAGTCTTTGCCAATAGGTGCTGTCTCAGCTGGCATCTACAGCTATCCCAGCAGCAAATGCACAACACTTACTTTGGCATTCACTGCTAAAAATATGTGCCCGCCTATTTTCCCAAGTTGTCTTGGGGCCCGCTGTTAGTGTAAAGGCTAATGACATCTAGCAGGTTGGGTGTGTTTGCCTCTACATATCAGTGTGTGTGGAGGGGTAAAAGGTGTTCACCCTTTATTTGCTGAGTGGATATGAACCTCTGCAGACACCTAGGCTGAGAAGGGAGGGTGCGACCTCACCCCTGACATAGGAGTTGGCACCTGTCACACACTTTGACACTCACACATGCAGTACAAACACACAAAGACATGCATGTGTAAATGTACAAAGGCAACATTCAAAACACACACATAAACAGACACACGCGTAACACATCCTCTCAAAGACTGTCTGCCACCTCCAGCTCTCCTGTTGGCAGCAGGCTGGTGAGCACAGTGGGCACTGCCTGATAAGAGGATATAGACAGGCTATGTTTCACGGTAAGGTGTGTAACAACAGAGGAAATCAGGGAGCTGATTAAAGTCTCATAAGGTAAATAAAACATTAGGACATCCATTATGAGATACCACTGTAATTAGTGCATGTCTGTACAGGAATGCACAGTAAAAATAGCTGCAAAGGATTACTGTAAAGAGAAGTGCACAATGGAGGAAGGTCTGAGTTCAGTCACAGAGAGGGATCCAAAATAGCAAAAATGTGAAAAAAAAGGAAAATTAACTATCATCTGTCAAACCTCTGCAAGTTGCAGTCATCCAAAGTAAACACTGTGGAGAATCTAGAATTTTACAAATCATTCATCAAGATCACAGAAGTTAGTACGGGTCCAAGGTTTGCACAATTGAATTTGACTTTAGCGGTAAAAAGAGCAAATCTAGACAGCGAGCACTTGCCCAGAATTACACATTTAATGATTTCTTGCGCTATGGACACATCTTAATGCATTTAATAATATGTTTCACAATTTTGCTTATTGCTGTTGGTGCTTCCTTTTCCTTTCAGTTGTATCATCAGTCTCATTTAGCTGAGGAAAAGTAACACAGACTGAGAAGTGAAAAGTGAAAAAGATAGATGAGCCAAAACCCAATTCAGTCTCTGTAGCTCTCTCTTGATGGTCCAAAATAAGCACTTGACCAAAGCTAACATCATAGACTAGGGCGATATTTATGGTGCAGATAAAATATTTATATAGTGACTCATAAAGTCTAGTTCTGGAAAACAGCTGCAGGGGTATTAGACACTGTAAAATTTTGGCAATTAAAATACTGCTGTTGCAGGATATGCTATTATAGATGGTATGCTGTAACTATATTTAAAAAAGGGCTTAATTCAACATCTAAACTATACTGTCTCAAAGTCTCTTAATGTTGCAGGTTATATTTTTGTACATTTGTACCTGCATGTTTTTAGCATGAACAGTGTAAATAATAATTACCAACAATTTTTCCCAACACATCATTTGTGTTTGTTTAAGTCATTTTTATTTAAGTAAGTGATTTGATGTCACCTGAGCAGACAAGAGAGAATAAGCAATATTGTGCACTGGAGGCAGTGGGTAAAGCACATTACAAAGAGGATGTGAGGACACGTTACACCTAAGATTATTGGCATAATGTTGGGGGAAAATTATCAAACAAATTAAAAAAAAAGTTTATTCACAGATGTAAATGCCAAACTCCCTAAAATCCTTTCTCAGCCTGGACTGAAACTGAAAGAGCATTAAAAAGCACAAAAAGACAAAAACAATGTGAGAACTAAGAAAGAAATCTTTTCTTCCCAGGTTCTCTAATACTAAACAGCATCCCTGCTTTAAAATGTGATCTTTAGTGAATAATGGATAGTGGTACTATCAAATACAGAGAGGTAGATCAACCTTGGTATCCCAGACTAAACATTGGCCTAGATGCAGGAGTCAGTTATGTCTGTTCCGGTCTATTGTTTCATGATTTTGAATGAGCAGCTAATTAGAGATAAATAAAACATGGCAAGCTATCTGTGGCTGTAGAGCTCGTGTTTGGTGTCGAATGGTAGATCAAAGACACAGTAAGGTCCAGATTGAAGTAAATAATGGATTAAACTTTAAAAGCATTGCTTCTAGTGGTCATAGATATCCTGCTACATGTCTAGCCTTTGTTAATGCTTGTTAGCATGTCAAAGTTACATGTACCCTGTTCAGACTGTTTAAAAAAAAAAGTTTGCTGACATTGACTTGATCATGATTATAGTAAGGCCCATTACTTCCAGTTAGGTGAAACTGAATGCAATGCAATTATGTGACACTTTGTTTGTGCACTACTCTCTGTGGTTTCAAAATCCAAAAACCAAAGTAAACAAAGATACAAAAAGAAATAACTTGATTATGGTGTGCAAAAAACTTGATGGCGTGATACCAGTGCCATATGACAACTCTGGGAGAGACTGATATGCCATGTGAGCCAGGCCTCATCGTCCAACAGCAATGACCTCAGTAATGCTATAATGGCTAAATGGAAGAAATCACAGCAGGCAGATTCTAACAGTAGGTGCCATTAACGTTTGGCCATGTAGCCTATTTAAAGTTAGACACTATAAAAGCTGGCATAGATAACATGAATATTGCCACTGTTATTAACATTATTTTAAATAGCTCAGGATAGGGAAAAAAAGATCATTTAGACTGGGTTAATACAGCAAATTGCTTTTGGATGGAAGCTTTAGATTTCGAAAAGATCTAAAATGTATTTACATTATTTATGCCATTTAAATTGGCGTGCATTGAGTGCCTGCATTAAAGTCTTCTTTAAAGGATGTCAGTGTATAATATCACCAGTTTTCTGTAGCACTGATTCATAGACAGGCCTCATTTTGCCCTCTACTTTCAGATGCAGCACAAAATGAGACAAAATACCACCAAGATCCGGAGGGGCGTTATGGAAATAGAGCAAGAATCAGGTCGTGTTTGATATTATGCACAATATGTACAGAGGGACGGTGACAAAAAAAAGAGCATTAATGCAACCATTAAGACACTTTTCCCCAGTCTTATTCATTAAACATACAACGTTCGCACACTCTCAGTGCATCCTCCCCTTGAGATGAAATTCTAATGTGATATTAAGAGAACTGGGGCGATAGCAGCTTATTACCATGAAGCTGAAGGAGGCAGGCTGCCATGTCCTCTGTATGTAAACATGAACAGAGGAGAAAACATCAAGTTGGACTTTGTCACAGCAAGCGCTGAGAGTACAGCTCTCAGGAGTGCAGCAGTGTTTTGGATCAGTATTGACACAGCTTGCAAGTGTGTACAAACGGGGGTTGTAATTGCAGCTTTAGTCTTGAGTGAGGATCAACTCTCAAGAAGGCCTCATGCTACATTAAGCAGAGACAGTGAGGCAAGGGCATCCATCTGGTTAACATGTATAATGTCAGCTCCAGAAATAAAAACTGCACATAGACCATTTTTGTTTTTATACACCTGAAACTACTCATCTATCATTTAGTCTAGCAGGATAAAAGATTTTTCAAAAATTTCCCATTTAGGGCTAATTTAAAATTTTGCATCTAATTACGCATAAAAATTCACAAAGAAGTTTGCATAACTATCTTTACCTCAAAACATATCTACAAGTAACATGTCTATCACCTAGCCTGCGTCTCAACTCTTAAAAAAGTCGAATAGGATAAAAAGAAATACAGTTTTGCATTTAAGGGTCACACTTTCAATATATCCACATTCTCAAGCTCTTATAGTGCAAGCACTTAATTCACCAAACATCTATTATCATCGTGATATTTATTGAAGCACAGCTAATCATTATCTTAATTTAAGCGATGGTCAAATGTTTAGAAGAACTGAGTGGTATTTTACTTAGTGAACAATTGCTCTGTCAGGTGTGGTGACACTACCGAACACCAGATGTATTTGTCAGTGTTAGAACGGTTTCGTCTGAGATGAAGAGAAAAAAGATTCGTTGAAATGGAAGAGAAACGCTTCTGTGATTTCATCTCTGTGCTGTCATATCATAGTGTTACACAGACTGTGGATGAAATAAATTCTAACCTCAACAAACTCTCTGGTTGCATAAAATGTTACCAACTAACTGGCCTTTTAACTCATTGGTTTCATTTTATAAACACTTTGTTCTGATGAACTTACTGCATCTGCAGATCATCGGTGTAAATCTAATAGACCTGAGAATATAAAGAATATGAAAAACAGCTCTAGAGGACAGAAAATATCAGTATCTGAGCCCAGCTAATTACTTTTTTCTGTCCCTGAAGAAGGACTCCATATGTGATTTTGTGTCATCCAAGCTGACGCTGCTCCTGACTTGTGATGGATGCTTTCCTAAAATCCAGACTTTCTCTTCCAACGACGGTGTCTGTGTCCTCCCCTCTTTCCTGTTTTACCAATCTCCTGTTGTGCTCCCTGGTAAAGACTGTAGTTTCAAAGCCATGAAGGCTTACAACGATATGTTTAACAGCAGTTAAACACGTCATATATATGGTTGATATTACATTATCAAACATTAAAGCCTGTGGTGTGCAGCACTACTTTGTCTCAGCATTGTAGCCCAATCTCAC